>NW_028277053.1:14157500-15357500 GCF_059951505.1 Python bivittatus
AACAGGAAAGAAAGAGATGATCAGTGTTAGAAAGTCAAGGCTGCAGGGCGTCCCATTCATTTCCAAAGGCTTCAGAAACAATGTAGAAAATCTCATGTGTAAATTGGCCCATAGAGGGTTGATCTAGAAGGCTTTTATTCTCCTGCAGTGGTGACCATAAAAGAAATCAGGACTTACAGGTGGGCAGTGGAAGAGGGGTTTTTTTCGGGGATGTTCAAGATTCTGAGTTATTGCCCTATGCCATTTATATCACACAAGTGCTAACATTAAAAATTACTGATTGTTGCTATCAACCCCCCCCCCATTTTTTTTTTAAGGAGGGTGTTTCAGCCTGTTTTAGAATCAGTGGCATTGCTATTATGAAGTGTAACAAAATAACATAAACATAATATATGTTCTTAAAATACTTTTCTTTTTCTTAGTTGAATATCTAATATATCCAAGAACAGGACATTGAATGTTACCCTTTCAGCTGAAAAAGTTGCATATCTCTATCTTGGTCTTCATCTCTCTCTCTCTCTCTCTCTCTCTCTCTCTCTCTCTCTCTCACCTCAATGTTTTTTTTCAAAGTAGGCTTTGGTCCCTGAAATGGAGGGAATGCAGGCAGGGACAACAAGATGTTTTGCATATGTAGAAGGAGTTCTTTTGGTTGGTTGGCTGGTGGGTTAACTTTTAAAACTCCTGGCTCACTCCATGGTAATGTCAGTGAGGAACCCTTTCCAGACTTGTCTTCATAGAATCACAGACTTGGAAAGTCCAACCCTCTGCACCCTAAAGGACTCACTGCACTGTCCCCAATAGATGACTATCCAGTCTCTGTCTGGAAACCTCCAGTGAAGGGGAAGAAACCATGCTCTGCAATAGCCTGTTCCACTGATTCACTGCTCTTACAGACAAGAAGCTCTTCCTCATGTCTAATCTGTATCTCCATCCTTGAAGTTTCACTACATTAGTTCTACTCTTACCCTCTGGAGAAAGTGAGAATAAGTTTGAAATCTCTACAATGTGACAGCCCTTCAGATATTTGAAGACAACTATCATGTCCCCTCTCAACCTTCTGTTGCCCTGGCTTGCCCTGTCCTACAATGCCCACAATACTCTGGGATTCTTTTGCATCCCCCCCCCCCCACTGCTCAATCTACTGCTTCTTCAGGTAGCATTCATAGCTACTTACCTCCAAGGAACAGTGATGGAATTAAGAAATATCTATAGTAGCTTCTGCCAAAGAATGCTCAAACTACCACACAATTGTGCTCATTATACATGCTAGCAAGGTTATGCTCAAAATCCTACAAGCTAGGCTTCAGCAGTATGTGAACCGAGAACTACCAGATGTACAAGCTGGGTTTTGAAGAGGCAGAGGAATTAGAGATTAAGTTGTTAACATTTGCTGGATCATGAAGAAAGCACGAGAGTTCCAGAAAAACGTCTACTTCTGCTTCATTGACTATGAAAAAGCCTTCGATTGTGTGGATCACAACAAACTGTGGCAAATTCTTAAAGAGATGGGGGTACCAGACCACTTTACCTGTCTCCTGAGAAATCTGCATGCGGACCAAGAAGCAACAGTTAGAGCCGGACATGGAACAACCGATTGGTTCAAAATAGGGAAAGGAGTACGACAAGGCTGTATACTGTCACCCTGCTTATTTAACTTATATGCAAAGTACATCATGAGAAATGCCAGGCTGGAAGAATCAGAAGCGGGAATTAAGATTGCAAGGAGAAATATCAACAACCTCAGATATTCAGACGATACCACCCTAATGGCAGAAAGTGAAGAAGAACTAAAGAGCCTCTTGATGTGGGTGAAAGAGGAGAGTGCAAAAGCTGGCTTGAAACTCAACATTAAAAAAACTAAGATCATGTCATCTGGACCCATCAATTCCTGGCAAATAGAAGGGGTAGAAATGGAAGCAGTAACAGACTTTATTTATTTGGGCTCCAAGATCACCACAGACGGAGACTGCAGCCATGAAATTAAAAGACGCTTGCTCCTTGGCAGGAAAGCTATGGCAAACCTAGATAGCATATTAAAAAGCAGAGACATCACCTTGCTGACAAAGATCCGCATAATCAAAGCTAAAGTTTTTGCAATAGTAATGTATGGCTGTGAGAGCTGGACCATAAAGAAGGCTGAGCGCCGAAGAATTGATGCCTTTGAACTGTGGTGCTGGAGAAGACTCTTAAGAGTCCCCTGGAATGCTAGGAGGTCAAACCAGTCAATCTTAAAGGAAATCAACCCTGATTGCTCATTGGGAGGATTGATAATGAAGCTCAAGCTGAGATACTTTGGCCACCTAATGTGAAGAGAAGACTCTTTGGAAAAGACCCTGATGCTGGGAAAGATTGAAGGCAAAAGGAGAAGGGGACGGCAGAGGATGAGATGGTTAGATAGCATCACTGAAGCAATGAGCATGAAACTGAGCAAACTCAGGGAGGCAGTGAAGGACAGGAAGGCCTGGCGCAATATGGTTCATGGGGCCACGAAGAGTCAGACATGACTTAATGACTGAACAACAACAACAACAATAGTGGCTTCAGCATCACAGTAACAATAGGACTTCTGTGTCTTAGAAAGTGACACAGACCACCAGGAGCGTGACAACTCAAGCATGTGCATGAGCAATGAATCCTGCCTGTGAGCAGTGTGTGTTAGAGCAATTAATATCCAGATCCTGGCTCCATGGGATAAAAATAACCAGCAGAGATGGGACTCCAAATACAGCTCAAGATGCACCATATGAAATAGCTGCAAGCTGGGAGTTGGCAGTCAGCCAAAAGCATGTAAAAGCTTTTGGTCCAAATGAGTGTGTGTGTGTGTGTGTGTGTGTGTGTGTGTGATTTTAAAAAGGAAAGTTAGGGAGACAATAAGGAAGGAAGGAAGGAAGGAAGGAAGGAAGGAAGGAAGGAAGGAAGGAAGGAAGGAAGGAAGGAAGGAAGGAAGGAAGGAAGGAAGGAAGGAAGGAAGGAAGGAAGGAAGGAACCTGTCTGCCCTGGAATATAGTCCATGAAAACCATAGTATGTTTCACTATGAACAGTTATTGGGGCATACTGCTCTTGACTTCTTTTCCATGTGCAGGTCTATGTGTATGCGTGTGTGACGGGCGTATGTAAAAACCAGCACTCAGGACAGAGACTGTCATCCTTCCTCTAGCACATCCATTTGCCATTTGTGACCTTGAAATCGGCCTCATCCAGACTCTAGCTATATAACAACCTATCGTGCAAGTCACCTCTTTGTACAAATATCAGCTGTCAAACAAGGCTCTTTTAGTCACTTTATTGCTGTACAGGCAGCCTGTTTCCTGAGTCTTGCCTACTACAAAAAACCAACATGCTTTTCTCCTTTTCAACGAATTCTAATCAGCTGGCTGAGGTTAAGGCCGAGGCTCAGCAATTTGAAGGGAAGCTTCTTTGAAGCCACTCCAGTGCTCCCTACTTACCAAGATTCACTGCATAAGAAGCTTATTGGTAAAATTCCTGCTAGGGAGAGTGTTGCCAATCAGTTGATGTGTTCTATCCATCAGTGGCTCAGGCTGTTATTGTGAAAACAATAAGAGGAATAAAAGGCAGACTGACTTTGCAGAAAGAAGAGATTTGTGTAGATGTGTCTTTGCTGGTGCCCAGATGACCCAAACTTTTGGATATTTCCTAATTTGTTATTAGGAACAGTCTGTTTGCTTGCTTCTAGCAACCTGATAATTACAAGACTTCTTTGTCAAGAAAACTTTTGCTCCTTCTGCGTTCCTTCCTGTCCTATTAAAAAAGGTAAGGATTACCTAGCGTTTGACTCATCTCCTAATGACTACCTGTCTATGCCCAGGCAGTTCTCTTAGTAGCAATATGGAAATGGTTGTCTTCTTCTGGAATTTTTTTTCCCCCCTAACTTCCCTGTTTAGCCTTCAGCCCTGACAATCTCCCATCCAAGTACTCATTAAATTTCTCCCTGCTTAGCTTTCTATGAAATCATTAAAGGTGGCTTGGTGCTGTTATTTCTTAGAGTCGGTGTGGAGGGGGAGGGAGAGGGGGAGGTCAGAAATTTCACAGTAACCAACTATATCATAGCTGTTAAGCCTATGAATTCAATTCTTTCCATGGATAATGCAAAAATAAACACTGGCCCTGTCATTAGTGGCAATGGTTCCTGCTATCCCACTCCACAGATCTGGTAGGGATGATGGAGATGGTAGGTTAACACAACTGGAGTGCATCTGGCTGGGAGATCAAGTGTGTAAAATGGCACTACAGAAATAAAGATTCTTTAAGGGAGGGAGACATCAGCTAAAGCCCTTGAAACTGATGTAGACAAGGTCAACTAACACTGGCATTTTTCCTACCTTGGGCTGTTGTCTGGGGTAGCTTTTTAATAAATAAATAATGATAATAATAATTTTAAAAAAAACCCTCAAAATCCACAAAAGGATTGGGGGATCAGTATCTTTCTCAGCCCCTGGAAAATATACACAGCCTACTAAACGGTAATTGGAACATTTCCTGGTTCTAGAAACTGGATCTAAGGTGAGAAAGAAGGCTGGATGATTAAGCCTTGTATTTCAACATGTGATATGCCAAACTGAAAGAGATTTGCTCTCTCTGGGGTTGTGTGATCTGATCTTTTAGGCAGCCCCCTTTCTTTACAGGGAAGATGAAGAGCATGAAATTAAGAGTGCGAGATCAATCCATCAATACTATAAGAGTGCAAAACCAGAGTGGCTACTTGATGCAAATTCACAATCAGCTTGAACTTATTAAAATCATGTCATTCTCTTGAGCATTTCACTGATTGTTTTATATATGACAATATTCCTCTGAAGGACTGATTGGATCTGTGCTTTCATAAGACAGTAATATCCTTAAACTGAGTACTGGCATTTGAAATTCTTCGCAGCTTTTAAAATCTGAGGATTAAAAAAAGTTACCTTTTTTTTTTTTAAGGATTCCTGGAAAAGCAACATAGAAAGGTTTTGCTTTTATGTACCTAAATGCAGAAAGGATATAAAGCTACCTGCCGTTCTGACCAATACAGTTATCTTTTTCCTGCTAATTGAATATCTGCTTTTCTCTCTCTTCATTTCAGGAACTACCTGCACTGATGGGGAGACATTAATGAGTTGATCCATGTTGCAGCTTCTTCTCAGCTGCTTTTGCCAATAACTAGGCTGTACAATGCAGATTCTCAAGGGGTCATCTTGCCTCATTCGACTAACTGGGACCCTCTGATGAATAGCCTTGATTTCCCCTCTATTCAGGCATACACAGGCCAGCAAGAATAGCTGTTGAGGATAGATTTCCCAAACAAGTTGTAGATGTCTAGCAATTACAAGCTATTACTTCCATGTCTGCTCTATTACAAATGACAGAGATCAACATGCATTTATTCTTCCACCTCTGCTTTTAAAAAGGAACATAATATGTGATTAAGACCATTGTACATATGATAGGCAGTGATGATTTAGAACGATACTGCCATCTGTGATTTGGATACTTCAGTAGAAAACAGAAGGGTAAGTTAGATAGAAATGTGTTAAAAGGTTATTCCTTAAACTAGCCTAACAGCTTAGGTAAAGGAGTGATACTAACATGAAGGTAACCATCATATGCTCCTTTGGTATGATCTTTCTATAATGTTCATGGAATGGGAAACTTCTGAGCCAAGCAGGAACCATTCTGATAAGAATCTAATTAGATAAAACCAGCCCTATAGCCAAAGATGTAATTGCTCTCAGGCAGCCTTTATCGACCAAGAACACAGCTCTATTAGGAAGAAGACATATGTGGCTTCATCTAGTCTTGGTAACACAAACGGAGGATGCTGTCCAGGGGCATTCTCCATACATCATGCTCTTCAATGGCTGAGATGAATGTAATTCCTTTCCCAGGCAGGTAATAGATGTCTTCAAGAAGAGTCCTTCTCTGTTATGGATCCAGCTTTGGAATGTTCTTCCTTGGCTGGCACAAACACTCTGAAGATCTGACTCTTAAATATCATATTTGGGACTCAGCATCTACCAAATGCCAGGAACACTGTCCCTTGAAAGCTTCTCAGTCAGTTTGCCTATGATAATTATTGTGGGTTATAAATTAAGCTTTGTTTGCTTGTTTCAGCAGATAGCAACACCAGGTAGCCCATGTCTGGGCTCATGAGAACATTGGGCCTGGTTGGCACTTTGGTGGGAAGTGGAAAATAAAACAACCCAAAAGAATAGCGAACTACTTTTGGACTGTTGCCAAGTTATATGGATGTGGTCATGAAGTCACCATGAATCATGCTCAGATTGAAGGAGAAGAACTTATTATTTGTTTTATTTCATTTTATCTTACTTTTTATGGGTTGTAAACTGCCAGACAAGAGCCTCTGGATAGTGGAAAGATAAATATTTTAAGATGGGTTGGGGGGAGAGGAGGGGAGAGAGAAAGAAAGTATATTGTATTGAATTCAGTATCCATTTTTTAACTGGAGGCTGTGAGGGTATGGGGAAGAACAGTCTTTGATTTTTTTAGGCCCCCCAGGAACTGGAGATTTTCCACTATTAACTTCCATCCAGAGTAGCACTCCCACAGAGTTAGTGTACAACCTGGAGGTCCTCCTGGACCACAGCTCCTACTCAAGAAGCAGGTGGCAGCCATGGCCAGAAGAGCATTTGCACAAATTCATCTTGTATACCAGTTGCATCCATTGTTGCACCAGTCTCCTGAGGCACTGCTCAGGGTCAGTCATGCTTTAGTCATGGTCACAGTCCTCATGCCTTTCAAAGTTGCCTTTAAAAAGCATTTTGAAGCTGCAACTGGTCCAAAATATAGCAGTGCATGGAGATTGGAGTGCAGCACTGCTATGAGAGCTGCGCTGGCTTCTAGGAAGAAAAAAGACTCCTCTGGAGGTTGAACTGCACTAAGTAAACAATTCATAGTTAAGTTTTTGCAATGGCTTAATACAGCATAGCAGGCACAATAATAGGTTTTGTGCATCATCTTTTATTACTCAACACTAGTACACTCTCAGCTCATCTGTATGTATCTTCCATACATGCAGCTTCAGAGAACTCCAGCTTCCACTGTGGGCCACCAGCATCACCCGGGACTGAGGGACTCCTGTTGGCAAGGAACTTCCTTGGATTGATCCTCCATTCACTTTTTCAATGTAATTCTTCATCCATGATGGCAAAATGGCCTGAATTGCTGTCTCCTTTTGACGTGGATATTTCTTTTTGCTTTTCCAATAATGTTCATTTGCATGGCACCAGATTCAGTAGGTGATGAGGTGCTGAAGAGTCAGTGCTATTGACTTCAAACCTCCCATACGTTTTCACTTCCTTCGCCAAATCTCCTCTTAAGTCATTGGGCAAAAGAGATTATTTGAGAACATCAGGCAGGATATTACAAGTAATTCCCATGGCAAACATGCTTTGATTTTCTCATTTAATATTTATTTGCAAATTACCCTCTCCAGCAAAAGTGTACCATTCACCTGATCAACCAGACAATGCTGAAATAAAAAATAGACAGGAGGAATACTCTCCAACTTCTCAAGGAAAGTTATTTCATAAACTCAGGACATTGCAGGAAAACTCTTGATTCTTGCAATAGACACTCTGATCTCATGAAATGAAACCATACAATAAAGAAGGGCATGATCTTCTCAGTTGCGATAGCCCAATAGCAGCATTGACTCCACTGACACAAGCCAACTCTAAAGTTCTTCCCCAAAGCTTGTCCTACTGAAGATTATTCCATTTAATGGCAAGGTCTCCCTTTTACTCCCTGCCAGATTCATTTATACCTATACAGCTTTGTATGTTATCATATGAGTCTGTGTGTTTTATTTTATTTTATTTTATTTTATTTTATTTTATTTTATTTTATTTTATTTTATTTTATTTTATTTTATTTTTATTTTATTTTATTTTAATAAAGGACAAGTGGAGGAGGGGGGACTCCAAAAGATTATAACAGAATTGCGAGTGACACTTTTGCTATAATTTATGGGTTGTGTGTCATCAGCACAATGGGTTGTTAAAGCTCGGGCATTATGGCTTGTCATGTCATATCACACTGAGGAAGCTTTTAATATGTGGATTATGGATGCATTAAATGGTACTCTCTCCTGCCTATTATGTCAATGGGATTTTGCATAGTTAAATAATCCTCTAGTGTATTGTGCTGTGCACGCAATGGGAGTCTGTGAAAACTTCTGCTCTTAAAACAGGCTATTTTAAATTATGAATGTGGAACATCCCTCTTTCTAAGCCGTTGCACGCTGGCAAATATGACAATACCACCCACGTTGCCTGCCTATTTCTATTTGTGACTAGAGCATAACGTGGCTTCTGCTTTGCTTTGAACGGGCATATCTAACTGGCTAGCATGCCTTAGCCAAAAACAGAAGGCAAGACCCTCTTATACCTCTGTAGAAGATGGAACTTCAGCAGGTCAATTCTGAACTGGGTTACATATGAAAACAGTCATTAAAATGCCAACCTTTTATTGCAAGGAGGAATAAAAAGCAACAGTAACAGAGCGGGTGAGATGAGTGACAGGAGAAGCAATGGCATCTTCAGTCTCTTACACCCAGGCACGGCCATGCATGACCACCAACAGCCACCTAATGGCCAGGCAACCACTGTATGGGCATCTAAATTTCATTAGCAATTCATAATTGACTGCCCCTCATAATTTTTCCATGCTCTATTATTTGCTGTCACAGTGTCCTAGCAATAGATTTTTTTTTTTTTTTTAAAAGCTATTTCAGTAAGTGTAATTCATTTTACAGTATGAAATTATAGTATAGTTTCAAGAGAAACTGCTCCTGGGAAGGAAAATAAAGACAGCCAGACCTTCTGCCCTGTTAATGAGTATGTGAAGTATCAAATTAAAAAGTGCTAGCAGTTTATCATAGCTGAGCAACCACTGAATGAGGAACAGTTTCCCTTTCACCAAGCAGTAAGGACATGACCTGAGGCTGATAAACAATCATCACTGCAGCCATATCTGATTTAGGACCAGCATAGCCCATCAGCTAAAGCAATCTCTCCAATTGTTGCTTCAATCAATACTGTTTTAGGGAGAATGGCCAACCGGGGAAGGTCCATAGCAAAGTGGTTGCAGAATATATGGGCTGTAAGCATCAAGGCCCAGATTCTATGTCCAGTGAAGATATCTCAGGAAGCATCCAAGAGAAGATCTCCACCTAGGACGTAGGAGATCAGTTGCCAATGAGAACAGAAAATACCAATTTAGATGGTTTTTCTCTATTTAGTAACACAGAGAAAGTGCAAAGATCTTACCCATTTGACCAGCAGTGCCATTTATAAACTGCAGAAATATTTCTGCCTTTTCATATTTCAAGCCACATGTGGTCCTCAGACATACAGTGTCTGGGAATCCATGCATACATGAATAATGAAATTTATATCCACACAGAAAGGTAATGGGAGCATTTCCCTTCAGTTAACCGATTATTCCCATATTCCCAGCTTTCATTTAAAACAAACAACTATTTCTTTAACTCAATGATTTAACAGTCTAAAGAGGGGTTGACATACACACCTTCTAGAGAAAGTTGTTCGGTTTGGTTTGAGCATTTTCCTTGATCAAAAGGGATTAGTGCATCCTAAAGCTAAGCGAAATAATTCAGATTCCAGTTTGTACTAACATCTATTTAATAACTCTCAGAAATCCTCCAGAGTCACTGGACCAAAAATTTGGATCCTTTTTGTATGTTCTGGGCATAACGTTCTCAGATCTTAAAAAAACTAGGCATTGGTGACATCCTTTTTTTGGAGAAGACCCCTTGGTACCCCTTGGATCCAAAGCTCAGTCTGGCCCTTAAGTGATAGAGGATATGCACTCCCTGTTACACAACAGGATGAGTGGAGAAAGTGATAAAGTAGCAGAGTGAAGCTCAGCACTTGAGATACAGGGGAACATATAATTTTACATAACAGAAAGACTGCAGGAACAAAAATGGTCCTGCCAATAGAAAATTAACAGTTGAGACATAAAGCTTCAGAGTTCAGTCCTTTACTGGCTCTAGTGATTTCTATTAGAAAGGGGTAATCCAAAGTGATATAGTTCATTGTATAATTTCTGCATTCAGTAGAAATACCTTATTTGGGCTGTAAAAATCTCTCTCTCTCTCTCTCTCTCTCTCTCTCTGTTATTATCTAGTGGTTCTTTAGAGTTTTGAACTCTTTATGCAATAGCATGTGCCTTGAACATTTAAATCACTGGTCCTCTTATTTCTCTAGTCTTTAGAACAACTATATTGAAAGATTTTGGTGCACTCTTATGAGGAGCTATTTATGGGGATGTTAGCAGCCAAAGGATTGGCAGGAAAATTAAAATTTAACCAACAAAGGAGAATAACTTTCTTTATGCTTGCTGGGTTAAAAAAAAAAAAAAAAAACCCTACCTGAAACCATCTAGCAGTTTGGAAGGAAAATTGGTTGTTGGATCAATCAAGTGCTTGTTACAAGTTAAGCTTGAAGGGCCCAAAACTGGGTTTACACCTGGAGACATTTATATGAATGGGAGTATATAAAAGCAAAAGGAAGTATATATGCATTATAGAAAAAGCCAATAGCTTTATATCCATTTATTAATAGGTATACCTACAGGCATGTTGACTTGATTCCCTTGCTTAGTGCTAATGAAACAGAGAAATTCCAAAGGATGATATTCTTGGGTATCTGCTTTTGAGAAAGAAACTGCTGTGAGGCAACAACCTACTTTTTTGTTGGAAAGTGTGTACACCTACCCACCTGAGAGGCTGGCAAAGATGGTAGAGATGTTGGCTACTGTCATCAAAGGAACTGTTGTGTGAACAGCAGTGGTAATCTGGGACTGATTTGTCTGATTTATGCTGTCCGATTTACAACTTAGGTTCCACGTAGGGGTGTGCAATTTCAGTTCAAATTTGAAGTGATTCCATTCAAAATGTCATTCTAATTCAAAATGTGAAAACAATTAGATTCAGAATTGTATTCTGATAAGAAACTATTCAGAATATTGTTTCAAATGAACAGTTGGAGTCATTAATTTAGTCTGTAAAAATGCTTTTCCACATCTGTAAAGACTATCAAATTATCTAGTTGGTTTTGTCAGATTCAGCCAGCGCGGCACGACTAGGGACTTGCCCAGCCGCACTTAGTCAGTTTCACCACCTGAGCGCCAAAAGGAAAAGGGGAAGTGAGAAACTGTGAACTGAATAATGGGCCAGCTGGGACCACTTTGCTAAACCACAAGTGGATACTTTGTGTTAACGCCAAATTGCATGGAGCGCTGCAGACAAAGGAGCGAGCAGCGGTTCGGGGCAAAGCAATCAACGTGTGATTGAGAACCCCTGGTTTTGCGTGCAACAGAAAGACCCAATGAAGACAACGACCATGCCATGGGGTAAAGCAATCAAGAAACAAAAGAACTGGACTGAATCTGCCATTTAGGTGAAGGGGGGGATTACTGTGGATAATTTGTAACCAAGCAACGGAGCAAAGTGCAGGAATGGGGGGACTATAAATTGTGCTGTAAGATGTGCCAAGCCAGTCCTGGCTTTGTCTGTAATTATGTATGCTACGCTTGAGTAAACTTCTTTGCTGAACACACGTGTCATGAGAGTTTCTCTGAGTCGAATGGGGTAAGCCTTACAGGTTTCACTTGGAGATCTGATTAAAGCACCGTTGAACTGAATCTTCAAGTCAATCTTTGCATAACCTTAATCCCCATTTTTGCTCTCAAGATTGCCCCATTTAAAAAGCCATTCATGGGGGGGGGGGGATCCTGTTGGCCTTAAGCTCTATCTTCTGTCTGTCTTCCCCATCATATCTGTTGAACTGCGATTTTCAGAAATCCCACCCAGCATAAATACAGACCTATGAGAAACCCAGATGGACTCTGTCCATCCAAATGGCTGTCCAGAAAATAACATTGAAGATCCTCCCTTAGCAAGACGTCCAATGTGGGGTCTGATAGCAGTGAGAAACTCCCTCCCTATGGGACAACTTGCCTGCTGAAGCAATGGTGGGTCCCAATCTTGGGGCTTTCTGGAGGGCTTTTAAGCCTTGGATGTTTGATGAAGGTGGAGCTATTAACACTAATTTTTATCTTGAATTTTATATTATCATCATCTGTAATGGTTTTAATGTAACTTATTTCTTTATATTTGCACAGCACAATTAACCCACTTGGATTAAAGCAGCAAATACATCACAGGAACCTGAACGTGGATCATGAACGTGGAAAATCCCATTTAACAAAAATTGTGGCTAATCCATTTACCCACGTCCAGTTTCAATCAATAGATATTGTTAATAGCCAAGTAAAGGATAACAGTACCCAGACAGTAGTACCAGATAGTGCTAGAAAGTAATGGCAGACAATATTAAATAATAGTCCAAAGTAATACCAGGGAATAGCAGTCAGGCCACCATTCTGTATGACCATTAGAGTGTCTAGGTGGGCTACCACTTTGGCCTGATATAATACCATTTCATATGTTTACAAAGGTTACAGGGATTACGAAGAAAAATACATTTCACAGCCACATGTTTTCCTTTGCAACTGACACCATTTGAGTGTTCAGCCATGAAACATGAAATGAATTGCTTTAGTACATGTTGCTGACTCTGCTGAGATCAATGAGGCTTCAATGAGATTTCAATGAGATTTCTTCAATAAAGGAGTTTGAGAATTACAGCTTGCAACATGATGGGTTATGTTCAACCTATCAGTATTCAGAAAATATACAGTTAATTGCAACCAGTGTGGATTTAAATTTATTAAGTCACTTTGTTGGATCACGTCCTCTATTAAAGTTGATGGCAGCAACTTCTGCTGTACTTAAGGGGTGGTTACAAACTTCTGATATATTTCAGAGTAAATTATTTTAGACCTTAGCCATATGCTCCCTCTTGCAAGCCCTGTCACAGTTTTAACCTGTGGATAAATGTTGTTTCACATTTCAAAGCTGCTTTAACAGAATGAATTTGCTCTCAAAACTTTAGCCATTAACTCCACTTAAATCTTAGTCACTTTGAATATCTAATATAAATGGATTACAGAATGGAATCAGGGCTGATTTGCACAGACCTATCTGAAATTATATGCAAACTAGGGTGTAGTTATCTACTCATCCTGCAGACTACCAATGAAAATTGTTCGTAAACATGTGTATTTGGAAAAATTCACATAAAAATGTGTAGATTGATGAAAGAACATACAAAACTACAAAAATGCCTGTAAAAACCCTGCATATCAAAAGAATTGTAAAATAGATTTGTTGGAGAATTTATTAAATTTATTTTTTTAAAACCCTTTAAAGGTCAAAATCATTTTTAAAAGCAGAATAAAACAAATATAATATTGAAAAACTGAGACACTGAGAAAATTCAAGCTTCACTGATGTATTTATCCCTATTATTGGTATCTACTTTCTCATTCTTCAGTGTGTGAGACTCCAAAGCTAACCAACATCTATTCACTCTTGTTGACCCAAAAGCATAAGAGTAATTTTATTGGATCAAATTGAGTTCTGACTGGTCCAGCATACAATTACCAGCAGTAGATAGACTGGTCCTCTGGATTGTGACATTATGAAAAGAAGATAAGCTGTCACTTCTCTCCAGCCACTATGACTCAGAAACATAATGCTGTGTGCAACTTCAGAGACCATTGGATGTCTGTTATACTCACTGGAGAATTTTGATGCCGTTCTAAAAATCAAGCTTCTATATCTTATAAAACAGGAAAGGACTTAAACATTAGAATGGTCTGGCATGCTTAAAGTACTTAAATACTGGGTTGGATCCAGCAATGTAAACCAGGTTGAAGAACCATGTGTTTCCGTTCTCTAGAGAGCTGGGGTAGCAGGATCAAGAATGTGGTAGAGAGGGATTGTAGGAGGAATTGGAACGTGATCAGGTTGCACTGAAATTGCTAGATGTCCATCACTTTTTGCAGTGACAGTAACAATTCTGGAGAGAACTTTTTAAAACACACATACACACACACACATTTAAAAATATATATATTGTACACAAATAATATATTTACCTTGAGGAACATTGTTATTTCAGTAAAATAGTGCCTGATTAGTATAATATAATATATTAAATGTCTACTTTCTTATTGGTTTAAAAAATAAAGAACTAAGTTAATAAAGATCAAAAGTCTGGTGACCCATTACTCTAACAAGACTGCTGCTATTTAATTCCTCTATTTCTTTTCCATTGTTCTTTATTTGCTATTTACAAGAGCAATGCTGACTAATGGGCTTTATGGTGACTTTGTTGACCATGTCATTCTCCCAAACTATAACTGTGTCTTTGGACCTAGTATTCCCATGGTTTTGTTCCACCAGCAGGTGAGGAGTTACAACTCAAATTCCTAATCTTTTGATTGATTTTTTGTGTGTGTGTGTTTTTTTTTGCTTCCTTCTCTCCTCCACCTCCCGTCCCCCCTCAAAGTGTGGATGATTTTTAAGGACGGGAGTGGGAGGCCTTGGGGAATGGGAAAACCACTCTTATACACATCTATAAAACCTTTCTTACATGAATATTTTGTCAGTGAAAATAGGAGCATTGCCTCTCACCCTTCCTTTTGAACCAAACAAACAAAAAATCCAGAAGATCAAGCAAATGGGGACTGCAAATGAGACGTTCATCCCTTATATATGCCTTCAATATTTTAGCAATACAACTGTCATCTAAATCCAAAAAAGCAATTGATACATTTGAATGTCTCTGTAGTGGGGAGTAATAGAGGAAGAATAAATCTAAACAGGCTTCAGTAGGAAGCCTAGCTCGGGGACTGGCTTTCAGCAAGATGGAACTGTATGCATCCTGAAAGGTAAAGTTGGGAACCATTCACTGTCCCTAGATAATCAGATGATGGAAATGCTAAGATTGTATCAGCAGATCTATTAAAAACCCAACTATTTTTGTTTACCACTTGCAACCATTTTTTAGCCAATCCGATATGGTTACAGATAGCCATACCCTGGAAACATCATGCACAATTATTGTACTGTACTGTGTAGACTCCTTTGAAGAGTGTCCAGAGGCTTACATTGGTGAAAAATTCAGTAACTATGCAACTATTTGAATACTCCAATAGCAAAAATCTACATGGTCAAGTATTATTTTTCAGTCTCTGTTCTAGTTGCTGGACTTAATAAGCTGGTGGACATGACGGATTTTCTGTTTGAAACTAGTTCTTTAGCCTTGGCCAAAGTCTACACCTGATACGGAAGGGGAACATTCTCTCTCTCTCTCTTCTGTGTGTGTGTGTGTGTGTGTGTGTGTGTGTGTTTGGAAGAGGTAAGAAGTTCTAAGAATTAAAATGATTGCCTTAAGCCTTTCAGAATCCATCTATAATGCATCAAAGTCACACTGTCCGCGGTTTCATTTTAGATTTTCAAAAGCAGAATAAATATCAAATAACCACTCTTCTGATTTATTAAAGACATTTCCTATTTATCGCTCAACATGCACCATAATGTTGATATACATCAAAACCAACAATAAATATGGCATTCAGTTTTAGACTGTAGATCAGTTGTTTGAAATATGAAAACGTGGACTTGAATTCATATTTTATTGTCGCTTACTATTGCAAACATTTATTGGATTCCATAATTTGATTTAGACATGGGGCGGTGGGAAATGCTAGAAAAAAATAAATTAGTATCAGAGTTCAGCTGAAAAAAATCAGATACCTAATTACATTACAAGGAGTCATCATGCTATTAACTGGGTGGGCCATAATGACACCTGCGTTTGTACCAAAAGAGAGAGAAAGAATAAAATAATCAGCAGTTGCAGTGAAAGGTAAGGAAATTTTGAACAGGAAATTGTCTGGAAAAAGAGTAAAAATTTGCAGAAAGTTTGGTTTGGGGTTTTTGTTCGTTTGTTTATTTTCTGGGACTATTGCTACCTGACAAAAAAATTCCTTCCCCCCCCCCTTGAAAATCAAACTTTTCATTCAGCCATAATTAATACTTGCCAATATTTAGTTCAAAATATCCTTCCTACAAGCTGCAATTCTGTACTCTGTCCCAAACATGCCACTTTGCCAGTTGACATCTATCATTCTAACAGGGATCAGCATCCTTAAACTTTTATCTTCTCAACTTCAGTTTTCATTCTTTTATTCTGTCACTCCCTTTTTAGATACAGTGGGGTTCCTTTCACATGGGCTCAGCTGGATTATTTCTTTGAGTAGATAACTTTATCTCTCTATCCCCAATATAAAGAAAGGAAAGGCAATTCTATATATGAGTGACATGTCTCCTCTTATTCCTTCACCTCTTTTATATATATAAATCCCACAGCAGCATCTGCTTCTCACAAAAATTGCCTGTGCTCCACCAATGTTGTAGTTCTGAAGTCCTTCAGCTTCTTCCCTAGGGCCGTATGGTTCAATATAGTTAACCACCCCTCACATTTCAGTTTATATTGTGCTTACCAGCCTCTCAGCCATTACCTCCTATGAGATATCAACCTTTGCCACACATTATTGCTTTGCATCTAGCTTCAGACTGCCAAAGTTTAGGATCTATTCTTTTGTTCAATGCTAATTACTCTCCCACCAAGCATTCCTCTAATTGATTGTTGGTGGTGTTCCTGGAGATTAGATTTTTCCTTCAGCGTCTTCTGTCTTCAGAGCTTGGCAGAGAGCAGGTCAATACAATCAGTCCCTTGGGGGGAGAAAAATAGATGGTGCTGAAATAGGTCAACTGTTCCCAATAGAGCAAAACTTACAGGCCACTGTAGATTAACTCTATTCATGAGCAGTTAAAAACTGCTTACTACTTCCACCTTGCTATTATTATTTTATCATCTCTACCTGGCTGCGTTCACCCAGTATACTTACTCTGGTTCTTGAATTATTCTATTTTTGAGTTTATGCAATATATTGAACCATCAACTGACCAAATGAGTTGGGCCCCTCCTCACAGACAGACAGACACACACACACACCCCTACAAAGTTAACAACAACCAAACTAGGTAGGTTGTGAAAAGCAGCCAATGGATTCCTATAATATACATTCAGGGCAACAAGTAATAAGTAGCACTGGTTATCAGAAATAATTAGATATTTTACCCTGGCTCTGAGATTTTTATAACTTGATCACCCACCTCTGGTGTAAAAAAAAAAACACCAAAAACCTATAATTGTTTAAGTAGTTTCTGGAACTTCAGTCTAACAGGCAAACTTTTAATTACCATTTATGCTCACATAATATTCAGAAAAATCAACACTTAGCCAATATAACCCCATATGAAAATTACCCACTGTGTATGTACATTATTTATTTTATGTTCTCCAATTGTGATTATATGCTATACTGAAATTGGTACAATTTATAGCTCTCTCCTATAATTATCTAGAAAAGGTGATTACTTTCTGGTTAATGGACTTTCTTGCTGGAAACTTTTTCAAAGATTCCTGATTCTTGGGCAAAATACTTTTTTCCTTATTTAAGGGGTGAAAATGGGTGAGCTGAGAAGGACTACGAGGATCGCCAAGGTGGGTGAAGCATGAAAAAAGGAAGTTATATATAGGAAAAAGTGTAGGGGTTAATTAATATTGATTTAAAGTTCACTATGTTATTCACAGGTTTTTATATACATACACTCACAAATTATCTTCAAAAGGCTTTGCAAGTTCATGTCAAGCTACCCACTGGCAAATAAATAGGTACTTTCACAAAGGAAATATGCCAGCAATTCTGCAACATGGAGGTGACCCTGATAGAATAATTGAATGTGGCTGCTCTCGTTCTCATGAAATGCAAGACTTTTAAGCTTTTGTGCAAACAACACTGTTATGGAAGCAAAGAGAATCAGAACCTGATATTGTAAAAATGGGGCAGGGGGGAGAGGTGAGAGTAAAAGGATAATGATTTCCCAGCAGTCCCATCTGAACTTGTCAATGGCTGCATTGATGGACCATTCCAGAGAATTTGCACAACATCTTTTGTCCTTGTAAGCATTTGGTGACTTTAGAACGACACCTTTCTCTGTTCCTCTCTAGGGAAGCCCATATGCTTGGCATGCATAAAAGCCACCAATTCAATCTCTAGTATTTCTCTCAGCAGGACTGAAAAAAAGCCTCTGATTGACTCTTTTGGAGCGCTACTCAGAGCCAATTAGATGTAATGTTAGTAATGGGAATGCTATTAAAATACTTTAGTTTTGCAAATTTAGCAGCACATAAAAGGCAGCAACTGAAGAGTTTCTCTTCCAGTGGAAAGTGCACCTTCACAGAAGCATTCTTTCAAAAATCAGGGCCCTGTTGGCAGGGGAAGGGTAAACTATGCTCCCACTCTGATGTAGATACTACTTACTATTTATTTACTACTTGATCCATTTACTATTTACTGGGGCGATGCAGACTTTTCCAAATTAATGCGATTTAAGGGAAAATAAATGGCTTTCAAGGAATTTTTTGAAGGACAAAGGAAAAAAAAAGGGTTGAAATTAGTTGGAATGAGGAATAGATGTCTGGAAGCAGGATGAAAGTCCACTGTGCTATAGTACGGTCATCACTCCAGCATTCTGCAGTGTTCCTGGCTTCCATCCTTCAATTAAATCCTGCAAAATTCCTCTCTATAGACTTTTTAAGTTTAGGAATTATGGGCAATAAAAGAACTTGCAGACTGACGGAGAAACATGTAATAAACACTCTCTACAAAAAGAACAAAAATACTAGGTTGCCCCTATCAAGTAAGTTTCAAAAACTCCTTCAGGTTCAACCTGACTTCTGGTGTCTCCATGGAGATGTCCATGTAGGTTTCTTGGCAACAATATGAAAGTGATTTGCCACCACTTTCTTCTGAGACGATATTTGTTGGTTTGTCTTAAGCCCCCAGTCTAGGCTACATAAGCTTTGAGACTTCCTGGTAGCTTCCCATACAAATGCTAAGCCAGCCCACCCTTTCTTAGCTTTTTTGAGGATCACTAACCATCATCTAGGAGGCCCTGTCTAATTCAGCTCTAAAGGTATTAAAACTCTGAGGCAAATGAAGCTTCTGATTATTTCATGGACACACCCATGCAGTTTTCTTGGCAAAACTAAAGAAGTGGTTTTCCATTGCCTTTTGGGATACTTTTCCAAATCTATCTGACAGAGTTGTTAGTCACTATTATTTAGTTAGTTACTTAGTCATTTAAATTTAGTTAGTGAACTCTGGATGTCGCACAAAACCAGAAAAATAAATAAATAAATAAATAAATAAATAAATCCGCTAAAAACAGTAAATCAGACAGACAGCCCAGACTAAAATGATCTAATAAACAACAAACTCAACAAAACAAAAGTGAATGATAAACAATAGTAAATCATGTATAAAGAAGTGTAATAAATGCCTTTGACTAATGTAACATTATTATTTGAAATATTAGGTGATTGTTTTTGGAACTGTCTGCCAACATTTTCATCTTACATGCCCCACCCACACCCCAGAAAATGTACACAGATTCTATTAAAATGGGAAAAAAATATATACCTTGCATCACTCAATGCCAAAGGAGGACAGCATACAATTTCTAATCACAGTAACGGATCGGTTTTGCTCCAGTTCATAATTCTGCCACTTGTTAATAGAAAGGTGGAATGTCAAACATCATTGTATGCTGTTTTGTTCACCCAGCAGGCTTCAAAGCAAGGTGAATTGCCACATAGTCAACAACATATGGATTAAGGTTTGCGACGTACTCATAAATTCCCAACCTGTTTTCACAGATTGTCATAAGAGACCAAGCCATTCTGTTCTTTGGACCCAGTTCATGAGGTCCCCTTCTTCCAAAATATTTGATCTTTTTTCTTTCTTTCTTTCTTTCTTTCTTTCTTTCTTTCTTTCTTTCTTTCTTTCTTTCTTTCTTTCTTTCTTTCTTTCTTTCTCGTTGGTAGAGCATTGCGCTCTTTTCATTTATGGGATTCAAATAAAAAGATAATTGAAAATCTCTCCCTCTCTCCCTCACCCCCTCCCACTTTCATTAAGCAAATCAATACAATAGTCCCATGCAGGAATTCAACCAACACATGTGAAGGCAGTGTTTTTAGCTGGAGAAGTGTTTTGCATGTTTAGATTGGTTGATTTTTGTACAGAAAATCACAAATATACAGGCAAAAATCCTGTATGTGGCTGATGCTCTCCCAGAAATGTATTCTCTTGGGCCATGATCCAAAAAAAGGACACCTTCTTGCAGGAGAGAACTGTTTAAGCAATTGGAAGCTGCATGTGACATTTCAGTTATTTCTGCTTACTTGTTATTGTGCTTCAGACGTTGGTCCTGGACCTGGGGAACCAAGGGAGTTTCCTCTCTCATCCCAACTCACCTTGCAGGATTGCTGTTGTGAGAGAACATTAAAGGATGAAATTAGTACGTTTTGTCCCTTGAAATGTGGAGGAAAGGAAGCATATATGTCTAATAAAAACAATGAAACATTTGCCAGAGACACCGTTTAACTGTTCCCCAACTCACTTTCTTGGAGAACACATGCACACCTTTCTTCCTCAAAATAAAACAGAGCTCTGATAGTGATTTCAAAGCCCCATACTCTACAGGGAGAATGAGGATGACCTACTACATCTCTCGGGCAAACCAGAAAAGAGACTCAATTGTCTTGTTACAAGCCAAGTGGCAGAAATGTCTCTTTTACCACTGACTATAGCAAGTGATATGAACAGAAAATTAAATGCAGTATGTCTCTACATTGCTTTGTTATGAGCCAGAAAACCTGGATGCTTGTAAGAACAGTCAGGTATAGTTTGAAACCAATGGCAATACCATAAAAGTGTAGGCAGAGCTGTGTGATTGCATTGATTCTGCCTAAATGCAGAAAATGTCAGCTTTCTTCTCTCTCTTTCTCCCTGTCTCTCAGCAAAAAATGGCAGCTTTCTTTTATTACGATTACCCGGCTATGAGATTAAATACATGGGAGACAATGTAGATAAGTGTGCAAAAGCTAGGCAGAGAACATTGAATAAGCCTTGCTATGGATAGGATAGGAACAATCCTACTGCCGGTGTCACCTGTTTCAGAGGAAGAACAGAGGAGCACTGTTTTCACATTCCCATTGCCCACTGTTGTACACTGTGGGCATAAAAGAAATCAAGTTTCCATAATCAATAGACTGATGTTCCCTTTCTTCCTCTCTGCCACTTGAGCTGGTGCTATGGAGGCCTGCGGGAGACAGGACAGAGACAGGACAGAGGCAGACAGATTGTGGTGCAAGTCTACTTTTGCTGGCTACAAGCAAGGCCTCCAAGACCAGAGGGAGGACTCTGCTCTGCTGAAAGCTGAGGGTGTTTATTCTCACAATGAGACAAAATTCTACTTGAGAAAAAATGTGCCTACATGTACAAGCCAAAAAACAACATAGTGACTCCTGGAGGAAGGTCCAGTAGGACTAGAGTCATCTGGGGGAAGGTGATCCTTGTTCCATTCCACCCCGTCTGTCAAAGCCATTGTGATGTGTCAGAGTAAGCTTGTATCCATGCAGAATTTACTATGGACTGAAAATAAAATTCAAAGTACAGTATATATTTTTTAAAAAATCCATGGGCTGATATGTAATGATTACTTTCATAGATTTAGACATGTGTGTGCTTGTGGAAATAGCTCCATGCATGTCTGAAACCTATGATGTCCAGATATGTTCAGGAGCCACCATGCCAGAAACAAGCAGTTGGAGCAAACAAGGAAAAGGAATATCCTGATGCTATTGCAGACATGGCACCTGGTGCAGAAAAGCAAAAAGACTTTCTGCCTAAGAGACTGAAAGAGAAACTACCTGTTCTGACCATTTGAAGAAACTGATTCCTGTATCAAGCAATATAGAATTTGTAATACACAGCTCAAAACCTCTCTTTGTCTCTCTCTCAAAATGAGCTGTTTTGCTTTCTTTGACACCTTGGTCATTTTGCTGCCAAATAATGTTAGCCTCTTGTGATTTAATGCTTCTGTTTGCTTTATTCTTTCTAGCATTTGTTCATTTAAGAACACATGGAATTGCTCTGGGGGAGTTTTCTCTATATTTAAGGGTCTCAGCAGGATGAAGAGACAGACTTGTATTATATGGTATGTGCAGTGAATACCAGAAGACATGATACTTATGAAATACTAATGTGCAGTATCAACAGAGATGTTTGGACATTCACAAAATCATAGAATTGACTCACTGACTTTCCATCAGGGAGATGTACTGTAGATTCCTACCATTGAGCACCATAGAACTGGGAGGTCAGTGAGCCACAAGTAAAGAAATTGCTTCTATAAGTTTATGTAGACTGGCTGCAGATGAAGTAGAGAACAAAATGTGTTGTAGATTGGAAGATTGTAATTACTGGAACAGACTGTAGAACATTCATCACATATATCACTTACTTGGTAGAATCATAGAACTGGAAGGGGCCATTCAGGTGATGATGTCCAACCCCCTGCTTTGAGCAGGAATCCAAATTTAGTTGAAGCATCCCTACCAGATACTTTTCCAGCCTCTATTTAAACATCTCCAATGAAGATTAACACACCACCACTCGGGTTGCACAGTTGAGCTCCTCTTACTGTTTTGCTGTTTGTACTAGTGCTACAGAAACTTCCAGAGGTTTTATCTTCTCTTCTTTTCAATCTTATTGAATTTCTGTCTGCCTTGGACCATTATTCCCTGGAAATCCTGCATTTCTATCTCATAACATCCCTTCATTTGCACAAACGCTAAAAGCCTCAGGTGGGAGTTGTGACATGCAGTATTCGAGAAAACACAATGCATACCAGTATAATGAAGAGTTCATTATACTGATCTATAGCTCTTCTGATGGAGGTCATAATTTCCATCATTTTTGTGGAGGTCATGTCACCAGTGCAAGTTGCCTACAAGCAGCATTGAAAACAGAGCAGTCCATCAGATTTGTCAAGTTTATAGACAGACGTTGATTTGAAGCTTGACCTTCCTTCTCTGAAACTCAAGACTGGGCTATTATTAGTACTATAAAAATTAGCAACATGCAATTTCAGCTTGAATGAGATCCTCCACCCAAATAAATGTACAGGTGAAGATCCTCTCCCTGCAGAAACTTGCATTATACGGTATATGTGGTCACACAGGGAACACAACCTACAGTATATAGTCACATTTTCTTATCATTCTTCCAGGAACTCAAGGCAGAAAACCTAACAGGGATTCAAATATCAATTGGATAACAACCATATCTGAAAGTGAATGCTATATATTCATCCATAAATGTGTCAGTTTGTTGCTTACACGAAGACATGCCTGTTAAATAAGCGATGCTGTTATTCTATGGTAAAAAGCTTTCAACAGCTCCACCAGAACATCTAAAGTATTTTCAGCAGGGAAGTCATCTGATAAAAAAAGACTTGAAGTAATTACATTTAAAGACAGTGTGTCCTCAGCCTTGACGTAGTGGTAGTAGCAATAGCAGGAGCAACACAGTTAACAGTTAATGTTGTTTAAAAAGAACAGGGAGCATGGCAGGCAAAGACGCCATCTTCAGTAACCTCCAGATTTGATAGAATAAGGTGCGGTCCATAGGGCTTACTCTGAAAAGGGTACAGAAGCTTTAACAAATACAGTATATACTAATGCCATCAGATGGTTGGTGGGTACTGGTCAATCAGAACATTTTCCTTAGTGTGACCCACAATTATTGCCTATTAATTTCCAGGCTCCACTTAAGGCCTCCATTCTTCTTTCAAACTCAGAACAGCATGAAGCCTGTGAATCTTAAGCATTGCCTTTCCTGCAATTCCCAGGTATTTAATAAAAGACATTCATGCTAACCATATTAATGCAGCTTTTGCTTTTTCAGATGCCAAGGAACTACCTGGCTTTTCAAAATGGCTTGAGTTTATGGTTCTGCAGATGTGCTTCTGCTTCTACAGCATTCTTTTTGATCAGTTGCTGCTGAATTGATCACCTGAATTTATATAATAAATGTAGCTTTTTAATTTTGTTCCCCTTTTAGTGTTACAGTCCAAAGGCAGAACCAGCACAATGAATGCAAAAAGAAAAAAAAAACCCACAAAATAAAAGAAAAAGATTAATTCAGTGGTGTAAATCTATGCACATTATAGAAAATGCATTTCCAGAATGTTGGTTGAGATGCTGAAGGGCCATGTGGAAATGAACCAGTGTCTGTTTAATTAACAATTTAAATACATGTGTCAGTAAATGAATCTTGTTTGTTCTCTTCTTTAAAAGCTTACAAATGATCCCTTCCCTAATAAACCTTTACTCCAGCATGTTCTGCCTGGTGCTATTCTTGAAGCTGAAACTGTTATGGAACACAATTGCTGAATTAGTAAGTGTGGCAACTGAATCAGATCATGTAATATTTTTCCCAAAAGCACCATTGGGGCCAGTTAAAAGTGGTGGTAGTCAGTAATGCAAAGCCCTAAATGGCTTAGAACTCAAGTATTTAAAAACTGCCTTCCACAGTATCAACCACCATGCACATGAAGTTCAACCTGGACATCCCTCACAAATAGGTTCAGCTTACAGTAGGGTTCCTGGTTGTAGAACTTACCCCATGGCAATGTCCCAATGACTGAAGAGTCTCCCAAGGGAAATACGACTGTCTTCTTTCAAGTGGCAAATGAAGAATTTTGTAGAATCAGAAAGATTCTGATTGTTACTATACATCAATTCTGTATTTTAAAATGATGATTAGTTTTATTAGGATGGCTTTATTTATTTTTACTCTAGTCCTGCAAACCACCCTGTGCTCTTTCAGAAGGATGAGCAGTATAGAAATAAAATTAATAAAATAAAATAAATGGATATACCTGTTTTCCTGTCAGCAATTCTTTAACTCTCATTTTTCATGGATATGTCCTCTGGTTTTTTTTTCCACATTTCTCTATTTCCACATGGGATGCAATTAGTAATAATATAATCACATTGTTATTCAGAATTCATCAGTAACCACAGGTATCCATTCTGAACTTGCTCAAAGGTTGAAATGGACATTGCATACAGGGTGAAGTTTGTGTCCTCACATCACAGGACTCATTTTGTCATTCGTCTCCCCTTCCCTGTGGTTACCTATGCCTGGCTGCTACCAAAACCCAAACAGATAAATGTTCTTATGTTCTAGGTAGGACCAGAAACTCCTGCCTTGAACCCTGAAAACAATATTGGGTTAAATGGACAGTCTGACTAGGTATGAGACACTGTCCCATGTTCCTAATCCTTGAACTGATGTTCTTCACCTTCCATTCCAATTAACCTTATGGACAAGGTGTAAAATCATAAATTACAAGCCTATTAAAGTAAAGCCACCACAGCTGGTCTTCAAAAATCTGGACAATAACTGGATGGCAGCAAAGGGAAACCCAAAACTCTTTGTTGTCATCTAGGGGTTGTGTGGATTTTTGCAGGCCAGGCATGCATGGTAGACAAGCCAACTTGGACAGTAAGAAAGGCCAATGCTGCTCGTCCAGGGAGAATAGCACTATGCCCAGTAGAGGCTGAACAATACTTTGAGAGCTACCCCCAAATGCATTATCTGAAGTCCTGGACAAGTCTTCCATCTTGCCGTTGCTGCTGCCTGACCACAGAGAAGAAACCCTTCCACTGTACTTTTCAATCCACATTGTTTCCTTTGCCATCTCAAATGCAAGCACCTCTCTTTCTTGTCCTCACATTGCCTTTTGACCCAACCTCTTCTGTTCATTAAAGCCCTATTATACATTCATTTCCCTTTTTCAGTTGATTGTCTACAGGTATCCACATTTTATCCCGTGATTTTGAATTAGCTTTCAGATTTCATTACCCTCACTGGAAAGGCATCTATCTTCTTCCTTTCATCTTTCCCTTTAAGAACTCAGAGAATGAAAAAAACAGTTTTCAAAGAGAGCTGGGTCAGTAGCATATGGCATCTCTGATAAAAAAAAAAATCTCTGCTGTGCAAAACAGAAACAAGAGGAAGGTAACTAGGGCTGTGTGAAATTGCTCCTTTCCCTTTAATAAATTGTTTTCTCAGAAAACATAGGGGTTGGGTATTTTTTTTATTATTATTAAGCCTGTTAAAGTGCAGAGGAAAAGACATTTATTCTCATTCTTCTGCTAAATATAATAGTGTGTTTTTAAGCCTGTTCATGCACCACATTGCATAATCAGAGCAAAATTCACTCCTAGGTATTTGAACATTGGGAAGAACACAATAAATGCTGCAATTTTCCATCACATACAAATTAAACTAGCCTACTAGCTGGAATTATTTTCCAAAATCTTTTCTAAGAAAGTAGCAATTTTCTGAATCAAATAGCAGCCCGTCATTAATGAATGTATGTTGGAGGAGGTCACCAAGAAATGTTCCCAACCTTGAAGTGAAACAATCGGGCAAAAAAAGGTCAGGGGAACAAAACACTTTTAGTTTGGAAGTTGTATCAAATCACTTTAGGAAGCCTGTTGAGTAATGATGAACTTTTTATCTGATGCCTCAGTATTGTTTCCAGTAAGAAGTTAGGCCTTATGAGTCACCAGTGTTTCTGGGGATTCTCAAAAAGCAAACCCCACAGAGATCTATGTGAGACTCTATAGAGGCTCAAAGTGATGCTGTTTTATCAGATCCTTAACATGTCCATTTCTTTAGATCAGGATGGATAGTGACCAATATTGCTCTTAAGCGCTAGGGAATATGAGGTAAGAATCAGAAATTAGAAGCTCTTAGATCTATCTGATCTTGACACAGCGATGCCTAGGCTACTATGTGCAGAATATTGCTGCAAGGAAGACTTGTTGGCAAATATTTTTAGGGCATGGATTGAATGATTAGTTCAGTGGGGGCATGGGGACAACATAGATGCACGCATGCATCTCAACCCTGAGCACATGGATCTCAGCTAGACTCATTTGAATTATTTGTGTCACTAATATATCTTTTCTTATGGTATCAGATGTATGATTTACTTTTTGTAACTTCTTACGCTATCTCACATTCTGGACTCTTTGCATACACTGTTCTGATGAGATACCGTAAGTCATTATGGTAGAAAGATTTGCAGTAGGACAAATGTTTTCCAATTCATGAGCTCTCTCAAGTCCAGATAATGATTGAATTTGTTCCCAACAACATACAATCATGGCTGGTGATTTAAAATTTGGAGACACAGAGAGTGGGGCTAACTGCCACCATCAGAATACATTCAGGAGTTTTAGGAATAGGCTGAGAAAAGCAGGAAAATGAGAGAACTTGCAAGGACTGATAAGAAAATATTTTCTGTATATATACCAAATATATCAGGGAAGACATTAAGAAAGCTGTCCCAATTAAACCACCCAGTTTGATAGAGGAGGCTGGGATATTGTTTTGTGAGATGTTGCAAATGATGTCCGCATTTACCTATAGATTTATTTTGAGGGTCTACAATTATGATAGTTCCTACAATGTCTTTAATATCCCTCAGTTCCTCTTTTCTCTTGCTAGTCTAAGTGAAACTTTTCTTAGATGTAAGAAATTCCCAATGAATCAACAGAACTTTGCTCTGAATAGGTGTCATTCTTGCAAGGTAGTCCAGACAAGAAGCACACCCAGATGAAGTAATTCTCCTCTATTGTAGGGTTACATTAACAGAATCTTGCAAATCTGAAATTACATTTCTCCCCCATCACCTTTACAGCCCAATAAACTAGGAAAGGTCCCTTCTGAGACATTTGCCGCCACCACCCCATTCCTTCTGTGGGCTCAGCTGCCTCTTATCTGACCATTCCCCTGGCCTCAGCTCTTCCCCTGTCTCTCAAAATCATTCCCACATACCATTACAATAGGTTTGTATAGGATTATGCTATAAGTAGAGAAAAATACATTAGGCAATTTTTTGTATCATTATTGAATCCCATTTCTTTTTTTGAGTTGCCTCCTTCACAATCAAAATTTATAGTAAAAACTTCTTTGAAAAAAAAATTATACTTTATAAAGTACCACATACATTCTAAAAAACATTTTAACGATATAATGTAAATTCTGAAAAGCAATTTAACTTTATGATGTAAACTGATAAGATTATTCCAAGTGAAATAAAAATTATGACATCTCCTATAAATAGCCTTTTTTTTTTTTTTTTTAAGGAGGACAGATCCAGTGATTTGTGAGCATCTCTGGGATATCTGTTGCCCTTCAGATGCTGTTGGGTGATGAGTCCCAGTTCCTACCACAGATGAGAGGAGCGCCAGGATACTGACATGCTCCCCTAAGAATTTAAAATGCAAGCAACAATCAACCTCCATGATGCTATTTTAAAGCCATTCTATAGACATCTAGAAAGTGAGGAAAAACTCTACTAAAGCCACAAAACAAAGCAAGTTTAACCCACCTGAGGAAGATCAATATATATTTTATAAATCTATATAGAATATATGTATTTTTCAAAAAATGCTCTTGAGGTCTTCATATCATAATTACTCTGAGCATGAAATCAATGATGGGGATGGAAATAGAGGATAAGAACAGATTAGTAGACTCAGTTATCCAAAAGACTAAAACTTGGAAATTTAACAGCATATATTAAATAAATCCATACTAATAGATTTATTAGTGGAAATATTGTTAAAAGTACACATTAACACTGATAAGTATCTTTCAAATGTATTTTCTGAGGAGATAAAATGATTAATGGTGTTGTGGTGGTCACATATAACCTGCTTAGTTTGTTTGGCAATCTCTGTTAACCAGATAACTATCATTAGTTTGTTAACCATATATAAAGTACACGTTTCAGTTATTGTCCATGAAGCCCACCACCTATTCCATACCTACAATAAAAGAGATGTGAGAAGGACTAATGGTCACTTCATGGGGCTCTCGCTGTCTCTCTCTCTCTCCTTTAATATATCAAGCTCTTGATACCAAATTCAAGATGATATACCATTGTTTGTAGCCTATACTTTCAGAAAAGATATAAACATGGTTGGCCTTGAAAAGTTTTTAATGCTTCACAGAATTAAAAGGGGGAAAAAAGACCTTCTACAACAAGCCATATGATAAATACTGGAGGTATATTAAATGTACTTGACAGCAATTGCACCTATAAGGACTTGAGGTTTAGACAAAACAATATGTTTCAGCTCCTCTTCCCAAGCCCTCTACAGAACTTACTGCCAAGATGAAAAGAAATGCAATTAATCCCTGTACAGAGTCCTGAGGTTGCCATTAGTGTAATTACATGATCTAGTGCTGAATGAAATGAACTCCATAGTTAGGGCTGCAAAAAAGTATGACTTTTTGCGAAACTCAAAAGGCATTTTCCAAATGCCTTAGCAGAAAGACAGACAAAGCTTGCCATCTGAAGGAAAGATTCTAAAGTCCAGGCATTGTGTTTGTTTGTTTGTTTGTTTGTTTATTTATTTATTTATTTGGAAGATTTGCATTAACCATGGCATGGTGATCTCTCTTTTTTTTTCCTCTTTAAAGGTCACTAAGTAATGCACACTAATAACATCATCATCATACAGTATATGATTTATCGTTATGTTTTTATATTGTTATGATTTAAAGATATGATGATGGTGATGGTGTTGGTGATGGTAGTGATAAACATGATGATCATGATGATGGGTGGTAGCACAGTCAGCCAGATGTTCAGACTAGTCTTGGCATTTTTACCCACCTAGGATGTAAGCTGTTCCTTTGGAAACAGGAAAGATAGTAGCAGTAGTAATAGGCGCCTCAGGTGCAATCCCAAAACATCTGGAGCACCATCTGGACACCATCAGCATTGGCAAAATCACCATCCGTCAATTGCAAAAGGCAGCTTTACTTGGAACAGCTTATGTCCTGCAACGATACCTTTAACACCATCAAACAGCATCTGTCCATCCCACGTCCTTGGGAAGGACTCGATGGGTGGATAAAAATGCCAAGACTAGTCTGAACATCTGGCTGACTATGCTACGAAGAAGAAGAAGAAGAAGAAGAAGAAGAAGAAGAAGAAGAAGAAGAAGAAGAAGAAGAAGAAGAAGAAGAAGAAGAAGAAGAAGAAGAAGATCTTTAAAACATAACAATAAACCATATATAAAATGTGAACCACATACAGAAAACAAACGGAAGTGCTTCTTTAGAATATATACCTCCTTTTTGAACAACCGATCCTCAGGGAGACTTATAACACCTTATAACTTGGTATTAATTTTATTTTTTTTTAAAAAAAATCATTAGCTGCCCTTAACACCCATCATATAATAAAGGCAGGGTGTAAATTGAATAAACAAAACAAAAACCCCAAATAAATAAACAAGAAATGATGGTTGCAACCTGTCAGTACAGCTTCACTCTGATTTGAGTTGGGAAATGATCAGAAACCATAGCATGCTGAAAAGGTAATTAAATAATTCTTACCCCAAAGGCACTATTCATGGTACCTTATGGATTATTTAGAGTAGATCTTCTATCAGCTCCAACCTATATAACCAATAGCCAGGGATATGGGAGCCACAGTTCACAAACATCACAAACATCTTAAACCATTTTGTAAATATCTGCTCTTTCCTATCATAGGTACAACGTCTTGTTAAGACCACAGAAATCATCTTCTGTTCAGAACCATGCTTTTAGATCAAATATAACCTTGACTCAATTAGATAATAATGATTACACTTTGTACTGAATTATTTGCAGTACAGCAGATGAAACAATAGATTACAATGAATGAAAATCAAAGAACTCTTCAAAGGGCTATTATGGGAGACAGTGGAATACCTCTCACACCAAGAAAAACTGATAATGAAATCAAACCTAGCCTTGGAAATAAAGTACATCTGAAAACATAAGACAATTAGTATAGGAGGACTGCTTTTAAGAGTGGCATCAGGATTTTCTCAAAGTAAAATTGTGCAAAGCAACAAAAGAATACTTACGGGACCATTGCTGTTTAATACAGCATTAAAAAGATGTCATTCTCTAGGTTTGCCGTGCTGTGTCAGAGATTCCTAAGAAAGAGAGAGTCCTAAGAAAGAGAGAGTCCTAAGAAATGGTTGACACTTCTCACCAATCCACACTTGAGAATTATTATTGAGAAAAGGAAGAGGAACAATGTCACGACTGGCTTGATTTTGGATGGTTTTTCTACTGTGTCCTTCCATGGATATTAAGAGTACCCAGCCATATATCCACACAATATTTCCTCTTCCTATTCCCCAACTGAAGATGGGTGGAACCCACTTTTTCTGAAGATACAAGTATGCTTGGATTCCTTGAATTCTTTGTGATCATCTGGTTTGCCCCCGTTGCCGAGAACTTTTCAGCATCTGTAACCATTTTTGTTTGAGTGTGTTTTTGGCTTTCTTCGTTTTCTTTGGTTCAGCATTGTTAAAATTATCCAGTCTAGATCTTGCAGTCACATCTTATTAGAAGAAGAGACAGAATATTCAAACATTTATTTATTTATTTATTGCTAAGCAGCTGCTCTTATTTAGCAAAGGAGGAAGTGATTTTGACTGTATTGTTTAATACAGAGAGGTCATAAACTGATTCATATATGTAAATGTACTAGTCACTGAGTAATCAAACTAGCATACACACGACAGCTGCTGTAGCATTCTAATAGTGCCTCTTCACTTTCAAAATGCATTCAGCACCTTTCCACAAATTCCCTCTTTCAGGATAAATCAGGGCTTTTTACATACATTCCACATACTCTATCAATCAATTCAATCTACATTTATAAAATGTCCTTCATCTGAGGCCCTCTGGGCACTGTGCAGAGATAATATGAAAACAGATACAATAAATATTTAAAAGCTTAAAAAGCAAGGAAGGTGATTATGATTCTTAACTGTGTTCATGTGTGCGTGTGCGTGTATTTGTGTTAAGGCTGCTATTATTGAGAATGAGAATTTTTTACGGTTAAGTTCCGGAAAGAACCTTTGCAAAACCCTTCAGAAGCATAATGAAAAGATCTATATTCTAGGCATTTGGTAAAGTATATTGTGCCACAGACTATCACTTTTTCTGTAGGAGACAAAGAAGGGTGCCCATCTTGAAGTGAAGTCATAAAAATGTTCAATGTGTCCATCCAATATCCGTCCAATCCATCCATGCAATACTTTAAAAGGTTGAACATGTTTTCCAGCTGGTTGGCAGTAATGAATTAGAATTCCACTTTTCCAAATTCATGTCTGGCAATTATTTTTCTCTTTTTGCTCATTTGCTTGCTTGTTTGTTTTTAACCATGAGATGGGGTACAGAAACTGCATTCCTACTGAATTTAGCTAGAGAAGATAGCTGGAAGTTTGCTCAGCTTTGTTTGTTAAAAATAAATTGTGTGAGGTTAGCCAAATTCACGAAATTCTCCATTAGGTAGGAAATTATTTTTTAAAAAATAGAATCATTTAGAAATCATGAGAATACTTCCCCTATCATATTTTGTGTCTGGTGCACAATCTAAGGGTCCTTTTGGACTCACAGTTGTGGACAAAAGGGACTTTGCATTGTTCATCTTGGGGTCCAGTTGTACCCTTTCATGAATCAGGAGTAACTTCTTACAGTCACTCATGTCTTAGGGTCACCTCATGGATGGACTATTACAACCCTTTCTACATTGGGCAGCCCTTGAAGACCATTCAGAGTCTGCAGCTGGTCCAGGATGCAGTGGCATGAACATTGATGAGCTGGCCACCCCTGGTTGCCACCTAGAAAGCCTCATTTGGCATAGGGCCTATTATCTGAGGGACCATTTGTCTTCTGTGGTTTCTGTCCATCCTGTAAGCTGACAGAGTTCACTCACTCCAAGTCCCGTCAGTTAAATAATGCCAAGTAGTAACTTCTCACACAAAGCCTTCTCTGTCATTATACCTGCCCTCCAGAACAGCAACCCCTCTGGAGATTCATATGACCCTCTTTACCAGCCTTTAAAGAACCATTGAAAGCATGGCTCTTCCCCCAGAACTGGGGTTAGTATGATTGTGTGGGCCTTCCTCTGGTGGGATAGAGAGTTTGGTTGCTGTTCCTTCCAAGTAATGCTATCTTTTGTTGATTTTATAATTATTATATATGTCAAGTTGTACAGATTCATTTGGAGTTGGGTAGCCTAGAAATCTGAAAGAGATTGGTGATGATGATGATGATGATGATGATGATGATGATGATGATGATGATAGAGACAGAGACAGAGACTTTGATTTCAACAAAGCATTTGACATAGTTTACAACAGACTGATTTGCCAGGTAGCTAACCCTCAGCTGGAAAACATTTTGATTAGGTGGGTCCACAGCTAGCTCAAAAATTATCCTCGGGGTATTCAATAACTGTTCAACATCAGACTGGAGAAAAAAATTGGTGTGCAATTCTTAACCTGATAGCCTAACATTTAATCCATTACATGAATGATGAAGTAGAAGAAATACTTGTTTAATCTAGAAAAATATAACATTGGGTAGGATTGCTGCTGCTGCTGCTGCTGCTGCTGCTGCTGCTGCTGCTGCTGATGATGATGATGATGATGATTAGTCACACAGTCAACCAGAAGTTTAGATTGGATTTGGCATTTTTATCCACCTATCGAGTCCTTCCCAAGGATCTGGGATAGGTAGATGTTGTTTGATGGTGTTAAAGGTATCATCGCAGGATGTGAGCTGTTCCAAGTAAAGCTGCCTTTTGCAACTGACTGGTGGTGATTTTGCCAATGCTGATGGTCTTCAAGTGGTGCTCCAGATGTTTTGGGATTGCACCTAAGGCACCTATAACTACTGGTACTATCTTTGCTTTCTTTTGTCATAGTCATTCTATTTCTATTTGCAGGTCTTTGTATCTTGTGATTTCCTCCAGTTCTTTCTCTTCCGGTCTGCTGTTTCCAGGTATTGCAATGTCCACTATCCAGACTTTTTGGTCTTTCTTATCAACAACGGTGGTTGTGTGCCAGGTGCTTGTCTGTTTGAATTCTAACGTCCCAAAGCACTTTAGCTTCTTCATTTTCTATGACTTTGTCTGTTTTGTGGTCCCACCAGTTCTTCCTTGCAGGCAAATGGTATTTCTTGCAGATATTCCAATGCACCATTGTTGCTACTTGGTCATGCCATTGACTGTATTCAGCCTGTGCGATCTTCTTGCATATTATTATTATCATCATCATCATCATCATCATCATCATCACCATCATTTTATTATTAAAGGGGGGAATCAAAATGGTCTTACTAGTTAGAGAAACAGGCTAAAAAAATAAAAGTTAATGAGAGTAAAGTAAAGCTGTCTACTTGGGAAAAATAAATGAAGTAATAGATATAAAGTTGGAGACATTTCTATATGAACTTAGGGGCCATGCAGGAATTGAGAGGCCTTCTCTGTTGCTTCCCCCACATTTTGGAACTTCCCACACAAAGGTTCAAAACACTTCTTCCCTCATGTCATTTAGAATTTCCATTTTGTTGAGCCTTCAACCCTAAGGAAATGCTATTGACATTCATCTTGAAGGCTGGCTGATTTATTCAAATTGTTGTTTTTAAAAATGTTGATAAGTTCTAACCTGATCTGGACAGGTTATAAACACTGTAATGCATACATACATACATACATACATACATACATAAAATGGTTGTGTTGTAACAGAGGCTGGACAGTAATCTATCTAGCAAACTTTCTGTCAGAACCTGCATCACCCAACTATTGTTGTTTTACATTGTATTGCATTCGATGGGAGTTGGATTGATTTGTTTCTGCCACTTGTAACTAAGGGGGGTGGGTTGCAGTTAAAGGTTGTATTAGGAGTAGTAAAGGGTGGTGGGATGGTGCTGAACCATATATGGGCAATTTAGACTGGCCTGATTGCCGGCAAGGCAGCTGGGGCCCAAAGACCCAGGAAGGAGCTCGGGTAGGAGGGGGAGGAAGGTAAGAGGTCAACACCAGGTGAAGAGGAATCGAAACGCCAGGCAATAAGGGCAGGGGGGATAAATAGAGGGAGGTTTACCCAAGGCATTAGTTTTAGCAATGTTCTGTTTGCAAGCTACATGTACCACATAATAAAGAAGTATTTTTCTGAACCAAGCCTGGTTGCGTGAGAATGCTTCTGAATTGGGTTTTGGACATTGTGGACTTGACATTTTCATTTTGAATCCTGGACTGGGCAATGGGTAGATTCAAAGGCTTGAATACCATTTTTCAATTCTGTAATTATGAGAAGTGAGACTGAGAGATTTGTCTATTTTCAGGAATCAAACATGGCACTCTTTGATCATTTACCATCAGTGACATCAACACATAGCCAGATCTGCAAATAATTCTGACCTCCCAACTCATAGGAGAAAGTGGTAATAAACAATGCTGGGGGAAAGTTCATATTCTTGAAATGGAACAATTCTGACATTCACTCACAACTATACATAGGTTGGCTTACTATGTCAACTGGCTGTTTAAAAAGCTTTGAGAGTGAAGAAATGTGTGCAAATGCTACTGCGTCTTAAGTCATTAGCACCTGCTATGAATGAGCAAATTATATTTTGATTCAAAACACAGTGTTGTATAAGCAAGGGTTCATGTTTATATTAAAAAAAACAAAACTGGGAACAGTATTTACTGTTTTTCATCTGCAAAAAAAGAAAAAAGAAAGAAAAGAATAAGAATTGTGTGATAAAGGTGGAATAGACAAAGTTAAACTGTACTTTCACCATGCTATCAAACTGAATGCAGGGGTCAATATGTTGTTATCCATATCCTGGAATGATGCTTTTTAGGAATCCTGATTAAACCCAGATAATGTCTATATAACTCAGGTGAGATTTGATCTATTTTTCATATGTTATTTTATTGCAGTTTTTATAACAGAAGGAAGCAATGTTTGTTGCATCTATTCCTAATCTCATGTTTTTCACTTGGATGCACAGTTCCAAAGTTCCTAAAACTTTAAATGTGATTATTCTTGCTAGGTCTTTAATTGTAGTGAATAAAGATGTATTTGCATTTTTGAACCAGTTCCTTCTATTCTCCTCCTATTTTTTTTAAATATTTTACTCAGTTTTGTTGATGATAGTGTTGAATAAAGATGGTATCCATTTATTAGCAGGATTAGCACTGATACTTCATGACAGAAACATCACCAACATTAAAAAAAAAAAAAAAACTTATTGCATTATTCATATCCTGAGAAACTGATGTCCTGTTCAGTGTGCTGAGTAACCCATATTCTAAAACAAAAGTAATAATAAATACATCTCTAATTCTCAGCTCAGCTTTTCCTTGAAGAATGGAACGGAATGCATTTATTAAAAAAAAAAAAAAAATAGAAAAAGACCTAAAGATGCTCAGCTCTGCTTTGCTTCTAAATTCTTCTGACCGATTTATTTCTATGCTAAAACATTCATGGCTGTATGTATGCTCTAAAGACTGGAGTACAATCCACCTCAATTAGCATACTTCTTTTTTACTGTTTGATTATTCTCAAATTATACATTTTAGCAAGCTTCCTTTCTCTCTTATACACCCCCACCATTCATGGATGGAAACACACACACAGACACACACACACACACACAGAATAAACACCAGTTCTGCTCCCTGACTAAGGCCGTGAAACTATTCTTTTTTGAAGAAGCCCATCTGCTCTGTCTTTTGTGTGTGAGGAGAAATTCATGGCTTACCCCATTGGGAGATCTATGTTGTTAACAGCTTTTGAGTTATTTCCTCATTAAGTAATAGTGTAACCTGGTCAGGAGCTTCTCCTAAGTGATAACTGTTTAGCTAGAATTAATTAAGCTGTTTAGCTAATCTTGAGTAAGAAAAATTGAGTGGCATGGGAGACAAACAATGCAACTGAAAGGATGTCATGAGAATGTACAGGCCAAGCCTCCCCAAACCACATTTTCATTTCAGCTGTATTCAGCTAAATATTTGTAGGAAGCTGTAATTGAGGAAATAGGGAAGTGGGGATATTAGGATTTAGACAATCCTCAGAGCCACATGAACTACTTTGTTTAGAAGATACTTTAGTAAAGAGACACAAGAATTAGAGTTACAGCTCACTGCTTCCTTCCTGATTTTGGCTGGTGTTTGGGACAACTGACTGAGGCAATGCTATTCTTTCAGAGAAACTCTTTCACCCTTCCCCCTAAATGTGCTGAAAACTGGCCATGCCCTGTTGTTGGCCATCAACTCTTGTAGATGGAAAATGAGCAGATGGGTGAGGATAGGTAACTCCAATTTGCAGAAATATTATTCTCTGTTACAGTACATTTTTATCATTGGTGTTATACATGTTATGGAAGCTTCCCTGATCATAAGTACTGAGATTGCTCCTTCCTTCCTTCCTTCCTTCCTTCCTTCCTTCCTTCCTTCCTTCCTTCCTTCCTTCCTTCCTTCCTTCCTTCCTTTTCATGCCCTTTATGATTTCCTCCTCTGACATTCCAAGTTTGGTCTTCCATGTGCCGTTGTCATCACCTGATGGGCCCGCAGATATTAATGTTCACCAGCCATGATACGTTTTGCTAGGTGAGGCTTTTATTATTTAGTAAGATAGCGAAGGTATAGACTAGCCCTGGTTATACCCATTCTACATTCATCACTTTCTGCTAAAGGTAAGGAAAATACTGGTCAGTTATGGCACATTTGGGCTAGCAGACCACTTGGATGAGCATGTCACAAATGTAACCAAAGCTCAACTTTATTCCAAGCATGCAGAGTCCATTGGAGTTGGGTGACTTACACATTCAGACAGATAAATAATTTGACGTAAGTTAGAATTTATAATCTAGAGACTGCCTTGAAAATAACCCTACGGTCACCTGCATCCTAGAGGTATATACCATCTGCGAACATTCATGCCTTTTTAAATTTTTTTAAAAAATGAAATGAAATCAAAACAAAACAAAACAAAAAACAAATGGGTTCCCATAATTGCCAAGAAGAGATTGTGGCAACATGTGTAAAAGTCATTCACATGCATAAGTGGAGAAAGGAATGCATAGAGTTAGACATGATTTTACATCCTTCACTATGAATAACTATAAACCATTCTGGGTCCCCAGAGGTGAAGAAGGATTTACTACTCTACCTGCAGTCAAGAATTCTAAATTGAAGCCATCTATTTAAACCTGTATGCTGACATTTTAGACTCAGGTGCTCAAACAACCTCTAAGAATCCAGACATTGCAGAATTATGCTTGGAAAACATAATCTTCCTGGCATTTGAATTCAATACTGTGGTGAAAATCTGAAGTAATCTACAGAGATTTTTCCCCTCCTGTTACCCCCCCCTTGTTTTCCATAATGTACCTAATACACATTTCTTCTTAAATAAAACTGAAGGAAAACATACTATATATAGTAATTTTCAAATAATAAATATTACACATATTGTACTTGGAAAATGAGGCAGGGTTTATCTAAAAGAATTCCATCAGTACTAAAAATATTCACATAGGTTTACCTGGAATAAATAAGGAGCATCCAATCACTACTCAGTGAGTAGTGCAACCTTGAAGGAGACCTCTCACAAAGATTCCATAAATAGAGCCTGCATCTTGCAGAGGACAAGCCATCTTATCTGTGAGAACCCTCTTCCAAAGTGCAAGTGGTCATCTGAGCACATCACACAGAAGAACCGATATTTAAGTGGGCAAGATTTCTGTAAGAAAGAGGGTTTCTAGAAAGAAGTAGTTGATTTGGATCCAACCAAAGTTAGTAAAACCCCTGGAATTAGTGATATATGGTTATTTCATACTGCAAACTTGGTGCTGAACATGGTGAATTTCTAGAGAAGTATTTGTAGAACTTGAACAGTCAGCCCATAATGTGTCTTTCTCTTTACAAAGATGTCAGATATTTGAATTCAAGTACACATCTGCCTTGTGAAAGAAGTGCAAAGTAGAGTATTTGTCTGAACTTGTTCTGTCAAAATTAACATTCTCACACATTCAGCAGCTAGAAAAGGAAAGCGATCCTAATTTTTTATGATTTAAATGAAGAAGCGCTGGAAACAACAAATGTGTTTTTCACTTAACTGGTTATGCATTTATTTAATACTTGGTTTGTATTATAATGTCTTTTTTAAAACAATAAACATGGAAAGCATCCTTCCTTACAAATTTCTTGCAAAACTTTTTGAGGAAATATTTGGGAAATGTATCAAGAACATAAAAGCAAAATACATTACAAAAGAAGTTCAGTTTGGCTCTTCTTCAGATAAATTACTGACATTTCTTTAGCTACAACTTGGGTATCGTACTGTGGGGAACAGATTTATTCACTTCACATTTTAATTTGCAATTGCAATTCCTGAATTTAAACACAAATTGGAACATACTTTGAGTTCAGTGTTTGTATTTGTCTAGATTTTGTGATGCCATATTCAGCTTCCCATGATATAAGAGCAATAATAATAACAACAAAAATAACATCACCTGTAGGCAAAAAGGGGAATAATGTTTAAACGAAGTTATAAAATTGCATACCAACATGGAAAATTGTTTGCAAAATGTTCACAATAGCAATAGTATAAAAAAATCACAGAAGTAACACCTTTATTAATCTCAAGTTATAGAATACCTGTGAGTTTTTGAGTTTCTTACAACTTTTCATCAGGCAGAATGATTAAAAGATGGGGAGAAATGGGGGGAATATTGCTGATATTTCAAGCTTTGCCTGCACCAATTATATCCTTAATTGCAGTGACAGAGTGCCCTGGGCATGCCAGTTATCTGGTACAGTCTGTTGTAAATTTGCAGCAGTCTTTCCCAATGAATGCTGGAGAAAAGTCTTACAAGCATGGTAGTTAAAGTCTACCTGTTTCCATTCCAAGCAAGATATAAAGATTGCTTAGCAGGTAAAAGCAATACAGTGGTACCTCGGGATACGAACTTAATCCGTTCCATGACTCTGGGCATATCCCGAGTTGGTTGTAACCCGAGGCAAATTTCCCCATAGGGTTCAATGTAAATCCGGTTAATCCATTCCGCCCTCCGAATTTGGTCGCACCCCGAAGCAAATTTTCCCATAAGGTTCAATGTAATTACTGTTAATCCATTCTGGCATCCGCGGACCACGCATCGGGGGCAGGAAAATGGCTGGGCGCCGCGCGGCGGGAAAACGGCCAGCTGCCGCGTGGCGAGGCAGGAAAATGGCCGGGCGCCGTGCCGCGTGGTGGGAAAACGGCCGGCTGCCGCGCGGCGGGGCGGGAAAACGGCCGAGGACCACATGTCAGGGGCCGGAAAATGGCCGCGGACCACGTGTCAAGGCGGAAAAATGACCGTACTCCAAGGCGGAGTTCGCACATCGAGGTAAATTTTTGCGGAGCTGTTCGTAACCTGAAAAGTTCGTTAGTAGAGGTGTTCGTATCCCAAGGTAACACTGTATTTACTAGGAATTCTTCAAAACTGGAGAAATTTTAAGCTGTCAAAATCATTTTGGAAATGACTTTGGGACTTCAGTCTCCATAGTCAAGACCCAGCAAAAGGTAATGTAAAGTTCTTCCTGAATTGCACACAAAATCTTCAGAGAAACACATAGAAAAATGCATAATCTTTTTTGTGATGGCTGGTCTTACAAATTGAAAATAACAAAGAACAAGAAAGTTAAGAAAATGAATGCAAAATCAAGTGCGCTCCTATTTTACAGATTAATTTGCCAGGCTAGAAACTGGGAGACCTTGAGTTCTAGTCCTGCTTAGACAAAGCCAGCTGGGTGACTTTGGGCCAATCCCTCTCTCTCAGCCCTAGGAAGGAGGCAAGGGCAAACCACTTCCAAAAAACCTTGCCAAGAAAACTGCAGAGACTTGTCCAGGCAGTCACCAGGAATCAACACTGACAAAGGCACCAAAAAAAAAAAAAAAAAAAGGTTATAACTTGTAATTTGCAACCTGTATTAACCATTTAAGTAATAATACCCACATGTGTGGGAAGAAGAAAAGGTGGGATAGACAGAGATATAATTGCAAGGTTCAGGATGCCCAGAAATATTTGGAGCAAAATAAATAAATGGATTCAAGATTAAATTAGAGATAAAATATATTTTAATATCCTATTTTTTTATTTTATTTTATTTTATTTTATTTTATTTTATTTTATTTTATTTTATTTTATTTTATTTTATTTTATTTTATTGGATTGATGGATTGATTGATTGATTGATTGATTGATTGATTGATTGCATGTCTTAGCAATTACGATAATGTTCTTGTTATACAGGCTAGGTGAGAATAAGGAAGTAACTGCATGTCTTACTAGCTGTCTATAGGTTATCATGGCCTTTATTTTCCCAAAGAGCAGTCATCTTCCCTCATACACTTTTATAAGCACATTTTGAAAGTCAGAGGTTTGAGATTTGTGATATGGAAGATGGGTTTGCTGTGCCAGCTTCCAGATATCTTACTGAAACAAGCTAGCTTCAGGCAGGTTACTCTCCTGTTCTGTCTTGTTGCCTTGAGAACACTTGATCCTGGGTCAAGGAATATACTGCAGACGCAATCATGTTAAGCAAGGCCTCAAGATATCAGCTTGTTCCCTTGTAAGAAGTGTTTCCTTTTAGTTTCTTCTCCTGGATATATTCCTTTTCATACCTCTGTGTAGTACAGAGAACACGCAAATCCAAACCAATAGGTGCAGACTGGTCCCTATAAACCTGTGATCACCCAGTTTCTCTTATCCTTCAAAGCTAGATCTTGGAAAGCTAAGCAGAAGAATTAAAAAGAATAAATCCTTTGTTGATGTTGAGACAAATAATGAGGGTATCATTATGAAAATGAAGCTTTGTCTTTTTTAAAATGTCACACATAATTGTGCATAGCCAGGGTTAAATGAACCAGTAAATGGATTGGTGTTAATAATTATATTGGATATGTGATTTCAAGTATTAACTAATAAAAATGATTGATAATTTTTAGATAATTGTGCAAAAGAATACGAAAGAAGTTTTAACAAAATGTGACTTGTCTTTTTTTAGAGGAGTTAATTAAAAGCATGTTGAACATAATAATAATTTATTATATCGGGGGGGGTAGGAATAAAATATAATAGAACAGGAAGCAATTTATAATTTTTCTTTAACAGCAATGAGCATCATAGACCTGTAAGCACCTGTCTTCATTCTTTATGTCTTTCTCTAACTTATTTCCTTTTCACAATTTATTTTTGGTCTCACTCCCATTAGTGTACACAAAAGAATTCTGAGTTTCTTCTTCATTGTGGACACTTGCTGAGATAGTCGATGGTAGCAAAAGCAAAACAAAGCAAACTGAAATTACTGAGTATTTCGAGCTTTTTGACCCTGGAGCTTTATGGAGATGCTCAAGATTGAAAAGGGAAAAAGAGAAGATGTTTATTATTGTAACAAAGCCCCAGACTTTCCAACACCTTCAGTTCAGGCTGTCAGTCCATGGAAATGATCCACAGAAGTGATAATTGCTTAAAATAATGGCTATAAACTTCACAGGGGGAAAAAAACATGGTTCTGGTAGTTAATACGGCAAATCAACATGAACTAGACCTCTAGAACTATTCTTAAGATTCTGGATTGTTGTAGACTACCATTTGAAATTAGGTTTGCAGCATCGGATAGCCTGTTCAATGAGACAGAACCTTTAATACATTTTGTTTAAACATTTTATTTTCATAGCCTACTACTAATATATCTAAGTGACAGTCACATAGTACATGAAAACTACTCTAAGGGATTATTGGAAGCCTATCTGGAGTTTCTTGGTCAGAAGATGAATAAAAAATAATAAAATTTGACTTGCCAAATACCAACTCTTGAAATGTGAGGGAGAATGTAGAGTCCTTCTTGGGTGCATACAGTCGTTCGCTTCTGTGCTACTGCCATTTCCACTACTTTCAAAACTATTTCGAAGGTGTCTGACAGTCATTTTTATTATTCCCAGCTTCTGAAATATGTAGAATGCTAAGTAGGAATCAGTGCTCCTTTGGGTTGACCAATAGGAGAATGCAAAAATGGCATTTGATCCTCTGATCCACACCTCCTGTAACATTGCCCTTTCATGAATGCATTTTTTTCCAGAAAGATTTGAGGATTTGCTAAGAGAAGGGATGTCAAAACTGCTAAAGCATTGTAGACTCTGCTTTTTTAAGGAGTGATAGCATTTCATCCAGGCGCAATGGCAGCTGAACTTCCACAGGAAGGCAGAAGAGACAGAGATTCAGAGTTCCTGTCAATGGATAATGGCCCCACCCATGAGGTCTCTGGAATTTCAACATTTCAGAATGGAAATTGCTTCAAGTGTGATTTGAGTTTCTTTACAGCTAAGCCTGTAATATATGAAATGGAATAGAGATGACAGAGTGGAATTACAATGGGATGGCAATGATTCAGGATGATTGCAAGGACCTCGGTGCCTGGAGCCACAGAGAAGCTCTGTGTGAATGGCATCTGTTCCACAATTCTCTGAAAGATGGATTTAGAAAGGAGTCAGTGTAGAACGTGATCGCTGAGAGTGGAAATTATGTAAATAACCTGGTACAGAGTTAAGTTTGGAATCTCTAGTGGGAATACACATCCTTTGTAACTAAACTTTTGCAGAGCTTCCTCTTCAGCAGGTATTAATATAAGTACATTTTCCTTCTGGAAATCCTTCTGTTTATCTAGGAGTATATGTCCATTCCAGTAAACACATCTTTCCTTTTGTTGTTTTTTCTACCTTAGAAAAAAGAAAGAACTACAAATATGCAAACATAGCTGAGATAGGGAAACTATGTGCTACACTTAATCTGCTTTCAAACTTCCTTCAGAAATGGAAAACAAACTCAGTGAACATGAAGAACACAACGGTTTGGCCCTAAGCTACATAACTTCTCTAAATGTTGGAAATGCTTACATAGTCCAGTTGATCTGCTTTGAAGTTTCACCTCACTCTTAAGATGCCTTCCAGATGAAGATACAGACCCAGTACTCATATGAGATGAACCTTCCACCCATCACACGACATCACAGCTGATGGCTTACAATCACAATTCATTTCAGTAGCTATTTCAAGGAAAGAAGATGACCACCTTCTACGTAAGAACTTGTGCTATTTGTTGCCTATGGTCATTGTCAATCATTTTTGCTTTGCTTTAGATGGTATTTCAAATCTATTTTGTATCAATTGTATAGATGTTTTAATAGATAATCTGTCTAATCTGTAAGTGCAATAAACTTTACACATCTGCAAATTGCTGCTTTGAAGAAACAGTCTTTGCTCTTATACTGGTGTGGGCCTTTGTGTCTGTATCTGTTGGGCAGTTTTGAGCTTCAGGGTTAGCGACCATGCTAGACAACAGATTTCCTGACATTTCACTAGCAACTGAAGATGCCAGCCACAGTTGCCAGTGGAACATCAAGAAATCTGTTGTCTAGACCATGGTCAGTAAACCTGAAGCTCAAAATGGCCCAACAGTCTTTTCTCTTATTGGAAATTATTCTTAACTCTTCCTACCTCCCACTTTCTGATATCCAGTCTTCTAAATCTTAGAAAAGGCCAGTTGTGAATGCTAGCCAGGAAGGAAGAGAGGCAAACTTGAAGAATCCTATGGAGCCTGGGGACAAATGGTCCTCAAAATCTAAAAAATTGTCCTGCAGAGAATATGAGCAGCAGCTGGATAAACTTAAGCATTTTAAATTGCTTAAGTTTATCTAGCAGATGCTCATATACTTTGAAATGAGAAATTGAAGCATATGCATGACTTTCTCACTTCTAATTTGTCTGGATCTTACCCTACGTTTGGAGTGAGAAAGAGTGAAAGAATTGCAATTCTCTTAACAGCCCTGCCCTCTTGTGTTTAGTAAAGAGCAATAAAGACCAAAAACATATCCTAGGAGTAAAAATAGCCAGAATATTTATCTTGCTAAACTTGGAAGTTGGAATCTGCATACAATGGCCCAATTTGTTAATAAAAAGAGCTGTCTGAAAGGAAGTGAGTCTATATGGAATTTGCAGCAGATAACCCTAAATGAAATTATGTTAGCATCTCCAATAAGCCAAGAACAATAGAATGAATACAGATTTATCATTTCCAAGCCAGATCAAGGACTATTTCTCCCTCAGCAGTGCATAATGAAAATGATGAGCTTTGTGTGAGTGCAGAAAATACCATTACAAATCAGCTTAAATGCTGATCTCTGTATAGGCCACAGACAAAAGGCACTACCACAGACATTGCAAGTTCTGCTTTGTCCAAGCTTACTTTGCGAAAACAGTGTATGGCTTTAATTAAATTAATGTGGATATTTATATTTGTAACTGTTTTGGGGTTTTATTTTAATTGTGAGCCACCCAGAGTCACCCTCTGGGGGAGATGAGCGGCATAGAAATTTAATAAATAAACAAACATATACATCACTACAGAAGATGAAGTATTACCAAGCAGGAAGCATTGGTGGAAAGGAGAAACAAATTCACAGAAATAGCTTATTGAGGGCTAACCAGAGCAGAACTGAAGCTAGCAACTCTTGTGAACCTTCTTTACCACAACCTGGCATTTGTGAAGATGCGTCTATCTATTTTACTGTTTCATTTTGGTTGTCAGTTTAATTCCCTTTACTTACACTCAGTTGCATCAGCACAGTGATGAAGCTGACTGGTTTAGATCCATCCTTTATGATGTCACCCTTTTATACGATTCCTGATACTGGTTGGGACCGTAAACATAAGGAGAAGCAGCCACAGCCAGGAAGGAAATGGGACTGAAGTCGAATAAGGAAAAACAAATGATACCTAAATTGATGCCATGATTCCGAATTATTGCATACACACACACACCTATTTCCAATGGATTGCAAATCTGAAAGATTTTAATACATTTTAAATATGTTGCATCACTTTTGGTTGGGTTTATTTATGACCCCCTTCTGAAATCATTAAACTTGACCAGAACATCATGAGAGATAAAGATAGGACATTGTCATAAAGCAACCAGCGTCCAGAATATGCATTACAGGCATTGGCTTCTTCATGGATGTTATTTTATTGTCCCCATGAATTACAAGACATGAATTAAGAATGATGCCATTTTGCTGAATGCTGAATGAGCATATTTAATTATACAAAATGAAGAAGAGGACAGCCGCCTCCAAGGCAACAGCAAAGACAGCAGAATACAGCCTCTTAAACTAGTGTAGTATGGAGAATGTACTAAATCTTTAATTTGATTGTCCAACATCTCTAGATAATAAGGCTTTAAAGGCCAATCTAAAGTCCAGTAATTTTTTTTTTATGGTAATCTTGCTATTAAAATAATGTAGTCACACACACACAAACATATACCCCAAAATGAGAAGAGAATAAAAGAGCAGAACAACAAGCAGAAGATTCATTTAACTTCCCCCCACCCCCACCCCCACCCCCAAAAATAGATATCCTTGCAGAACATTTAAGGGTACTTTGCAAGGCTAGCATGGTTCAGAACTCAGAAGCTAGAGCATCAAAAGCTGCTATTCGATGGCCACAAATTTTCAAATTTTCCTCCCCAACAGCTGCATTCGCTTAACTAGATGTGCTTTATCATCTTAGGATAGAGACATTGGGAGACTGCAATCATGCCCTTCAACAGCTGTCACGAAAACACTTAGCAAGCTGAAATCTGGCATTTCATTGATCCTAGTGCAAGCTATGCCAATAGATAAATAAATTTAACTGATGGTTTATAACATGTCTGATGTGTTGTGCCCCTGTATATTCTTGCAGTGCAAAGGTTTCAACTGGAATACTGCAATCATAAATAGCAAGTTGGGACAACAAAGAGGCAACAGAAAAACAGCACCTTCCATACCACACGAGCTTTAGGCCCCTGTAGAGCTGGCACTGCTGAGAATTATGTTCTCAGCTCACCAGCTCTCCTCCTTTTTTGGAAGACAATATTACAGTATATGTTTTAAATTACCCATGCTGCTTCCTAAGTTAATCCTCTGCTTTCTGATGGATTGATCCAACCCATCACTAGTTATGAATTTCGATTCATCGGCCACTCCTGTTAACCTCTATAGATTGCATGGGGACGTGCTGTCTTGCTTTTTGCCCATCAGTGTTTCTCCAACTTGGAAAAGGCTCTTGATTCTATCCGCTTTTCTATAATATTTGTGATACTCTCTCTCAAAACGTGAATAAACACTGGTACAGCATCTTCTCAAGGAACTGAGAACTAATCATGAAAATATTGTGGCATCCGGAATGTGTCACAATGTGTTCTGTTTTCAGCATCTAGGGAAACATGATGGAGAAGGAGACATAGAACTCTTTCTCCTTTCCTACCATTTATGGTACACTTCAGCACAAGTCTGAAGCATATTGCCTTCATAACTGCTTTCTAATTGTTTGATTCCTTACCTCTGTTCTTCTCCAGTGATTTGGTCTTGGCTGAGAAGAGAAAAATAGAAACATCTGGAAGGTGAAATTTCAACTTCTCTGAATGCAGTTGGCTGAGAAAGTGGCATATATTTGGCACACTCTGGCATCTTCATTGCTGAAACTTCCTTTTCCACAACTTAACTTCAGTAATCTCATCTGTCTTCAAAGTAGTGCAAAGTATTAGTTTGATATTTCTAGATTTACATGGTCTTACTGGGAAAGTTGTTTCAAAGTATTTAACTGCATCACAGTGAGCTTGTCTGACTCAGAGGCTAAACAAGATTGAAACTGGCCAGTACCTTGGTGGCAAACTACCAGTGAAAACCAGGGCTGGAATCTAGACTGGAAAATGAAATTGGGGGCAGGAGGGTGGAGAGGCATCCACACAGTTTCTAAGAATAAACGTGTCTATTTTTTTTGTCTAAAATACTGTATGTCTAAAGATGCTTCAATCTTTACCTTCATCCAGAAGAAGGCAATGACAAATGTTGCAAAGAAAATTGCATGAACTTATCCATGAAATCACCAAAAGTCCACCTTTCTTTCCCAGTTTGCACTGTTGTTTCTCCAATTCTGCCTCAAAGGGGCAGTTTTGCACACAGCTGTATGGTTTAAATGTCTCCAAACTAGGAGCTACCAAGCATAATAGTGATCAAAATCCCCAACTGGATTGAAATGCTCCCTATTAATTCCTATTTCTATTTCACTCAAAGTAATAGAAACCTGTCAATTTCAGCAGTTCTCGCATGTAAATCTAGCCCAATGTATTATGCCCAGAGTCTTTCATTTCCTTTATGTATTTAAAGTTCTTGATTATTGGTTTAAGTAATATTTTAAAAATGCTTCTAAAAGAAGTCTAATGCAGCATGTACCTTCAAATGTATATATTTGGTCCTCCTTATTCCAGTACAACTCGTTTCAAAGCCATATTGTAATTTAGCATAAAAAAAAAAGTAAACTTGAATGTCTGTATTTAATTTCTTGTAAGGTTATTTTAACGGGATTTCAGGAGGCATCTTTCTAAAGAAAGCTAATTCATATAATTTACCATTCACCTTCAAAGCATATTAGATCACCCTGTTCTTTTTGTTACAGAACATAAAAGTGTGAGGACAAAAATGACTGCATGGTATTTCAGTCAAGATTGCCTCAGGAAACTAAGGAAGGTCCATCATCATTATGAGAAGTATAGTTATCAAGGCCATGGGGAATTCAGAAAAAGATTTCTGAAGTGTGCATTTTCCCCAAAGGAGACAATCCAGTAGGGCAGTAAAAGAATAAGGCATTCTTTATCAGATGTAGGGATTTGGTGGGGAAATAATGGGCCTGAGTTTCCTGTGGTATGATTGTCTGAGATCAAGTGAACAGAATTTTAGAACATGCCAGTGAATACACAGCTCACTGCAAACAAGAAATGGATCCAACTAATCTGACAGGTTTCTGGAACAGATCCACAATATCCTACGTCTGTAAGAAAGAGCTGCTATCTTCTCATTCCTCTCCAACTATCAGGATGAGACATTTCTAAAAGAGAAGATTGCCACGTGCCTAACCCAATTGTTTTAGGTCATTGTTTTCCCCACTTCTAAGCTCTTAATACAACAGAGGAAAAGATATTCTCATGAACATAAACATGGGTCTGGCATGTTCTTACCTCTGTTCTGTATGCTCACTTTTTTTTTTTTTTTAATGAAGTGCATCAAGGATATGAGAACAGAAGTGAAAATGTTCTTCCAACACTTGAGCAACACTGATAGTAGTCAATCTATCTTGTCTTCATACCAATATGACCTACACAGAAAACACAAATACACATATAAAAGCAATTATAAATAGCAATAGTCTTCAGGTTAGAAAGTTCTTATTACACCCTAACAAAAGATTCAGGTCACCTAAGACTTAAAAGATTGCATTGCTTAAGACAGAGACAGAAACATAAAACTGTGGGTTTTTCCCTCATAAAAGATTATATCTATAGTTTTCCAAACAAAATACATACATACATACATACATACATACATACATACATACATACAGTGATATGCATATATTTCAGTTTCCCATTTTTCCATTTACAGGTGATCTTTTATTTCTGTGGGTGATTTTACAGCTACTCAGAACCCAACTAACCAAATTTCAGGTGGAATTTCATATTCTTAGGAGAGTTATTCTGGTAAGCAATAACTTCCCTAGATCTCTGTTGAAAGTACAATGTACAATAACCTATCAAAACTTTAGTTTTGGGATCAGAGAATGAGTCCATTGCCACATTGGGAAGAGATGATATATATCTGGAAGGTGGGTTTGGATCCAGGTGAAAGCAGGCACAAAGGCTTTCATATGAAATAGGATTATTGAAATGGTACAGTTCAATACTTCAGGCTCTTCTAGATGATCAGTCTTTCTGTCTCCCAACCTTTCCAAAACCACCTTAAAGTACACCCAAGATGATCTGTGCTGTTTTCAGTATTTCAGATCAGGACATTTCAGAACAGGCTTAGTTACATATTTTCAAGTTAAAACAGCTTCCGGAGATCTGCCAGCCAATCATTGTTGTTCTTTCTAGCTGGACACAGAGAACTGTCAACAAATTGGTGCTTATTTATCAACCAGTAACAGAGTGCCTTGTCGTAAATACACATGAGCATAATACTGCTGAGTATAGTAGGGAGAGGCAGTATTGGAAACCAACAGAAAGATAAAGAGATGAAAAGATGTTACAGGCATTTAAGGTGGAGAAATTCAATTGTGTTCTAAAATCAAATGGACTTTCTAAATTGGATTGTCAATTTGGATTGAATTTTCACAACAAATCTATTGTCTCCAAATTAATCCAATGATTTGATAGCCTTTTGATTATAAGCAGAAAGGTTTTCCCCCCCCATGAATTGAATCAACTTTCTGAATTAGATCAACTTGGAAATAGATCACTTTGATAGCTGAAAGCAAATCAATAACCAGGATTGGATCTGATCCGATCTGCACACTCTTGATAAAGAGATGGATAGACAACAGAACTTTCAAATTCACCATAAAATTACACTATTTTTTTAAACTGTAAATGCCAATAAATCTTTTCATAACCATTTAATTTCTACTTCTCAGAAAAACTGCCCAGAATCTAAGTAATTATCTGAAGACCTAAAAGGGAATTTCTTTGTGCTCCGGATTCTTCACAATCCCTCAAACCATTCATCTTTTATTTCAGTGCCTTTGAAAATTACAAATGTATTTAAGGGGGGGGGGGGATTCCCTGATGTGATTCCATTGATTTCACAGGTATCACATGAGGGATTAATTTGTTTCCACACGCTCACCACAACACTCAATTACCATGTTAGCTTGCAGCCATCTGTAGGATTAGAAGAAATTTGTTCTTTTAAATCTCATATACCTCATAATCCTGTCTGTGACTCTGTTTCTCAATTGTACGAAATGTAATCAGGTTCTGTGGTCTAAAGTCCTTTGTGAGTTGTAGCATTATGTGGAAAATCTATTAATCCCCCAATCATTCCTTTTAAAGCCTGGTATAGTCATTTCTTTTCAATAAATTAAAAAGCAGCAATTTAAGACTGACCATCATACTCTAAAGAATGGGAAGCCAAATTGCTTATTTCACTTCATTTTCTGAGGGTGACTTTGGGAAAATGTTTGCTTCTTTTATTCTCCTTGTTCTCTTAGTCCTTGGCCTTATTTGCCCATACAGACGTTCAGTCTATTTGCTGTGATGACATGTGATTTTGTCAAGGACATCCTCAACATGCATCTGATGTGATGATGTAACAGACATTCATAGAAAAAGTCACGAGGGTTGCCATATCTATTGGATGTTGTAGAGTGCTGGCAAATGAGGCCAAGGATGAAAAGATACAAAAACAGCAAGAGACCTGACAAAATGAAAAGATGCCACTAGTAGTAAAACCTAGGGGATCTTTTAGCTGTAGAATCAAATAACTAACACTACTTTTTCTATGTCCTTTGTTAAACTCAGAAAGAAATGTTTGTGTTCTAAATGGCAGTACTGGTTGTAGGTCAGCTTAATTTCTCTGTACGTTGCTCTTATTTTTATGGGTGTCATTTTATTACTATTATCTTTATGCTATGCCATGTTTTTATGATCTGTGGTCACAAAAATAAAGTTATTACGTCAAATCCAGCAAAGAGAGAATGTTTGCTATAGTCCTAATTGCAATAGTTTAACATTTTACTGAGCAAAGAAAGGAAATCCCAAAATACGTCTGAGAAACTAAAACTAAAACCTAGGTACTTGTGAAATTATATAACTAGATGGCTTCCTTCATCCAGAACAACAGAAACGTAGAATCACAGGATTTGTGAGTTAAAAGGTCTTCACTTATCAAGGAATCCAACCCACTCCACAGTCCAGTCAGCCACTGTGGAAGTCATCAGTGATGGAGAGTCCACCCGTATTCTCAGCTGTTCCACTACTTAACAGCCCTTCTTATGTCAACTCTAAGCAAACCTAAATCTTAACCAACCATATTTATATAGTCCAGACAACATTCAGCATTATATAAATTTCAATAGGGAAACGTGGCAGGCACCATTCATGTTGGCCATAACATTGGAAGTACACTTTATTTCACTTATTCAACTATTGCTAATAGCATCAGTTTGTCATCACAGATTATGAAAACAATTATGAATCAGAAGTAAGCTCTGGGCAAGGAAAACATAGACACAATTTGCTGTCGGTCTCCAGACATAGCACAAGACTCTTAGCTGACATTACATAGTATTCTTAAACTGCAATAGATTAAGGTGTAATTTGAATACAGATTCCCTGTATGCTTGTGTTTTAAATTAAGTTATAGGATAGAATACATGCAATTTAATATGAAGCTTTATCAATCGGGAAAAAATGACAACTGCATTTCATTACAAGAAATGAAATACTAAAATAGCATAACATTTCAGAACAGTTTAAAACATTTAGCTTGGAATAAAGGTTTTCAACAACAACAACAAAATGGCACTTGGTATGGAAGAGGATAGATAGATGTTTTTTCCTTCACGTTTCCCAATGTTAGAACTTAGGGTTATGCAAGAATATTCAGAATTGATAAAAGGAAGAACTTTTCACAACACATAATGATATGGGGGATTCACTGCCATAAGGTGTTGGAAATGGTCACCAGCTGAGATGGTTTTAGAAGGGAACTGGACAAATTCACGGAGGATCTAGCTGTTAATAGTTAAATTACTGACAACTTGGGAACAGCAATGGTAGAGAGCTATCACTATTCTGTCCATGTTACTCCTGAAAATACCAATCTGCACAGGTTGGACATTGGCCCAATCTAGCAGGCCACATCTCCTGATCTTGTTCTTTCCAGAAATATCTCAAAAGTATCACAGAGTATTCTGGCAGGCAGTCAATTAAAATTTTACAGAATGAATATTTTAAGAGTAATGTGAACTAATTAATATTTTTCACATTAAAATTAAGTTACCCTTCTTAAAAATTGCTACAATGTAGCAAATTCTAAATAAGCCGAGATGTTTACCCGAGTATGAATCACAAGAAATGCATAAAAGCAAGTGTAGTATCATAATGGTTAAAGAGAAATCACTGGGCTCCATATCCTGAAAGGATATTAAAATGAGATGTAAAAAGCTATTCTGGCCATGTTAGCTAGATTGTTATGAAAACCAGACTTTCTCAGTTTGACTGCTGTGCTAAAGGCCATAGACTATTTATGTCTTCTGGGCAGCCTAGTTTTTGCTACAGAAGAACTAAGAGTAACATCCTTTGGACTAGGCAGTTCTAGTTGACCCAGAAATATAAAATTAAAAGAAACCTGTTTTAATTTAACCTGTAACAAGAAAAGAAACATGTTTTTTTCCCAATTGATTAGTTCCATTTTTGCATTAATTGTCCAGTTATGTAGCAGCATCTAGGTAACCTTGCCAGACCATGGATGGAAGACAGCTAGAAATATTATGATCGTAAAGTATATTGGAAAGTCAGAAGGGGGAGGAGGAGGTTATTCTTCCCTTCCAAGAAGAATAGAATAACTTCACTGTTGTTGTCAGTATGAATCCATGTGATCATGGATGAGATGATCTCAGTTCAAGAGAGTATTCACCCTAAATGAATAGACTTTTCTCAGTTCACATAGTTACTCCAGGGAAAGAAGAGCTGCTGGTTACTAAAATCCTAAGGGTACATGGCCATCATTATACAAGCTACTCCAGACTCATCTTTGGTTGCCAATGTTGGCTGATCTCAAAAAGCTAAGTAGGTTCAGATTTGTCTAGTGCTTTGTGCTATTAGAAAGCCCTGGTAAACCAGACTGTGCAGTTGAAAAAACTGCTCAGAATAAGGCAATCAGACACTAGTTCTACATCACTGCCAACTACAACAGATGGACACGAAGTTCCTGAAGTTAACCTTGACTAAAAAGAGATTCTAACTTCAGCTTTACACATTGTGTGAAGGAATATTGGGAAACAAAGCTTCATGTTCCTTTAAGTGCAACATTGATTCCTTTCTCTGTTGAGGAACCATGCTCATGTGCAACTGAAGGGTGAGATGTCAGCCTCCAAAATCAGTGATATAGTCCTGGAATAGTTTACAGAGCAATGCACCATTGAAGCAGCAAAGTCAATTCAGAACGTGCTTCTGAAAAACAAAAAGAATGAGGGAATTTTGATTTGAGAAGAGGTTAGAAGTGCATCCTATCTTTAGACTTTAGAATGCAGGAAGCTCAGTTTTAGGGGGACTGAGCCCAAAGATACATGGAAATGCAGCAATTAAACTTCACTGAAGAGAAAGCATAAAGTCTGTAGTCACTTCCATTCTTGAGTCATATGCACCTCTTTTCTCTTGAGATTTCTGATCCATTCGTGATCTAGAAATACTAGCATACATTACGTTCTATGAATATGAATGAGAACCCTGTTTCCCAAGGGGGCAAGCTGATACTGTTTTGCTGGATTTTTTGTTTCAAAAAGAAACTAGAAATCTGTACTTCAATGAACAAAGTATGGAAGGTGAGAATATCTCCCCAAAGGAGTATAGCTTTATAGAATATGCTTAATCTATGCTAAATATTTTATTTTTAATTACCTAGATGGGGTTTAAGAGCAATTATTTTCATACAGTGCTTGGAAAATGCCCTGTCATTATAGGCATTGTGATAGGTGCTTGTGCGTGTTGACTTTATGTTCAATAATCAACACTCTTTTTCTTTAATATGGAAGCTTAAGATGCTTTTGATTTCTACTTATGTTTTATAAACTATGGAAATTGCAGTTTAAGATTTCCACATCATATAAGCTGTAATATCTTGTCTACTGTCATGACACACTCAATTTGGTATGCTCTCTCAGACATTCAATAGATGCAACTTCCACATTCATTTGATTTTTCATTTACTGAAAATCGAGTAGGTGCAAAATGCATTTGACTCAAAGACTCCATGGACAGGTATCCAAAGGCTACCAGATCACTCCTGAATGGTGCTGCGTTGCCCAACTATGCACAGAGAGAAAAGAATATGCCCTTGACAGAGATATGCAGAAGCTGTTGCCTAGGCAAAATGGGCTTGAAGCATCTTTTAAGTCCAGGACATCCAAATAACATTCAGAAGTGGCTCAGACAGGTGTGTCCCTAATTTTCTATAGTATAAGAAGGAGGAGGAGCTACAGCACAATCAGACTTGCATGATTCTGTTATAGCCAATCTCAATTAAAATAGTTTTAGTCTTCCTGTGGAGATGATTTCCTGATCTGGTCTACCTAGTGGAGCTGACACTATGACCTGATAAAATGATACATTTGAAGATGGGCAAAAACTATGGGTCCTTGAACTGACTTCTGCATTATCCCCTGAATTGAAAAGTTGTCTTCAGTCATATGGGCAGGGGCCCAAACTCAAGATTAGAGGTGCTCCACTTGAGTTGGGTTTATTTCTAGGTAAGCAAGGAGCCTCACCAAGGACAATTTTTCCTTTAAACCAAATGGGAGGCAGGGAGTGATCAGATCCTACTCTGCTTTTAGCTAGATTCTGGGGACTAACCAACTATAGACAGGTGGTAAATTGACTTATGCTGCAGAACCAAATGACTCAGGATGTGGTGCCAATTTTCAAGGTATCCCTACCCTTGTTCTTCCTATCTATATGTTTATCTACAACTCAGTTTCTGAGTTATTACAGATAAAGGATTGTGACACTGTTAACCAGATAGCCAAATTTCACAAAGACCGGGCAAAACAACACCCAAATGGCATTTATACTTTACACTGAAGCAAAGGAAAAAGATTGATACTTAGTCAATCATAATATGAGGACTTGGGGAAGGGGGGTATCTTATGATTTTAAATGTAATTTTTAATCTACTAAAAATAAGTGTGGGATATATAAATAATGGAAATACTGTACATATTTTTATTGGTTCTCTTATCTGCTTTTTCTCTGTTCCCTTTTTAATCTCTCCTGATGAGATATATATGTATACTCGTTGAGGCAAGGGCTTTCTTATATTATTCTGGATCATAATAATATACAGTAGATATATAAAGAAGGAGCAATACTTTTTAATGGTGATTGCTGGTCTTAATCCCATTCATCCAGAGGGTTGTAAAATGTAAGAAGTGTTAATGAACATGGTCTGGTGATATTCTTAAGAGACAGGGGAAATGGATTCATACAATTTGCCTCCTGCAGTTTTTTAACTTACTTTTGTATGTAAAATGAATAGTGAAGTCTCTAGAACAATTGTCTGTTTACAAAACTCAGGTAAAAATTAAAAGTGGTTTAAAAAGCAGGCATAACATTAGGATACAGATGCTGTATATACATATTTGGCTCACATGTTAGCCACATAAAAAGCATATTATTTGGTATTCCAGTCTGAAGATTTCTTACATTGGCACAAGCCAGAAAGCTCTACTTTTGATATGTAGCAGCAAAAGAAGTTCAAAGACTTCATGGTGGGCTGGAGCAGGTAGACAATCATGCTGTGCATTCCTGCTCTTGAGAAATGGTCAGTGGCCCTTCCTTACACTGGGGCAACCTGTTGTATGGATCACTTCTCAGTATAAAGTCCTCACAAGAGATTACAAGAGAAGAGGTAGAAAGTATTTTAGTTTCTTGGAGGAAAGGTAGAAGATTTGAGAATTGTGGAAAGCATGATTGTGCCTCATGTAATGGAAGAATATCTGAGGATGAGATCAATACAAAGGATGATTTTACAGATTTTTTCAGGTACATATACATATCTGAGTTAGCCATAGTTTAGTGACTGCATCACATGGTTGGCATGCAGATTTAAAGTTAACAAATACTCCAGTGCTCATTTTACTCACTGGTGAGAAAAGGTTGTGAGGAACAGTTCATATGTGTTGCAAAAGAATTGTTTGCTGCCCAGATGAGCCACCAACTCACAAGATTTTGCTGATCCTGAATTTGATCCCTTTTCCCAGTCTTCCTCCACCCGTTACGTATTGGACTTCAACACCTACGGAATGATGTTCTTCCCTGTTGCTGGGGGGTGGGGGAATGCTAAAAAAAAACAAAACAACCTGAGTTAGAAGATCAAGAGAAGATGTTGTAAATGCAGAAAGTTAATTTGATTAAAATGAGAAGCCTGTCTTTCAGTTTCCATAATTGCTCCTGCTGAATGGAAAGGCCATTATGGGAAGATAATTATTCTGGACAGTTTTGAAGGCCTGCTTTGATTTTCTTTGTTATAATCTTATAGAAAGTCAAAGCTAGTCATAAAAGCTTTAATTTTTATAAAAGGTTGGCATTCTGTTGATGTAAAGTACCATCCACTTTCCAGAACCTCTTGTATTCAACAATACTCTTCTTGAGAAAGTATAGGAGACAGAAACTTGTGAGCTAGGCAAGGTCACTGAACACGTGCTCCAAATAAATAATGTGCAGGAGTTTTCAAAAGGTTCTCAGGTAGGAGTTAAAACTCTATTTTAACATTACAACTACTTACTCAATTGCTATAGGTTATACAGCTAATTTTCACCCTCTTTTTCTGTCTCCATGTCATTCTGATGGTCTATTTTAATAACAATTGCTATATATTCCAATTTTTGCTTGCTGGATTATGTAAAGCATTTCCCCAAGTGTTAGACAGATGTCTGTCTGTCTATCTGTCTGTCTATTTCCAGAAATCATTGAAATTTCTAGGCAGGGTTACAAATTAAAGTATACGTAGGGCATTTTTTAAGATGTAAATACAACTATTTTAAAAAATCAATAACTTAAAAAAAAACTTGTACTGATTCCAAAAGCGTATCCGTGTATTTTTCTTAGGAGCAATATGGAAGTGGCTTTCTATTGTCTTGAAAAATGAGAGAAAAGAGACAGAAAATAGAAGGGGGTAAGAGGGAGTTTCTTCCCACATAGCCTTAATACACAGAAAGGAACCAAAACTGAATTCACTGTTTCAGGATTATATCTACTAAGGAGTGATTGTGTTTACCAGTCTTTTTTTTTTTTTTAATCTATAGTCACTGAATAAAATGGAGCTGAAGTGTTCTTTATTGATGCCTTTATCCTTCTGAATGTGTGAACATCTGGGATGGAACCAAAAATTAATGGGTGATCATCCACAAAGGAAGGAATAGTCACAAAGTACATTATTTTCCTGCTATTTCACTTAACACTGGTTAAACATGTAATGTTAAAACATTTTTAAAGAGTATTCTTTTTAATTTTGTAAGCTTTTGTAAGAGGATATTTCATACAATGCAATAGTAAATTTAAAAAGGAAAGCAAGAGAAAATACAAATGATTTTGAATGAGATAAAAAAAAAGCAAGAAGAATTAAAAAAAATCTCCAGGGATGACAACTATAATTTACCAAATTAAGTTTTTACAGAGGCAATTATTTATGTTAACAATGAGAGAGTTGGAATCAAAGATGAACAATGCAAAACCAAAACCAAAACAAATATGAATTTGCAAATAAACCAGGGAGATGGTTGGCATTCAAGTTGCAAAAAGAAAAAGAAAAGAAAGTGATATTAAAGTTACAAGAAGGGAATGCTGTAGTAACAGATAATGTGAATATGTGAAAAGTGTTTCATAAGTATTATATTACCATATATAAAGGTCAAGAAATTTCCTTGGAAAAAAGTGGATGAATTTACTGAAGATTAAAGACAGAGACAAATTTTGAATGGACCTACAACAATAATATGTGACGCTATCAAAAAGAGTCAAACAGGAAAGGCACCTGGTCCAGATGGGTTGCTGGCATCTTATTATAAATATTTTGAAGATGAGCGTCTACAACCTTTACAATAAATGATGAATATTGTCTGCAGAATGGAAAGATTCCTGATAGCTGGAAAGAGGCTAATATAACATTAATACCTAAAGAGGGGCAAGATTTTACTTTGACAATAAACTATTGACCAATATCTTTATTGAACAATGATTGCAAGCTGTTTAACAGAATTTTGACTGAAAGGTTGAAAATAATTTTACAGGATTTTATCTTGAAGATCAATGCGGGTTTTTACCTAAAAGACAGCTACAAGATAATATTAGAGCTGTTTTGAATAGTTTAGAAAAGTTGGAGCAACATAATGAAAAACAAGCTGCATTGATATTCTTAGATGCAGAGAAGGCCTTTGACAATTTGAATTGGATTTTTTTGGTTAGAGTTCTGGAACATATGAACCATGGTTATAATTTTAATAAATGGGTAAGGTAAATTTATACTTCTCAGAAAGCACAAATAATTGTTAATGGAGAACTAATGAAATCTTGTGAGATTCAAAAAGGGACCAGACAAGATGTTCACTGTCCCCACTTTTGTTCATTTTGCTTCTTGAGGTATTGAATAGAGATACAAGACAAGATCAAAGAATTATGGAATTAAGATTAAAGAAGAAACTTATAAGTTAAGGGCATTTGTGGATGACTTGGCATTAATTTTAGTAGATCCACTAGAGGGAGTAGAAGCATTAATGGGAAAATTAAAAAACTTTGGTACATTACATGTTTCAAAACTAATAATCAGAAGACAAATGTATTAAGAAAAATATGAAATTAGAAGGTCAAATAGAACTGATGGAGAAAATTGGTTTTAAGATTTACAAAAAAGTAAAATACTTGGGTATTACTATGACAAATATAAATTGTATGTTATTTCAAAATAATTATGTTAAGCCATGGACTAAAATTAAGAAGGACATGTTAAGATGAGAGAAATTAAAATTTTCACTGTGGGGGAAAATTTCTGTGATAAAAACAAATGTTTTGCCAGGAATAATGTTTTTTGTTTCAGACAATACCTGTTTTGACAATGGATGTACCATTTAAACCATGGCAAAAAGACATATATAAATTTGTATGGCAAGGGAAAAAAAACATGAGTTAAAGTATTACAAGATGCAAAGGAAAGAGAGTTTGCCAGATTTGAAATTGTATTTTGCTCCTTGTTGTTTGGTCTGGATGAAAAAAATAGATGTTGCTGAGAAATAAGAGACTTTTACAGTTAGAAGATCATGACCTGAGGTTTGGATGGCATGGATATTTTTGGTAATATAAAGTAAAAATTAATGTGGACTTTAAAAATCATTTTATTAGATGTGCCATATTGAGAATATGGCATAGATATAAACCCAGCTTGAAAATACCTTTATAGATCTCAGCTCAAAAAGCATATTATAGAAAAGAACTGGCAGACAAGATAAATGGTTGATGTACCAGGACTTATTAGAAAACTATCAAGGGGAAATTAAAATTGAATCAAGAAAGCAATTATTAGCAGAAGAATATAGTTGCCAATGGTTTTCCCATTTACAATTATCTGAAAGATTTAAAATGGATAAAAAGACTTATGGTATGGAGCAAAGTAAGACTGTGTACTGATGATGAATATGTAATTGCTAAAATGTACAAACTTTTTGTTGAAATTTGAAACAGGTTAAAGAATCCTTGATAAAGTTGGCTAAATTTTTTTATTATAATATACAGATGGATCAATGGGAAAATATATGGTCAAAAGGATTGAAATTTACATTATGTTATGATCTTAAAGAGAATTTTTATAAAATGGTGTATCATTGGTACATGACACTAGAGAAATTATCTAGTATGTATAAAAGCACTTCTAATGTATGTGGAAATGTGAACAACATGAAGGGGCATTCTATTATGTTTGGTGGACATGTAAAAAAGCTAAAAAAATACTGGATTCAATTACATACATTGATACAGAGGATTTTGAAGATCATTATTCAATTGAAGCCAGAACTTTTCCTTTTAGGATTAATGGATGAACAGTTAGAAAAAAGCCAGGGAATATTATTTCAGTTCATGATTACTGCAGTGAGATCATTATAAGCACACAGATGGAAAGATTTGGCATTACCCACCATGGAGGAACAGTTGGTGAAATTGACAGATTTTGCTGAAATGGATCAACTGACTTCTTTGATTACAGAGAAGACATTATCGACATTTATAGGTGACTGGAAGCCTCTTACGGACTTTTTGCATAAAATGAAAAAAGTGAACTTGTGATTTATGGTTTTGATGATTAGATAGGATAGATTAAAGACAGAAGAGTAATATGATCTCATTTTAAAGAGAGAGGTTAAAATCTATTTGTTCTCATAATTGCTGTGAAGAATATTTGAAGCCACTTCTTTGTATCTTTTTTTTTCTTTTCTATTTTACTTCAACTTTTTTCCTTTTCTTTTCATGCACTTTTTGCTTTTTCTTTGATTTCTTCCTTCTTCTTTTTTCTTCCTTACTTTATATTAGTTTACATTAGTTTTTATCTTCTTGTTTAAAAGTTTTAATAAAAATTATAGACTAAAAAAAAAAAAAAACAATTCTGCATTTCTACAAAGCCTTTCGTGGTCTTCAAAGAATAAGTGAACATGGGATTCATACATACGCGCACACACAGCAAACAGAAGAGAGAAAGGAAATTGTTAACTGAATGAACAAAATCCATTTCTATAATATATCCAAAACTACACTCAGATTTAAAATCAGCTAGAGATATTGTTGCATGTGGGCGATTATTGGCTATATGAAAGGATTTCCCCCCCATTTTTCTCTCCTCTTTTTTAAGGAGTGGACTGGTGATTGCAAAAGTGAATAATGAAGCAAGAGTGATGAGAGGATCATTGATTGGGAGAGAGAAAATGTTACCTTTTCACATTCTTCCCTGGGAGAATAAAAGTCATAGATGAAGTGTTAGAGCTTTGAAGTAACTTCCTTGCAAGGGAAAATGAATAATGACACTTTCTAGTAAAGCATTCCAGATATAACAGGATGGTGTAATAAGATGGAACAAGGAATATGACAGGGCTGAACTGAAAAGACAGAGGGAAGAAGGAATTTGTTTTAATCATCAGAGACGGAACACCCTTCTTACTAATCACATCTTTTGTTTTGTATTTAAAAAGCATCTAATCAAGATGAAATTAAGCACTATTCCTGAAGTCATAAGAATTTTAATAAGGATAATGGATGAATTATTTGGATACACCATCATGTGCATATCTGGATCACTCATAAAGGAAGAAAATGGCTAAACTCTTAGCAGGTAGAAGAGATACATTGTCTTATCTGCAGTAGGAATAGTGGCCCTTCACCCAGTCCTTAAAAATTAATGTGCTTACTTTTCTATTTGCTGTAGATATCATGTGGTTTAGGCAGGGTTTTTTTTTTTTTTTTTTTTTTGGCTGTACCATGTTAGCTGTTTTAAAACTGTTGCTGGCTTTTAGGCTTTTATTCATTATTTATATTACTATGACATTTTACAATATTCATTTTTATAACTGAGAGTCCACATAGTGCAAAAGTACACGTAGAAATGTGCCTTGAGAAGGTTTTACTCCCCGAGATTACTACAAATATGTGGAAAGGTGGACAGACATTAGTTAATTAGTTACTAATGTAATTGTTTCTTAATAATTCCATCTCTGTTTCTCTCATGCACACAGACACACACACACACAGAATAGTCACACAATAAGGTTAACCTAACCTATTTTCTGAAGTTACAGAATACAGGATAGGTTCGTCCAACATACTAGGCTGACCAACGAAGCAATGCAACCAAGACCAACACTATCCAACCTGTGCAAGCAGAGCAGCTGAGTCTTTAAGGGATCTTGAGGATTGTGGGAACATAGTCAATATCTGTAGTGGTCATCAAAGAACCACATGTAGCTGTATGTTAATGTGTAGCCTGCTTCTAAACTCATAGTGTAGAGCTTCACCTCTGGCTTGGAGAAAAATCTCTCTGTCAGAACACAAACATGCACTCATGAGCTTAACAGCAAAATATTGTTTGACAAGACTCAGATTGATGAGTTGCTTTATTGCAGAGGCAAAAGGGGCTTTTATCATATTAAGGATAAGCTACTGAAGAATCCAAGAATCTAGCCATAATTATATGTCAAGCTAAATCCCAAGAAGCAGGTTCTGTCCATATTTCAGAAGTTTAAAGCCACCCTGTTATCAACCAACCATACAGATAGAAAAAAACACAGCCCAGCATAAGGGTTACAAGGTAATAAAGCATACTGTTGTGAAACAATTAAGGGAACTGCTTCAGTCTGAATGTTAACATCAGCATTCTTATATTAATGTTAGGGCAATCTTGTATTAAGAAAATGAAACTAGTTCATCACCTTGACAGAAGAGGCCTTTAAGGAGAACCAGAGTTATGTAAAAGAAAAATGGTGGTGAAGATTATTTTGTAAGTTAACGATGGATTCTATTGTCTGTGGGTCATCTACTCTGTGCCACATGGAAACATATAGTCAGAAAAGGAAAGAAATAGGGGTGGATAAGAGATACCAGTTTACCAACATCTATGATTAGTGATCAATTAATCTTTTTCAATGCTGTGTGGTGGGCAAGCAAGCTAGAAAGGATGAGCTGTTGTGATATCCAAGTAGCATGTCTCATTCAGTTAATCAAATAGATTACTGCTGTCCATTGTAATTTTTGCAATCCTTCCTGAGAAGACATTGAAGAGCTCATTATAATTACATATGTAAATGAGTCACCCTAACATGAGCAGAAAGCATGTATCAATGCTACATACTGTATGTCTTAATTTAGGCTTGGAAGGACAACTGATTCTAGGACCAAAAGTAGTGAAATGCATATTTTATGACATGACTTTGATTTACTGTAGGAGCTATACAGAGTATTGTGCAACTTTTCATTCTCATGATCAACATTCATCCCTCCACTGTTAGATCTGACTGACTAACTGACTGACTAATTACGTAGGCCAGTCTTCTTCCACTTGATGTCCATCTTCCTAAGCAAGAATGGCCAATGCCAATGTTGGCTGAAAAAGAGAGTGAAAATTGTAGTCCAGTATACAGAGGATGCCAGATGGGGAATGACTGAAATAGCTATATAAGGAATCTAAAAAAAGAGCTAGAAGTTAAAAAAAAAAAGTGTGTATTTACATGTGTATTGCTTTTTATTGTTCTTTATTTTATGGTGTTTTTAACTGTTGTTAGCCACCCAAAATCATGAATTTGAGATGGGCAGCCATATAAATTGAAATAAATGAATAAACAAGTAAATCAATAAATAGGACCAGATTCACCAGGGAGCTGCACAGAAAAAACAATCCAGGAAATAAACTTGTAATGCACCTCTATGAGATAAATAGTTGGGCAACAGTTAAAATGCTGCCAGTTGCTCCATTCTAAACCCTCTCCTTCCACCCTTCCAGTTGCCTCCTCCCACTTACTTCCTAGTATACTCAGAACACCAACCAGACACAAGGCAAAAGCAGAAACACAGAGAGAGAGAAACCATATGCTATTTTCTTACACAGAAGAAAATATAGATGCTTCCTAAGGCCTCAGCTGATAAAGGGGTTGGAAACAATTCCAAAATCATATTTTGCAAGCTTTCCAAACTTGCTTGTACAAGAAATGATCAGCTCATTGAAAGTGTGTTTTATAAATAAGACTGGGAAAAAAATGAAACTTAAAAAAAAATCTATATATAAAAAAAATGAAAGTAGCATTCATCCCTACAGGCATAATTAATTGGGTTAGCTCTTAAATTTTAATTTTGAATCTTGTGTGTTTGACTATGTTGGTGGCACTAACAGTTGCCATATTTTTTTCTTCATTTCTGATAGGCTTCTTGTCTTTAGCATAACAGATGAGGTGCTACATAATGATCTTCTCCAAGCAGGGCATTGCTCTGCTTGCTGAATTTGCCAACAGTGATGGGGAGAGGGGGATCCTCCTCCCTCCTCCTGGAAAACCAATAAAAGAAAATAAATGCCATGCTGACCAATGCTCTGGAATTATGCCATTAGTCTGGAGACCAGGATCTGGAAGACAGGACAACCCTATTGTTCCTTTAATGATGCACAAACTGTCCCATGAAAACTACCAGAGCCAAACACAACTGTTTTGGCAGGGTTACTGCAGCAAACAGAAGTTCTGCATTTACATTTGCAAAGGAAAAAAAAAATGAATTTATGAATGCAGCCATATAATGTCATCCTGCATTGGATGGCAGAATCCTAAAAAAACATAACCCAAATCTTAGCTCTGTTGGAACCATCTTTGTCATTCTTCTATTCATCTATTCGCTCATCCATCCATCCATCCATCCATCCATTCATTCACTCTACTTGTACACTACCCACTTCCATATGCTCTAGGTGGTTAACAATAAATGGTTTGCTAGCTCCCTTCTATATGAATATGCTATGCATGCCACAGACCCCACCAGCCTATTACAACGCATCTTCCTTTTCTGCAAACGAGAAGAGAAAAGTTATTACAAGTTTTAATAGAAGAGAATATATGTAACTGAGGGTTGAACTGTGGAGTCCTTGGTGCTCTCTGAGCTTGGTTGTTTGATTGCAGATGTTTCATTACCCAAGTAGGTAACATCATCAGTGCAAGTGAGTGTGTGGTTTCCTCCCTGTTTATATACAATAGCTTGCCCTGCAAGTTTTGAAGGGGGTGTGATTTACAAGTTAAAGGTTTAAAGGTTTACAAGGTTTACAGGTAAAAGTTTAGAGGTTTGCAAGTTTAAAGGAGGTGCGGTTTGCAAATTTACAAGAAAATTACAAGTTTTCAGATGCATGGAAGGATGAAGCAGACCAAGGCTCTGCTGGGAAGGAGTTCCAGAGAATGGGGGCAGTGATAGAACAAGCTACCTTCTAATGTCCTATCAGATGACAATGACAGCCCCACAGAGATGGCAGCTGGAGATATTTGACCCTATAAGTTCTGGTTGAACAGATAGACAAATCCCAGTGAACACTTGTGCCCTTTCCTCAAGACAAAGGAACAAGTGAACATATAAAGGTACGTTCTACTCAAAGCAAAGAAGCTCCTTGCCTTTGAGGACCAGGAGGTGAATGCTGGGGAATCCAAGTGATTCCAAATTAAACAATGTATGATCATTTTTACGGGCTACCTACAGAACCAAATGAGAAAATATATTTCAAAGACTTTCTCCAGCCTCATCAGGATATTGAAGGATAAACTTTCAAGGAAAGAAATAAAAAAGTGGAAGCCCCACTAGGAAGACCAGACCAGGAAATCAACACAGGAAGACTAGAACTGCACTATATTGAGATTATTATTGATTATAATGACAGAAACTTGCAAATCCGATTCTTAATCTCCTTCTTATATCCCAGTCACTCAGGGAGACATTTGCCTGACCAGCTTCCAAATAGTATCTTATTCCCCAAAATTTAACAATGTTTCTAGGTAATGGTTCTTGCATATTTCTGTCAAGGTACTCTAACTTACTCTCTCCATGAATCATATGATTTTGTTTGTGCTGTAAAACAGCTCCCTGACTGAAATAAATCAGGTTTGTTTAAGGCATTCTGGGTAGATGAGAAGCTTTTGTTTCCTCAGTTGTTTACAGATTGCCGTTTCTGCAGTAACCCAGCATGGGACTCTCACTTGCACCACATAAAACATCCAAAATATCACCCACCACAAAATTGCTCAGCTGGGAACATAGCATGATTTATTTAAAATTCGTTTGAAACCCTTAGAGTTGAAATATCTGTTCCAAGCAGGGCCTTCAGATTCAAAACTACTCATGGCTGAAGCCATTCTCCAATAAGAACAGGAAGAGAAAGGAACAAATGGCATGATAATAAAAAATTTCCCCCCAAAAAACCCTATCACATGTCAGCTAAAAAGAGTTTACAGCTCTTCTGCGAACAATTTCAGGACAAAGCTGACAGGTCATGCTAAGTCACTGTGACTCAGGCAGCTGACAGCGGAAAGCTAGAAATTTCAGTTGATCCTGAAAAGAAATTATATTTCTCTAGTAATGAACAATGACCTCCATGCAGCCAGTTGTCTGCTGATTAAGGAGTCTCATCCCTCAGGCTGCCATATCAGAGCTACAAAACTCAGCACCGCCACAAGATGGCTGCAAAGAAGCACGACCCCTCTTTGTTGCTACCTAGTGGCCATGTAGAAGATTGCAGCTGTAGCCTTGCCCTGTGTGTTCTTGGGCAGAATTCAAAGAGACCCAGAGCTTGTGATGCCAGTGTCGCTCATGCCATTTTGCTACATCTGTCATTCTCTGTTTATGTCAAGCTCTGCACCTGGGCTCAGCAGTAAATCACCAATCACTTTACCCTTACATCAACTTCTCTGCTTGACTTGGCAGAAAACTCACAGACGCAGCTTGGCTAGATTAGAATATTACCAAAAAAAGAAGGAAGCCCCACGGACAATAGTTGGCTGGTCACGGCGGTACAAATGGTAGTGATTTTTTACATATTCTCAAGGGTTTCAACTCATGGCTACTTCCTCCCAAACTGCTCTTCAGGATGGATACTTGGGGCAGCCCTTTGGTGGCCTTGAAGTTGGGGCGGGGGGGTGGCATGTTTACGTAATGGCCATCTCTATCAAAGAATACCAGGCTTCTGCCACTCCAGCCTCAATGATTACAGTTGCCCTCTGAGATCCCTTTCCAAACTAATAAATAAATACATTCCTGATTAGGTGTTAGTACCTAATCTCCCTCACCTTTTTAATTGGAAAGGAAGGCATTAGTGCTTGATAGGTTAAAGTGTGCACTGTGTTTTGATCCCATGACATTTCCCAGCCCAATCAAGCCAACCACGACTGCACTCATGGTTATCAACTCCACATCCTTGAAGGTGAAAGTGGCACCCAGGCCTCTTTCGGGAGTCAAGCTAGCTTTCATTCATTCTTCTAGGCTGTTTGAAAGCTGACTTCACTGTCCCTGGGCCTCATGAAACCTGAAACTGACCCAGCTGCTCTCTTTTCCCCCTGTAATATAGGCTTACCTTTTTTTGTATAAAGTCCAAAGGCTCAGCTCATTTATGCAGGTGGGTTGCAATTAGTGCAAGTTCGAATAATGCAATGTTCAGTTTAGTGCAAATTGTGAATGGATAGCAGGTGACATTTAATGTGACCCAACATTCAGATAATGCAAGGCCCTGGGGCATGCGTAACTGAGGCTAACACGTGCACAATTGCAGTTGGGGTTTTAGATGCTGTGAATCTTTGTGGGTTCAAATTGGAGAAAAGGAAGACTCTGTCAGAGAAAAACAGTAAAAGTTTTAAAAAGAAGAGGCTCGTTATTACATTAGAGCAAAAATGGGATGTAAGTGAACGACATGAACACAGATATAGCAATGCTAAAATAAGACAGATTGCTAGAATGCCTGAATCTACAATAGAATTTTTTTTGTTTTTATTTTGCTTTCTATAAGTACTCTGACTTTGTAAACCATAAATTTAAATTATAAGTATATTCTTTTTACACTTTACTGTAATATTTCATTAATATGCATATAAAAATTTATGTTTAAAAATTTTCATTGCATATTTCCGTTGAGCTGGAACCAATAACCATATTTTCCCTAGAAATATCACTTCAGATAGTGTGAATTCAAATAATCCAACCATGTTGTGGGTTTCTTTAACCGCACTATCATTGCATTGTCCTGTGCTGCAACCTTGGTCATCCAATGACTATTTTCTGCCCTTCTGGCTAGAGGTCCATCTCACTACAGGCCAACTTAATCTAACCCTATACAATGTCCCTAGGATGTCCCACTCAATTTTTTTCCATTCCCACCCATGCCCTGGACAAATTCCACTTGATGTGTTTTGCCAAGATCCTCAAGCTGGCAAACTACAGTACTTTACAGATCCACAGTAAACTGCAGGTTTTGTGGGCCTCTAGAACTCTGTCAACAGTAGCTGAAAACATAGTTCAAGTTCTACAGAAAGAAGAAAGAGACATGTTAAATGGCTTCGTTTACTTATGCCATCCATATGATTGTGTCCAAGCAATACATAAGAGATCCTTAAGAGGTAACTCTCAGTTCCTTATAGAAATTACAGGCAAGAAGCATGTTAATTTCTAAATCCAAGACAATCTATCGGCTTCTCTTCCTCTTCCTCATCATCTTGCTCTGGAGGGAGAGGAGGGAATCCTTTAGGATGTCCAAAATTATATTTGAAACACAACCAGAAATAATAAGCCATGTTTTTCCTTTTCAAAGACCTCTTCAGCAGGAACAATTGAATGCTTCTTTGTTTTTTGATAATGCTAGAATTTTTTTTAAATAATCTTTCTTTTAAAGTATAGTTTTTCTTTGGTATGTGTCAACCCTGTTTCCAGATTGCTCTCTTCTTGCTGCTTTGATATCTTTTTTACCCCATGCTAAAATTAGAACTCCCAGACACATATTTTCCCTGGCATTTTCTTCACACTGACAAGACCAACTTTTAACTTCAATATTATATTAAGGAATTAACTCTTAATGTTGGTAATGCTCCAAATTTGGATTTTTTAAAAATAGAAATATTATGACTCAGAAGACTAGTGGGGAAAATCTACAAAACAAAACAGAGTGTTGGCCAATAGTTCTGTTATACAAAGATGCCATCAGGGTGAAGGAGAGTTTTCTTTAAGTTTGGACAGCTGCTTAACTATCATTCAAAAATCTTGCTGTATGTGGACAGTCTGGCATGAACATTTCATATGCTCTTTGGATGGTAAGGCAAAATGTTATACAAAATGTCACCCTTGGGCACAACAATCCCCTTTACCACTAACACTTAGTTGTGAAATGTTGCCATGCAAATCTAGAGGCATCTATCACAAAAGCTAACAGTGCTTGTCTATCAAATCAAAACTCATGAACTTCACATAGTACCTAAAAATTGCAAAGCTCTTATCTGCTGAAGCATGGATATTTGGGGTTCAACGACATCATCATCATCACCATCATCATCTTTGTCATCATCATCCAATGTTTTTAATTTAAATTTCAGAAAACAGAATGCTAGCAAGTTTGTAGAATGATTTCACACATACAGTAGCATTATTCTTACATGTGGAAAATCCCCAAATATGAGTGCAAAAGGATGGGTAGTTTCCCACAGAATAATATATGCATAATGAGATTATACTATGGACTTTGTTCACATATATAGTAAGCCATAGTTTATATAGCCAATATTTTTAATAAACCATAATTGGATTCATATAACACTAAGTCACAAGCCACTGGTCACAAAACACAATAGCTAGGTTCACACAAGGCAGTACACCAAAACAAAATAAATATTATTTTGTATTAGATATTATTGAGTACACACATTGCAAATCTTGAATCCCTAACTGTACATGGTCCACACTATTTACAAACATTTCCCTGTTGACCTAATACTTTATATGTGAATCTGAAATTAACTTAGGTCTGTAAATTGTGCAAAAGACCATAAAAAATAACAAAATAATTAATTTGGTCCAAATCTTGAGATAGATGACAGTCTACGTACACACTACAAAACATATTGTGTTAGAATTCATAAATTGCATCATTTTTTCCCCCTGCAGATGATTATTTTAATACACCTAAAATGTCACATATAAAAATAGCTGTGACATTTGCCATCAAAACCATGGCTGAGGTTTGTTGGTGTGTTCAACGTAACACCTGCAAATACTGATCTGAAATGCAGGTTTTTAGTAATTTTAGGAAAGATCCCCTTCAGCCATTGTCATAAGCTGTAGTAAAACCAGGGTTTGTTCAGGCAGCAGGACATAATTTATTGCAAACGTAAATTGGAGATAGATAGATATTCTTTTAGCTTTTGCTGCCACAATCCTAAATGATAATTTACAGTGCTGATGTTGTAGCTTCACCAGGTTACCTCTCTTATCTTATGCTATCTTGGACAGGGTGAAAGGGAGGCTGTATTATTATATCATGTCTCCCATTTACTAAGAAGAATTATATTTAATACTGTATGAACAGGAAGCTTTAAGATGCAAATGCTAATATTCAAAGTAAGCTGAAAGTAGTGTACTGATAAAGCAAGAGGAGATCAGGTCAGGAGTGAAAAGGGGCTGAATGAATGTGCACTGAATACACAAATCAGTGATTAATATATGAGAAGTACATGAGGTGGTTCGGTCATATAGAGAGAATGAATGAAGACTGAAGTGAAAAACAATGATGGGAGAGTGGATGGGCAAGAGGAAGGAAAGACTGAGAAAGCCAGGGTTGGATAGAGCTGGTGACCCCCTGAAAAAGGTGTGAGAAATTTAAAGAACAAAAGGCAATGCTTGAAGTAGTGTATAGACATGATGGAAGCCAGCATGGTTTGTAAGGGTAGAAAAGCGTGAAGGGGTACAGTATACGGTGTTGGTGTAGGCTAGTTGTAGCCTGTGTTTTCTTTTCTTTTTCCAGTGTCATGTTTTTAATTTCTTTTCCTTACAATTTCGTACTCCTTTTGTACTTTGCATAATATTGCTTACTCCAAAAGGAATGGAGTGCTAGAAATGTATGCAAGCATGCTTCTCTTTAAAGAGATAACGTTAACAAAGGTCCCTTTTTTGTATGTTTCATTTCGGAATGTGTTCAGCTTCTTATAAGAGATTATCAGAGCCTCTTTATGTTTTTCTCCTTTTCCCTTATTTATTGTCAGTTGACACATGCAGAGACGCACAACTATGTCATCTTTGCTTTCCAACTGCACCCAGTTACCCTTTATTTGTATTCCAATAGAACAACAATCTATTGGAAATTTCATCTTAGAAATGATTGGAAGCTTCATGTAGTTTTATTTAGAGGCAGTCAGTGTTTCATAAGCTGTCTTCGAGAGCTCTTAAAAGTCACTCCCTTCCACAAACGTATGAAGAGGTTTTTTTCACAACTGGCCCTGTCCCTTATTATCAGTCTCAGGTTAACTCTGTGCAAAAGTTCAGCTATTTTTATCCCAAACTTGGGAATTATGCTCATTCAGGCGCAGGTCTGCAGAAGTCTTCTTGGACGCTTGTTCCACCCAGTGGAAATTCTGAAGCCTGGGACAACAGAGTCAATTTAAGCCCCTGCCAAGGATGCAGAACATTCTGTTCCAGGGCAAGCGTGCCAGAAAATTCCAACAGCCAACTCCATTTGCGACACGAGTTGCTCACAAACTAGATAGTTAGGGCCTACTGTAGTATTTGTTCCACCCTGTAATTTTTAGACATAAAGGTTTTTGAGGTATCCAACCTTAAGCTTCTGCCTTGTTATTTTCTGTTCTACTCAGTTCACAAAACACCAGGGACTAATTTCATCCACCAGTGAAGTACAATCATTTCAGGCCTGAAATAAGAAATTGCTTATCAGTGCACAAAAAAACTTTACAGAGGTTAGGGCGCATGTGAAGTCGATATTACTACCAAACTATTTTAATGTGTTCGCCATCTGTTCATGAGCTGCAAACCAATCAAAAGGAGGAAATTAATGCTTCTGAGAGCCAAATCAGATGACAGGTCTACAAGCGCTTTAAGCACTGATGTTTTCCAAATTGGGGGGGGGGGGTTGAGGGGCAAAGTTGCAATATAGGATGTGACTGCAATTTGCACACATACACAACACACATCTCCATTTCTTGTGTATATGTGATTTGGTAAAGTTCACAACAGAGACACAGTATACAGTCACTCAGAATCCCCCAGAAATACCTTCACACTGCTCTGCAGGTATTCCCAATATTGCTGTTCTGGCCAGGTTCAGATCATTCTTCCTTCCAACTAACCCCAGGGGGAATGCAAAACCTGGCAGCTACACTCTTCATTGCATTTGTTTTCTCAGCATGGGAAAAAGAAGAAGATTGTGAAATGGTGGCGAAGCACTCCAGTATGCTTATTTCAGCCAAGAAGGATGGACAGGATTCTTGCAACTTGCATCTCCAATATTAATGCCGAGAAACTAACTTTGCACTGTTTCTTCCTGTACTAAAGTAGAACCCAAAGTTAGCCTGTTCAGCAGAAAGGCTGCAGGAAAAGTGCAATGCAGTCCAGTTTTGCAAAGAAGACATTTAGATCGCTACAAATGCTGTGCAAGGAAGAGTCTTAAAGTCCTGAATTCTAGAAAAGGAACATGAGAAAATGCCTGATACTAAGTCAGTAACTGGATTCAGGGTCTCAGAGTCAAATTTTTTATGGATGTGTCTCACTTAAGCAAGTTCTTCTTCTTCTCCTTTTTAATTTATGTAACATTAATATGAACAAACCACCATTTTTAACCTGAGCATTTTCCAGATGTGTGGATTTCAACTTCTAGGATTCCTAAGCAGGATATCCACTGCTGAGGATTCTGGAGTTGAAGTCCACATATCTGGAAGCTGTCAAGGTTGGGAAACACTGATGTAGACTGTTCTTCACAGATCTCCAAGCACTTTTCTCAAGCCAAACAACTTTCAATATCCATATTTGATGAGAAAAGCAGCTGTTAGGGCAGGTGGGATGTTCTGATCCCCTCATCCCCAGATCTTTGTTGCCAGACTCCAGGTTTTAGAAGATTCTACCACAATAATTCTAGACTGGTCATAATTCTGAAACAATGTGATACGTAGCTTTAGAAATCTACAGTTACAATTTGATATACAGTGTAATTAAGATAAAACTGCCACTGTCTGGAAAAATAAGTAAGGTTCATTATTAATGAAGTATCTGTATTTGACATTTACCACAGGATGCCATATCCCTGTATTTTTAGGCTGCACTTTTGATCAAGGTAGATTGACCAAATTCAGTTTAAACTACTTTTGAATTTTAAATGATTATATATGAATGTTGCTCATCATTATGAAGCCCAGTTTGGAATTCTCTATTGTTATGGGCTGAATTTAGATGGTACCCTTAGCTATTTCTTTCCATTTATCATCTGAAAACAATAAAGAAAAAGGATGAAAGTGATTCCTTTAATGTTAGTGAGGGTATTAAAGATGCATGAATTCTCTGACACTCTCTTCCAATGGGTTTGAGAGTTTCTAAATCTTCTGTGAAAGAAAAATCCTGAAACAAAGTCAAAGACCTCAAAAATTGGAGAAAATTAAACTCCCATAGTCCCTTTGTCACATAACAAGAGACCAGAAAGAACAGAGAACAGAGATGTCTTTTTCACTCTGCTTATTTTTGCTCCATGTCCCATTCCAGGGTACAGAAAGGACGTGATTAAAGATACGTTTAGAGACCAGAGGAAGTGGAGACAGCTTTGGGGATTAGGACGAATAAGTGTTCGTGAACAGGGAAAGACAGAAATGTATTTATTTATTTAATTTATATTTCAAGTTTGGCCACCGCCCATCTCACTAGGAAGTGACTCTTACTAAATTATTCCCTTGCTTCAGTTTTGAAACAGAAGACCAGCTAGAGTCCTATCAACCTTTAATTTCTTAGTCTGGATCCATTTTAGCTTCTGAGCCTGGCTATGGAAAGTTCACCATTTTCTCTTCCCTTTGTAGTTCAGGAGGACATATTTCCTATACCAATGCCAGCTGCTGTGAATTTATATTACGGGGAATCCAAGTGGTAGATATAGTTAAATCTTACCCGTTCATAAGATGCTCAATTTTTACTACTTATAAGAATTTGTGGCAGGAAAAAAAAAATCATCCTTGTTTTCATTAGTACAGAAGACAAATCAAGTGGTAGTAAAACTTACACTTGTGTGTTTGTTCTCTTATTCCACCAGTCTTATTACTTACTCAAGTCAAGATGGACATTTTCTTAGGATAAGAACAAATCAATAGCCATACAGTATTCTCTTCCAAATACAACTTTTCCTTCAGGATTTATTTTACCACATTGTCATGAAACCAGCCACATTTTATCTACATTTCTAAATATTAATCATTTCAGCGCCTCCATTTTATTAGCTTACTAAATTGTGAGTGACATGTTAGGAAGCCAACTTGTAGTTCCCATCCATTCTGTTCCTCTGCATGCAGTCAGTACAGTTTATTTCAGTCATTAGTTATAAATTGTTTCACATCATCTGAACTGTATGATCCAAAGATATTCAAATTTTGTTCCTTTTGCAGAGAAAGAAATGCTTTTCATCTTCTGTCACTTTTAAAAATTATAATTAGCCTGGATCTCTGCTTCTAGGTTCATCCATCATTTTTCTGTATTGCTCTTCTCTTTTCACTAGGATTCAGAGAACTGGCTAGTAACAGCCCTACAAAGTCATATTTAAAGTAAGGCTATCAAAACAGATCAGATAAAATGCCAAATCTTGGGATAAAGTATAATTGTAAAGAATAATACACTACAGTAATGGAATAGAAATTGTTCAGTTAGCTTGAAAGCTGTTCGTGATTTTCCCCCTCCTGTGAGGCTTCCTTAGAAAACCATTCAGAAGCTACAACTAGACCAGAATACAGCAGTTCAACTTCTGAATAGAACTGTACAATCAGTATTCCAGATAAATTTAAGTGCGTTTCACTTTAATTGAAAACCAAAAACAAACACGAATCTCAAAAGTCACAGGTACTATACGTACTTCTTATCCAACTCATACAACAGTTGACAACATCACCTTCAACTGAACATGCAAAGATAGAAAGATAGTCTTTGAATCTTAAGTCCAATTTAAGGCATTCCCAACAGATGACATCCATCCTCTGCGTGAACATATCTGGGGAACGTGAGCCCTTTATCCCTCTGGGTAATTTGCTCCACTGACATTTTCTGTAGTAGGTGTAATAGTAGCAGCAGTGATAGTAGTATCTTGTTCTGGGTGTGATAGATGCTAGACCAGCAGGAAATTGGCAGGGTACGTAGACACTAGCACCCAATCATGTATTCAAAGGCAGAAAGAACTGAAACTACTCATTGTCATCCAGGATTTTTGCTGTCCAGACCAGGTAGCCCTTAGCAACTTATTAAATATATGGTAACGAATTCCTGTTTTAATAAGTTAGTGCATTTAACTTATATTTAGCCTTCTGCTTTTCATCCAGTTTTTTCTCCTGCCTGTGTGGGATTTGGGGAATGCGACTCAGAATACGACTAGAAGTCCCTTAGTCCAAGAATAATTTGTAGACCTCTGCTATGGTGCCAGAGGTATATCAACCCAGAGAATGCTATCTAGTGCTGTGATAACACCTTTCCCCATTTTTACAAAGTTCTTTGTTCTGGAGCACCAAGTATACTCACTTATCATCAGTACACTCATTTGTACTGATGCTGTTACCTAGTTGGGTAATGAAATGTCTGCAAACCAACAACCAAGCTCAAAGAGCACCAAGGGCTCTACAGTTCTACCCTGAGCTACATCTATTCTCTTCTATTGGGAGAACAAAGGTATTGGTTTTTCCTGCTTCTTGCATGGGCAGTAGAAGACTGACATTAAACAGGAAAAAAAGAAAGACTTTTGCTCTAAAGTACAAGCTGGTCTAAGATGATCTGTGTGCTCACCAGGGTGTTCTCAGGATGTGATAAAAAAAAGTCAAGATGACTTTTTGTAACACACTACAAGAGGGCTTGTGAAATGCACATTAAAAAAAATGGGCAGAATATCGATCACACCTTTTATTTTATTTTATTTTATTTTATTTTATTTTATTTTAAATATCAAATTTGTCCCTGCCCATCTCATTAAAAACTTACTCTGGGTGGTTTACAAAGCAGTTAAAATCAATTAAAAATACAATATAAAATGATCTTGAATAAATAGAAAATAAATATAATCCAAGAATAGATGTTAATTTGGCAGTAGCTCGGGGAGCATTATCAAGGCAGCAGGCACCCCAGCATTGGGTAAGATTCTTGTCACCCCGTGTAAACTGGTGAAGCCAGGTCTTTAATCCTTTCTGGAAAGCCAGGAAGGGTAGGGGCCTGCCCCACTTCTGGGGGAAGAATATTCCAAAGGGTGGGGGCAAAGGCTAAGAAGGCTCTCCTCCTGGGCCCTGCCAGCCAACATTTTCTCATTGAAGGGGTCCATAATGTGCCCTCTCTGCCTGACTGGGTGGGATGGGTTGATGTGATGGGGTAAGATGGTCCCTCAGGTAACCTGGACCCGTGACATGTAGGGCTTTAAACATTATACCCAACACCTTGAATTGGACCTGGAAGCAAACTGGGACCCAGTGCAGCTTCTGCAGTAAAGGTGTTATATGTGCCATTCTAGGGGCACCCAAGATTGTCCCTGCGGCCACATTTTGAACCAGCTGTAGCTTCCAGATTCTCTTCAAGGGTAGCCCCATGCAAAGCACATTGCAATAGTCTAACTGAGAATGACCAGGGCATGAGTGACTGACTGGAGAGCCTCCTGATCCAGGAAAGGGTGTAATGGTGCACCACACGAAGTTGGGCAAAGGCCCTTCTGGCCATGACTGCTACCTGCTTCTCAAGCAGGAGTCATGAGTCTAAGAGGACCCCCAGATTACGCACCGGGTCTGTCCAGGGCAGTGCCACCCCATCCAAAACCAAAGATGGTAAAACCTCAGATACAGAAGGGCTTCCAATCCATAGCCACTCCATTTTACCAGGGTCCAGCTGAAGCCTGTTGTACCTTATCCAGACCTCCGCAGCCTACAGGCACTGCTAAAGGGTGGTCATGGCATCACTCACCTCACCCAGGATGGAGATTATAGCTGGGTACCAGCTGCATATTGATGATACCTCATCCCATGGTGGCGGATGATCTCACCCAGCGGTTTCATGTAGATGTTAAAAAGGAGCGGAGACAGTATCGAACCCTGCAGCACTCCGTAATGGACAATATTGTTGTTATATGGAGTTGTGCTTGACTCAAAGGGTATTTATTTATTAAGTTAAAGTTTAATTTAATGCAAATACAATCAGTCTACCCTATAGCCTTGGGATTCCCTGGTGGTCTCACATCCAAGTTATTATGATCTTACCCTGTGGTTTCAGGTAAATGTTAAAAAGACAGTGCAAACCCTGCAGCACCCCACAAAGGAGGGGCCACAGGCTGGACCTCTTGCTTCCAATCAACACCAATTGGGATCGACCTTGGAGGAAGGAAGACAACCAGCACACAACTGTGCTGCCCACTCCCAACTCCCTAAGTTGACCCAAAAGGATACCATGGTTGATGGTAATGAAAGCCACTGAGAGGTCAAGAAGAGTAAGGATGGATGTACTACCCCCATCCCACTCCTCCCAGAGATCATCCATGAGTGCGACCAATGCCATTTCCATCATAATAACTTGGATGTGAGACCACCAGGGAATCCCAAGGCTATAGGGTAGACTGATTGCATTTGCATTAAATTAAACTTTAACTTAATAAATAAATTCTGGGCTTGAAATCTGACTGAAATGGGTCCAGATAATCCATTTCCTTCAGGATCCTCTGGAGCTGCAATGCCACCACCTTCTCAACCACCTTCCCTAAAAAGAGGAGGTGGGAGACTGGATGAATATTATCCAGTATGGTGCGATCCAGTGACAGTTTCTTGAGAAAGGGGTGCACTAGGCCTCTTTAAAGGCAGCTGGAAACACTCCCTCCCTCAAGGATGAGTTCACCATCACCTTGACTCACCCACATGTCACCTCCCGAGTAGCCTCAACCAGCCAGGAGGGACATGGATCTAGTTGACAAGATCTAGAGGACCCTGTCCACTTTCTCGGGCCATCATCTTTTTTTCACTATATCCTGTCCTTACACAAATCTCCTTCCTTGTTCATCTCTTGGAATACTCATGGGGCTATGCCCATTGGTATAATGGTATGGACATTCTGGAAAGTGCTACAGGAAAGGAAACCTTTGTACATAGAGATCTGTGCTGCTGAAAGAATAAAGAGAACTTTTCAAACTCCTTTCCTTTTTTTTTTTTTTTTATCCTGCCTTTATTATTATTTTTTTTATAAATAACTCAAGGCAGCCAACATACTCCTCCTATTTTCCCCACAACCACCACCCTGTGAGGTGAATTGGGCTCACCTCTTTATGTTTTTTCCTCTTTATGTTCACATAAAACAATGGTATCTTCAGGTGAATGGAATAATGCACTGACTGAGGGATGGGTGGAGAGAGAAAAATGTAGCGTTAGGGTTACACGCACACATACACGTACACACACCCCTTGTGTAATATTCCAGCAATATATTTGCAATCTTTTTCATTTTTTGTTGTTCCTTAATCCTTCATCTTTCTACAAAGCTCTGCATGGCATCTTTTGTATTCTTTTACTTTACCAACATTGCTTTGATTCTTATGACCATATTACATTAAGATTACATAACTCATTTTTCATATTATTGCTGGGCTACCCGAAGCTCATAAGGATTTTTCAGATTCTGGATCTGATTCCAGGAATTATTCTAATCCAAAATGGCTTTTTGATGTGAATTCAGGTTTGGTGCTATCCCTTGGGGAATTAGAACAGCAATTTTCTCTCTTCTTTTTAATAATACCATGACCAATATAAGGATTTAAATTAAAATAAACATACACATTTTTACCTTTACCCTCTTCCTGACAGGTTTTTGTCTTATTGATGATTCTGCACCTAGTTTCCAATTGGATTGTTCTTATCAATCCCAAATTTTATTTTTAAATATTTCTTAAAATATTTCCCAGAAGCTACCATTTAGATGAACTGTGCTAACTGATTTTGACATCTTCTTCGTTTCTAATATAGCAGATGTTGATCAGATTTGTCTTTGTGATATAAGAAAATATATCTCATAGTTGAGATCAAAGGTCATCTAACTCAATGAAATTCAGGGAGAAGAATGCCTTGAAACTGCTGGAGTATATGATATATGCTCAAAACACTTGAAAAACCCGGCTTTTCTTGGGTCTTTAAAACTGAAAATACATACACCTTTCAATTAAACCTTTATTTCATAACACTTTTAATTATTCTGGAGTAGCATGCTTCACAGACTGTTTCAGAAATAAATTTCAGAGCAAAAATCAATTTGATGTTGGATCAAATCCCTGAAAATTCTACCTATTTCCATATCATACTTACAGCCTTTTTAGAATACCCCCTCTGCCAAACTGAGTCTTGTTCCCATCATATCCCACGAATGAATGGTTGGTCCAGCATTACATAATCTCCATCTTCACCATCCCTTCACATAAACACCCAGTTATACACCCAAGTGCTATCTGCATTTACTATGAGTTGCTGTTTCCTCCCATCAGTTAGGGTTCAAGAACTAACAGTTGTCAATATCTGGATCATCTCTCTTCTCCCCTCATCCTAACTCTCTAAATTGTTCCATGTGGGATAAAGAAGAGGGGATGGGAACAGCAAGATTGTTATACCAAATTTGTTAAGAAAATCAAACAAAAAGACAGAATTGACACAGAATATAAGGGAGCAATTTTTTACTATGTGTTCGTCTGATTTTCATCCTCTTTCCCATTCCAGTAACAGGGAAGAGGAGAAGAGTGAAACCAAGGTCTTTTGTTGCTTGACACCAAAAAACATCCCCTTTCTGGCCATGGAGCCTGGTTGGTCTAACAGTTTAATCTGACTTTCACTTTGGGGATGGGGATCTGTCCACACTGTAGGTGAGGACTGTGGGCTGATTCAATGCATCTTCCAGTACCTTGCCATTCTCCACACACCTCAAGTCTGCAATGGCCAACAATCATTTTGGGCAAAATTCAAAATAATTAATTTGTTCCTCAAAGCTTGCACTATACACCAAATCCTTTCAACGAGTCTTTTTTAACTTTACCATCTACGTGATTATGACTAAAAAGGAAGGAATTGAGGAAAAGTGTTCTTGGACCTTCATTTGCAGGGATCAAAATGCACTGAATGAGATTATCATGCAGTACACAAAGTTTCACATGTTTGCGGTGATTGGATTTATTTTCTGGAAGTCCATCTGGGTATTTGGTTTCAGAATCTTTTTGTTTTGTTATTAACTATTCGGTCTGCTCCTGACATTGGGACAAAATACAATAAAACTGCATGAAATTCCTTATTAGCATAAAGAGTTTAAAAAAAAATCTTTTAGCTGCTTTAATATACTCTGCCAGCCATTATTATTGAAACAAAATAATTGAACCTCCTTTTTTAAGTATTTATAATCACATCAATATTTCTTCTATTCTATTAATGGCTGCAATCCTAATGCATTATAATCAAAAGCATTTCTGACATTGATTTCAACACAATGCAGGTTGTTCTCAATAAAATAAGGCATCAGGTGAGGAAGAAAATAGAATATTATTCCAGAGATTCCATTCATGTCAATGTTTACCATGTTATATTCAAAAAGCCTAATAAGACTGTTCCAAAAGAGTCTGTGACAGCCATTATTATAGCTTAACTTGCATTCACTATGTAATTACAAATGGGCTGGGAAATTGCAAAGGTCCAGTGAAACAGCATAGCTCACAAAGAGCTATGTGATGAAAGCTTGTGCTACAAAGTCAAAGCAATTCACCAATTCTCTTATTATGGCAATCCATCCAACCCAAAATTGCAGTATTGGGTCATCCGTCCTTTATTATCAAACAGAAGTATACTAAAAATATTCTTAGTGCTAGCTCTTTCCAGGAAACAATTCCTAACTGAATTTTCACAACCTTTTTTAACAATGAATTATTGCACACCATCTTCAGCCTGAAGATCTCAGAATAAGCACAGTGGACATAACAGAGACTTATTGCAAGTTTGCAAAGAAGATACTGAGGTGAATGAGCAAACATTGGATTTATGATCCACTAAGCATATTCCTCATAAAGTAATTAATGAAAGATTTTAAATTAAATCAATCAGCCATGCACAACCATTCTGTTGCAATGCCTTCAGGAGAAACAGTGTAGAAAAAGAAAGTACATATATAAAGCCTCTCTCAAAAAAATGAAAGTATATTTTATCAACCTTCAGAGAGACATTCTGTGATATTAAATCTCTTTCTCTTGGGAATGGTAGCAGCAATGGAAGAAACTTCTTTTCAAAGCAGCAAAGAGACCTGTGTCCCATGTTGCACTCTGATCAGGACAATTCTAGGAAAGCAGATAACTGTGATCTCTCCTTGAGACTGCCAATACATACTACATCTCCCTTGTTTCTTTGACTGCCTGTAATCTGACTGAGCTCTACATGTCCGCTTCTGCATGTTGGTATACCTATAGTTAAGAAGAAATAAGGCGATAAAGGGTGTAGCCTTGGTACTAATCATTGTAAAGGCTTACTGGAGTTAAATCGATCTTGTGCTCTTCCAGTTTTCTCTGTAAAGAAAAGGTACTATTCATTGCAAATATAATGCAATGGCCTCTAAGGTCAGTTTAACTCAGGTCTCAACTCAGGCATAAGATAGGACTGCTGAACCTAACTCAACATCTATAGCAAAGGAGGATGGCCAGTCTTCTGAAACTGAGACAGAAATTTTCCCTGGAAACTGTTCAGTTCCTCTTCCTTTACTTCTTCCTCCTTATCCTCTTCTTCCTCCTTGAAGTAATAGTGATACAAGGGCCAAACAAATCTGTTATCTCTGCTGCAGCTAAATAAAAATGGAGGTTCTTCTCAGTTATAATGGATCCTACATTTTAGAAGTTACAAAACTGTGCCCCCAGAGTCTTCTGGTATAAGTAGTGGCACCTAAAGTTGGAGTGCCAAGGGAAAATTTTGAGCCAGGCTATAAAATAAAAAAAGTTTCCATTTCTTTATTTAAAGCATCTCAAAGGTTATAGTCAACTGTTTATTCCACACTACATACATCACAGCACCCCAAGGCAGTTTTTACTTTTTTTCAAATTACCCCCAAAGGGGACCACAATTTAAGGTGTTGATATTGATCTTTAGAGTTCTAATTGGCTTAGAGCTGACTATCATGAATTCAGCATCTGTGATAATATCTGTGGGCCCATCAGTTTTGAATCTGCCTCTATTGTCAGAGGCCCATCTTTTGAGCATGAATGAACCTTCATGTGTACTTCCTCAGTTATGCTTGAGCCGTCACTGTCTCGGCATTCAGAAAAACCGGTAAAACACATGTCTTTTATTAAGCTCTTCATTGTTAAAAAAATGTTAAATAATGTTAGGGATAATTTTGTTTTTAGCTTTTTTGTTCTGCTTTTGCTGTTGTTGCTTAAATCATATTAATGTTATTGAGTACTTACCAAAGGAGAAAGTCAGAGTTCAAAGGAAATAAATAGTAAATAAATAAGTGCAGGTTGGTTTCTCCTTAGCTTCTCCCTTGCTAGCTGCTCCTATTACTATAATTCCAGCAATATAGGCAGATGCAAGTCCATCTGTTATACTGAGATTATCCAAACTCTGTTTGGTTTTTTCAGCAAGCTAATCGTTCAGCAGAATCATAGATGAATACAAACCAATAGAGTCCATCAGGTCAGCAAAATATCCTTCAGTTATAATGTTATTTATATCTTAAGAACTTCTGAAATGTCTTCTATCCCCTTAGCAATGTGTTCTGCTTCCTTATGGACTGTATTCCTGGCATACGTATGAGGCACAGAGACTCATCTGTGGTTGTCATGAGTGACCAACACCCTTGCCAATTATCCTTTCCTTAACGAAAAAGCACAAGCATTTTACGTGCAATAAGATCAACTTTGTGTTACTCTTATTTAAATGTATCCATAGTCTTGGAATCACGCAAACTGAATGGAAAGGCTTTCTTTTCTCTGTTTGTTACAGACACACACTTGTGAAACTGTGCTATACACACACACACACACACACACACACCCCTTGAGTTGTAATCTAACCAAGTGCCTGATAATAGAATCAGGTAGGCAACCTTTAATAAAAGGATGATATATAATCTAAATGTACAAGTGTCATATATTACTTTTCTTTTGACTCAGATATTCACAATAAAATTTACAGAGGATATAGCGCCATTCAGAAGGGCTTCACAGCTACAAGATTTATATCTGATCTCATTTTAAAATGACATTTGAAGAGAAATGTAAAGGCATCAACATGATAATTAAACAAGGGAAACCTGGTGAAAAGTCTTTTAAAGAAGGGAGCATTAAGAAGAAGAATAGAAAGAACAGTGAGATTTTAGCTAAGAAAATGCTACATTTATTTCATCTATTTTATAGAACTTTGTAAAGGGGAAATGCATCCATTGTATGTCTATTGCTTTGCAAAGACAACCAGAGGACAAGGGGATTTTGAAGGGCTAAATTAAACCTAAAATGCATTAGAGCAGAAATTTCCTGCTTAGACCATACACTATTTGGCAGGGCAGGACAAGCTACAGGCAAGACTACGCTTAACATAATCTATTTCCCAAATGTCCCTAATACTCTCCATAGAAGAGTTATATAACTCCAGTTGTTGGCCTGAAATAAATTAATATCACAAAATGTAATGGAAGACCCCCTTTGTTATCACATCAGCACTTGTAAACCTTTATCCTAGCTGATAATTTTTTTCTATCGTGCATAGGCAGCTGTTAAAAAAATGGGTAACATCTCACTTGTTGAATCTTAAAAGGACAGGAAAAAATTATTCTAGCCAGGTTGGTGACTTTTCATTTCCTTTTGCAACACTGACTGGATGTGTAGGTGGGCATTCAAAATGAGAAGTTCCCGTAGTTTCACCTTGATTTTCCAACAACAGATGGACACATTAGATATATTGTTATTAGATGTTGTTGCAACTTTTAAAACAGAAATACAGGGAAGAAAAAGTGTACAAAAACAAATTAAAGGAAAAAGAGTCACGTCCATCAAAGTAATTAATTATGAAATTATAATACCAAAATGAACCAAAATAAAAGTAAACAAATAATCAGGAAAAAATAAATAAAAATTAACATACTACATGAATATATATCACCCAGATATATCACTATTATTTTAATCAAGTGATAACAATGTATTAAATTGGGCATTAAAGTATCTATTTTCCTTCCTTTTTCCTTTAGTGGCTGTTCCCCAAGGTCAACTCTAAATTCCTTTACACTCCCACCATTCATAATCATAGACTATGATGATTATTGTTTATATGCAAGGATTATTGATTAGCGACCACATAGATCGACCTTCTCCAGGATGATCTGTCAACAGCCTGGCCCTTCATGTTTTCCAGTGGTGCACCATCGCCACTATAATCGAATCTATCTATCCTGCTGCTCGTTGTCCTCTTTCTCTCTTTCCTTCCACCTTTCCCAGCATTATAAACTTCTCCACAGAGGTAGATCTTCTCATAATGTGTCCCAAATAAGATGATTTGATCCTGGTCATTTGTGCCTGAAGTGAACTCTTGATTAGTTCGGGGAGTGATTTGTTCATTTTCTTGGCTATCCTGGGCATTCTTAAAAGTCTTCTCCAACACCAAAGTTCAAAAACATGCTTTTCCAGTATCTAAGGGGCCATGCTAGCAAGGATAAATTGGATTTCAATGACATCAGAAAGTGGGTAAAGACAATGGCTACAGTTTATAAAACAGGGATGAGTTTCTAAATTATAACCATCTTCTCTAACCACTTAATAGATCGCCCTCAACTTTTAATGCTTCCCAAACTTCTTCTTGAGGTTCCTACACATATTCAGTTGAATGTGCTTCAAATCATTGTCAGTCTTTGTACTATGTGTGCAAAATCCTTAAGTGGATTCTGTATTTTCCAGGAAGTGTGGGAATGATGGAGAGTTAGTTCTGTGATCTGGCCCTCTACAAAGTTTTAATCTGTGTGCAGATTGATCCCTGAAATGCACCAATAATATAATCATCTACTAAATCTACACTGTTTGCCCTTCCTGCTCTGGTAAGCAGCTACTGGATTTTCCAGTCTGTTCATGTTTTAGTCTGAGAGGGTTTTTTTCTTCCTTTTTTTCTTTTTCTTTTTTGGTTGAAAAAACAAATCAAAAGACATAAATGAAAACAACATCACAAGGAAAGATAAAGCAAAAGGGAAAAATGGAAAATAAATTTGGGGCAAGGAGAATAAAAACTTGGCAATATGTATCTGTATGTGATTAGGTTATGAATCCATATGTAATCTGCAGAAATACAAACATTTTAAATATTCAATATTTCTATCCCAAATAACATTTTATAGATGAAAGTCAAGTGTCAATGCGATCAAGAAAAATATTGTTAATATTGTCAGATTTGAATAAGTTTGTCTCTCATGTAGGATTTTTCAATGCATTGTGTTAATTTTTAGACAGCAATTTCCCAAGTTTTTAAATACTACTGATCCACTGAAAGACACATTTTAGTTTTCCAGTACTTTTCAGTAACAAATTCAACAGCTAAGAAGAGGAATTGAAATACCTAAGGCAATTTATATGCCTTTGGAAATGTGGACAATAAACAGCAGCAGGAATTTATTGTGAAAGATGGTTGGGTGATTTTCAAAATCTTTTGCCCAAAAGGACTGATTAATTGGGCATTGGACCAAAGATAGCAATATGTACCAATCTGCTTATAATCTTGCCAACATACTCTAAAAAAAAACCAGACAAACTTACAATTAATAGAGTGGAATTTTAGTGCAAATGCCATTTATGGATAATTCACCATGGATAATTCTTGATTACTTGTGAAAGGAGTTCTTTCTTCTGATTACTTGTGAATGATTTTATATGAGATTCATCAAGTTCAAATCAGAAGTCATCCTTCCAGAGTTTTTAAATGACTTCTTTTCATTTTAGTTTGCTTGGAAAGGAATAATTTCTTTCCCCAATCAAGCAGTTTATGAACCATGGTGTGTCAACAAATGTGATTTGACTGAACTAGTTATTTGCAAACCCTGCATCAGAAATGGAGAAACAACCGCAACTGGTCATGTAATAAGAAAATTCTCAGATGAGAGACTGCATACAAAAGAGTCTGCATTTTTAGTGTCTGCATTTTTAGTGGATACACACAAAGGTCCCTGCACCCACGCATAAACTCAGAATGAGAGAGAGAACGAAAAAAGGAGCATGCAGTTGAGCTAATGGTTTCATATTCTAGTATAAAAGTCTATTCTCAGTTGTGAAGTCCTGAGTTATATATCCATAGATAAAATTATTAGAACATGCCTTGATGTATAATTAGCAGATTAGTTGTCCATATAAACACACCTGTACAAACATTCAGGTTGGATTAACTAACCCAAAATTTATTTATTTATTTATTTATTAAACTTGTCCCCGCCCATTTCCCCCCAGTGGGGGACTCTGGGCAGTTTACAACATATTATAACAATAAATAAATATACAGTTAAAAATTAATATAAAATTCCCATTATTGCTTCAGTCAGGTTTGTGTATGGTGGTAGTGGTGGGGATTGAGTCAGGCTTCACTAGAACTCATGGTCCCCTGGTTTCTACTCTGGTGCTTTTAACCACTATGCCAAAGTGGTTAGGAAAGGTCAGAAAACACCATGGAGACCAGCATGAAAAAGGAAAGCAAATAGTTAAAAGGAAGAACACACCCCAAATGACCATCTGGTAAGATTATGAATAGAACAGGAATACAGAAGCTCTAATCCTCTTGAAGACAGCTCTGAAGTTCTTTCTGCCATGGAGGAAACAACAGACAATGGTATCCTGCTTTCCCAGGAACACACTCTTCCATAAAGCTGGGTTATCACAGCCTCAACTTAAAAGAACTTTTTGTATTGGTCAGGCCATTTGTATATATTGAGAGTAACTTATCTAGAGGAACTGAATTTCTCTCCTTGCTTCTTCCCATCTTGGAACTTTTCAGAAACTGCAGTGAGAATAAACTCCATTTACCCATATTCTAAAGAGAGATCATCATTTGTAGAATAAATCAGAACACACATGCTTCCCCATTGAAATATGTCAGAATGGATTAAAATATGCAGTACTTGGCTACCGTGTCATTATCTTTGTATCATCACAAGAACAATGAGATATATTCATTTCCCTGCACCATTTCACTTACTGAGGCTTATATAAATCTCTAAAATAACAATGAAGGTCATCTTCAAGTATCAGAGATTCACATAGACTTTTTTCCTAGATTTGCTAGAGGGATATTAAACTTCCAAGGAATATTAAACATCCAAACAATTATCCTTATTAAATGCAATCTGTATCTTTAGCACAAAAGAAATTACAAGTGCCAGTCTCATCTCTGTGGCATAAATCTGTAGCAGCTCCTGATTCTTCTTTCAAGAGAATTTTAATAAAGGAAGTTTAACTTTATCATGTCTCATAATGAAAAGACAGCTCTCCTTAGAGCCGAATGGGCCAGAGGAATGCAAGCCTGATGGCAGAACTTCTTATGTATCACATTTTTTAAAAGCATTTAAAGACAATACATAATAAAAGGTAAAACAAAGTAACAAAGAAGAGGGTTTAATAGCAATTGAAAATATGCAACTTATTAACACAGGTAGGTCCTGGAAAAAGTCAGCCTGGATTCAGAACCGAACTACCTTTATCCATTCACTGATGTTACCATATGGCACGACACTTGGGTCTGCAATAAAAGTGGGCAGAAGGTCCAATATGATTCTTCCAGAATCTTGAATAACTCCACCATGCAAGCAATTTGCTGGATCCTCTTTAATCTATCCATAAACTCTACCAGACTAGGCATGAGCTTTAAGATTCCCACAGCTTACCTAGAATAAGTTTAGCAAGCTACTAGCAATATTTCAACTCATTTATCAACTAATACTTTCTAGTGGTTGGGTGTATATATAAGAAATTATGGAGAAAAGAAAATAGACCCTCCCACTGTGGCATCTGTTAAGCCAAAGGAAATTGTTGAAACAAAGAATATGTTGATGAAGATTCTCAGTCATCCAGGTGGAATTATCTGGAGTTTGAGTCATGGCAACTGGATGTCTTTTCTTTGCTAGTGGGGAAAAGAGACCCCACTACCAATTATAAGAAAAAGGTGGTAGACAGCTTAAAACAATTTGAGCAAGATGGCGCCATCGACAGGGCAACCTGCCACTGCCTGTATCCTGGATAAGCCATCCCCTGCATCTATGGACTCCCTAAGTTCCACAAGGAAGGCGCACCCCTCAGACCCATTATCAGCAGCATTAATTCAGCAACATAATATTGCTAAACATGTTGCCACCATACTAACACCTCTGGTTGGACACACTGACCACCACATTCATAACTCTGAAGAATTTGCTTCTAAAGTAAGAGTCCTGAAACTGAATACAGATGAAACCATGGTATCCTTTGATGTCACCTCACTCTTCACCAGCACTCCCACCACTGATGCCCTAACAGTGGTTAGGAAGAGACTAGAAGATGACAGTGCCCTCGACAGAAGCAACCTCATCCCGGACCAGATCTGCCGCCTCCTGGACCTATGCCTCAACACCACTTACTTCACTTACAGAGGGGACTTCTACAGACAGAAACAGGGCTGTGCCATGGGCTCCCCCTTGTCACCCATTGTTGCCAACCTATACATGGAAGAAGTGGAGAAGAAAGCTCTCAGCTCTTTCCAGGGAATAGCACCAACCCACTGGTTCAGGTATGTGGATGACACCTGGGTTAAAATCAGAGTCCAGGAGGTACAGACTTTCACAGACCATATAAACAACATAGACCCAAACATTAGGTTCACCAGGGAGGACACCAAGGACAACAGGCTGGAATTTCTAGACTGTGAGGTTCTAAATGGGACTTGTGGCAAGCTAGAAATAGGGATCTGCAGGAAACCCTGACATACAGACCAATACCTGCAGTTTGACTCCCACCATCCACTGCAGCACAAACTAGGAGACATCAGGACATTACACTACAGGGCAGAAACCATCCCCACCTCCATAGATGGCAAAAAGAAAGAAAACTGACACCTGAGGACAGCTCTTAAGGCCTGTGAGTATCCAAATAGGGCCTTTATTAAATCTACTTCCAGGTCCAACCAAAAAAAAAAATGACAGACAGAGCTAAGACCCAGAGTCACCAGAAGAATCTTGTCATCCCTTACATGGCTGGTGTGTCAGAGAAGATAAAACAGATATTTGGAAAACACCACATACCTGTGTTTTTCAAACCCACTAACACACTGAGACAAAGGCTTGTACACCCTAAAGATCTAACACCAAAACATAAGAAGAGCAACATAGTATATGCAATCCAGTGCAGTGAGGAGTGTTCAGAGTTCTGCATTGGAGAAACCAAACAGCCTTTACACAAGAGGATGGCCCAGCACAGGAGGAGCAACAACACAGGACCAGAATCAGCAGTTTACCTTCATCTAAAGGAAAAAGGACACTCATTTGAGAACAATAATATTCACATTTTGGACAGAGAAGATAGGTGATTTGAGAGAGGAGTGAAGGAATCCATTTATGCCAAAGTGGAAAATCCTTCCCTCAATAGAGGTGGAGGCCTCAGACACAACTTGTCTCCCATTTTCCATGCTGTCCTTTCATCAGTCCCCAGGAAGATTAAGACCACTTCACAAGTTCACCAGGGAAGCAGCACTTAACAGCCCACTTGGGGATAAGTGAGGGATTAGCAGCAAGACATCCACAACCCAAAGACTCTACTAATCACATCTCCTATTGTCCCTTCATCATGTTAGTGAGAAACACAGCCACGCTGGAAGACATTTAGGGGTCTCCCCTAACCAACTTTCTAGACTGAAGAAGCTGCTTGGACAACCAGTGAAACGTATCTAACCAGAAGAAAAGAAGTCCAGTTGCCATGACTCAATCTCCAGATGAAACAAAGAAGTTAACTTTTCTCACCTGCAGCGATATGTGACAACCATTCTGGAATCATCAAAATATAGTTTAGTGGTCATCAGGTAATCTTCTGCAGAATTACACATATCTCTAGTCAAAGACGAAATTAAGCTTCCCAGAGTCTTCTGCATGGGTGGCCATAATAAATTTAATCAAATAAATAAATTAGAATAAATAAACAATTCAGCACTTCACATCCACTCCAATTCCTGGGATACTTTATGTGTTTTCAGTGCTAGAAGTGCTTAAAAAGGAATGATGGAGAAGCTAAGCCAAAAGTAAGGAAAAGATGTCTCTTCAGATGTTACTTCCTGCCTGTTTGCCATGTTGTTGATCTGAAGCTACGGTAACTGGCATCCAACTACAAATGAAGGGGTGCAGGTTGTGAAAAAATGTGCTCAGGTCCTGATGGTCCTCTGAACTCGAATGCCTAACTTTCTAGGAACAGTAGGAAAGCCCCAGAATCTCCGTCTAAAAATCTCAATCAATCAATCAATCAATAACTGATTGAAATTCCTATCAAACATACTTCTGCTATGAACTTCTTCTTAGTTTGATTTTAAGAACTCTATTGTCAAACAACTGTAATGGATAATCTGACATAGGCAGACCTCTCATCATTTCGCAAGGTGGGCTCACCATCCCAACAAAAAGGAATTCAACAGATCCATGCAATAACAAGCGCTCACAGGGTAAGGACAGTGATCATCTTTTTATCCTGCAAGTTCAGTTACTAGAGAGGCTCTTTGGCAGCTTCACAATCAGACAGGAAAATATCAAAGCAAAAAGCAGCTCTAAGCATTGATATTGCAGGTTTTCTATACCATTCACTGCATCAGTTGGACACAGAAATGTTGGCTGTTAGGGAAGCAACTGTGTTAAGATTTGGGTGAGGAAGAGAGATCAGGTACTACAAATTCACTCCATGGTATTTATCTCCTAGCTGCATGTAGGAAGGAGTAAGACAAATTCTATGATTTAGACAGTTTCTCTGTCAGTGGTTATTTAATATTAAAAGTGGAGAGAGGCGAGCTTCAGTTAGGAAAGTTTATAAAATGTTATTCATATAAACAGTTCCCTTGCTGTTGTATCAATGGATGATTGATACATCATTCTTCCATTTTGTTATTTCTAGACTCCATTTAGATACATTTCTATGTATACTTTGGCACCCTTCTCAGTTCATATCTTTTTTTTCTCCCTCCATGATATGATTGAGCATGCCGACATCTTACCTCTTACATTTAGCTTGGTAATTTAACAGACTTAGTATTTTATTGGGGAGCCAGTTTAGTCTAGTGGTTAAGGGACCAGGCTGGAGACTGGGAGTTCTAGTCCTGCCTTAGGCACAAAGCCAACTGGGTGACCTTGGGCCAGTCCTTTTCTCTCAGCCCTAGGAAGGAGGCAATGGCAAACCACTTCTGAAATGCTGCCAAGAAAAATTCAGGGAATATATATATATATATATATATATATATATATATATATATACATACACGGGGCATGGGATTCCTGTCTGCAAATCCTTAAACCAAGGGTGTCTTTTCCTGAGGTCTTGCTGCAGATGCAGAGAGTAGCCACAGAATCCCCAGGAACAGGCATAACTGGTTTAAAGAGTTGCAGACAGATGTCACATTAGCACCCCTGTACCAAAGAATTGTTAAGAATTAACCCTAGATCTTAAGTGAAGTTACAAGCACTTTTTACTCAAAGGTCACATTTGCATATAGCAAACGGAGAAGTTCATCCTAACCCAAACATAAGATTGATTACTGGGAACCCTCAAGACTGCATAAGGTCAAGCTAATAGCCCTATTTCCATACTCAACAGTTATATTTTTAGAAATGAATAACACCTAAGAAACCTTGAAAGAAAGTACTTTCTGATGCAACCAGACTACTGTATGTTGCTTACACATGACTCATCAGGTGAGAGTAGTTTAACTCAAAACAAACCTGGGCTGTTTCTGATCGACTAGCTTATGGTGTTTTATGATTACAACTGCACAAGTATGCATGTTGGGGTTGGATATTTTTCCAGGTTCTAGTGACGACATTTAATCAAAGCAATCATTCCTAATTCTGAAAGTAGACTTTGTGGGGGACTATACTATTCTATCCTGACATACCTGGTCACTGAGGGATTTTGAATTGCACAGCAGAAGGAGCAGGGAAACTGAAAGTGCCTGACGAACCTGGAAGGGAAGGTAAGAGATAACAACAACCAGGCTGTTGTCTTTTTCTTGGTGTGAAATGAGTCAACATATGGGCAAAATAAAGGATATTGTTTATCAATAGAAATGAATATGTGTAGCTCAGGGTTGGACTGTTTTCTTGCAACTGTTTCGTTACCCGGCTAGGTAACATCTTCAGTGCTAAAATGGGATGGGGTTTGCTCTCTGTTTGTATACAGTGGCTTGCCCTGCCAGTGTTGGTGGGGCTGTGGGTTTTGTTTTGTTTTATTTTTCTCTCTGGTAGTTCTTTGATTAGGGTATTATTTACTGCTTGATTGTATGTCTGGTAATAATCTTGGAGTTAATCTCTGCTTATCTGGGTGATGATTGCTAGTGAGGAGATGTTCTGGTCTTCTGTTTTCCTTTTCATTGTCTCTTTTGAATAGTGTGTGGATGTTGTGTATCTCTGTGTGCCTTTGATGGCTGCCTTGTCTGAGCACCAAGCTTCCAGGAATTCCCTGGCATTTTTGGATTTAGCTTGGTCTAAGATGGTGACAGTTTCCCAGCTGAAACTATGGTTGAGTCTGTCCATGTGTTGTGAGATTAAGGAGTTTTCATTGTGTCTTCTGACTGCTAGTTGGTGTTCATGGGTGTGAACACCAAATGGCCATATAGTTGTAATAACCTGTTGGTAGTTTCTGAAATGTTTCTGATGTATGGCAGTGTTTTCCTTTTCATAGCTCGTGTTGGTTGTGTTGTAGTAGGTTGAGTGGTCAGGCACTTTTTGATAAAGTTGCGTGGATATCCATTTTGTTGGAAGATGGTGTATAGGTGGTCTGTTTCCTTTTTCTGCTGTTCTGGGTTGCTGCAGTGCATTTGTGCTCGTTTGAATAATGTTCTTACACAGCTCCTCTTGTGGGAGGTTGGGTTGTTGCTTTGGTCATGGAGTGCTTCATCAATGTGGATTGTCTTCCGATGGACTTGGGTTTCTAATTTGCTGTTGTCGTCTCTGCTGATGAGGATATCCAGGACAGGTAGTGTGTTGTTTTCTTCCTCTCTGGTGAATTTTATTATGACAATAATGAATTTTTTATTATTATGACAATAAAAAAACACTTTGTTGCATGTATCTCCAATCACTTTGGTTCCTTATTTAAGTGGGCAGTTTTCCTACAATGATCATCTCTTAGAGAATCTGAAACAGGCTCTCTTAATCTTCATAACTGATGGAGAACTTGGAAAATGAAATACCAGAGAATGTTGGTACTTTAGGTTCTCTAAATAGAAATAATGGCTTTTAAGGGAAAAGAAGGAGCTATGATTGAACCATAATTACTCATGATATGCATTTCATAATTTGTCCTTGTAATGTTACACTCTTTGACAAACTCTTTTATTACATACTTACAATACGTTAAAGCTTTGCAAAACCTACTTGCAAAAGACTGTATACACTTTAGATAACCAAGGCATGCTAATATGATCCATGTGACATAGTGAACATGTTCGGGAAGATGTAATGTTATTTATTTCACCCTTAATCCAGTTCCACGTGTTTTTAGATTATTGTGTAGGCAGATTATATCTGCACACTGTACAAGGCAATGCTCTTTCTAAGCATTGGAATTTCTGTTTTTTTCCAGGGTTCTTAACTGACTATACATGCATAATAATCTGTTAATATACTAAGTAAAACGCATTGAATTTGGAAGCAGAGATAATAAAAACTGTGGTCCTATTTATTTCATGCTTTAACTGGTAGATGGCAAGACAAGAGCAGAGATGCAACATTCAGAGTCTTCAAGGAAAATAATACTACCATGTTTCAGCATTGCGAGTGATCAATGAGATAGACATAGAGTACTTGTTGCAAAGATGCAGGAAAGTGTTCTGCATGGGGCAGAAGCTGATTGCAAAGAGCCAAGAACATTGATTGCAGTAGGAATTGATTACAGGGTTATAGTAGGAAGCCTCCTTAGAAATAGGTCCTTTAGACCTACAGAATTTTATTTGTTAATATATTTTGATACTAATGCTTATTGGATAAAGTGTTGGTTCATTTGTTAAAGTGACGCACCAGCTGTGGCCTTACCTGGAACTTGATACACTGAAGACTCATGACATTGTCATCCTTCATTTAGATTATTCTAATTCACTCTACATGGAGCTGACCACTCATAAACGTCAGAAGCTGCATTGGTTGCTACTAGGTATCTGAAAACAGTTCAAGGTGCTGATCATTACCTCTAAAGCCCTAAATGACTCAGGACCTGGGTATCTTAGGGGCCACCTTTTGCAAATAATTTCTGCCCATCATATCCAGACAAGTAGGAGCACCTGCTAAAGGTCCCCACCTACCAGGAGGTACAACATAAAAGGACCCCAGTGATAGGCATGATCTCCTGTCCTTTGGAAGAGTTTTCTCCCATCCTCATGGTCTTCTGGAAGCAGATGAAAACATGGCTTTTCCCAAGGACCTTTGGGAATTACGTGCAGTAGCAACACCATTTTTTACTATTATACAACTGCTTAGCTTTACATTCTTAGTTACTATTTTAATTATTTATTCTGATTTGTATCTTATTTTTAACACATAAACTCTATAAGATTCCCAGAGTCTGGCTGATTTCAGGCAGTCAGATAAATTTCATAAGTAAGTAAGTAAAATAAAGTTTCCTGGGGCTGGTGATGCTAAAATCCTATCAATATGGTTTCAGTCTAGAAAGTAACATACATATACTAACATCAAAATATTTTGAGTGAAGGGATTTTAAAAAGATATTAAAACAGCAACATAAATGACTTATAAGCTCAGGAGAATAATGGACAAAGCTGCCAGTTTCAATTCCTTCAGTTTCTCACTTCTCCAACCTAAAATTGGTTTCACTCCATTTTCAATGAACACAAAAATCAGTATGAATTTTTGTCCGCATTCTTCATAATATTTGTATTTTGTGTGTATTTATTATTTTATTAATATAAATTATTAGTATTTTTCCTTAATAAGTATATTTTGCAGGGTTTTTAAATATTCATATAATGCTTTATTTACGTTGTTATCACTTTTATGCACATTTGTGTACATTCTTCTTAAACATGGTATACTTTTTTCTTGGATAATTTTGTAATTGCAAAATTTGAAAAATATGCTCTATGAAAGTCCATTGAATTTGGCTTTATTCTGAATTCACGAAGTGAAAATCAGATGTTGGTATTAACATGTTAACTAAATGAATGTCTTCTCAAGAGTTAGCTGCTTTGGCTGAAGCTCCTCCCACCCCCCCCTGCCCATCTCTGTTATTTCTTCTTCCTTCCCTCCAATATTGATCCCAAGCATAATAGGAGACAGTGTTGCTGGTAAGTTTTTACGAGTCCACAATGTATGTGAGTAAACAAATAGTTCTAACTTAACTGCACAAACCATATTACCGAGTCTGGCTAGAAATACAAGTCAGGCAATCAGAAACATAATATACTTACAGAAAAGGTACTAAGAAAATCTAAAGGTCTTTTTTTTTTTAATATCATAAATAAGAAAGAATAATACAGAAATTATGTAAAGTACAATCAAGATGAAACACAATGCTTTTAAAATAAAGCATTAACTTTTTTTTAAAAAGAAAACAATTACTATGAAACAGAACTCCTGTCTGTTTCTGTTGTTAAAAAATCCAGAGATTGTGGCTAAAATTGTAACAGATTTGTCAGTTTATCTTGTTATACCAATAGAAGAGATCTTGTTTTATCTGGCACCCTGACTTCTAAAATTCAGGTTAACCTAAAGCATTACCAACCGAGTCCCAAACTGTTTTGTGTTGGTTGTTTTCTGAAAAGACACGTTAGAAGACAGTATCCAGGAAAACAAATGAAAGTTACTAACCAGTTGTGAAAAGAAAAATGCAACTATTTATTAGAATACCATGACAATATATAAAACATATGCATACACCAGCTAATAGGATCAACAGCTACTACTACTAAGCTTAGAACAATTGTCTCTCTCATTGCCATGCAGATAATGAGATGTAAAAAATGAATAATTAAAATAAAATATTTAACATGTTGTTTGATGTTATTTCTATTTACAGGCTAGTAAAGTTGGATGTTAACTTTATAACTTGCTGAAAGTGATTTAGCATTCAGAAAAGATACCCTTTAGCAGATGGTCCACCGAAGAGACATCTTCTTGAAACTAATTTTTAATAAACTGTGCAAAGCCATACAGTTACAGATTAAAATCTGTAGGTGTTTTATGATAGAGGACAAAAAATTAGTGGCAGCTAGTTATATTGTCTATGTAATAAGAGCTTCAAGAGAACTGACTTGAAGAAAATAATTTCTAATTTTGTTATGGAAAAGGACTCCCCAAAAAGCCTTTTAAATTTTGCAATTGTGTTGAACCACTAAAAAATGTGAACCTTGAAAGGAGGAAATTGATTTAGACCAAGGTAAAATTTCCAAACAGCCCAAAAACTTTGTAGGACACTTAATTCCACTCTTTATCCACCATCATATGAGGTTCTACAAAATGCTGCCTGCATGGTGACAAAGACTATGAGCTACTTTTCAGAGAAAAGTATCCAGAGCTTTTCTATTTCATTTCCAGAAGGAAACGGAAGACTATTCCAAGAAAACAACAGAGCCTTGTTATCCCTTAAAGACCATCACATTTAAGAGCAAAGAAATGCAGCTTCAGGTCAAGGTTAACTGGGTGACTTGGGGCTCAACATCCCTTTTAAGTCTGTTGTGGGGGAAAATGAAAGGAAGAAATGTTGCATCTTGACAAAAGGCACATATAAACATAGACATAAACTTTTTTTGGAATTCATTTCATTTCATCAGCTGGTTAAGTGTTATCCTGAGTTACATGTCTGTATCAGGGCTTTACAGTACTATAGATTTATCCTCCAAAAGGTGGCTTTGAGCATAAGGGAGTATGAATGTAACACCTGCCTGTAACATCTTCAAGGAGCTCTGTCTTTTCCAGGGATCTCATGCCTATCCTTCACAGCTGGCACATGCTGTGGGGAAAAAAACAACTGCTTTGTGGTTGGGCATGTGCTATGTTTGCTTTCCTGCAGACTCTGAAGCACTTTCCAGGATTAAATTCAAGGCGCAGTTTGGGGATAGGCCATATGCACTTCTTGGCTGGTAAGGGCAAAGATGGTGATAATTGCTTTCTTAGCAATAGCTGTATAAAATGCTGCTTGCTTGTATTGTTGAACATATTTTTTTTCCTATAAAGGAAGGAATAAGAGGAAGATTTGGTGATGGTGGTCCTCCTCCTTCTCCTTCTCCTCCTTTGTTCCTGCTCAAGCCACAAAACTATACTCGAAGTGTAGCTTAGCTTCAAAAAAAGGTAGAGGGAACAGAAGAAAATGAAGTTACAAAAGCAGATTGGGAGTAAGAGAAAGAAGGTAAAGCCAGAAGGAATGTCCTAAAAGAAATGGCCTGAGGAACAAGAGAATCAGAAGACATACAATCAAGCAGTCAACATACACTAATCAATGAACTACCAGAAGAGCAAAACAGAACCCCCACCCCTGCCAGCACTGGCAAGGCAGGCCACAGCAGATAAATAGAGAGCAAACCCCATCCCATTTTAGCACTGAAGATGTTACCTAGCCGGGTAATGAAACGTTTGCAAGAAAAGAACCAAGCTCAGAGAACCCCAAGGACTCCTGAGCTACACATATTCGCCTCCATTGCTAGAATCAGAAGAGCTAAGAGATGTTTATGGCTGAGAATTATTGTGCTAGGAAGAATGGAAGTTCAAATATTAATCTGAAAAATACAACAGGCAAATCAATGTCTGCAAACAGAATACAAATGGACCACACACGTAGACTGAATTGCAGCATGCATGAGCAAGCCAATATTCCAAGTTAAGTAATCCAGGTGTTACTCCTTTGAGCGGCATCTGTAAACGGGACATTCTGTATCAGTTTTCCTATTCTGTTCAACAAACTCCTCAAATACCAATTAGGAGTCAGGAGCTTGCTTTGAACAGGGGAGTAATGAATGACTTGCATGGTGTTTCTGGCTGATAGCAGAATATCCAGGTTTCTAAGACAATGACAAATTTAGTCTCATCATTCCGCAAAAGAATTGGACACAAAGATACCAGCAAGATGAGTGTTTGAAGATTTCTAAGCTAGCCCCACAGGATGTGTGCATCAATTATCATGGATAGGTTGAATGGCGCTCAGAAAATAAATTCTGTCTCAGGACTGGGTGCAGTGTCTCTTTCTAGATTTTCAATATGTCTTGCCTGCTGTGATTTAACAAGGAGGCAAGAATTCACAGGTTGGAAAGAGGGAAAATAATGGGAAGCAACTGGAGTCTGCTGGTAATGACCTCATCATTTTCTGTATCTAATGTTCAGTTGCTTATGTAGCCAAAACAGTATCAATCATATGTGCCAGGAAGGTGTCAGCAGGCTGATTACTGATGAGAGAACAAAACCAGGGACAGATGGGGAGTGATATTGAATGGCTAGAACCCTGAACATGAAGTACACCATACTGCAGCGGGTTATTGTAGGTCCCATTTATTTTATACATTGCTCTTTCTCTCCTTCTCCCTCTTCTAGGGACATTAAGAGATATACATAGTTTACATTTTATCAAGGAGAACTGCAGGGGGGCAGGGCAGGCAAAGGATAACATGGGCATGTTGACATGATTAAACAAATGTAATTTACCTACTTTCATCAGACATTGAGATGTTTTGGTAAATTTATGGAATACAGAACAAACATCAGAGAGGTTTAAAAGAGCAGGACCACTGTAACTGTAGCTCCTGATACATAAATGGACATATCCATGAGGTTTTCTTGGCAACAGTGCCAAGTATTTTGCCACTGTCTTCTTCTCTGTATTCTGGTCTCCCACCCAAATACTAAGCTTTAGTGTGGACAATGGGTTAGTAATGGGTTAAACAGCCTCTCTTAACTATAATCACTCCCCACCAGGCAGATTAATTTTAGAGAACTTCCCCATTAGGGATACTCCATCCCCAAATATAATTCTGAACAGAATGCTTTTAATAACTCTTTGTGTGATGGGAGGAAATTTTATGACTCTGGAATAGAAATCTACATATTTGTGGCCCAGACCATGGCAGTCATAGCTACTCTTAGCTTATCTTAAAAAGCTAAGTACTTACTTGGGTAAAAGAATATAAAAAAAATCTCAGGGTTGTAGGCCAGACTAGATCCCCATCCCCTCCCCCCCAAAAAAAAGAAAAGAAAAAAGAGGGAGGAGGAAGAGACAGCAATGGCAAATCACTTCCATATCTCTACGTATTGGCTCAGCACAACCCCAGCAGAACAACTAGAGGTGATGCATCAGTTATGGCCTTCAGCTGATATTTGTTGCAACCACATTTTTTTTTCCTCCCTTCACCTGAAGTTATAGGAGCAAGGCCAAAGAAGGATACAGCTTTCTACCCCAGCCTATCAGACCTCTCTAGAAATAAGCAAGAGTGGAGATGATCAAGGAACAAGTCTTTCTGAACTCAAATTAGTAAGATTTATTAAGAAAAGAATTAAAGTGAACAACGTAAGAATTCCAGCAAGTAGCTTATATATATATATATATAGAGAGAGAGAGAGAGAGAGAGAGAAGTCAAGTAATTAGATTTTTCTGTTTTTTGGGATTTAAGGATATTGATCTTCTTAGATGCAGAGAAGGCCTTTGATAATTTGAACTGGTTTTCCTTTTTAGAGTTCTGGAATGTATGAACTTTGGAGATAATTTTATTAAAAGGGTAAGATCAATTTATATCTCACAGAAACCACAGATAATTGTTAATGGAGAAATAAGTAAACCTTGTGAAATTCAAAAAGGGACAAGAGAAGGATGCTGTTTCCATTCTAGTTCGTTTTAGTTCTTGAGGTACTGAATAGAGGCATAAGACAAAGTGAGAGAATCATGGGAGTAAAGATTTAAAAAGAAACCTATAAGTTAAGGGCATTTGTGGATGACCTGGTGGTAGTTTTAGAGGGTCCATTAGAGGGAGTAGAAACTTTAATGTGAAAATTAAAGGACTTTGGTATGCTAGCAGGTTTTAAGATTAATAATCGGAAGATGAAGATGTTAACAAAAAATATGAAAATAAAAGATAGAACTGATGGAGAAAACTGGTTTTAAGATTGAGAAAAAAGTAAAATACTTGGATTGTATTTTATGAATACAACAATACAACAGAATTCTATGAATTGTATGTTATTTCAAAATAATTAAGACATGGAACAAAATTAAGAAGGACATATTAAGATTGGAGAAATTAAAATAGTCACTGTTAGGAAGAATTCTTGTGATGAAAATGAATACTGTGCCTAGAATGATGTTTTTGTTTCACACAATACCTGTTTTGACAACTGATGTACCATTCACACAATGGCAAAAAGATATATGTAGATTTGTATGGCAAGGGAAAAAACCACAGGTGTTACAAGATACAAAGGAAAGAGGAGGATTGGGTTTATCAAATTTGAAATTGTATTTTGCAGTTTGTTCGTCTGAATGAAAGAATGGGTGTTTCTGAGAAACGAGACTTTTAGAGCTTGAAGATTGCAACCTGAGGTTTGGATGGCATGGATACTTACAGTACAATAAAGTTAAAGTTAATGTGGTTTTCAAAAACTACTTTATCAGGCATGCCATATTGAGAATATGGAATAAATATAAAGCCAGGCTGTGCCTGAAAACACCTTTATGGATTTCAGAACAGGAAATATTTTACAGAAGAGAAAACAAATGGTTAATGTACCAGGAATTACTGGAGAATCATCAAGAGAAATATAAAATTAAATCAAGAGATCAGCCAATGGCAGAAGGATATCGTTGTCAATGGTTTTCCCATTTACAGCTACCAGAAAGATTTTAAATAGATAAAAAGTCTTACGGTATAGAGCAAAGAAAGACAGAATTTGAAGTGCAATAGTGTACCAATGATGCTAAAATTTATAAACTTTTGTTGAAATTTGAAATGGAAGAACAACAAGTTAAAAAACGAATGATAAAGTGGGCTAAGAATTTTGGTTATAATACACAGATGGATCAATGGGAAAATATGTGGTCAAAAGAATTGAAATTTACATACTGTTATGATCTTAAAGAGAATTTTTATAAAATGATGTATCGTTGGTACATGACACTAGAGAAATTATCTAGAATGTGTAAAAGCATTTCAGATGTATGTTGGAAATGTGAACAACATCAAAGGGCATTCTTTCATGCTTGGTGGACATGTAAAATAGCTTAAAATTTTTGGATTCAAATACACACATTGATACAGAGGATTTTAAAGGTTAATATTCAATTGAAACCAGAACTTTTCTTTCAGGACTGATGGATACACAGTTAAAGGAGTCATGGAGGACTATTTCAATATATGATTAGTGCGGCAAGATTATTATATGCACAAAGATGGAAAGATTTGGCACTACCCAGCATGGAGGAATGGTTGGTGAAATTGACAGAACTTGTTGAGATGGATAAACTAACTTTTTTGATTAAAGAACAGTCATTACTGACATTCAACAATGACTGGAAACTCTTATGGACTTTTTGCATTAAAAAGATGATTTTGTGACTTATGGTTTTGAAGATTAGAAATAATAGGTTATAGAAAGAAGGGAATGATGATGTAATATTACACAGGTTTAATTAGAATTGTATGTATAACTGCTGAAAGGAAGTTGGAAGGCATTTCTTTATATTTCTTTTCATGTTTTCTGTTCTTTTCTTTTTTCTATCTCCTTTTTTCTTTGTCTCTTTTTTCCTTTCTTTTTTCTTTTTATCTTCCACATTGATTATATTGTTTCTTTGAATGTACTTCTTATTATATATGTAAAATCTTTTAATAAAAGCTATTTTTTAAAAAAGGAACCCAAACTGGCGCCACCAGTGCTGTGGCCTGTCTTCCAGGCAAGATCTCGTCTTTCCTGTATTTCTCCTGGACTTTGTGTGTGACTGTTCAGCTGAGCATTTTACTTTCCTTCTTAGTTGTTTGATTTACAGCCCCATCATCAAACCAGTTGCCAACTTGCTACTTTGCATTGCTCAGTCTAGAACACAACAGCTTTCTTACCAGAGGCAGAAGACATTATCTTACAGCTCAGTTGTGTGTGTATTCTGATCTGCACTTAAACTCAGCCAAAAGGTTAAGACTCTTGTTTCTCTTTATACTGTATAAATCTTTCACCTTAACAGGTCTATTGGGAATCTCACAAAGTGTGCATGGCTAGAGGTAACCATTAGAATATTTTTGCCAAAAATAAAAAATTAAAGGGACATGTCCACAAATTCATAGTTGCCAAGGCCAGTTCAAAAAATATATTTCTTTGTACAGAGCCATGATATTTTTATCTTGTTTTCTGAAATCAGATTCTCTCTAATTCCTCTGTAATGCCTCATTATCATTATTAAATAGATGTATCTAGCAGAAAAAAGTTTGATACTGATTGAGGGAGTACAGACTGATTTACTTTCCATTCTGCTGAGTTGCTCCCCACCATAAAAAAAAACAACAACAAAAAAAACCTTTTCAGTCTCGCCAGCTCCATTGTATCCAGGTTATAAAAGATCAGGAGTGAGAATAATGAATGGTCAAAAATCCTGCTGCAATACGGCTGTGCAGGATGTGGGTGTTTCTTGAGTAATGACCTTTAAAAGCAGACAGATACAAATAGGAGACCCGTCTCCATTCAGTCTTTCGCATACAATTTCTTTATAGCCTCAGTGGGATTTCTGCTGTCAGCAGTAAGAGTAAGAATATGCCCAAACTCTCTGCTTAATGATCAACTGAAGATGAAGCGTTGAAGTCTAAATAGTTAAAATCAGATACAGCTGCAGTGTTAAAAAGGATCAATAAGTACACCATCTGGGGCAATTTTTTTTTAAATGCATGTATTAATTGCTGTTTATGTAAGTGAAATCACACCTACCTTCAAGGACAAACAAACAAACAAAAACCTATTATGTTATGTAGGTAGGTCAGTAGTTATCTCACTGCAGTTACTGAACATTTAATGTAGTATTGAATGAACTATATTGTTGGTTTTGTTGTAGATCAGCTGCAATGCTTTTGAGTAGATCAGCTGCAATGCTTTTGAGTTGAGCCCTTAAGTGCTGTTACTGGTGCTAGTGCTCCTCTGTTGTTAAGTTGGTCACTTAATAAACAGAAAGAATCAGCTGAATGTTGAAACATGACATGTTTTCCTAAAAGGTGTAAGCCTATCAAAGTTTTTGACTAGAATCGACAGCAAAATTGGGGAATTATAATCCTATCCAGGGAAGAGTGAAAGTATTAGGAGTCAAGTTTAGTGGTTTGAATTAAGACGGAGGAGCTCTCTAGAGGAAGCTCCAGTGTGGAAGAAAGAGAAGAAGAGGACAACCAGCAGCAAGTTGGATAGACTCAGTTACAGCGGCAATAAGTACACCATTGGAAGATCTGAAGGACCAGGTTGGGGACAGATCATCATGGAGAAAATCTATCTATGTGGTCACTAAAGTCGACAATGACTTGATAGCACAGTATCTATCTATTCTCTCTCTCTCTCTCTCTGTGAATGTTCGGAAGTGGGAAAAAAGTATGTAGTTATTTCCTTCCAGATCTTCCATTCCCTCCAATAAGGTTCCTCACCTCTGTCCAACACCATGTTGTCAGAATTGTTCACACTCACTCACTATTCTATTTAGGTGTCACTCCACTTTAAGTCATACTCAGGTTTCCTGATTACTTTCAGAATTGGCAGGAAAGGGGGTTCATACCTACACACTTTGCTTCTAAGTTCACCCAGCCTTGATATTTGATTCTGCAGTTCCATTATCTTCAACAATCTCTCTCAGATATTTCTTTCCTTCTATTTTGCTACCCTTGTATTTGTAACAGCTGCATGCCATTTTGTCTCACTTTTTTCAAATATCTCCTCAACCACCTTTTGTTTCCTATGCTTTATTTTACTACTTGCTGCCTTGAAGATTTGTTATCATGACTGACAGGTATTTTGGGAAGTGCAATTCTAACACAGCTGGGCAGCCACAGGTTGGGGACAGTGTCCTACCATCCACTGCATACTAGGCTGTATTCTCACTTGCCCTGACAATCATCTTTTCTGCTGTGATCCCATGGCATTGCATTCATCTCACCCAGGGTTAAGTCATTCTGAGTTCTAACAGTGTTTCTATTTCTTTCCACATTTCTATTTCTTTCCACTGTCTGATGTCATCCAAGGGATGTGGAAAATCTGTTAGGCTTTATCACCCCTTTATCCTGGAGGAAAGTCAGATGATTGGCAACAGAAGCAGCAGAAAGCTAGCATGGTGTAATAGCATAGTATTGGACTGAGAATAAAGAGATTCAGCCACAGACGTTCCCTGGGTGACTTTTGGCCAGTAACTTGCTCTCAGCCCAAGATGGTTGTGGTTGGGGCATGGGGGGGGGGCACGAAAGTTCATGTAATGCACTTAGATACAAGCACATACCAAATAAAAATGCTCAAACATTAGAGTCAGGATAGGCAGATGTTATGCTGGTATAGTTTTCTTATGACTAAAGGATGGGTTGGGTAGCACTATAATTCAGTATTAGGGAAAGGCTCAAAATATAGCTAGATGGATCAATGAATAGATGAATTCCTCTGAGCAAAGTAGAATGTGTGATTCATAATACATTTATCAAGAGATGGATTTGTTTAAATAATCAGTTAGAATCAGTTTGTCAAGGTCAGGTGGGCTATACTTTTCGAGAAGTCTTATTGTAAAGAACCTTGGGAAAAAGAAACTTTGGCGTATTTCCAAGCAAGATTCTGAAGAAACATGGAGTGTTGATGTGTTTCCAGTTATGCAGGATGCATGCTAATCAGCCTAAATTTGGAAGATTCCATTCTGAGTCCCCTCAAAGTCCATTTAAGTTCATGTGAAGTTGTCCCCTCTAGGGGCCAAATGAGGGTTTATCTACCTAAAATGGATTTAAAAGATGCTTTCTAGCACTCAACTTTTCTATATGGAACAGTTCCCAATTCTAAATGGGATGTAGGCTAAGAAAGCTATTGCCATATGAAACCTTTGGATTGCTAATTCTCCACAGTCTCAAATGAAACATCAGAATGGAAGCTAAACAAAACAACAGTTGAAAGTTGTGGGGTTGCATGGGGGCAGGTTGTGGTAAAAGGTTTTGGTGAAACTTCTCAATGGGTTTTTGATGCTGCTAATTCTTGGCAGGCTGCTCAGTGAAGGAGAGCTTGCTGGAGTACATTCTAGATGTTGAAGAACTGCAGGAACTCTTTCAAGACCCAGAAGCTTTAAAAACAATAATAGCTTTGCTGGATCAGCAGGAGATGCAGGCATAGCCTGCTCCCTGCAGCTGGTATGTGGATATATGCTATCCACAACCATTGGTCCATTTGCACACCACCACCTCAATCACAAAAGTATCTCTAGATGCCTTACATATTGCTAGAATTGAAAGCAAAAGCAATATAATAGCAATACAAAAATAATCAGTAATGTCTCACGGTGCATCGCAAAGGACAAAACAAAATGCAGTAACAATCATAAAATAGGAATCACATCAGTCCAGGTCCTGTTGGAAGAGCTGTGTCTTTAAAGATTTATGAAAGCACACAGAACTGAGCTAATGCTGTTCTGGGGAATGCTGTTTCATTTATTTTTCTCCCCAGTCTTCAAGATATTGTTATGCATGTTCTTTGGGAATTTAACCAGTCCTCCAAGTTCATGGCCATCACCATGTCTTATGATAATTAATTCCACAAGGTCATTATATGCTGTGTGAAGAAACATTTTGTGGGCTGCTCTCTCTTGGCAATCAGATTCAAGGGACAACCTCTGGTCCCAATGCCAAACACACTTTCATGGACCTCAAATCAGGTTCCCTCTCTGTTGCTTCTGTTGTTTCCAGCTAAATAGTCCCAATCATTCTAGACTTTTCTTGAAATGAAAGCATTCAAGCCTCCTAGCCATTTAGATTGCCCTCCTCTACACTTCAAGGGTGACAACCAGAACTGTACATAGTTGAGCATATAAGGATGTGCCACAGATCTGCATAAGAGAATCACAGTGTTGGCAGTTTATTTTAATTCCCTTTCTTGATAATCCCTAGCATGGAATTGCTTTTTTCACACCCACCACAGCTTTGGATTTCCCAATACTAAGAATCAAATGCGGTGTGAAACCAGATTATCCAAACCAGGTTTCAAAGAACATGCCTATAGATACGGTGATTGACTATTGTTGATTGTGATGTCTGCTAAATCATGAGGCTGGGATGAAAATACACTTCAGTTTGAGGCTCTCATGTAAGTCCTTGTATTCTAAGACTTGCACAACATGTTTTGCTAGGGAAAGCCAGAAGATAATGCAAAGGCTTGGGTTTGTTAAGAAGAGGAAACAGCACAAAAATAAAGCCAAGAAATTACCTCTTCCTTGTCTTCTGCAGCACAGAGATACAGCAAACACAAATTAGTCATTAGCATGGCTCAATTTGTAACACTATTTGCCTTGGAGCCAAAAGGTTTTGTTGCTGTTCTTGCTCTTATTATTTCTGCCACAGCAATTCCTCGGATACCGAGCAAAGGGCATTTGGGATCCAACTTGCCAATTACAACCCAGAAACATATCGTAATGGGACATTGCTTCCCCTTCCCCAAATTTATCAATCTAATTTGTTTAAAAACAAAGCCGAACACTATGAAGAGGGTAGGGAAATGTCAGGGACATGCCTGGGTATTTCATTCCCATGCTAGCACTTGGCCGGATCCCCAGAATTAGCACTAATGATAACATTGGATGCCATGCTAATAGAGTTGTAATTCTCCAGATGTGACACCACACTGGTGGGCATCCAAGCTCCATCCTGTGATCCCATTTCAACCAGAAATATGTGAAGTATATTGTAACTCTGGGAGGTCAATCGGTGTGTGGGCCAATTATTACCTCTCTAACAGAGTGAATAGTAATACTCACCAAAACCCCCAATAGCTCCCGAGGTGATGAATGCATCTAACGGAAACTTGATCCATGGCTTCTCTCCTCCCACCATTAGTCCTATTTTAATCTGGGCCACTGTCAGCCTGGAAGTACCTGGTGGGGATAGTTTAAAAAAAAAGATTAAATGGCCAGTGAAAAATTACCCCATAGCTCCAGGAAAAGAAAAAAACAAACAAACAATTCAGCTAAACAAGAAATTGGCAACGGGTGAATTTGATGGCTTGTTGTATAAAAAAGCTGCAGATACCAATAGAAAGCGAACTATTGGTCCAAACTAATGTTTCCAAAGAACACGGTACTGCTAATCTGATAGAAAACATGGCATTTCTTCGTACGAGAATGTAGTCGTTGTTCTCCACTGATGTAGGGAAGTGTAGTGCTTACCTACAGTATATGTTTTATAAATTACTGGCAAACATGTCAGTTCTGTAAAGCTTCCAAAAGCTACACTTACAGGAAAGAGAAGGAGAGAAAACATGGGTAAGATTTATTCTTTGGAGAAGATTTCTCCTTGACTACAACTGTAAAGCAATATTGCAAAGGGAGTGTTACTGTTTAATTAACCTGATACGCAACAGTCTGAAGGGAGCATTCAGCATGTATGAAATGAAGCTCTGGAAGAGGTATGTATCACCTTGCCAAGAGGTGTTTTTCCCCCTCTCAATTCACATGACAGAGGCATGCAAGGAGAACAAATCAATAGCTTATTAACAAGAGGGGGAAAACACTGTTTTAGCTATGGGTTCTGAGCTTTGTATTTTTAACTGCAGATACCAAGCAGAATAAACAAAAATAAACAAAGCTCATAATATTTCAGCAAGGCTGAAATTTACCTAACAGCTTTCTGTTTTATTTTTAAGGATTCAGATAAGCTGGAACAGGTTCAGAAAAGGGCAACAGAATGATACAGGGATTAGAAGCTATGGACATTTCCACCCACTATCACCAGTTCTACTTCCCAGTCCCTCCACAGCAATTTATCAACCAGTCTGGAGTCACTTTCACTTCTCCGAACCTTGCAATGGAAGGTCTTAAGAACATGCAAAGACTACCATGAACCAATCAGGGTCCTTCCAGTGGACCAATAGGAAGCACAGAAAGTATTGCACAATTAGTGCCCCGCCCAGAGCAGGATTGAACTTGCCCTTTTCAACTCTATGACCCTGTGATATCCAAGGAAAACCTCTGGATGGAGGTCTAGTCATCACTGATGGTGTCACTCCTTTCTTGCTATTATAGGACACTAGAGAAAAGAGTCAACATACTAGTGTTCACCCTCTACTGGTTCTTTGGTTCTCCTGGTTTTTTTTAATTTTAATAATTGTTTGACTTCTTACAAAACAAAACATCAGCTTCTTCCTGCTCCCATTGGGTATCATTTTTATTTACTTTAATGCCACACGGTTCCCAAATGTATTTTTAGAAAATAAAAAGGTTGGCTGACTAAATTAGATTCTTGAAATGATCAAGGAGCTGGACTCAGTGCCTGAATAATGCCTTCCAATGATTAAATTCTATGAATTAGCCTGTTAAACCAAAGTTCTACAAGTTTTAATCAATCTGTTCAGGCCCAACTGACGTATTAACAAACCACTTCAGTTGGGAAAAAGGACTCTTTTTTTAAAAAAAAAAAATTCCAAATGTCATGTTCTCAAGAATAAGGCTCACTTAAAGCAGTGGAAGTATTTCTATATAAAGATGCATTGGATCACAACGTAGTCTTCAGAAGCCACACAGCATTTGACATTAAAATGAAGAGAGATAATAATGTGGATTACCAGCGTGGTTAAATCTTATGGGCAAACACAATTACTTTCTACTAAGAATTACTAGGCCTGCAACAACTACAATCTAAATGTATAAGATCAAGGGACAAATAAATAGCTTCCATTGATTTACCCAGAACAATTTATAAGTGAAGATGGCTAAGTCCACTCACAGCCATGATCATACTTCTAGTGCATCAGGCTGAAAACTGGCAACGGAAGGTTCTGCTAAATGAGTAGCTATTCCATGGAGAACAATATATTGCATTTCTTGCCTCAAACATATATGAGTGAATTCTGACTGGTATACATGGGTATTCTGAAAAACGTACATGTCTTCACCATATCCCTAATCTGATCTAGACTAAAGCTAGATTCATGACTGAATGGCAGTTGGAATTCAAATTCCAAATACAGTGTTTATGGGTATACTTCATGCTTTGGGCTATTTGAATGATATTTCTTTTGTTGCATAAACTGCCTGTAACTAAGGCCAACCAAAGCTTTCCATAGTGTTCAAAACCTTGTCAATTTAGTTAGCTTCACAACTGATTGATTTGAGAAAGCACTGTGCAAATGAAAGACTTAGTGCCTACTTCCACACACAGACTAAATTCTACTCTCATTTGTAGGCTCAGGTGTGGTGGAAAACATGAGAGTGGGTGCCTGTTAGCCATGCTCCACGTCTTCCCCAACTGCTTGTAAAGACTGTCAAGATTTCCAACTTGAAAGTCTGCAAGGATGCTACACATGTGTCCTAGCCAGGAACTGTAATTGGGGACTGTAAATTAAGATCCTACTTTGAGGTTGTTTTTAATGATGAAAAAAGTAGCCAAGAAATTTAAGGCATGACAAAAATTGCAGAACTTCCTGATAAAGGGCAGCGCTTGCAGTTAACGCTTGCAGTTAATGCTTGCAGTTAGGTAAAGATGCCAACCTCATTAGACTGAAGCTGTTACTGTCTTATATGAGATGAGAAAGGTGTTCTACCATAACTTACTTCTGTTATGGAACCCAGAGGCTACGAGTGCAAATCTGTACACAGTAAACTTTGTTCTTGTTCTCCTTGTCTGACAGAAGTAGATGCACACAGAGCTTATCAGACCATTTGAGGAACAGTTGAAGAAGTGCTTGGACAGGATCATACTGTCTCTGATTTAGCACATCTATATGGAGATTGAGTGTAAGCTGTCACAACACATTTTGTTTGATACAGGGCATGTTATCTTACATAACAGTCCTAGTGTGCTAGAGGGATGATCTAGTCTTGTACATGAAAAGGTGATGGGCCCTAAGACATGTCCTTAATACTGCATTTATGAGCTGTGAAAAGTATTTGGTATGAAATGCTGTAAATAATCTCTAACTTCCGTATCTGATGCAAAACCGCATAATCACTGATTAAGGTGCCCTAAAGAAGCCGTGCATTCACAAACATTAGTGGGGTGGGTAAAAGTGACAAATGGATGGTCAAAGCGATAAATAACTAAATCAATTCTGCACAATGCATGTGAAAGGGATAGAAATAACTCTTACAGTATCTAAGCATATGGTCAGATTATACTTTTAAACAGAAGATGATCAGCTCTCACTATTTGGTAGAGAGAGGTAGCTTAGGATGGTAGATGTGAAATGATGATGATCCTGATGATGATGGAGAAGAAGAGGAAGGAGCAGCATCTTATGTAGCATGTAGCCCACAGTATGCTCTCTAAAGTGATCCACTACCACTTAAGGTTCTACTGAATACAGATGCAGAGATCCAGGATCAGTTCTGCCTCCCTGTAATTTAACTCTGTTATCTCTGCTGATAACTGATCCTGAGCCAATATACTGCCTTCTTAGTCATAGATCAGCAGGGACTGCAACCTTCAGTTCTGGCAATTCTGTAGTAAGGTGATGAGGTGGGTGGGGATTCAGTTGCTCATTGAAATGAACACCCAATCTCATCTTGTCTTCTGGTTCCTTGGCTGTCTCCCTCCCCTGTAGCTACTACACCACCATAGTCCCATAGTTATTGCACATCAAGTTTGCTAAACAGAGAGTCATTTTCTAGCCCCACTAAAATGATCTTCTTGTTATCATTTTCATTAATTTGCTACTATGTTATAAAAATAATTCCTGTAAAGCAAGGATGGGAGTGAGAGGGAGGGGGCTGGCTGGACAATTGTTTTCACACTCCTTGTTGGTGAATTGGAGTTTTTGATAACTGCAGTGAAAATAGCTGTGGGCTGTTAAAAAAATGGCTGGTAGAGTTTGAGGAGTGGTAAGAGTGCCTGTATTAAATAGTTTATGGTCAACCAAAAATACGGTTTGCTTCTACACACACACACACACACACACACAATGTGCAAGATTCAGTTAGTGGCTCAAGATTCCAGCATAGCTTAATGGATGAGAGAGCAGGAGGGCAGTGAATGCAAGCAAGCACCTGTCATCAACACACAGTGTGAGAGCTACAGATAGAAGGAAATCCAGGACTTCTCTTCTGAGAGGGCAATGCTGTGAGACAGCATGAAGGGTCTGAGATCTGATCAGTATTAATACAAAATCTTCCGTCACTGTCAACTATCTTATTTGTCTCCCATATCCTGGGATACAATAAATATATACTCTGTAGTTGGGTTCATTACTAGCCTGAAAATCTTAGCCTAAGGAAGCAAAATCTTTTAGGTCAGCCCTTGGGAGGCTTGAGATGATATTAAACAAAACAAGTAAAATAAAACTTTTTTTGATACATGTTTGCTCAGATTTGACTGAAAAAGCTGCAGGTCTGCTTTGTAAATCAATTACCCGATCTTGCCATTCGCAGGCAGGAAAATATCTGCATAAATGAAGAAAGAGTTGTTGTACACATTCCAGACCTCAAAAAGCCCAACATTAATATTAGAATGCTCCTGAATCAACAATAGAGATTCACAAGTACCCCCTCTATTTCTCCACATTGATCAACAATACGAAATACCAGTTGGCACTCCCACTGAATTGGAGTGTTTATGCGAATGTAGGTTTTCACTCAGGAAGTATAACCATTATGTTGCACCTGTCTCAAGTCTCATGAACATCTGGCCTGAACACGTGTCCTTCTCATCTACTATTTCAATGCATGAAGAAGTTCACGTTCCCTCCTTCTTCAGGATGCTAATTTTAATACTTAATGCTTCACAACACCCCTTAGAAATTAATGGGAGCCATCACCAAATAACCATCACATGCCTGTGGAATTAGGGAGAACACATCAAAATGCTTCAACGCTGTTAGAATTTTCAGGCAGCAAACAAATTCATTTCAGTACATCTCTGACTGGTTCATCACAATCTATTTACTAAACTACTGCATGACAATAAACACACCCATGGATGGCACTTGTGATGGAATTAATCACTTTCCGGACAAGAAAAAAGAGGTGGGTTATGAAGAAACCTCCTAGTACTCAGTGGCTGTTCTTGTCACCAAACGCATGTCACAAATGTTTACAGCTCTTCCAAAAGGATAAGACTCCTTCTGAAAAGCTGCTTTGCATTTTTAAAGAAAATCTCTCTATCTTTCTATCTCTCTATCTCTCTGTCTGTTGTTGTTCAGTTGTTAAGTCGTGTCCAACTCTTCGTGACCCCATGAACCATATTGTGCCAGGCCTTCCTGTCCTTCACTGCCTCCCTGAGTTTGCTCAGTTTCATGCTCATTGCTTCAGTGATGCCATCTAACCGTCTTATCCTCTGCCGTCCCCTTCTCCTTTTGCCTTCAATCTTTCCCACCATCAGGGTCTCTTCCAAAGAGCCCTCTCTTCACATTAGGTGACCAAAGTATCTCAGCTTGAGCTTCATTATCAATCCTCCCAATGAGCAATCAGGGTTGATTTCCTTTAAGATTGACTGGTTTGACCTCCTAGCATTCCAGGGGACTCTTAAGAGTCTTCTCCAGCACCACAGTTCAAAGGCATCAATTCTTTGGCGCTCAGCCTTCTTTATGGTCCAGCTCTCACAGCCATACATTACTATTGCAAAAACCATAGCTTTGACTATGTGGATGTTTGTCGGCAAGGTGACGTCTCTGCTTTTTAATATGCTATCTAGGTTTGCCATAGCTTTCCTCCCAAGGAGCAAGCATCTTTTAATTTCACGGCTCCAGTCTCTGTCTGTGGTGATCTTGGAGCCCAAATAAATAAAGTCTGTTACTGCTTCCATTTCTACCCCTTCTATTTGCCAGGAATTGATGGGTCCAGATGCCATGATCTTAGTTTTTTTAATGTTGAGTTTCATGCCAGCTTTTGCACTCTCCTCTTTCACCCTCATCAACAGGCTCTTTAGTTCTTCTTCACTTTCTGCCATTAGGGTGGTATCATCTGTATATCTGAGGTTGTTGATGATTCTCCCTGCAATCTTGATTCCAGCTTGTGATTCTTCCAGCCTGGCATTTCTCATGATGTACTCTGCATATAGGTTAAATAAGCAGGGTGACAGTATACAGCTTGTCGTACTCCTTTCCCTATTTTGAACCAATCAATTGTTCCATGTCCGATTCTAACTGTTGCTTCTTGGTCCGCATGCAAATTTCTCAGGAGACAGGTAAGGTGGTCTGGTACCCCCATCTCTTTAAGAATTTGCCACAGTTTGTTGTGATCCATACAATCGAAGGCTTTTTCATAGTCAATGAAGCAGAAGTAGACGTTTTTCTGGAATTCTCGTGCTTTCTTCATGATCCAGCAAATGTTGGCAACTTGATCTCTAGTTCCTCTGCCTCTTCAAAACCCAGCTTGTACATCCGGTAGTTTTCAGTTCACGTACTGCTGAAGCCTAGCTTGTAGGATTTTGAGCATAACTTTGCTAGCATGTGAAATGAGTGCAATTGTGCAATAGTTTGAGCATTCTTTGGCATTGCCCTTCTTTGGAATTGGAACGTAAACTGATCTTTTCCAATCTCATGGCCACTGTTGCATTTTCCAAACTTTCTGGCATATTGAGTGCAGCACTTTAACAACATCATCTATCTATCTAGCCATCCTCTAAATATATTGATACATTCCTAGGAAAAATCTACACAAGGTTTATGGACAATGGCTCTGATTGCCCTTTTCCCTCTGAAAATGGGATTACTTGTGCCTTTAACAGGCCTTTAGAAAAGCAAGAGAATCTATTTGGACATATTTAAAACAGTGCTATTTAAGGCTTGATAGAATCTGAAGTATGTGCCCCCCCACACACACACACCCTTCATATGTCTGACAAGAAGCCACAATGTACTTCTAATTACACACCCTGGACTTTGCTTTTCACCATTTTTCAGCATTACATTTAATGTAGTTTATCTCCTGAGTTGCTAAAGAAGCCTTTCCAAGATTCCCCTCACCCCCAAGCCAGAGATGTTTACTTTCCAGACTAAATGGTAGAATCACTCTAAAATAGAGCTCCATGGGTGGAATTAGACATTTCATGTCATCCAACACTATTTATACAGTCATTATTTGGGAGGGAACCTTCTTTCATCTATTAATTATGTTCCAGTTTTCCATTTCACCAATATTAAGGACATATCATTGTACATACTTAATGGAATGTAGCTAGAAATACTTCAGAATTAATCAGTCATTGTACAATGCCATAGTATGTTCACACTTACCATTATTAACTCTGTCCAACCAACCACCCACTGAAAGAAAACCTGGGAACAAAATGGAAGATTATCTGTAAGGCTGTGTTAGAGGCTGCACTGGGATAATAAGAACACGGAGTTCCTACGCTCCCATTACAATAGGTTTTCTAGTGTGGGGGTATTTTATGTATGTGTATGGAGAAGAGGGGAGAGGAAGATGATTGAGATAGATGATAGATAGATAGATAGATAGATAGATAGATAGATAGATAGATAGATAGATAGATAGATAGACAGGGACAATACTTACCAATTAACTCTGGGATGTACATGTGATATCTTGACATAGCAGCAGTTATCCATGAATTGATTAACCAGTTTTAACTACTGCAATGCACTTTAGATGGAACTAGTCTTAAAAAATATCCAGAAGTTGCAACTAATGCAAATGGCTACAGCCAACTCAAGAGGCACAAGCTACAGAGATCCTACAATGTCTAGACAAATAGATCTGCACTAACTAGTGTTTGTTTGTTTGTTTGTTTGTTTGTTTATTAGATGTATTTTATGCAACTCAAGATGGTATATATAATGCTTATGCCTCTAATCTTCCCCACAGCAACACCCTTGTGAGCTGGACTGGGCTAAGAGGCAGTGACTGGCTCACAGTCACCCAGCTGGCTTCTGTTCCTAAGAGAAGACTAGAACTCACAATCTCTGGTTTCTAGCCTGGTGCCTTAACCACTAGACCAGCGTATTGACCTTTAAAGCCTTAGACATTTTAGGACCTAATTATATGTTGGACCATTTTTGCTGCTATGAAGCTATCCAGTTACTGAGACAGGAGGAAAGACTCTTCTGGAGACGTTCCATCCGCCAGAAGCTCAACTACGGACGCATGGGAAAAGGCCCACAGGACGGAATTTGTTCCCCAAGGAGGTGTGAGAACTGGCTCCCACTCTCCCAGTATTTAGGAAGATGGTAAAAATACATTTCTTTCTCCAAACCTGGAATGGTTAATTATTGTAATGATTGGTTTTAATTTTAGTTTGGATTTTAACCATGTTCTTTTTGCTATGTTTTATATTCAGGATTTTTTTTTTAACTGTTGTAAGCTGCTTGAGTGTTGTTGGCTAAACAGAAAGACAGGGCATAAATGCAGTAATAAAGAAATAAATAACTTCCTATGGAGTCCATTCATGTTACAGTTTTAAAGTACCACTTGTTACATTTTCACTGCAGAACCAAATTTTTGCATAGACATCAGTTCTGGGAGCCTTTTGCTCAGCTAAGCTTTTTGGCAAGGTCAGCCAAGTTGCTAGGTGCTCTAAGACCTGGTTAGTCAGATACCAGCAGTGTGATGTTTTTTTCTGGAGAATGTATCCAGGAATGGTTTTTTGAGACATGGCTGACTTGAAAATTTAACATACCTTTAGGCAACACATTTCACACCATAACCCAAACCAAATTTACCCAATCCACATTAGAAACAAAATACATCCACAACAGCAACACATACATGAGTATCCTTAACTAACTGCTATTAGTCTTATTTAAGTATTGATTAAGGCATACGACTCATTGTCCTTGCAGGTTGTTCAGACCTCCATGATCAGTGATATTCTTACTCATGGCAGGATGGGCCTAGAAGCTGCACACACACAGGTGAGCCTGAACCAATCTAATAAGTGATGCGTCCTCATAAACACAGTTCTTAAATATCTCATCTACTGTGTGTGACATCCTTCCTAGATAACTTCCTTATTGGCCATGTTCATGCATTGAGAACATCCATGGCTCTGTTCTCCCCTTGTTCTATCCTTTTGGTGGTTTCTCATAACTGTTTACGAATTTTCTGACTAGGGGACTTTCTGAAATTCTTTATAACTTTGGCACACTTCTGAAGCATTTGGGGACTTTCCATGACTCCAACTTAGCTTCCCAGGCCTTATTTCCCCATCTCAGCTACCTCTGCCATCTCAGCATACCTTTATTGGCATCTTCTTTATTGGCATCTCTCTCTTCTTCGCAGATATTTCTTTTCAATTCCTCTGCATTTTCAAAAAGAAGGAATATTGAATTCAGCTGCATCTCTTATCCTAATTCCCTGTCCCCAAGTTATCCTGGCTACCAACTTCTTCCTCAGCAAGTCAAAGCTCTAATATTTGAGTTTTTATGAACCTTGCAGGGCTGCCAGTCCTAACTAGGTCTATCTAACCTAGAACATTCAGTTTGTTATTTCAAAGTATAATGGAGGTATAACAATTCACTATAACTTTGTAGGTATTATAATTGTACATTCAGAGCACAAAAGAGATTCACTTCCTGGCCACCCATAGAAAGAGACATTTCCTTCAAAAAGGAAAAAAAAAGGGGGGGGGGGCTGCAAAAGTTTCTTCCTCAACAAGCTAAGGGATTCATTGGGTCTTACAGTAGGAATACTGCAGTTGCTAAGATTTCTGTAACCTTAATCCAGTCCCTTTCAATAAATCTTATTAAAGGAAACCCTGGGGAAAATCTTGCTTTGATTAAAGTCAGTTTCCCAAGCTTGACTGTTAATACAAGCAAAATACCACATATGACATCTCACACTTCCTTTCACATGACCCATGATCAACAATAACTATGGGAAATCCCAGAGCTATAGCTAGACTAGGGGAGTTGGAGAAAAAATCCAAAGATGGTAAAAGAAAATCACATCCCTATGGTCAACAAAACTACATGGACATAATTTTGAGCACAACTCAAAGAAATCTTTATTTTTACCTTTCTAGCAAGTCAAAGCTCTTTCAGGTTTCTCTTCCCTTAGAAAATATGGGATTAAGGCTTCTTATCATAACTCTTTCTGGCTGCTGCTCCACTAAATTCATTAGAATATTGGAGTATGGAGTGCATCAGAGAAACCACATTTAAGGTTGACTATCTCTGCATAAACGAGTTTTTTCTGTGACTAGGTTTTAAGGGTATTGGATTATATGTATGACCCACTGAGTCTTGATTCTGGAAGAGAGAAGAAATTGCTATTGACCAACAACTTACTGGGTCTAGGAAGCAGGATATTTCTCAGGGTCTTTATCAATGATTTTTATCAGGAAATTCTTTACTGAACGGGATTGTAAAACAAATGTTAAACACTGGATTAAACTGTGTTTCATTGGCAAAAACCAGGGTAGCAGCTAGAAGTTTTTATCAATTGCTTATCAATAAGCCTGAGGCACAAGCAATCCAACAGAAAATGAACTTTGCAAAGGTGCTAAATTCAACTTTAGATAGGTAGTCTGTAGACAATGGTTCCCAGAACTGGCCTGCAAAACTCCAAATGACCACTCAGTGGTAGCCAAGAGATACAGAAGGTGTTGATTTAACTGCTATTTGCCAGTTGTCTGGAATTTTGCAGGTCAGACCTAGTAGCCCAGCTCTGGACCTTTTCCCCATGTTATGGAAATGTCTATCTCCACATGCATGGCTTAGATGATATGTCTAGAGAGGCGTTTTCCCCCTTTCACAATGTGAGAACTTGAGGCCATGGTCCAACACAAGGAAATTCTTTCTCTCACAGTTAAATTATGATGTTAGCAGCCATTATGATGATTTTAAGAGGGGTCTGGGTGGGTTTGTGGAAGATCAGGGTAGCAGCGTTATTCCTTCCTGAATCACAAGCAGCTGCTAAATACTGGAGGCTGAGATGAGAGTCTTTAGTCCAGGTTTTGTGAGTATTTATTATTTACTAGATTACTAAATTTTGGGATTCAGGGTAGGTGACAAAGATTAAAAAAAAAAAGAGACAGTATCATAAAGTCCAAGAGAACACCATGCTTAAAAATGTTTAAGTCCAACTAACTAAATGTGCTCTACTGACCAAAATGTGAGACAAAATCTGAGGAGCTGAGGAGCTGATGGTCTGATCCAGCGGGGTTTTTCTTATGCTCTTGCTATGTTCCACCTTAGAACTGCCCCACATTTTCATCCATCAGTCTTAAGCACACATGTACGTATAGCTTTCCTTTCTCTGCCTTTGAATATATAGGCTCTGATCAGTAATTCAGATGTGTTTTCCAAGCTAGTGGCAAGGATTTCAGTCCCCAAATTCCATTTTGCTATGTGTCTAATACCCTTCTTCTCTCCTTGACAGATTCTGTTTTTGAATACCTAGACAGTCTAAAATGTCTGTAAGGGCAATTCATTGAGCAGGTTCAAAATACTTTTTTTTTTCTTTTTGCTTTTGCAAAATTTTGTGCAGGAAGGTAATTCTCATTCTGAAAACACCTGAGATTTCTCAAATCTCTCTCTTTTGCAATAGTGATTTCATTGAGGAGCAAGTCTGCACATCATCTCCAAATTTCCCTGCTTCCTATTTTCCCTTAGATTTCCTTCTTCACTTTTCTCAGTTTCACAAGAACCCAACAACTCAGTCTGACTGAAACCCAGTTTGATGTGTCATTACTACTAGTCAAACAAGAAGAGACTAGACTCAACAGTAGGTTTTCCTACTCTCACCTTACTACTCTCACCTTACTTTTCCTCTCACCTTACTAAAAATGTTAGAAGAATTAACTCCAGTGGGTCTGCAGGAATTATAACATATACAAGCAGCCAAACTAGCTGAACAACAATGCAAAATCACAGTCATGCTCAATCAACCCAAAGAAAAACAACAGCAAAATAATAATAATAATAATAGCCCAGTACACTACCCAGTTTTTTATTCCCATCAGACGTGCGATCACAGACTGAGCTCTTGAAACTTAGAAAAGCCTTATTTAGAATATTAAATTCTCCATTTAATGTAGTTTATATCACATGCTTCTTTTCTTCTGCTTTATTCTTCTAGCATGCATTTTAATCTTTATCCTATATGAACTAATTAACTACATATTAGAAATTAATTGCTAACTTCCCCCAAAGAAACCATTAGAGTTTGCTTGCTTGCTAATCTTCCCCCAAAGAGATAATTTCAGCCCTTTAATTTCTGTGTGCTTTTATGTGGATAGCTTAATGAATCACTTGTTTGTTTTTGAAATGACTCTGGTACACGTGGCTACTGAGCAAATTCACCAAGATGCACAGTGGCTCGGGTTAAAGATCTCTTCGTTCCTATGCACCAGATCATGGTCTGAGTTGGACCATGCTTCTAATATGTGCTAGAGATGAAGGACTAGATATTAATCTACTAGAATCCAAGGAATTATTTATGCTTGCTTCAGAAGCTCCTGGTAACCAAGGAGATATCTAAAAAAAATAAATAAAATGGGAAGCAGTATGCACCTATTTTAAAGAAATAATCCCATTATATTGTTCACTTCTCTAAAATACAAAGGAATGCATATATCATCTGTGATGAGATATCCAACTGTTCTGGAAGCTCCATGGATTTATGTAATGGGAAAGATTATGCAGATCAATTTTTAAACCTACCAGCTCCAGCTTGGACTAAAATGGCGAGGCATAAGAGAGGACTGGAGTTTCAAGTCTTTAACAGTTGTGGAGAAAGGGAATCACAGTGAGTATCATATATTATGAAAGCTTCCCTCTTTTATACCAGGATTACAGGTGCAAAACTCTTATCTTGGCCTCAGAGAGAGAGAGAGAGAGAGTCACACTTTGGGGAGGGGATTCTGCAGGACAATTATTGGAAGGATGGATGGGTCGATGAATGGTTTAAACTAAAGAATTATAACTGCCCAACACTTTAACATTGACAATGAGGCTTTTTTGTCTGTTTCTTTGTTTTTGTTTTTGTTTTGTTTTGTTTTGTTTTTTGTTTGGCTTTTTTTTTTAAGCACAATAGAGGAGATCCAAGAGAAAATTTCCACTCACAACTGAAATAATTGTCTTCCCCAATAGGAGCACTTTCACGTATGGATGTCAGCAGCCAGAATTCTCAGCAATGGCCATGCCAGCTGGGGAATTCTGAAAGCTGGAGGGGGTTTATTTGCTACATCTTCAAGACTAGATTTTTATTTTGCATCTTTTATTATACATACAGAAACAGCAGCAACCACAGAATTTCTTCTAATAAGTATTTATTGTTTACAAGTCTCTAGAGGAAAATAAAACAAGAACAGAAAACCAAGACTTGATCATTAACAAATGCATCTTAATGCAGAACTGTGAGTATAGCTACAGGACAAAATGTTTCAAGTCCCTGAGAAAAATATCCACACCAAAAAACTCATCCAGGCCTCTAACCCTGAAACTGTTTTGTCCAATTCTCTCAGATAAGTTTGGTTCTGTTAAACTGGACTTGCAATGTTCAATTAAAATGGATAGTCTATTGATAGTTATTGTCTATCAAAAAGATCAAAAGATCATTGGAAGTATAACTGGAAGTATGAAGGATGTTTCTTATATGAACTGCTATTCTTTCATCCAAAACCTTCTTGGGATTTGTGAGATATCCCATAGCAAATTTTATTTTGAGTATGTCTTGAAATTTGAATGCATTTTATATCAAATTAAGTACCTTGACTTCTCCCTGGAATCTTTTGGCTTGTAACCACAAGCTGTCATCCATTGCTATGATACCCATAGTTCCCTGGGAAGAGAAAATGGGCATTGAATGAATAATACTCTATATTGTGATTACTCACTAACAATGTATGTTTGCTAGAATTTGTTGACATAGTAGCCATCATCAGTGAATTAAGGATGTTTAAATCTCTACCAGTTCCATTCCTTGATGTCTGCATTCATGGCTACCCACAGATTATGTAGACAATAGTTTGTGCTTTCAAGAGCTATTGTGAATGTCCTACGCCCATGATCTTGCCCAGCTGTGATGCCCAAGACAGAAATAGAATTCTTCTTTTACTGTTGTCAATAAGCAATGATTTTAAAATTTGGACACTAAATAATTTTAAATATTCAGTCAATAGTCACTACATAAGAACCTAACAAGAGTCTTTAAAGACTGACCTAAAGGTTAACCTAGTCTGCCATTCTGAAGCTAATCCTTTAAAAATCATAATGTATGAGCCATTTCGATAGCTCTATCTTTCATGAAGTTGTCCAATCCACTCATAAAACCATCAGAACTAATGGTCATTATGTAACCCATGATAGATGCTCCATAAGTTATTTATAAGTTGGGTTACATAGCAGCTTCCTTTGTCTGTCCTCAGCGTCATCCATCCATCATAATACTATTAACTTGGGGTCACCCTGGCATTGATTGGGAGCAGCAGGCTGTCTTCAGGTTTTATGACAGATTCAAGCAAATCTTAATTCTATTAAACTAAACATTTGATAATATTAGAAATCAGAAGATGTTTGGCTGTCATTGAAATGAAAGGAGCTGCTCGGGAGACTTTTTTTACCCCTTAGTTTGCTTTTAGATGAGTTGAGATTTTTAGAACCTTCTGTTCATTCCATACGGTCCCCCATGAGTATGTACTTTTTTTAAAAAAAAAAAAGGAAAGCAAATGTGGTTGTACTTTGTTCCACGTTTTTCTAGAATATCCATTTTCTTGAACCTATCCATTTTTGTACCCACTTTCTGCTACCATGTATATTTCCTTTTTAAATTTTTAACTACAAATTTCACAACAAATGAATATGAGGAAAACGGCCTGAAACTACGTTTGCATCAAAAGGTGGATCAATCCAATTTCTCTTCCAGCCTTAGATAAGGCTGCCAAAATGGTGAAATAGCAATTTTTTCTTAGATATAAATCTAAGCATCATAGCTATAGCCTCAGTGACCAAACAGATTGTTAGACATACTTTCAAATTTATCTTCATAGCTATTAGAGCAAAGTTCTTGCTTTAAAAAAACAAGGTGAACATTTCCAGAAAGTGCCTACATGGTTGTATGTTTGTTTCTCTCCTGAAGAATCACAATATGCTTATAGCCTGACAATAATTACCATGGCACCCTGTTATAAAGCAAGAATAATATTTTTAGATTGAAAGTGTCCAGGAACTTAACTGATATAAATCAACTGAATGTTCTTGCTTTTATTTTAAATAGATTTGGAATAAATCAATTGTGATTTAAGTTTACAAGCGCTTATCTCAGTCTTCCAATCATTCTGATCTATGTATGTTTCCTTGTTCCAGCTTCACTCTGAATTTCTGGTCCAAATCAATCAAAAAACCTCCAAGCAAAACTCACTCAAAATGACCTTCTTTAAATTGTTTCCACCTGAAACTGTAAATCTGCCAGTGTTGCTTCCAAGATAGCCCTGTACTAGTTGACAAATTCACACATTTCAGCTTATCTTTCGAGAAACTTCTCTTATTTGGTAAGTCTCAAAGCCCCTGATGTTCTTACCTTACCTTCTCTGACCTCAAGCCCTTCATAATATGCAGAATGGTGAAAATTCAAACTTTCCTAGCCAAATGCCAGTATCTTAGAAGTCTGTCAATAATCACATGAAATTTGAACTGTTTCTGTTATACATCTGTCAGTCTATGCTGTATTCAGATTTAACATCCTGGAAAAAGCTGGGAACTAGGCTTGACCTGTATAATCCCTCCTAAGTCTATGATTCTATGAACATTAGTAGTTCCAAATATATCAGTTGATCAGACCTAGGCACATTAACCTCAGAAAAGAAGCGTGGTTCTGCAGTGAGAACATACAAGCAAATCCGTCTGATTCATGGAACTGTCACTTAAGAATCCAGTATCATGAAGCAAATACTAATGCAGAAAATGGCAACCAAAACAACCAGGGTTTCCTACTGTCAGCTCTCCAAATTAGGCAAGGCCAAGAAACAGGTACAGCAAGGATTTTAGGAACGCTTATTATTGTTGTAAGGTATAATAACAGAATCATGAAAGCCTATCAGAGTTTCCTTCTACCCACATCTTATAACAAACAAAATCCGGGTGGCATTATTTTGAGTTTATTTGCCATGCTTTCCTCCTTATCAGGACCAAGCAATATTTTCTGAAAGGGGTCTCTTAATGATTTACTCATTCCTTTCCCATTTCCAAGTCCAGGTCTACATCCTTGAGGAAAGGAATATTTGGAACTCATTGCTTAGTAAAAAGGCAACTGAGAAGAGAATGTGACTGAGCGATATGAAATGACACATGCCATGGAAGAAGTGGTGAGGAAAATGTTCTTCTCCCTCTCTCAAAGCACTAGGGCCATGGGTTGTCCAATGATGTTGATTGAAGGAAGATTTAAAATACGCAAAAGGAAGTTCTTTCTCCCAGTTCTTAATTACATGTAGAATTCATTACCCCAAAATGCAGTGATACCCACTGACTTGGATAGTTTTAAAAAGGGACTGGATAAATCAATGGATTATTCTAAGGATGGATAACTCCACTGAATATGGAGTTATGTGTCTGGAGAGATGAGATTTAATGCCCTGCCTGCCATGAGTTATGGCCCTTCCAGAGAGTCATTACCATGTTACTTAATGCAGAGGGAGCTTGAGCACCAATGCATTCCAAGCAGACTTTCCCAGAAGACCATGTTCTACTCTTTCCAATACTAATATGCTCCTTCTGTGCTAAACTGGTACAAATCACCTCACATGTCTATCAGTTAAACCAATTCTGTACTTTCTTGTCTGTTCAAGGTACTCTTGGGGTTGTGCAATTTTTATTTTGTTTGTTTGTTGTTTTGCACACAATTCTTCAATGTGGTGAATAGTGATTACACACTTATGATTTCCTGATAGTTTAGCAGGCCTGTAATCATACTTTCTAAATGATTACATTATCCTGAATACCAGTATTTCATTTCTTAAAAAAGTATCAATAATGTCACATGTTTATGTATTCTATTGATTTTTTCAAACTCTCATCTGAGAGCACCTTAAGACCCAAGTCTGTGCTTGAAAAAACTAAGTTGGGTTGGACTTAGCTAATACTTGAAATACTTCATGAATACTTGAATCATGATATACCAGGGTTGTAAATTAAACTGAGGATAAGAAAAAGAAAGAAAGAAAGAAAGAAAGAAAGAAAGAAAGAAAGAAAGAAAGAAAGAAAGAAAGAAAGAAAGAAAGAAAGAAAGAAAGAGCAATGAGAAATAGATGTGCCATAGATTCAACCTCAACTCAACAGGCACTTCAATTTTAATCATAGAGGGTAGCAACACCTAATAACCTTGTTAGATCTTGAAAAAGCAAAGCAGAATCTGATGAGGTCCATTAAAGTTTATGGGTTAGACTGGGAAGTAGAAAAAAATATCAGAATAAAGCAATAGCAGATCACTTTTGTCTTGCCAAGAACACATCTCCATGCAGTCATTAGGAACTGAAGTCAACTGTGGTATTTTGGCTCCTAGGCCAAATAAGTTTGCACATTTGATTGATTGACTGATTGATTGATTGATTGATTGATTAATGTGCCATCAAGTCATTGTCGACTCCTAGCAGCCACAAAGATAGACTTTATCCATGATGATCTGTCCCTAACTTGGTCCTTCAGGTCTTTCAACAGTGCACTCATCGCCACTGTAACTGGGGCCATCCACCTGCTGCTGATTATCAGCTTTTCTTTCCTTCCACCTTTCCCAGCATTAGAGCCTTCTCCAGAGAGGAAGGTCTTTGCATAAAGTGTCCAAGTAGGACAATTTGAGCTTGGTAATTTGTGCTTTGAGTGACAACTCTAAGTTGATCTGTTTGATGATCCACTGGTTTGTTTTCTTGGCTTCCACAGTATTTTCAGGAGTCTTCTCCAACATTAAAGTTCAAAATCATGAATACTCTTTCTATGAGGCTTCTTCAAAGTCCAACTCTTCCTTCCATAGAGTGTCACAGGAAATATCACTGCTTTCAGAATTCTGATCTTTGCTGTTATAGACACATCATGGCATCTGAATATTTCTTCCAAGGCCTTCATGGTTGCTCAACCAAGTGCTAATCTGTAGTGTATTTCTTGACTGCTTGTTCCTTTAATGTTGATGGTTGATCCCAAAAAGCAAAAGCTATCCACCACTTTGATATCTTCATTGTCAATCCTAAGGCTGGTTGTCATACCTGCTGTCATAAGTTTGGTCTTCTTTATATTTAATTTTAATCCCATTTTTTCATTGTGCTCCTTGACTTTTACTACTAGAGCTTGCAGGTGGTTTGCATTTTTGGCTATCAGGGTGGTGTTATCAGGATAGCACAAGCTGTTGATGTTTTTTCCTCCAGTTTTAAAACCATGCTCATCTTCTTCCAAACCAGCTTCTCTTAATATATATTCAGCATGTAGGTTGAATAATAAGGGGAGAGTATATAGCTTTGTTGCACTCCTTTGCCAACCTGCAGCCAGTCAGTTTCACCAGTTTGTAAAGTTTGCACAACCTTGAACTAAAATAATCTCAGTTTACACAGCAGTAAAATTTGCTACTGCAAGTCTTGTTCAATCGTTTTCTTGAAATGAACCAAGTATGATAAAGGACACCTCTCAGCCACTTAGTCCTTTTCTGAGAAAGAACTTAACATTTGTTTGTTTATTTATTCATTCATTCAGCTGACCATCTCACATATGTGATCCTGGGGGGCTCACAACAATTAATTACATGGATGCATTAGGACAAGTCTCTGCTTTAGAAGATTAACTCCACTGTATGGATGATGGAGCTCAGCTGGGGAGGAGGCACAAGGAAGCACAGCCCCACTTTCACCCCTCATGCAATTGTACATGGAACTAAAAGAAATCTACCATCCTCCTGATTCAATTATTTTAAATGAATACCCAAGACCTTTCCAGCTATAACAAGCCACTAAAATTTGCACAAGTGAACACACTGTTGTCTTTTGTTCTGTTGTTACATCATTGAATAATTTTCCAAGCATGGCACAATCCAGAAAAATCTATCAGTAAACAATCTGATATACAAAGAGGCAATATCTCTGTTGTACTGTCTTTATGTCTGGAACAACAGCAACAATAGTTGCATGCTATCAGATTCTGAATCTATCCAGATTTAACTCTGCTGGAAAGAGTGACTCATCAGCAGAAGGGAAGGGAAGGGAAGGGAAGGGAAGGGAAGGGAAGAGAAGAGAAGAGAAGAGAAGAGAAGAGAAGAGAAGAGAAGAGAAGAGAAGAGAAGAGAAGAGAAGAGAAGAGAAGAGAAGAGAAGAGAAGAGAAGAGAAGAGAAGAGGTTTTCTTTTATTTAAAACAAATCTAGGGTGTTGGCTCATATGGATCCATAAGTAAAGACTGATGAACTTCAGTCTTCTTACTGGAATCTTAAGCATATTTACACAGAGACAGGTCTCTCTATTTCAACAGAATGCATGCTTTAGCTTCAAACTGTTGACCTCTTATTACCTATGTAAAGAGATTTAACTAGTATATTTCAGCATTGGCATTATAAGAGTTTGCTGGGGAGAAAACATGGAGGAAAAACTATCTGCCTGGAAGGAACACATTTTTTATCCACGTTACAGGGAACATTAAAAAAAGATAAATGCGAGAGATGACAAGTCAAAAATCCTTCCAATAATTGTTCTCTCTTCCCTGAACAATATATGATGTTCTGAGATGTGACATCTTTGCTTTTTGTGATAAGGTCAAGAAATCTGCTATTGATTATGATTAAATATCCTTTGGCACTGTGATGGAATATAAACCTGGCCCTGGGAATGGGGAAGGTATAAGCAAACCATTAAGAGAGAAGAAGGTTCAGAAAAGATAACTCAGTCCCAGGAAAGTGGAAAGCATGCAAAACACATTCAAAATAACTCTGCCTTGGTTTTGTTTGCTATAAGACATAGTAGAGAGAAACTATAGCAGGCTTTCAAGATTCTGTTATTGTACCCTACATCAATAAACAGCATTTCTGACAGCAGGGGTGTGCTAGTAAATGTTTCAGAACTGGCTTTACCAGCTCAACTGCTACCACCACATCACTACACCACAGAACAGCTGGTCAGTGTGCTAGGAGTTGTGGCTCAGTTCTGCTCTCAACCAGCTCACAAAATTCCAGAAAATTTAACAATCAGCTCTCATAAGCTGGTGCAAGCCAGCTCTAACACACCTCTGAAGCCTATGTGTGTCCTACTTCCTGACCTTACTCATCCCAAAGAGCTGACAGTAGTGACAGAAATCAAGTCAGCCTCTCTGAAGTTCAGCACAAACTTTCTAACACCTAGCAAATAATTCTGTTTCTACAACTGGAAGCTGCAATGTTAGAATTTTGTTATTTCTTCTTCTCATGGACATTGTAGTCCAAAATGTACAGTACGGAGATGGTCACTTCAACATGGCTGTAAAAATGAGATAAAATAATGTTTAAAAATTAGAATCTTTTGGGGACAAACTGGCAAAAATCAAACATAAAGGATAATTCTTAAATCAGCTAACATACAATACGCTTTCTTTCTCCTGTTGATACAATACTAAATGACCTGCTGAAGAACGAAAATCTGGACTGCTCACTCTCTGACTGGCACAAAGTCCCACTGTCCTTCCCAAATTTTGCTCATAGTCTTTCAGTTCAATTCTATCAAACCCCTTCTAAGCACCTTTAGTAACCCAGAGTTTTTACATGATCTTGTGTTACCTTTCTCTTCCCATATGGGAATAATTATAGCACTCTTTCATCATCAGACACACACATAGTCTTCCTACAATGTGCACAGCCACTCCAGAAGCAAATCAACCCACATCTGTGGCATAATTCTTTTCTCTCTGTCCAAAGCAATCTGAAGGTGTCAATATACTGCATGTACCTCTGAGATAGTGAGATGCAGGCAACCCTATGATAGTGTGCAAGGTAGTCTCTGTATTAGACATCCCAACTTGGATAGAAAAGTGTAAGGATGTGTGGGATAAAATTGGGCTTTGAATGCACTTGTAGCATAAGACCAAAATGTGCCACACCTAACTGGGATTGACCTGATGGTTAGCAGAGAATGCTGAGCATGAAAGAGAAGATCTAGATCTAATTATGAATGAAAGGGCTACACTGAACGCCTGACATTATGAATTGTTAGGTGGTAGATATCCAAAGATTGATGGTAGTTCTATGTCACGCTCCAGTGAATTGTGATGATGCAAGAATCTCAAATGAGTTTTGTAAAAAAATTCATAGCATTCTACATGAATGTGATCTGGGGAGAACAATTGTTCTGTCAGGTGACATGACAAAGAAATGAGAAGCAAGAAAGAGAAATAGGGATTGGACTCTTCAGAAAAGAATAATACGGTGACTGTTGAATTTGGTTGGAAAAAGGCCTGTTTAAGCACAAGTCCAAAGGACTAAATGTAAACCTAAAAACATAACTTATTGCTGATAATGAAAAAGTGAGACAATTGGTGAATGATGCAAGGGTAATAATAGGTACTAATAGATGAGCAAATGAATACTGTGGTAGTGTCAGAGGATGGATAGGAGAGGGGAGAGGAGGAAAGGAAAGGAGACGTAGAATGTCAGCTGGAAGAAAAGTCCCATGTGAGAAAGTAAGAGAAGGTGGATTGAATAAATGGAAAAGGAAAGATGATATGGAAGCTGCTTGGAGAATAGTGGAAAGGATTACAGATATCGAAGCATATGAAAAGGAACTTGTGCAATCACACATTTCTATTGTTTAGGATGGCATCAGGCTAGCAGTTTAATCATCATTTGTTCTTTCTAAACGCATTCTGGTAACAATGTTAAGTTAATCAGTAGCTTATCAAAGGGGCATTCTGGGGAAACATGACTCCCATCTAACAGCTGTTGAGTGGAGTGTATACCAGTGATACCAGTAACCCTTTCCCTAAAATTGCCAAAAAGCACTTACTACAAAATATATTTTATGTAAATACTTTTCTGCTGGCTAGGCTGTTATGAATACCTCAAGAGAAACATGGATACTTGAAAAAAAACAAGCTCTTCAGTTCAACTTTTTGAACCACAGTTATTCGTATAATAATTTGATCCAGGAGGATGGTGTTTTAGTCACCTAAGATGACCTCACCAAATTGACCTTTCCGCTGCTTTGTTTATTATTGTAGATTTTATCTGAATAACAGAGAAAATCCTGGTGACCACCCAACAGAAAGACTGGAATGGCTTTAGACCAAATGAAAGAATGGGAAACAGAAGATAAATAAGATGCTTTCGCACTGGGTAGAAAGTGACCTTCATAAAACAAGGATAAAAAGCCCTGCAATCTAATTAACCCCCACATAAAATACAAAATAAGCCTCAGCATGTAATAAAACTTAAGTATCTTTATTGCTGGCATAATCTTAACTAATCATTCCCACATTTCTCTAAAGAGTGCCTCAATAATTCTTCACAAAACCAAGTACAGTCAATATCACTCTGCTTTTTCTTGCTTTCCCCTATTTATTAAAGATTTCACAGACATCTTTATTTATGTGTAAACTAAGTAGAGTCCAGTCCTAGAGGGCCAGATTAACTGCAGTATTAATAAAACTGCTGAGCAGAAGCTTCCGCAACATGCCTTTCAGTAGGACAAAGGTGAGGAACCCCAACTGTCTCCAGTGGCTATATATTTTCCTGGCCAGTCTGAAAATCTGACAGACCAGATGATATAAATGGGTGCTCCTTCCCTGAAGCCACATCTGTGGCCAGCATCATTCCTTTCTCCACTGACATGGAGGGTATAAACAACTGCTTCCTGTTTCTGTCTCAACAGAATCCAAAGCCCCTTTCTTTCCATGGAGGAGAAAGTTGTGATAATGTTTCCTCCTTTAAGGAGCATCTCCTACATGGAATCCCTTTCTGGACGAAGCTCTTTCTTCAGAAACACTCCATTGAAGAGCAACAAGAGATATGCAGCTATAATTCATCACTGTTAAGTGTGACAACCTCATTTTGTATGAACCTGCAAACTTAGAAACCTGGTTTGTTTCTGAACTTCTTTAACTATCCTCCCAGCCTAGATTACACCACCATCAACAGAGCAATACAGGTGATGGCATCAGCTGTCAGGTGATGTAAAAATCTTTTGCCACAGGAGTTCCCCACCATTCATAGTTTTGGGGATATGAATAAATATACTGACATCGTATACAATTTAGCTACTATTTAGAATAAACATAGATATTCCAGTTTAAACATGAAGATATGTTGGAAACAATATATAAACGATACCACACAGACCAAAACATAGATGCCCTTATAACGTTCTTGTTCCTTACCTTCTCTTTTCTGTTTGCAGTAATGAAATCTTAGCAAGTTGATGAGGCCATATATTTTCTGATTACCACTTTGGGACAAATGGTTCAGAACAGAGTAGACTTTTGCACATTTTTGCTTTTAAAAATGTCATCCCTTTAGACAGATATGATCCGGTTATTGCTTCTTTATATTATGCATCATTACATTGAGTAGATGTTTTCACAGCAGCTCTCTTTATTGGGAGATTATTGGAATTAAAAAAAGAATTATTATTATTATTATTATTATTATTATTATTATTATTATTATTATTATTATTAGAGCTACTGCTGCTGCTACTATGACTATTCTTATATTTTTGGCTTATAAGCTTCTTTATTCAGCTCAGAACTGTACACCTCACTGGGCATTTTTTTAAAGAAATAATCATTTGTTATTTTGGGAGATAGTTGTTCCCAACTTGGATTGAAAAATTCAGCATAGTTTGTGAAATTGAGCTTAGTGATTCTATTCTTTTATCCTATGAAGTTTACTCTGATTTGAGATAAAGCCTTCTCCCTTTCATTAAAAAAAGTCCCTGGGCCTTAAGATGGATTTTGTATAAATTATCTTCTAGCAGGCAGAGACCCCAAAGTCACTGGCCAGGTTGCAATTTTTGTGTGCTATCTATAAAGATGTCCTGTAGCAAGGTTGTTCCTGTGGGATAGGTCTGCCTAATTTTGTTGTACATAGACCAAATTCTATGGATGTCTGCAGCTGCATTTAATGGTTGTTTTGTTAGATTCTGGTCTACAACCATAATAAAGCTAAAATTAATAATTGTACAGCATTGTTTTAATAAAGGCACTTGGCTCAAGAGACCTTAACCTCTCCTGCCCAGCTCATGTGCTGGAATTTCTTCTCACCTGTGAAGATTTTGCAAAAGGCAAACCTGTTATTATATTCATCAAGCACGGAGCACAGTTTCAGTTCCTTTCACAGGTCAGCAGAACCTGTAGAACCTGACAAGGACCTCATTTATTTATTTATTTGTTTGTTTGTTTGTTTGTTTATATTTCAAGTGGGGAGAAAAGTATAGCCTCTCCACCATAAGAGTTTAAAATGCATGTTATTAAATGCCAGTGTATTCTAAATGTCTGATGGCTGAAACACAATTCTCTTGGGCTTAAAATAGAAGCCTGAATCTGTCTAACCTAGTCCTAATCAGATGACATGCTACCCATAGCTTATGGTTAAACATAACTATGTGTGGTTCCACCAGATGATTTCTCTCAGCCAACCTACGTGGATCACCACTCAACAGCCACCACTTGCCTCTTTCACAGTTATAACAGTTGCATCTCCTTGCAACTTCCACCCGCACTAAACAGAGAAACAAGCCTAAATATAATGACTTATGTGCAAAGAATCAATGCGAACTTCCTCCAATGTGAACAAATCCAACTTTCCAAGTCCATGAAGGAAATCAGAAATTCCATGGATGTTACCTATGTTTGCCCGGGATAATTTCCTGTATGTGATTTAGGAACAGCTGGTATTATCTGCAGTAGGGCCTGACCAGTTTTTATTAAGAAACTATCTTCCTTTTTAAGAAATGGTAAAGACATGGATTTCTGCCCTTGCAAATCTGCTATCCAGATATATTTTTAAATAGCATAAGGATAAACTGTTCATTGAAAGACTTCCTAACTATGTCTTCTCACCACTATCATCCCTATTTTTTTTAAAAAAATGACAGAGTTGCAATCACTCTGCAAATGGAGAAGAAAGATATCATCTCTAAAGAGAATCCAGATTTGACTAGCAAAGCCACAAGTTGCAATTCAGCAAGACTATTTATTGGTAATTATTCTTCATACTTGTAGACTCTCCACTTAGGAAGCTCAGAAGGACATCTAGAATTGGATGGTTTGAATGAAAAGCAAAGATAATTCCCCCCTGGCTTGCTCTTTGGAGCACTTTTGTGATGCAAACACGGACTGAGAATCCATAAAGAGAAGGTCCATGTGGTATAGCATTAATACAAACTATTCTATTGTGGTTATTAAAACCAACAGCATTTCTATTTTCTGTTTCCTAATGGTGCAAATTTTATCAAGCCATAAACATGTTGTGAAATCTGAAGGGTCAAACAAATTAACCATTTGGAAAAGCATTAAAAGAAGCCTAGGCATCACAACTTCTTTTTCCATTTGAATAAACTTTCTTCACATCTTTGTATTTTCTGCATCACTTCATTTTGATGAAATTGTATCCAAAATAGAAATAGGAAAAAAAAAATGCTGCCCTTGACATAAAGGGCCAAACTAATGCCAGAAGGCAGTGAAAATCAACTTATAGAATATCCATAGGATAAACATAGACAGAACAATTTTTTACCAATTGTGCCATTTTTGTATTAACTTATTCATAACTTCATTCTACTTCATTTTCACATTACACTCTGTGCATAGGTGTGTTAGTATAGCAGTTAAAGTATTAGACTAGGATTGTTGAGACTGAGATCCTAGCTACAAATTCCTACTGGGTGACTTTGGGCCAGTCACTCCCTCTTAGCTAATCTACTTCACTGGACTGTTGTGTAGATGAAAATGAAGACCAATCTCCATGGAAGCTGCCTTGAGGTCATGGTAGGATAGACATCTGACAAATATATAAACAACTAAGTAAATGAGCAAATTCTCTTTTTTAAAAAGCATGAAATTTGTTTTGATGTCTAGTTAATACATATTTGTATTTTCTTCTAAAATAAACACTTCTGAATTTTCTGCACCTTAAAATAAAGAATTGGACCTGTTGTAAACTGAAATGAGAATTATATCACAACTGCTCAGGCTTGCTTTCTGATTGGAGCAGCCTCTCAGCCCTAGCAAATCAATAAATCATTTGAAAACGTCTGAGACTGGATGGCAGAGTTATGTTCCCAATGTGGTCGAATGGATTTTGCTTCTTACACAGTTCAAAGCCCATAGAAACCTTGATGATCTGGGAGGAGTGATACTATAAAACCTGCCAGACAGATTTTTTTCTCCCAAGAACTTCCTAGTAAAAGATATTTATGATAGGCTACCAACAGTCAAAGTAAACCTCCTGAACCCCTCTTCTTTATCTGTCCAGCAGAGGAATTCTTACCAAGGAGTGGTCTTCTCCCTTCAGCCCAACTCTAAGAAATAAAGAAAAAAAAATCCTCTGGATGTTCCTGCCTGTCAGGCTGTGGGAATTACCCAAACTGAAAATAATTCTTTCTTCCAAGCACAAAGCCTACAGAGCAAGCTTTAGATAGATGGAAGTAGGAATGTTACAAATCAAATCAAATCAAAGCCCATAGATCAGTATATAGGAGTGTTACAAGAATTCTAGCAAGTGAACTTCTTTGAGAGCTAAAATGTATCTGTGGTGGGGACTTTCTGAATCTTTTTCTCACAGCCTTATGGTGGGTATCAAGCTCTGGGAGGCTGATGCACTTGGAAAACAAAAAACACTTGGATTTCTGGAAAGATCCTTCCCAGTTCCTTCCCAGATTACCTGTCAGGTAATCTAACCTGGAAACCTCCCAAAGTAATTCTCCCACACAACTGTATTTTTATTTATTTTATTAAAGGTATTATGGCCACCCATTGCAGAAGACTCTGGACAGCTCACTCATGCCTAGTATAATTACTCAAGAGTTACTCTGACTCTTTTTCTTATGTTTCCCCCTTCACCTGGACTCAAATATTTGGTAACAGCCTTGTTTCCTCCTTTAATTGTCTTGCTGCTTCCTATGTGTTCCCAAAGTCTGTTAGTCATTCCATCACCAATGGTAAGAGGGCTGGATTTTTGCCAGATGTGTCTGTGTGCAGCTGCAGGCTATGTTGTCATCTGAATCTTGATCAATCTGACAACCAACTCTTATACTGTCTGAAGCATAGTAACATAGAAAAAACTTATGCCAGTTCCAGGAAACCATGATTGCAAGATGGGTGAATGGATGGACAGATGGACAGACGGATGGATGGATACATATATAGACAGGCAGATAGATACAGATAGATAGATTGAATAGAAGAGAATGTAGCTCAGGGTTGAAGTTCTTGATGCTCTCTGAGCTCAGTGTGAGACTGCTGATGTTATCTAGTTGGTAATATCTGCAAGCAACCAACCAAGCTGAGAGAGCACCAAGGACTCCATGGATGGATGGATGGATGAATAGATAGAATGATTGATTTGATGGAAGAGAAATATAGAAAATAAGAGAAAGCAACAATCACATATAGAAAACATCAAAATCAGTACAACCACCTAACTAAACTAGTTGCATATTATCACCTTGAATAAGATCTTTTGTTTCAGCACAAGTTCAGAATTTATAGCAGAGGTTTTAGGTGACTGGGTTTTCTAACTGGATGGTGCTATTGCTTTTTAAATTTCTTCTTGAGTGCTATCCTCAGAATATGGAGCATAATAAATACCAGTCTCTTTGGGGAGACCAACTTCTGCTTCACCCAATGAAATGGCGTGATTCATCTCTGATGTCCTGGGCTTAACCAGCAAATCAGACCTGGTTCTGTGCCCAAGACTGGGGCCCCGGTGTACGATGGAGCCTATTTCCTGGCTGTGTTGACAGTTGTTTTTTATTATTTTTCCCAGCTGCAATGCACACACACACACACACAAATACACACACACACACACACGTTTTTTTACTTATTTTAATATTGTAAGCCACCCAGAGTCATGTATTTGAGATGGGGCGGCTGAAGAGTTTCCAACAGTCATGTCATCATACGAAAATAATTGTTTGGGGGAAAAACGATAATAAAATCAAATAAAAGAAACCAACAGAAGCACTACAAGTATGTCACTGAAGCCCTTAAAGAATAATGTAAGAATTAAGGGGAAAGTGAGGCAGAAACAGGAATCATGGGAAGAGGAGAAAGCCAAACATCCCAGATGAAACCAAACCACAGAACAAACTGTGTGGTCTTTCTGGGATCACAGCAGACAATAAGCCTATACATTAATTTAATCTGCAAATTGTCCAGTATCTCATCCCCACATTCAGCTAGAACGAGTTTGAATAGGAACTTGCAAAGCGTCCCTAACACTGGTTAGGACCTTTAGCATGCAAGATTAGAATAATACCGAAACGATTTGTGGAAGAACTGGAAGTCCATCTTCTGGTTGGGTGTTTTAGATATTGCTTCTGACATTGTTCTTGCATGTATTTACTTTTCCCTCATTCATTCCTGTGACATGATCACATGGCCAAAACTGCCCGACTCTGCAGGTTATAGAGTACCAGCAATGCACTGTGTGACCTCCTTGACAAGGTTCGATGCCCCGTAAGGCCATTGATCAAGAAAGAAACATCACTGTGGGAAGCATTAGCAACAGGATTTTCAGATATCAAACAGATAAGATTTTAGCTGTAGATAAACAGGCATTTGCATTTCTGCAGCTTTCAGGGGGAATCTGTTCTATCAAAACGGTTACTTTCTGGATGCAAATTAAAATGAGAAAATATTCACTACGACTCTAGATGACTACTTTGGAAGCAAATTCAAACTAAACGCTGCTGGCACTGAACTAAACTTGCAAAAGAAAAAAGAAAAGTACAGTAAAAAAATCAGATTAAAGGAGGAATTTGGTTTGAAACGTGCTTTGAAAATTCTTTCCATCACCCTGAAAAAGTGACATGCACTTTGAAAAGATCTTTTTAACAGACACACTCACCTGAACAAGTATTATTTATATTTGATGTATGATGGCTTTAGACATCCAGTGACAAGAATCCATCTGCCACAAAGTTCCTTACTCATTCACCTTTAGGCAGAAACTTTTTCTAATCATTCAGCAATGAGATCATTGAACTGGGCCCTTTCTGCACATACAGTATACACAAAGTGGTTTCAATCATCCAGTTAACCAAAGAGTTAGTATTCTTGGCTGAATTATTGCTTCTAACTAACTAATTGCTATATTGAGTCAGGCACCCAGCAGCATATTATTAATTCCTCCTACAGAGAGGGTCTCATAGGTATGGACACTTATAACCTTCAAATAATATTCAATTACCAAAAACTTCCCCAGTATCAAAACCCTTCCTACCTGCCATCACTTAGACTAGAAGATTAAGTTAGAGAAATAGTCTTTATCTTGCTGAGAGCTTCCCAGGTCATGTGGACTGATCCCACCATCCAATGTTCTTATAAATCAGGCAGGAATCTTACCACTAATGCTCCATGTCCTTGGAGGTAGGTTCTCCACAGTGGACAACAGCCCTGCCTCTTCCCCAGATCTGCCTTACTGTTTTCTTTTCTTATCTAACAGTTTTGCTGCACGGTAGAAATTGTCCCACTCCCATCCATCTCTCATCTCTCCCTTCCACTTACTGGCCTGCTGCATTCTTTGTTCTCCCTTTTCATGCCTCCCTTGAGTCTTGTCACATTACAGCTCCCAGGATTTGTTGCACATACCCAGACAGAGGCATTTATGAGGAGGGAGAAGAGAGAGCAAGTGAGGAAACCTATGTCCTAACATCAAGACACAAACCCTGTGATTTTGCATCCAGTTTGCAAGTATGAAAGTTTGGGATTTCCATCAAGACCCTGTAACACATAGCAGATGCCTATGCACACTAAACATTGCAAATCCAAGTTGTGTTTGTCTGTGGTCAATCCAGCTCATATCCTAATTACATCTTTTATGGAAAGACAGGAAGAGAAGGAGAGAGGTGTTAAGTTTCGGAAGTGGTTTGCCCTCGCATGCTTCCCAGGGCTGAGAGAGAGAGAGGGACTGGCCCAAGGTCACCCGGCCGGCTTTGTGTCTAAAGTGGGACAAGAACTTGTGGTCTCCTGGTTTCCAGCCTGGTGCCTTAACCACTACACCAGACTTGCTCTGTCGTTCTTCCTACTGCTGTTCAAAGAGTTTTGCTTTTCTTTGACTTGTTTATTTGCAGATGCTCCAGATTTCAAAAATTCAAAACGGAGAATTGCTTTATGTCACCGGCAGCAGGAGGAATCAAATATTGTTCTCCAAATGTAAACAGCAGCTGGAGTCTCCTGCATTTCACTCTGAGTTGCTCTGGTTACTGCCTTTACAAGAGGCATCAGAAGTACCAAGGGCATGGCCAGGAGCTGACATAGAGGGCCTTTCCCTCCATCTATTCTACTGTCTCCTTTTGGCATCCTTCTCTGCCTTTACTTTCCTGTTTCCAACTGTTTCTCTTTGCTACAGAATGTTAAAATGGCTGTTAACATTGGATGATTCTATTCCTTCTAAAACCTACAAGAGTTCTTGGAGTAGCCAATACCAAGAGCAATGTTCTCCCATGATGTAATTTCTACTTCTGATCCAGTTCTAGTCTATTGGTTACTGCCAGCTACCATATCTGAAGCAGAAACAGCCATCTACCAGGGTTAATGGAAATTTCTTTTTGCTAAACTAATGGCTTTTGGTCTCCAGACTATTTATGTGTTTAGTCCAAAATAATACACAAGTTGTCAACATTGATTTATACAAGTAGCTAATATATGAGGTGCAGAACAGGTAGGTATATACCGCAGACCCATGTTAAGGTTGCAACAACCCTGTTATTTATATTTCTGTCCTGTTTATTCCCTTGTGGTTGGATAATCTAATAAAGCGTTAGGCTGAAATTACTCTAGAGAACATGAAATTTGGGCTCTAGCTTGTAACGCTGATAAACAAGCAACAGGCACAAGGCTTGTTTTGTTATCCCAGACTTGTTTTCATTACAAACGCAAACATCCTTACCTTGAAACTCTTACTCTATGTATTGAATAATGAAATGTTTTTCAAGTTCATGTCCTATTTTTTCGCCTGTGCAGTTGGCAATTGCCAGACCAGGCAGCTGGGTAGCTCCTCTGCCACATCCTCAGAAATCGATTGCTTTAACTTTTCCATAGTTTCAGTGAGATACATTTCTTCTTTTACAGTATTTTACTCCTCTTTTTAAAAGGTAAAGTTGGGATTTGATTTGATTTTTCCTTCCCATCCAGACTTATAGTCCTGTTATTCCCATCTAATTATTAACCAAGCCTGGCCCAATTTTACTTCTGAATAAAGAGAAGGTCATCCAGATGTTTCCATCTGGTAAGACAATGAGAAGGAGCCTTCCAAAATCCATGGCTGTAAATTCCCTTTTTTGTCTAATGAAGTTTGAGTTCTGGTGACTTCATGAACATATTCATTCTGTTTTACTGTTCACCTTTCCCTTCCTTTGGTATGTTGTTGGACTTCCCAGTATATCATACAATTCCAGAATTTTCTTGTTATGTCTCATTTATGTAGTAACTAGGCTGAACCTACTTAGCTACAAACTATTCAGTGGAACTTTGCCATGTTCAGTCAGCAGGATTAGGGTTTTTTCCACTATTACCAGGGGAGACAAGACAGGATAGGAGGGAGACCTTTTCTGACTGGATGTGCCCAAGCTGTTCGGAATTCAACTTCCATAAATAGTTTGGGGATTCTGAGAGTTGGTTGAAGTCTAAAAGAACTGGAAAGCATTAGGATAGGGGGAAAAAAACAACTCCTCTAAGGCAAAGCTATTTGCCATCTAGCCCTAAAGGACAAAGGCTTCCTCCAATGGTTGCTGCTAAATGCCCTTTCTCATTCATGTTTCAGAGTTGCTCAATGGTTCCATGGTGAGCATACAAGAGGATCTGAACCCAGATTCCCTAGATGTTCTACTGAGATGTTACTAAATCAGAGTTAATCAGCTATGTCAACTGCCAACATAGTTCATATAGCATTAATATTCTGCAAACATCCACATACTCAGCACAGAGATCTGTGGGGATTGGCATCATATGTCAGTGGATGACATGGGCCACTCATGTGTTGAGAATTTCTTGTACAGTAATGGCAAAAAAGAATCCCTATTTCTTATATATCATTTTTAGTGGTTAATGAACTTGTGACAACATCTGCTGAAAAAGGATTTCTATCCAGGTGCATATATATGTATGAATTTCCTTGCAGTTATTAAGTCACTCTGGAAACCTGGCAGCCCAGAAGAGAATTTGGACGAACAGTTTAAATTGAAATTGACAGTTCTGATGCCTATGATTTGAGAACCCCTGGAAATTCATAGTGCTTCTAAGAGTATCCAGGCAGATACTTTCAAGACATCCACAAGAACCAGGCTTGAAAGCAACATCCGTCACTAAATATCTCTCTCCCAGTAAACTAATACTCATTGCTTAAAAATAACACATGTGTGTGTGTGGGGGGGTCATTTTGTTGACATGCTAATTGCCCATTTACACATATCCAGACATTTGGTGAGCACCCAAAGGTTCTGGATCAGCGCCCAAGGCTTCCTATTGGAACTGCCAAAATGCACAGTATTAAGACATGCTGGAAACACAGGAGGGAATGCAGGACTGTTGCTGCCACACACTTGCTAGCCTTGATCCTGTGCCCAAGAGCAGCTCTCTGGATGTTTCCATTACAATTCCCTATTTTTAGAAGTTAATAGCTTCAGTATAACAATTTGCTTCAGGGTGAAGCTGGTACAGCCTTTGTCAGGGAGAACATTCAGAAAAATAAAAGACAACTCATTTGTGGACACTTTGTCTCTCCCCCCCTCCCCCAGACCACATGTGTGTGCGTGTGTAATCTAAGTAGATTTTTCTCTGTTCTGAAAACTGTATTTAGCATCTGAATTTATTTGAAATATAATTCCAATAGTTACTCTAATTGTTTAATTGCCACATACCCCAGGAAGGACCCCATCTTCCTTCCTTCCTTCCTTCCTTCCTTCCTTCCTTCCTTCCTTCCTTCCTTCCTGCCTGCCTGCCTGCCTGCCTTCCTTCCTTCCTTCCTTCCTTCCTTCCTTCCTTCCTTCCTTCTTTCCTTCCTTCCTGCCTGCCTGCCTTCCTTCCTTCCTTCCTTCCTTCCTTCCTTCCTTCCTTCCTTCCTTCCTTCCTTCCTTCCTTCCTTCCTTCCTTCCTTCCTTCCTTTGCATATTTTGCTCAAATTCTTTGTTTCAGGCATGGCCATGTATGTATGGATTAAGCACTTCCTTCCTTGGCCACCTGTAATCCTTTCAGTTCCTTTTTTTCTTTCTTACTGCCTGTCATCACTCCAAGACAGTTGGTCCCTGATTTCTAGTCATCTCCTAGTTCTTGAATCTATGGCAGAACAAAAAATAAAGGAAAGTTTCTTTAGACCATGATGGATCAATAAGCAGAGCTATTCCTTATTTGAAGGAAGGGAATCTTAAAGTCAGAGTGGACAGAGCAATGATGCAACACAGGCAGTGCTGTGATGTGTATGAGCAGAGCCAGAATTTCTGGCGTGATTGCAGAAAGAATTTCCTGTTTTGTGTATTAAGTCTGTTTAAGGGCTGCACTCTATGTGTTTCCTCTCTCAAATGTGGGAAACCCTGGTATAGACTTCGGGTAGCATAGTCAAGAAGGGTGGACACATAAAGACCACCCAAAAAACCTTCTTTTGCAATGGCCACTGGAATTGCAGATTATGAAATAGAAACAGGATTACGTACATTCACACATGCAATTTCTCCAGAGGGTAGGGAGGCAGCAGTTCAGTGTTATATAGTGATAGTTATATAGTGTTACTCAGATGATATATTGAGTAATGACTGGATTTGCAGTAGTCCAAGACCACCTGTGTTTTAGTTCTTCCATTCCCAGCAGTTTTCTCTCTCCTTGAACAGACAGAAAACCATTTGGGAGTATTTTTAGGGAATATGAAGTCATTTCCAATTCCCTTAGAGTTTCAAGTAGTGCTATAGCACAGGACAAAGATAAGTAAATAATTATTTGGTTCACTTCATAATAAGACCTTATGTCATTTTGTATGTTTAAAGCAGAATTCCGTTATCCACTCAGATTTTTCAGTGCTTTGAGTAATCCCTTTTCTAGGTCTGCAGAATGTGTCGAACTATCAACTAATCAATGCAACTAATAAGCCTCCCCCACCCCAACTAATAAAGGTGAAAAGTAAACAAGCATAGCCTATTGTGTTTTAGTCTTTAACTGACCTGATCAAATGTGTTGTGCAAGGGGCATAAAATGAACCAATTACAGATAAAGTGAACAAAAATGCCTACAATATCTATTGTTTGCAAATCACAGTGCAGCCTCAATTTAATGTACCAGTTCGTGGTTGTCTGTTCACTCAGAGTGTGGGACATCTGCAGTGATGTCATTATTCAAATGAAACAAATTGGCATAAACTGATATCTTTATGCAAATTGATGCATAACGTCAAATGATGTAAATACAATGGGAAGCTTTCTGTTGCATCTGAAGTCCGCTGTATAGAGGTTCACTAAATCAAGATTTCAACTACTGTCATCTATTAGGAGGAAAATGCATCCAGAAGCTCGAAAAGAACTGATACCAAGTGGAAAGAATTCAATTTATTAAAAAAAAAAAAAAAAGGAAGGAAGGAAGGAAGGAAGGAAGGAAGGAAGGAAGGAAGGAAGGAAGGAAGGAAGGAAGGAAGGAAGGAAGGAAGGAAAACCAAAAATGATCCGTTTCTCTATCTCTGTTTTGAGTACCTATTTCTCCAGATAATTTACATTGTAATACAGGCCCGTTCTGATCACCAATGGATTTTAATAGGAATATCACACAGAAAAATTATAGGCATAGGTTCCATACACTTTACTGAATTATATATCATTTCAATTATAGTAGTGAACAGTTAACTGTATCTTTACTCCTCATGCTCCCCACCCTCAAGTAGAGAAATCTTATTTTTTCATAGGATCCCCTTTCACAGAGGGAAGGCAAATTAATATTCTCTTTCCCAAGTATTATCTGCATACACACACACACACACACACACACACACACACACATCATCTTCCATAGGTTTATCAGGATGAGGAAAAAAGTCTCTGTTGGTGTTAAAAGAAGAGTTCTCGCTTTTAAAGTCCAGAACTGTAAAATCAAATATTCTCACTGAAAATCAAATGTAATAGCTCAGAAACCTGTATGAAGATCTTTCTTTTCCAAAAGTGGCACAATATTTATGCTATGCAATAAACATTCCTCCAAAGCAGTTATCGGTAATAAGACCCCCAATGCATTTGAAGAAAAAAAAAAACTTTACCAAGCAGTAGAGTGTAGATAAAACAGATCTTGTTGTTGATAACTAGCTGCTTAGGAAAGTTAATCAGGAATATATTCACTAATGGCATTGATGCAAGACAACGGGATCCTGATAAGACATCAGATGATGAGCACTGATGACATGCACTTTTTTTTTCTACTCAACAACTAGCAGGTTCTCTTTCCATTGTACTATTAATGAGTTATATTTTAATAAGAGAACAAATACATGGGCCCAATACACCATATGGACAGCAAAAAACAACCAGTGGATATGTGACTCCCCCATGACTCTCTAAAAATCTGGGTAGTTCGTCTTATCAAATACATTTATACTTCCACAAACATCTGAGATATTTTTTTGCTCCAGCAGAAACTTTCTCATTTACTTCCAATTTTGCTTTAGACAACATCCATACAAAGCAAGAATTTAGATAGTCATTTAATTGCCTTCAGCTTCATAGGAAATTCTTTACATGTTCAAATTAAGCAAGAATTTGCAAAATGTCTGTGAAATACAGTGACCAGACATACACCCTTGTTGTTCCTTATATTAAAGCTGGGGCCAACTCCATAACAGACTGTGAAAGACTAGGGGAAGTCTGGGAAAGAAATATAAGAGAGAATAGACATAAGCTATCAAGCCATGGATGATGAGTTAGTTGATAGCTTATCTCATAAATAGTTAGTTCAGGTGGAAAGAAACCTAGGAAGAAGGTTCAAATCCTTCACAGAGACTCTGCCTTAATGAATTCACTCTCATTGAAGATGGGAAATATCTCTTACAGTTTCCAAGATTCTGTATTTAATCCAGACTAGCAGTAAAGATCCCTTACTAAAATTAAAGATCAGATTTTGGATTCCTGGAATCTGTCTCCAATCCAAATCCATGTAAGATTGCATTACAGATCATTTTAACTCTGCATGTTATTTATCTGTTTAACAAACTCTTTTGTCATATACTTTCAAACAGTTTAATCAGTTGTTGGAACAAGTGGAACAAGATGTCAGACCAATTTTGGAAAGCTGCATTCAGTTCATTTGCTCAGATCCTAGAAAAATAGCAAGCTTCCTCCTGGTTAACTCCTGGTGACTTTATGGACACATCTATGCGGCTTTTTTGGCAAGATCCCAAACCTATAGAATGATTCCTTGGAGATAAACAATGTACTCTAGATATTCTTCTTAGGTGCCTTTAAGGCAATGGAGAACCAACTGATGTTGCATTTCCAGATTCTTGTGAGATCCTGGGTTTTGAAGAATGCTGAAAATTGGGATACAAGCTGCTTAAGGGTAACTCTTCTGGAGACTTCAAAAATATTGTCCTATTTCAGGCCTTCAGACCATGCCAATTCTAACATAGATCTGAGCTTTTAATCTATTAACTTGTCTCCTACTTGCCCCTACTTGGCAATGAAGAGGGCCATACAGTAAAAATGTTACAGCTGAGAAAGAAGGGCTGAAGTCATATACATAAGCTCAGACTTGGCTATTCTACAGACTGAAGCTAGAACTTTCTGCACTTGAAGCACATATTTTGTCCCTGATTACAAGCATGTTCCTAAAGCCTCCATGCTTCCTCCATGATAACTCTGCTTTCATACATTATTTCTTGTTCCTCTTATAAAGATTTGACCATGCCCCAGATTCTACCATTCTGTCCCTCTTGCTTTTTACCACTAGCTGAAAGTTTTTAAGATTAACTTTAAATGCTATTTAGGTTAATTGAATGGGGAGTTCTTTCCTCCCCCCCCTCAAAAAACCCCCCACTAGGATCAAATGTTTTCCAACAATGAAGCTTAAGAGGCTAGGATCAACCTACCAGCAGCCTTAAGTAACCACAATTTTCATGAAAGCACTTCTGATTTCATATACTCATGACTGATATAACAAACAGGATTCAGACCTTTTGGAAATAAGTAAATTAATTACCCCCATCAGGCAAACCAAAGTCAAGAGAAAGACTTTTGAAGCTCATCAGGAGCATCAGAGGAAAGGGAAAAACCTCTCTTTCTAAGATGCAAATGACCACTGACCACAGCAGTTGAAGCTATTCACATTGCCCCAGATGCTCAGTGCTTCCCCAATACATAGAGCAGAAGTAAAAGCCTTTGGGCCAGTTACTTTCCCTCAGCCCAGTGGATTGATTCAAATCATATAACCACATATTAATTTACTTGGGAATAATCCCATTGATCCCCATGGGGATTTTGTCTGAATGGTTTATATTATTAAGGAGAACTTTCTGTTTGTAATGCAAAACTGATATACCTTATGTTTGCCTTAAGATTTATCATCTTAAAATTGTAATGTTATACAGCATTCTAAGTTATTTCAGAGGTGTCCAAAATGTACAACAGAGGGGTGCACAATCTTTTGAAGTCATTGCATTCTTATCCCAACATTTTTCATCTCAAATCTGTAAAGTTGTTGTAACCTCAGTGAAAGCAGCCTGATCCTGAAACAGGCCATTCTGACTGAATCAGAAGTTGGAACAGCCTGTTCAGGGTCAGACCACTTATATTAAGTTTTGGAATATCCTGCTCTGATGTTTGAACATTTCCAGTGGGATCATGAGCAGCTCTTCAGACGTAGAAACATTTTAATCTCAAATCATTTTGCATTTCTCTCTACATAAATATTGTATTCATTTAAATGGAAGTTTATAACCAATCTCCCATCACTGACTATGTCTGTTTGTAATTCTTATTTTCCCCTGAACCTTTCTGCCTCATTCTTCACTGGGTGAATTACTGATACATCAACTTTTCTCTCTCTCTAAATCAGAGAACAATAAAAGGTAAATCAAAATAGAACTTAATCTTATTTTACCTTAATGAAATTACAACTGTTATTATAACTGAGAGGGATACAGCAGCAAAATACAGTGGAAAAGTACAGTCTGCAGTTAAACTTAGCTAAACATACGTTAGCTAATTTTCTGAGAGATATATTTAGTGTTTTACAGTTACAGGTGTGAAAATATCTCAGTGCAGAATCTAAGCCTTAGTTTAAACAGGAAATAGCTTTGCTAAATTCAGAAAAGTAACAGTGTAGAATACGCTTGTTTATTTCAAAATTATTTTGATTTTGGTGTTCTACTCTTCCAGAAAGGATTTCAACAAATAAACAAGTGTGTGTGCGTGTGTGTGTCTGTGTGTGTGTCCATCCATCCTGCTATTCCCTCAGGTTGAGGAGTTCAGATTCAAAACACAGAAAGAGAGTAAGGAATAGGAAGCCAAAGAATTTAAAAATGTGAAGTACATTAATTTACAAATCCATATTTTTCATTGCATCATACAATCTGTTTAACATTCACTGTTAATCATTCAGGTTCACCATCAACAACACAACACATATTTTCAAGTCCCAAACCTACACACCTGTAATGTCACCATCAACATTCTTTCTCCATTTAAATACATTAAGGAAACAAGGGGACATCAACATCTGGGTTTTATTTTCTGCTCAGTGCTGAACCACTCACTAAGATTCTCACCCATGCTTTACTTCCATCATTGATCATGCTTACCACATTCAGCAAACAATATTTGTGTACTGTGCAGTTTACATCCTATTAGAAACTCCTGATCTCACCACCTCTTACTGGAATGCAGCAGAATATTACATATCTACAGCTTCTCAGAAAGTAATCAATGACTGAGTTGAATGCATTTCCTAGAGGAATACTATTTTATGCAATGAAACAACCAGAAAAAAAAGAATAATGTGATCCTTTGTACCCCAGCAATAGAAAGAGGCTGCATTCATACACTACACTGTACCTGGTTACTGATTTAGCCCATTTTCTGGGTTCACACAAGACATTAAACCATAAACTAAGCAAACTGGGTGGATTTACATAACATCCTAAGCCACTCCAGGAATTTTAAAAACAAAGAGAAGAGTAGCAAAGGTTAACATGAAAATTAAATGTAACTTCTATGTTCTGTATGAAAATACTTGTTCAAGAGTAATCAATATATTACTTACCAAGGTTGAGGCAGGTAAATGTCTCAACCCCTGTGTCTCACACCTACATCTTTTCTTCTTATACATTTCTAAAAAACAGACTGACTGCTTATCAGAGTTCTTGGCAAGTCCCCTGGAGCAAAAATGTCACCGGGGAAAGTGAGAGAAGCAGGCAGAGAATAACGGCTGTCATTAACCGGAACTCGAGTAGAAGATTTTCATTGACATAACAAATGACATTATCACTGAGGTATATACTTGTTGTTACATCCTTTATCTTTGACAAGCATCCCCTACAGTTATTCACAGGTAGCTTCAGCCATGAAAGTCTAGAATAGCTTTGCTGTGCCATTTTAAACATTTTCTTACTGCTCAATTGAATTAAGCAGAGAAGTTGCATCGATGCTAGAGATATTGCAGATTCCCAGTGCCACACACCATAAACAGTTGATTCCACATACAACTTGGTTCAGCAATATAGGTTACTTATAGAGTGGTCATCATCCATTCATTAGGAGGTATATTGACTCGTCAATGTACATATTCTCTAGGGGTGTATCAATTGGCTGTGATGAGATTTGAATCAATGATTCTGTTCAAAAAATGTATTTATGCATCAAATGTTTATGGGTGCCCGTCCTACAAAGTGACTCTGTCAAGTCCAGACAAGTCAATTCAGGTAATTGAACTGAAGCAGAAGATCAATACTGGGAATTCTATTTGAACACAACTAATTTCCAATATTGGGAAATCTATTTGAACACAACCAATTCACTTCAGTAGTTTAACTGAACAGGTTTCAAACCAAATCCCCAAATCAAAATTTCACCCAGCCTGTCACCTGTTCAAGGCAGGCCAGACCAGGAAACAGACAATGAGAATTCCTAGAATTTTATTGTTTTTTTATATATATAATATTTTATTGAGGTTTTAAAGATACATATTTAAAAGTTAGAAATGAAAAGGAAAATTTGAAATACAAAATATAAAGCAAAAGAAAAGAAAAAGTGAGATAAAGTAAAAGAAGAAAAGATATGAAAAATAGATACTTCCAATCTATCTCTGGTCTTAGAAATAATGCTATCATAAGTGCTAGTTCTTAACACATTAAATAGGAATAATTCTTTGTCTAAACGTATCCCATTACATTTATAATCTAATCTTCAAATCCCCATGTAAGCTTCACCCCACCTGCATGAATTTTATTGTTGTAGTTATTTTTTCCATTGTATTATAACAGAATCTTGAAAGTCTGCTAGTTTCCCCATGCCCCCTCTTATACCACACAGAAACAGGGTGGCATTATTTTGACTCTCTTTCTCATGCTTCTTTCTTTTCTAGGACTCTGTTGTCATTTACATTCTCTTTTATTACAGTATATTCTGCTAATAATTTTTGCACACCTTCATTAACTTTATCTCTGCATTCCTCTACATAGCCCTAATTATATCCACCTAGAATGTATACCTATTTCCTGAGCAATATGCACAGGTGAGATGAGCATTATATTTAAAGTATACATTATATTAAAAACCTGATCTGCACAAATTCTTAGATAAGCATTAGTGATGATACACATTGATGAGGCAAAAAGTAAAAAAAACCTGTTGAATTCAACAATTTCTGCAAATTCTGTCTGCCTATTTATCAGCGCCCACAAACTCTATATAATCAAAGGAAGGCCTAAAGAATTTGCAAAAATATATATATATATATATATATTCAGATACAGACGCATACTAAACCCAACATTTTGATGCATTTCTTTGCTGAGTGATTCATTGATAGACTGCATGTCATCAAGTTGGTGTCAACTCTTAGCAACCACATAGATAGATCTTCTCCAGGATGATCTATCCCCAATCTGGTCCTTCAGGTTTTCAATGGTGCAGCCACCACTGCCATAACGGAGTCCATGCACTTTGCTGCAGGTTGTCCTCTTCTTCTCTTTCCTTCCATGTTTCCCATTATGGACTTATTCAAGAAGCTAGATCTTCAGATAATGTCCAAAATATGATAATTTGAGTCTGCTGAGAACTTTGGATTCATTTGTTCTATAATCCATGTGTTTGTTTTCTTGGCTGCCCATGGTATTTTCAAGAATATTCTCCAACACCAGTGTTCAAAAGCATCAATACTCTTTCTATCTTGCTTCTTCAAAGACCAATGGGCCATGCTAGCAAGAACCAAGTGAAGTTCAATAACATTTGAAAGTGGGTGAAGACAGTAGTTACAGTTTATAAACTGTAGCCACCAACTCTATCCACTTAACAGATCACTCTTAACTTCTAATCTTTTCCAAACATCTTCCTGAATTTCTACACATATTCAGTGGAATATGCTTCATAGTCATTGTCAGTCTCTGCATTGAATTTTAAAATGAAGGTCGAGGGGAGAAGCATATATTTATGAATATGTGTAAAAGACATTTCATCACTGTGCAACATCTATATAATTGGAAAAGTCTTTAATGCAAAATCAGTGACACCAATCTGCCTTTAAACCTGAAAACAACTCATTGCTACAATGTGCAAATGCTGTGGATGAAGACATTGAAATTCTCACCTTTCAGAGATTTCCAAAGGAGTTTTCAGTTGAAACAATGCACGTACAAAAAATTGCATATTGAGAGAAAGCATATCCAGAAACATTTTAATTAAATGTGCAAACAAATTTATAAAGCTGGGAATGAAGTGTTCTCAAAATATAATAGTAGTAGTAGTAGTAGTAGTAGTAGTAGTAGTAGTAATAATAATAATAATAATAATAATAATAATAAAAGCAAATTGAGAAATATAAACCAAAATGTTATGTGAATTTTTGTGCAATGTAAACAAATGTACAAACATACATGAAAACAGGATAAAATCAGTCTACTGATGGAGAACATCCTAAAAATAATCTCTTTCTGTCTGTTTATAATATTTGAACACAGAACTGCACTAGGATGACAATTTTGTGCACTTATTCAATATCTGCTTTTCTGCTCTTGAGAGAAGATGGAAGCAATAGATGGGAAATAAATTGAGATTTCAGTCATTATGCTTCCATGCATCAATATAAATTTCACAAGACACTTCTTTTCTTAGAAACACAGTTGAGAAATATTTTTCAGGCTGATCTTCCATTATAAGAAGATTTCACTTGAGTAAGAAACCAAATCTTTGCAATTCTCTGCCTTCCTACCAGTCTTAAGGACATCCCTGTAGAAGCGGAGACTCTGAGATCTTCAGCTGTTGCTTAACTACAGTTCCAACTATCTCCATGACTGGTGAAGGATAATGAAAATTGTATTTAGCAACAACTCAGTTCCCCTACTCTATAGTAAATTATAAAGTGGTTCAGTTAGGTTTATCCTGATACATAATGGTAAACAATATAAATAATATTTTAATCAAGAGATAAAAATTATTATATCTTGGGGCTGGGAACACCTCCCTTGATACTTGACAAGCCCCCAACCTCATCTGACTTTATTTTTAGATTCTTTAATTAAAAATAATTAAATGGCCTATGCAAAAGCACCAGTTTCCAGAATAATCTGGGTTTTCAGGAATACCTCTGGGTCGTATGTAAAGTAATAGACATTTTTAGAAAATCAATAGAGTAGTTGGTTGCCAGTTTAATGCTTTTTTGAATTGAGCCCAGCTCTCAGGGGGGGAAAGGCAAAGTTAAGCTGAGAAGTTGCAGAACGTCCAGGAGGAGGGGAGAAGCAGCCGACTCAGTTTGCTTTCTCAAAAATCAATGCTTTGTGAGGTCATAAACTGAGATGTGTATGTGGCCTCTGTGTATGTTCTTTAGCCCAGTTCTTCTGGAGGTTTCAGAGTGCCTTTCCATTTGAAGACTCTGTTTGAAGACTCGCTGCATTTTTAAATGTATCCTGAGTCTCGAAGTCAACAGAAGTCACCAAAACAGCACTGTTTTAGCTTCTAGGTGGGTTTCTTCAAACTGGGTTCCATAGAACCCCAGGTTTCACAAGGATTTGAATGGGTTCTATGAGGGTTTAAGGAGACACAGCCAGCCAATGTCTGTTCCTGCCAATGCTGCTATTCCCTCTCAATGGCTGTATGTCCACAAGATTTGTAAGCACTCCACATAGGAGTCAACTGACTCTTCTCACCATGTCCACACACACAAAGCTGACTCCCTGTCTGCTCCCAAACTCCAATAAACATTTCTAACTGCAAGAACGATCATGAAGTCCCTCCCTCCTTCTCCATTTTCCACATTACAGAATGTTTGCATTTACTCATGCATGCATCCCCAAGAGGTTTGCTTAATCATCAAGGGGGCATCCTGTGTATGGAGTAAACTGCATTGAGCTATGTGGGAATTCTTAAAGAAGCTTAGGATGGTACTGCTTGGCTCCAGTGCACACGTGCCTTGAATCTCTTTGGCGCGGGACTTTCTCCAAGTAAACATGCATGAGAATCTCATTTGCAAAGACAGGCAAGGCAGAAGGAAGATGGTGCTTTTAGCCAGGCATTCACAACAGAAAAAATCCACGCCATCAACACCCATCCTAGATATATAACTCTCAGTATATGATATTATTTTTCCAGATATCAGTTACTAGCTACGAACAAGTACAATTGCAGAAGGTACAGAAAAAAGCTACAAACACAAAACAAATTCCAGTTTGGTGTTGCTGCTTCTCCTTCTGGCACAAGTTTTGAGAAATTAAAGCACAAGTAAGAAACAGAAGTATCAGTGCTTTATCAAGTTTGATTTTACAGGGACTGGGAAGAAAGACAAGCCAAATGGGTTATGTGTTGAATGTGAGCAAGTATTGAGCAACAGGAGTCTGGATTCTGCAAAATTACCAAGACCTCTTGAAACCAAATGTCCATGCTGAAGGATAAAGGTCCTGAGTATGTCAAAAGAAACTGCAGAACTCCATGAGAAGAAAAAAGCATTTTGTATATCTTTGTGTAACAACAAGAAAAATGCCCAAAGCTTGATTTGTTTGATTGAAACATTAATCCCCCAAATAATTGTGAAATGATGATGATTAGGAATATTGAAAATGTTAATTTTTCATTTACAATAAATATGTCATTTTCTTGCCAATTTTTGTCACTAGTGCATCATCTTTTGATCAGGGATTCCAGAATTAAAAAAAACAACAACAACTAGTAGGTTCTGTGGCCTAAAAAAAAGCATAAAAGCCCCTCTTCTAGGGGAACAGGACATGGCATGGTAAGTGGGAAATTAGCTAGATCCAGAATAGTTCTCTCACCATGCCTTGTGTTCCTAAAATGTCTACTGGTTTGCTGTAAAACTCTACTCCAAGATTACCCTCCCAGTCAACAGCGATGGGGATATGAACAATCCTTCCTGCTGCGTTGGTCCAGAAATGAAAATTCAAAAAGCAACACTGCAATGGCGTGAGTCAAGGCCACGTCCATCTCATCACCTGAAAAACTGCACTCATCATATCTGCTTTTGTGCTTGAACCAAAGCTCATAAAACTTGTGTGTTTCATTTCAGGTATGGACCATACTGATTATGGACCTTATAAGTGGTATGGACCTCTTGTTGTTGTTGTTATTGGTCACATAGTCAGCCGGACATTTAGACTGGATTTGACACTTTTATCCACCTATCGAGTCCTTCCCAAGGAGCTGGGATAGGCAGATGTGGTTGTTTGATGGAGTTAAAGGTATCATTGCAGGATGTAAGCTGTTCCAAGTCAAGCTGCCTTTTGCAATTGACTGAGGGTGATTTTGTCAATGCCGGTGATCTTCAAGTGGTGCTCCAGATGTTTTGGGATTGCACCTAAGGCATCTATTATTACTGCTACTATCTTTCCTTTCTTTTGCCACAGTCGTTCCACTTCTATTTGCAGGTCTTTGTGTTTTATGTCTCCAGGTATTGCCATGTCCACTATACAGGCTTTTTTGGTCTTTCTTATCAATAATTGTTAAGTCTGGGGAGTTGTGTGGCAGGTGCTTGTCTGTTTGAATACTAAAGCCCCAGAGCACTTTAGCGTCTTCATTTTCTATTACTTTGTCTGTTTTGTGGTCCCACCAATTCTTGCTTGCCAGCAAATGGTATTTCTGGCAGATATTCCAATGCACCCTTGTTGCTATTTTGTCATGCCGTTGTTTGTAGTCAGTCTGTGTGATCTTCTTGCAGCAGCTGACTAGGTGGTCCACTGTTTCTTCACCTTCTTTGCAGAGGTGGCATTTGCTGTCTGTTGCTGTCTTGTTGATTCTGGCTTTATATGCATTTGTTCTTAAGGCTTGGTCCTGTGTAGCCAGGATCAACCCCTCTGTCTCTTTCTTCAACTTTCCTGCTCTTAACCATTGCCAGGTCTTGTTATCTGCTTTGCCTGGTAGTTTTTTGTGTACTGGCCATGTAATACTTTGCCTTATCATGTCTCTTTTCTATGCTTCATTTGGTCTTTCTTACAGGCCAGTTTGGTCTCTTTGGTGTTCAGTGAGCCTTCATGGTGTACTAGCTTCAGTGCATCTTCTTCACTGTCCTTCAGATATTCTTCCACTGCCCTTTTTTTCTTCTTCAACTGTCTGGTGTACTTGCAACATTCCATGCCCATCTATGCTGTTTGGTAAGTGGAGTCTGTCAACGTTGCTGCGTGGATGAAGGGCATGATTCACTGTCATTATTTTGCTGGTCTTCCTATCCAGGGCTTCTAGTTCTGCTCCAGTCCAGCTCACTATTCCAGCTGTATATCTAATGACTGGAATTCCCCAGGTGTTAATTGCCTTGATGGTATTTCTGCCACTGAGTTTGGACTTTAAGATCTTCTTCACTCTTCTGATGTATTCACTACTAACCTTCTTCTTGAGTTCAGTGTGCTTGATGTTGTCAGCCTGAAGGATTCTCAAGTATTTGTAGTGATCTTCTTCATGCAGACTCTTGATGTTATTTCCATTGGGCGTCTTGATTCCTTCAGTTTTCATTATTTTTCCCTTCTTTTTCTTCTTCTTGTTTAGTTCAGGTTATTTTGGTGCATCCTTAATCGGCCTTTCAGGATACAAATTAGAGTTCTGAATTTCTCTACCTTTCTAAAGATTTCCATCCTAATTTTCACACCACTTTACAGATACACAGTTTCAACTAGTTTTCTTCCCATTCAAAACCTAGCAAGATATTTTGTATCATGCTGGACTAGAATTCCTAAGTTCCCCATTTGAGCCAACCACAATTACTCACCATGCACATCATACTCACTTCTTTCTTTTTGCACGTATCTGACAACAATGTTGATGGTACTTGTTCAACACACCTAGCCACACAGCCAATAGGTTTTTGCTTGTTTGTTTTCAATTTGCTTTTGGAAAGCAACTTTGTCAATATTCACAGCACATCGACAGCCTGAAAAATTCAAGAGCCAGGGACTCCAAAATGAATGAAGTTGTCACTTCTTCTTTTAGCCCATGGGATTGTAACAAAAGCTTGAAAACATAATGATATAGTCCAACTTCTTCACCCAAATACAGACTCTGGGCTCTTTCTCAGCCTAGGAAGACGGCAATGGCAAATCACTTTCAAAAAATCTTGCCAAGAAAGTTGCATGACCTTGTCCAAACACTTGCCAGGAGTCAAGACTGCCTAGAAGGCACATTTTGTATACGTATTCATACATCTAGATGATTGTTTTTGTCACAAGCAGCTATTTCTAGAACACCAACACTTTCTGCAGTGACATGAGAAGAGCTTTGCATTTTAACAGCTAGAGCACTTCTTGCATTTTGAATAACCAAGGAAGAAAACACTTCGCTTTGTAAAAGGTTAGCATTTGTGGTATTTCAAATGTTCAATCCCAGACTTTCTGGAATTCTGCCACCCAAAGCTGTTGAATTAGAAAGCATCCATCAGAGCTCTCTGCACATAGAAAGCTTGATTATGAAGGTGAAAATTAGATTGTCCCCCTGTCCCTTATCAACCAGCTCTCTTTATGCTTTGAACTGTGATCCTTCCTGCAGATGAGAAGTGATACTATTCCAGAGAGTTGGTGCTATATGACATTTCTAAATATCTGCAATATTTAGGAGTTTCTGAACATGAATAAGCAGATGTCAGCACTTAGCTGACCCTGTCTGGCCTTGGAAGCTAAGCAGGGTTGGACCTGATTAGTTGTTGAATGGAAGACCATCCATGAGAGCCCAGATAGGAAGAGACTATACCAAACTACCACTTCCATAATACTGCCAAGAAAACTGCACTGATAGAATCACTGGGAATCAAACTTGAAGGCTTTTTTACCTTTTTTATTTTGATAAGATCTCCATAGAAATTTCAATGAACTTTCTAGAGCAGCCTGCTGGATGACACCTTCCCAAGATATTAACAGAAGACTGCCAGATCAGGACTTCACAGGACCAAAATACACACTACGCTAAGAATGCTTGGAGGTACTTTTTAAATTTTCATTTGAAGAGTTACAGGGTTGATCTGTGCCCCATGGTTCCTATTCAGACTGGCAATTTATACCAGTTTCTGTCAACAACAACAACAAATCACCGCCTCTCACCGCGATTGGCTTCCCAAGGTGCTGTTTATCACAAACTAAGATAAAAGCAAGGAAGGCTCATGTCAAGGTTCAATTAAAATAGCAAGAGATCAAGGGGATAAGGAAATTCCTTTCTCCAAGATGGGGACTGATGGAGAGGTGATTTTTAAGCCTGAATCTTATAGGCAATTTCCCTATTTCTCAAGAGCAAAGTATCTTATGCAAGATTCCCCTCCTTTAGGGTTGAGGCAGGAACCAGCTGTTCCCAAGCCTTTATGTAAACATATAATAACCATTTGGCTCCAAGACCATCCTGAACAGTGCCAAGAATCTGCTAATTTGGAAAGGGCAGAAGGAAGACGCCCCAAGTTTAACCCTCAAGGGTATAACAGCTGTTTACATCTTCTAACTGAAAGTGGACGTTTCTCTTTTTAGCATGGCTTCATTTCTGCCTGCAACGAAGACTTTAATTTAGCTGTACCATGGCTGAGAGTTTCCTGCCAAGGCTTGACGTGTCAGGATATCTGATTTACTGCCAAGGCTAGGTTGTAAGGCCTAATACTTGCTATCTACTTTTATTAAAACTCAAGACAACGCTGATACTAGTGTCTTTCAGGAAAAGGAGGAAAAAGCTGTATTGTTCCTGCTTCCAGGACAGAATTTCTCTGCTTCAGTCAAATGCACTACAAACCCTTCTCTAATGTCTGAAAAGCTGGAAATTAAGTAGTACAGAATATTCAGGGGAAGCACATTAATATACAGCTACTTTCATCTCACTTGAAAAAGTTTCTCCTGTGTTTTGTCTTGATCTCCAGTCAGTGCCTCATCTCCAGAGTCCCAGTAAGCTAGGCTAGCAAATTGTCCTGCCATCACTTTCAAGTCAGAAGATTAATAAATTGCTGTGTGTGTGTGTGTGTGTGTTTATGCAAAACAAAACATATTTTATTACACTATAGTTTCTATTAGCTGAGAGTCTCAAGTAAAAGGCCAAATGGATTTTTTTAAAAAGGTGCAGAAGAGATGGCAAAGGATGCACAAATGACTAACACTTTTGATTCTTCTTGTGTTCCATTCCAGAATTTGTCTCAGACTTGCCATTGCTTCAAAGAGGCAGCTAGAGAGGAAGTGCTTGGCATTTCAGTCCTCAGTTTAAGGACAGAGGTTTGGAAAATATTCCAAGAAGTTATTCTGTTCTTTAAGGAGTAGTACCTTGACTTTCATAGACCTTGTCACTTTGTCTCATTATCCTAGCATCACCTTGAAGCTTACTCCCAATGTTAAACAAGTTGTTGATACACCGGAAGCTTAAAATCAGGACACAGGGCTGGCTGTCTCACACCATGCACAAATTATTGTAATAAACTAAGCATCAAGAATTGTTTGTACTTATACAACAGCATCTGCAACTATAACAATTGCTTTGGACTACCTTTATAATTTCACAGAGAGGGTGTATTAAACAGAGGCTGGCCATAAGGAGAAGCAAAGATAATAGGGAAACAGATAAATGAGAAATATCAGCATATGTTATAACAAAAGACTTTTTCCCCCTGGGTATGACTAGAATAGTCTTTGGGTTCCATTTTCAGAGGATAACTTTGGTGAAATAATTAAAGTATGCATACACCTGCAAACCACCGTTTCGCTTGGCAGTTAGTTCTGCTTTCTTCTTTTGGCTATTGGTCATCTGGATGTAACTTCACGGCTGGAAATTATATAAAGCCTATTTGGTGATTCTGATATCCCATGTAATGAGAATCATATTTAAGAATTGGCCTAATTGGGGGACACTGCATTAGTTTTTCCTATTCAATTGCCGTCAACTAATACTTCAAAGGTGAAAGGCTGCAGTACAAAAACCACTCTATTTTTATGTTTCCTTAGCAGTTTGGAAATCTGCTCTCTTTTACATTGTGGAGGAAGCCTGCCTGAGTTGCTGTTATTATCATTGCAATTTATATCCAACCTGTGGCAGGAGAAAATGCTGAAGCACAGAGTCCATTGCTGGTGGAAAGAGAACTGCTGGAGCAGGTTGAAGGTTATTTGCAAATTCTCCTACATTTGTTCAAGGGAAAAAGCCCAAAGAAAATAAATGTCTGCAGCTCAAAAGAAGAATCAGCTTTAGGAGTAAGTGAAGAAGAATCCAAAACTACAAAGGAGACGAGACAAAGGAAACAATGCCAGACATTCAAGCAGAAGGCTTGAACCAAGTAGAAGCCTTAAAGATAAATCAAGCTTTATCTTAAGGAAGGTGGGGTGAGATGGGCTAAACTCTCCTAATAGTCCCAAGGTTAATTTTTTTTCTGTGTGCTAGAACCAGGCTATTGTTACATAGACACCAAGAAGCTTTGTGCCCAAATTAAACATCTGGATAAACATCTGCCATGGAAGTGAAAAATATAAAAGGGCAGAAGTGTTAAGCATCAGGAGAGGAGATTGTTGAACACTATTGAAGTTGTCGTTGTATGGTGTGACCTGGAGGTATCGTGTGTATCAAGGAATAAGCAGAATATGCAGGTGGAAACTCCTCAGAAGCAAGCAAACCCCAAGGAACAGAAGTGCTGAGCAAAATGACTGGTATAAAGAGATCTGCAGCTTTTGGAGGACCTCAGTGAGCACAGTCTGACAAAAGTCCCAAATCTGAAAAGACCTAGAAGGAGTTACTGTATTTTTCCTGTCCTCCTCCCCCTAGACTGCAAGTGAACCCAGAAGAGAAACTACTGAGAGACATTGTGTGGGTCACAGAGGAAGGGAGTGAAACAGATAACCCTCTGTGTACAAATTGATAAGTATAGTTTGATAAATGAAGGCTGCTATATGCACAATTTATCTGTTAAAAGCAACATACCAATAGACACTGCAATTTAGAAAAGAATAGCATTTATATGTCTGGAAACTTCCTGTCCTTTTTTCCCACCCTCCAGCACAACTTTTCTACTCACAAGGGATGTGCAGCAGTTAATTAAAAATGCAAAATATAAAACAACCAAAATCCAGTTTTAAAAAGAAGGTAAAATCATATTTAATCTAACTAAAAAGGCCTAGTGGGAGAAGAAAGACTTGAATCTCCTCTGGGAGATTAAAAGTATCAAACGCAACTCTGAGAATATAGTGCTCCATAACCTGAGAGTGATGCAGAAATGGTGTTCTTCTCCATGCATAGCCAGCAGGCCCTTGGGCATCTCTATGATTCTCTGCCTGGTCTCAATTGCTGGACGAGTTCATATCAAGATTGATGATCGCCGAAATGGAAAAATAGGCTTCTGACTGCAGAGGTTTGCCCAACAACATGGCGGACTTTCAGAATGGGAAGAAGAATGATGGAGAAGATGGAACGAGTAGACTCATCACCATTATCCCAACCTTCCAACTTAGTACAACCAGGTGTTATTCTGCAGGCATACAGTTTATTGTTCTAGAGTAGGATTACAGTCTTGAAAGCCTGCCAGAATTTTCCTCTGCCCCCTCTTATACCAAACAGAATCCAGGTGGGGTTATTCTGAGTCTCTTTCTCATAAGCCCCCCTTTACTTACGGTGTCCTTTACTTTTTCTTAACAGCCAACCTAATGACTCTTGCATACCTTTATGAAGACCATCATTTTACTCTTCTACCTCAGTTAAGTCTATGTTGAATAAGATTATTTCACAATGGTATACAATCCAAACAGATCTGGCTGAGTAGTAATGTTTAGGTTTTTTAGGTTTTGTATAGGCAAAATCAAAGATAAGCAAGGTTTTTCCAAGAAACAGCAAAGGGGACTCATTTTGCAGCACTAATATGTAATTCTGAACAAGGCAGTTTTGGCTCACCTCGTGTTGTTTCCAATGCTACCATCCCACACAATTCCCAGTGATTGTCACCTCACAAAGAAGCATCGTTTTGTAAAGTCCATGGGGCTAACAACGAGACAACAAAGTTTCAGGTTAGAAACAGAAGCTTGGAAACTATGATCATTTAGCCAAACTGCATAGACAATTGTCAGATTCACCTGATCTACATTCCCTGCCCTGCACATTTTTACAAAAAAGTAAAAATGCTGCCACATGAGAAGGTGTTTCATGGTTGACTTATAATTGTGTTTAATTGTTTTAAATTAAGCCTAACAGTTTGTGTGGACTTCTCTTCTTCTGAATCATTGAATGCAGATTTCAAAGTATCATTCTAGAGAAATAGCCATGATCAGGACACACCATAGTAGCATAAATAAGGACAGGCTATAGATTTTAGATTTTATCTGTATGTACTTCCTGCTCCTGAACTTCTGTATCCCCTTTTCCAATTGTCATTTTGGGGAAAAAAGAGAAAGCAAAAGCAGAAAGAAAAGGAGATACAAAAAGAGTTGTGACAAATGGTGTCGGGCATTCAGATATGAAGTATTTCAGATCTAGTGCAAAGAGAGAGTACCCAGTTTGGATTCAAAGGATCCTGGCCAAATTTGGATTTAACAACTGCATAGCACCAGTTGGGACAGAAGAAGAGAGAGAAACAAGAGGAAGAAAGAATAAGGAAGGAGGAAGAAGAGGGATGGAAATAAAGGGTGTGTGTGGAAAAGTAAACAAAGGTCTGTCTGGGATGGACACTGTGTTCCTTATAATGCTATTGGTTCTGGGGAGGATCCCTACAACTAATCTGACTAACTTATGGCTTTACCGCATTACAGCATTTTTTCTAGAGCTGCAGGATCCATAGGAAGGAGTTCTTGCCCCACAGCAGCCCAGCTTCCCAGATCTCCCCTATCCTTGCCATCATTTCCATATATACCTCCTTGACCAGAGGGGCAACTCTTCTCCCCTCCCAGGGGCCAATTTTCTTTGTACCATTTGATAGGCCCTCCCAAGTTGGCCTGCTGGAGTCTCTGAGAAGCTACCATCCCCTAGTTTCTCCCCTCTTCTTTTCTCTAAAGGCAGTGCTATATCCATACTTTTTTCTTTTTCCTCACTGGTGCTAAATAATCAATTCCAGGCTGTAAATAATCAGATTTTCTTTCTGAAAAACTGAAATTTCCACCTCCATGGCTTCTGGTTACTTCCACTGAGTCAAGTTAAACTCCTGGGATTCTATGGACGAATGCGGCCAATTGTGACTTGTTTTTAACAATAACTCCTAGCTCTTTTCAAGGATATTGCATTGATCTCTTGTCCATCCATTGTCTTTCCTTTCTTCCATTTCCTTCAACCGTGCCAAGCCTAGTTGTTTTTAGTCCATTGCCTACTCGCAGTGGCTGCCCAAATAAGTTTCTGCTTGCTGATCCTTGCCTCAAGGGAGCAATCAGCCTTTATTTTTATCTGGTCCAGGACTGATTGATTGGTGGTTCCTGCAGTTCACAATTCTCCTAGCAACTGTCTCCAAATCCATAATTTGAAAAGTCCAGTAAGAAATGAAAGAAAATTGTTCAAAATGGAGAAAGGGACCCTATAAAAATATTCCATGCAGAAGGGGTAAAACTCAGGAATATATAACAACATTCTTTGTTTGATGAGAGCACTAAGGGGCTGAAAAATTTGTTCACCTCCCCTAGGCCAGATTCCTGCCCCTTTGTATTTGAACTACAATCTTCATGAAGATTTCCATAGGTACAAAATATTATTAAAGGAGAAAAATAGTAAACAAGATATCATTATTATTCCAGAATAAATGCCTATTGTATAAATAAACATTATTAATTTTGCTAAGTTTTCAGACAGAATTCAGACAATGGCATTGTCTCTATTATGGGTTTTAATTTTTGTAGCTATGGCTGTAATTGTTTTCATTTTTATTTAGTATTATTTGCTACTCAGAGTCACTTGTTGAGATGGGCGGCTGTACAGATTGCATTTTTTTTAGTGTGCATTTGTTTTACCAACAAAATAATTCAATTGCTTCCAGTTCATCATGATGGTGGGAGCTAATCAAAAGATAAATAAAAGTAAATGACCAATTGTTCTTGCAGCAGAGGAGAAAGCAGCAATTAGAGCCCACACCCACAAAACAGGAGCTCAAAGCAAATCTGGAATTCCATAGCCATGGTTATAAAAGAGAAAATGGCAAAAGGCAGGGAGGGTGCTACTTTTAAAAGACAGATGAAGAAAGAAGCAAATTCTTTATTAAATGGCACTAATCCCTAAGTAAACATGTAGTTAGATTTTGCTTGTGGGAATGAACATAGCCAGATCTCTATCAGAAAAGCAACCATATGTGACATGCTGTATGGGATCACTGTTTTAATCTCCCTTCCAGCTGATTGAGGAAAAGCAATATCTCAACAGTGCGAAACTCCCCCAATGTGGAAGTAACCCATTAAATAAGAATTAATAGTAAAACAGTGAAGTAAGGAGATCTTTCTTGATAGTGGACAAACAACTGAACATTGGAGAAACGTATTTGGAGTTTGCATTTCAGAAAAAAAATAACCAAAGGAGAATCCATAGGTTATTTTCCACAGTGGAATCTCCCTCTGATGAATGAACTTCCCACTAAATCTTGTAGCAGAAATTCTATCCACTTAAGAAAGAGATGAATTAAAGACAGATGAGAGAAAAATACATATATCAATGGAATCCTTCAGTACTTCCAATAATAAACATGTACCATGAAAAGAATAGGAGACAGTTCTAAGAAATATTTTAATTTGCATTTTCCTCACCATACTGAATTTGGCACCATCATGCTGGCCCAATTGTACCACTATATTTCCCAAGGGAGCTTCAAGGAAATTAAGGGGAAGGGGCAGCTTTTTTTTCAGCTAAAAAAGACAGCTAAGTATTATTTCGGTATTATTTAAATTCAGAATGAAAAGGGAGAGGGTCAGAAAACCTGGGGGCATGGTTCTGAAAGTTACAAGATGTACTGTATTTGGCCCAATAAAGATATCTAGTGAGGCTAACAGCCCATTGCCATTTCTTTTCCTCCTCTCACCTTCCAAGTTCTTATTAAGCCAAGAACTATGTAATTACGCCACCTCAGCTAAGTGAGGAACAATACTCAGCAACCTCTGAGCTTTTCAGTATGAGCTAAGTGTAGAAGAGCCTTAGCTGCAGTCACTGGAGAGATCTGCTTCTCCTTAAAAAAAAAGTTGTGATATTGAGGTGGCCCGCCTTGCTGCTGTCAGCTGTTCTGGAAGGGCTGGTAGAAATGCCTTCTGGGCAGAAGACCATCAGAGGCCTGGGAAGTGTGAATGTTATAAATAAATAAATAAATAAAATAAAATAAATAAATAAATAAATAAATAAATATTTTTTTTTTTTATTTAATGATGCTCGGCTGTGAAGTTGCTTCATTCCACAGAGCAACCTCAGAGGGACACTTTGATCATGGCTTTGGTATGAAAGTGAAGCAACCCTTTGAGGTTACAAAAGCAATGCTCACAAAGGAATTGTCCTCTTTTATCTACTAGGGATTTCCACTCACTATAATTTAGTCTCTGTCTGAGTAGCTCATTAGAAAAGGAGTAGACAGTCCAATATCAAATCTAAAAATGGGCAGAGCAAGACCTGTCCTTTGGAGATACTATTGTTTTAGCATTAGAAATTGATGCTTTAAGCCTCTGAAAAACATAATGCCCTATTTTACTCTTTAGCCCCTATCCAAACTCCAGAAAATGCAAAAAAAAAAAAAAAAAGACCCATAATATTGTCCTAACCTTTTCTCCTTGGGTGCTCTGGAGATTTCAAAAAGATGCAAGTTGGCCATGGATGCCCCTAAACCAATTCTTGAACATTGCTGTCTCAGGAAAGGATGAAAATGATCTTTCTCCATTTTGCTTGTAGCCAAACCTTTGCTGTAGTTAGAAGCTATAATGTAGAGCGTATCTCTCTAAGATTCATGCTAGGATTGCAATTATTCTTGTGTCAAAATTTTCTTCCATGTTTTATGGGACATTCTCATTTAATTTAATTCTGCACTGAGATGAGATTGTTAAAAAAAGAAGAAAGAAAATGTGATAAAAAGATATATATATAGAGAAACATATATAGGTAAGCTATAAATTGATTGATTAATTATATATAGTTATAGTATAAAAAGTATTTAAAAAGTATACTTCTATAAATTTATTATAATAGTTTAAAATCTTAGTGTCTCAGTTGAAAGATGGCTGAGGAAAGAAAAAGAAACCTCCTTTTACACTGAACAGCATCTGTATCTTCCCTTAAACTCCAAAGAAAGACTTAACAGTAGCTGTATTTCCATACCATGCTTGCCCATGCTTAATTTAACCATGGTTTATTCAATCAATCCAATTTTATGGATTTAGTGACTCCTAAGTACAGGTTAAGCACAGAAGCTGATTAAATGTGATTAAGTAGTTGATAGGCAAAGTGGCTGTCTTCTCACAAAACCTTCATCAATGTCTTGTTCAACAAGCGGTACTTAAAAGAAACCATGGTTTAGCATGATACTAAAACCCAATCTTGGTGTGGATACTTTGGAAGCCAAAATAGCACTATTCCCATACAACAGAATCCTCATCAGACTCTCAGAATTCCAAGAACAGAAGTAGAAAAAGAAAGTACCTAAGAAGGCATGGGTATGTGTGTGTGTGTGTGTGCGTGTGCGTGTGTGTGTACACAATTCCAGAAGAACTATGTGGAATGGCCACAGAATGCTGACTTCTAGGAAATGATTAGAAAATCAGAAGGGAACAAATGGAGTGAAGAGAGCTGCATGATAATTTTAATTAATGGAGGCCACAATGTGGGCCTGACAGGCTGTTTGTATATTGGGGCTGTTTGTGTTTATATATTAGGAATTTCCTGTGTCACTCCTGCTTGTTCTGTTTTGATATGATACATGACTAGTTAAAAGTTCAACTATAGTATCCTTTGCCTCGTTATAACAGTAAAAAAACACACCCCTAGGAGTAAACATGAGATGCTAATGAGCCCCCCCATGGCTTATTATGGGGTACATAGTTGTAGTATGCATGTGCATGACATAATACACCCATGGATTTGTTTTAGCCAATAAGAATTGTGAAGAATGTGACCTGCTTAGTGAAATGTATAATGCCCCTTTGCACACTCAATTTGGATTTTGGTCCCGAGTGCTTCTGTACAGAAATAAAGTGTGGAAGCCTTCCCCCTACTCTGGTTTGGCTCTCTCTTGCACCAGGTAAAAACGTGTCCCAAGCAGTTGGTCACCCCGTGGCCAACAACAGTGGGCTTGATTTAGACCGAAGCCATACTTCGAAGAAAAGCTTTTCCCCACCAGTGTCCTAAGCTGAACAGGTAACTACTGTCTACACTGTGACACAGCTTCCCTTGACAACAGTAGGAATAACCTTCCCATGATCTGCTTTGTGAGGACCACAGGATAAAAAAAGTTGATCTGCAACTGAGGCAGAAAGACAGAGAGATCAACTGCAGATGAGAGAGAGAGAGAGGTACCGTAGGTAGGTAGACCAGAAGTCAGGCCCCATAGCTCAATCACAATATGTTTTATTAACTTTATTAATTAATCATTTTTGTTGTCATAGAAAATGTATTTGTACCTAGGAATGTTCAAAGGTCATTCATCAAATGAGAAAGGAAGTATTCAGAAAGAAATGGCAACCAATTCAAACTTTTAATGTAATTTGTGTAATAAATTGTCAATGGGACCTGACTTTGGGTACACCCTGTACATATTTGTGATAACCACCATATAGGTGACATTCAGTCATCATGTTTTGCACATGTTATCATTTCTATGGCAGAATCTCTCTCCAGAGTAGGCTAACGCTGTATGTTTACACATTTCCCTGACAGATATTTTATCCGTGAGGTTCGGTACAGCACAGTAACAAATAAACATTGTATGTATTAGCTAAACATGTAGCTTGGCTCCCCACCAGACAAAAATAATAATAAAAGAGAATCCTTGCAGCATCTGGCACAGCCTGTAAATATTTTACTGATAGGCATAATTCGCCTGAATACAGTCCATAAAAATGTAAAGATATGGAAGCAAGCAGGACAATTTCAAACAAAAATCATCTTGTCTCAAGTTTTCATGAAGAACGCTTATTAACTTACATTAAAATATGTAACAAGATGTAAATCCAGTGTACTAAGACAGAATTATGCACAGTGATTTACTAGATGTTTCTTGTGTTTTATTTTTAAAAAAAACTTTAAAAAATCAATTTAGCTCCAGATGCACAGAGATATTTGATGGTTACTGAGATCTTTTCAATGTGAGTCAGCTTTTAACAACCTTGTAGGCTGAGAATGTCCGCTGTATTTAAAACTCTAAATAATTCACAGTGGCAAATATCTGGAAGGTTAAAATAGGAAATGGGGAAGAAGAAAGAGCAAAATAGATGCTAAAGGAATATAAAAATCCTTGCTGTTGTTTATTTTACAGCAGAACTATTATATTCTTCACAGTTTATCATGAAGATGTAAATCACAGCCGAAGTTTGGGACCATAAAAATAAAAACACTTTACTGCTCAGACATACAGAATTCCAGCCCCCTTCTGAAAACAGTGTGATTACAATAGAGGAGTAAATTATACATCTTATTTAAAAGCTTTGCTTCATGTTCTGAAATGTTGTATTTCTCCTAATCTGCCTTGCACCTGCCACTCTGACAGCAATGGAGGGTCATGCAAATAACTGGGTTGGGTGAGAATGTGGTAAATAGTCGAGAAAGTTGAGGTTTTGTCAGCTGAAAAACTTATGGTTATAAGATTGTAGAAAAGAGGCAGTAACATATACCCAAAAAGATAAAGCACAGAGTGATTTGCAGCAGCCAAGATTTCATGGATCCTTTTCTCTGCCCAGGAGAAACAGAGCAAATGGTTAAAAATCATGCTAATCTATTGAATTGGCTGTATTACCATGATAATCATATGCACGCTTACTAAAATGCAAACAGAATGCAACTTCTTCTGACCAAGCATATTTAAAATTAACAGCTTTGTCCAGTAGTTCTGTTGGCTTGTGGGGAAAAGAGTTGTGATGGTCCTGAGAAAAAAAGAAATTGTAAATCGATAGCTGAGTGATACCTTTATTAGGACCAGTGAAAGCAACCCAATACTGACTAAAAAAAAATGAGCCAGCTTTATCAGGCAAGATGTTAAAAAATGGAATAAGGAACCAACAAGAAAACTTAGATTAGATGTTGAAACCATGAGATCTGTAGTTCAGTTGTAGACTGAATGGTGAATCAAGATTAGGGGTTATGGGGATCCAAAAAGACATTTAATCATTTTGGGGCATCTTGCCTAACTAGTGACTTACGGTGTCTCCATAGCATCACGAAGCCATCACTGAAGTGATATCAAGCCTGTCCTCATTGCTATTATTTTGACACAAAAATGATTAGATATCACTAGAGGATGCTATAAAATGCCAGTAAGGATATGACCTTTGAAATGCAAACCTTAAACATCTGATCAAATTTCTCGGCTCTTTCTTATTCCTGCATGCCATGAATCAACAAATCTCCTTGTTGTCCCTTAGGAGGGAGATATAAAATGCAGATCTCTATCTCCTAAGTGAGCTTAGATGATGCTGTGGTTTTAGCTCAACCTCACACTGGTTTTAGGAGATATCTGATGGTACCCACCCAATTCAACTCTGATAATCATCTACAGATGAACCACAAGAACAGATGGTAGTGTTTGCCAAGAGACCTACATTGAGTGGCTGGAAATTAAATACATAGATATCTTTTTAATGCTTCAGAGCTCAGACTGAACACCCAGGGCAGAAAAGTGTAATAGCAGTCTGAGGTTCTTCCACTCAAAAGGAGACTTTGTTCCTGCTGCTATCATAGTATCAGTGGCCAAGCCTTCAGTACAGCTCCTCTCTGCAGCTCAGTTTTGCCATATTCGAACCACAGTTTCCTGGAATCAGTCCAGTCCAAAATGTTGAGACCAGTGCTCCAGATCCTAGATGTGCGACAAAAGCTGTGTCGCACCTAGGATCTGGATTATCTACTTTGGAGACTTGAGCATGGCCGGTGATCTTTCATGTCTAAATCTTAGCTTTCGTCTACTGAGGTTTTGCCTCTTAACAGTCCTTGTGCTTATCAATCAGAGTGGAAGGAGGCCTCATCAGGTAATAACCCTTTCATCAGAGCATTTGTTCTTAATGCAATATGAACTAGCAAAGGACATTCTAAAAGAATGAGTTCTCAGCATAGAAACACAAAATGATCTTTAGTTGCCAATGGCCTGTATATTGATGTGGAGTTGGCTATCTCTCTAACAACTTTGAAACTGCCCATGACTGCAGAATCGTTTTTCAAGCCCACTTCAATGTACTGCCATCTGTCTCACGAGGAGGATGATTTAGCAGGATTCCTTATGAGGAGTAAATGTGAAGAATGATACATAATGGTGAGTGGGAAAGACCCTGGGAGAGTAGGCAAAGAGACGCTGCCAAGGGAAGGCTCAGATAAGAGGCAGCAGAGCCTGCAATGTGATCGTGGATGGGGCAGTAGGCTCCCTAGTTTCTTGGGCGATAAAGGAGATGAGGGAGAGGATTGTACTTTCAGACCTGCAAGAGTGATGTCAGCCTTACAAGGTAGACCAGACAGGAAACACAAACAGATGAGCTAATTCTGCTTTATTGTAAAGCTACATGGACAGTATCTTGCAAGTCTGAAAGTACGAGCACTGGAATGCAAGAAATACAGTAGTTATGCCAGCGCAGCAAGCGGGCATCAGTGTTACCCCCTTCGGTCCAAAAGATCAGCGTTTGAGTACAAGCACCAGGTTCCTTGCATTAGGAGCAGCCAGGCAGAACAGTGGTATAGGCAGCCTTTCTGGCTTTAGGAGGATTAAAACAGGGGGGAGGTGGCAAAGCTTCTGCCTATCCCACCCCGAGTGCATATTGAGCAAGTGTAACAACAACACTGATGACAGTTCTGGAAACTCTCAAGGATTGCAGAAAAAGATCCTCCAAAAGTAGAGATAACTCCAACCTGCTGAATGACTCTTAGTCATTCAGAATCACGAAAGCTCCACAGCCAAAAATGTGCTCATCTTGCTCCCAAAAATCTTTAATTCCCTACTGTGGCTTGCATTAGCCCAGAATACTCAAATTCTCTTTGCACACAAATAGCACAGGATCCCTTCTGTTTCATGTGCTTCCCAGCTCTCTGTTCATGCTTTGGCTTCCAAGGAGCCTGCTTTTCACCCCACTCCAGGGCTGCTCCTCCGTTTTCTCAGTCGCTCTCCCTTGCTGTCATTGAGTCTCATTCAGAATAACATTCTGTCAGTGCTGTTATGAAAAGCATTCGATTCTTTTTCAGCATGTGGCAGCACTGAGTTGGCTTTCCTGCACATCTGGCCAATGTCCACATAGTCACCAGGACTTGAGCTCGACTCAAAGATGCTTTACTTTTTATCTTCTTGCAGATTTGGAATTCCATGAGTTTTTTTTTTTTAAGGAAAACAAAAGCAATATAAAATTCACCTAATCTTACCCTTCCAATATAAAATAGGCAGTTTATCAAATTCTTCTGTTGTCAAGTTCCCTACAAGATGTTAATCCCATTAGAGCAGGTTTCTGTGACAGGGAGAGCACAGCTAGAGATGAGAGGCAAATACCACGTCAATTTTACGTCAACAGTGAATGCCTTGCAATAGACAAGATAGATTTATGCCTTCAGTATGTATGGCTAGTGCCTAAGCCTGCATAACAATATGCAAAACCAGTAAGCTGGCTCCAAATCCTTGTGCTCTAGGGAAATGGTGATGAGTAGGGGGCTTGTCCTCCTGTGCTTCTTAAATGGCATCCATGCGTCTACTCTCCCATTGCTGACTGAGAGTTGAATGACATCTTCCTCCAAAGAAACATCATGAAGAGTACAAAATAAGGAAGGTGATAAATCACCCTTTGTCATAAGGAAATAACGTGATGTGTATTCAGCTGGTGCTCCAAGCTTAGCTGAAGCTCTTGACAGAAGGAATGACAGCCATTGAAAAGACAATCACACTTTCACAACCTTCCTTTATAGCAACAGTGTAGTCCCAGATTTTACAAGACAAATATGCTTCTGGCTCTTCAGATGTCAGTTAAGAATGCTAGGTTTAGAAACAAAGTATTTCAGCAGATCACTAACGGCTGAATTTTATATAATGGCTTACAGCTCTGTGCATCTCAAGAACCTGAAATAAAAGCGCTAACAGCTAACATCATTTTTCACAGATTTGCCACAAATCTTTGGCTTTCAAATTTAATTACTGCTTGCAAGGGAGGAAAAAAAAATGTTGGTCTGAATATCAGTGGTATTGTGCTGCTCTGCTGACTTGATGGGTGTGTGGGACAGAGAACAAATTACTTGCAGAACTTGGGTTACGTTTCATGCCAAATTATACAAGAGTCATCAAAGAAGACAGGATAAGCTCCAAGTTTTGGCAGAGGAAAACAACAGATGATTACCTTAAATATCCTCATTCTTCTTCCTAGTGCTGTGTTAAATTCTTCTCTGCCATGACAGGTTTATATCTTTGAAAAAAAGCTGCATCTGATTACCTATGCAACCAGTTGAGTCTCTGGGTACTTCCATACTTCTGGCATTTCCATGCCCCAAACTCTGAGCAGCTGTTTGAAGAGGACCAAGAATATCTTCACATCTGACCATATGAAATGCAGAGAACAAGAAGAGGATGTCTAACCTTTTAGCTGTGTACGGCTTCATATCTGCACATAATACCCTCTGCAGGGGAGGGCAGAGATATTTGCAAAGAGGATCCAGCCTGAAGACCAGTGACCTCTGCCTTCAGCAGCAAGAAGCCTGACCTTTCTCTGCCTGCCCCCATGGCAATGAGACGACAACGCCAACTCTCCCATCTCCCAGGATACCTGACATCTGGAAGGCTGTTGTAGCAAAATTCCAGAGAGCTTATAAATGGGAGAGTGCGACATGCCCAAACCTGGTTCAGAGTTAACAGATCCCCGTGCATGATGGGGAACCAGACAGCACTTCCATAAGAGGACTCTGTCCCAGCCTGAAATCACCTCTCATGGCCCTTCTTGCAAATCACATCTGAAAGGCTGTCCAGGCTATTGTTCACTGTCAATAGCTAAAAGCTAAGAACACCTTTCTTCCCTTTCAGTAATAATAGTTTCTACATAGCTTTTCTGCCTTATTATCTGTTCTTATGCAGAGCTGCTGGCTTATGTTCGGATGCTGCTTAATGCAAAGAGGGGCAGAGTTTGGCTTCCATTATCATTTCAGTAGTAAAAGAAAGTTTGACAAGCAGAAGTGGCAGCTGCTCTTTTGCACAGGTATTAAAAGCTCTTATCCACTTCTGAAGCTGATCACAAAATTGCTAGAGTTGAGAGTTTACTGTATTATAAACAAAGAACTCCAGATCGTGGGTTGGATGCAGCTTCTGAGAGTTGCAAAGATTAGACAGAAACTCGTTCTTCTCTTCGAAACACTCATCCTGCCCCTCCTCTGCCCTAGAGTGGGCAACTGCAACCCAAGGCCTTGGAGTCACCTCTGGCCATGACTGCTGAAAACAAGCGGCACCGTTTTCTGCCATTTCAAGGTGGGTAACATACTGGAGGTTAAAACATGCTGGGCGCACCCAGGGGAGTGAAAATCTGACCTCAGCATTGATTAAGGAATCAGCTTGTATAAATGAAATTTATTTATAAGAAATACATGGTAAGGATCAGCAAACCTAGCACCCAGCTAGCTCCATCCTATTGGGAAGAGATCCCAAAAGCAAGAGCTCTATGCAGGTAGAGTAGAAAGGGAGAAGGAAGTGACCCTAGATTAGCAATCCCTTATACAAAGGGCAGGCAGAATGAGAAACAAATGAGGGAGACCAAGTAAAATCTTAATTCTCTATCTATACCCTTGGGCCCCCTTCAGGAGGTGCCGAAGACTCACCATTACTAACTTCACACTTCCACAGATAAAAATTGTAGAATAAGCCCTAAAATAGGGCTGCTGGAAAAAATGTAGTCCCCACCTGGTCCTATCCAATTTCAGTCTCCCTCAGAATGTTTTGGGTGACCATTAGCCATCAAAGGGTTGCACAACACCCCTCAGTCATAGAAAAGGGGCTTGCTAATTTCCTCATTCAACAGCAAAAATAAGTATGGGTTGATCCACCAGCAGACAATAAGCTGATGTTCTCCTGAACCACAGAGTGACGTCCCATCCTCTGAGATCATCCAGCTCCTGATTCCCAGAAGGCGACCTTTGTTCAGGCTCAAAGAACAAAGAACCCCATCCTGGTTTAAACAATCACATCTCCAATATTTCCATGTACATCTAGCATCAACAGTGTGAAGCCTATCTGGGTGCAGAACATAATGTACTTTTTCAGTGCAACATCCTTACTAAGCATCTATGTAAAATAGGAACAAAGGGGTTGGTTAAAAGCATTAAATCGAATACCTCTTCAAAGAGATTTTTCCCATGATACATTAAGCTCAATTTTATTGCTTTTTCTTTTCTTTTCTCCTGAAGGTGCAAACAGGGACAGCCCAGGCAAGGGTACAGAACATATTATGTGTGCAAAATTAAAACTTTTAATAATTATTATTGCAACGAGCTCTCTTGGTGTTGATAATGGAATACTCACGCATCTGAAAATTCCTGGTTATCGGGCATTAATGGATGTTCAAGGAGAGGTTTGTCACACTTAGTTTTCAGCTAATTTTACATTCCTGAAAATAATGTCCCTTCCGCTGATTATTGCAATCCTTTTTTAAAAAAAATACTCAGATGTTTTACTAAAGAGGAGTATATAATGGAAGGAAACTTGTTTTCCTTAGATTGTTGCAGAAATTAATCTTTTCTCACACTCCTTATATACCCTTACTTCCAGGTTTTCTGTTTTTTATATCTTTCCAATTGACTTCTGACCTCAGTTAAACCATTCTATAAGGTGTCACATTGTTCCCCATGTGGAGGTCAGACATCCTCGAAGTTTCATGGCCGGGTTAGGGTAAGGGTCTCAATGCAAGAAATTTGTCTAACTGAACAGAATTACATTTCAGCTCTCCTGTTCGCTGATAGACATTTACTCACAAGCTTTACACACAGTAAATTAAAGGGGTCATTCACTGTGGTTTCATTAACTGGTGCCTTAAAAAAATGAGGAGATGTTGTGGGGATAATGACGTTATCTTACAAATATACACACCCTTTCTTCAAGGGCAACAAAAGGGAGAAATAATTTTTACATTATGTTTCTCTTTCATCTCAAACTGAAACAATCACGATGTCTCAAGCCCTTGCAAGACTGAGATGGAGGTCAGAACATTTGCATCACTCATTCTTTTTTCAGATGGTCTGAAAATTATTTGCTATGCAATCCTACCACACCTCTACTTGAGGGGTTCAAAGCTGTCTGCAGTGCACAACAGTTGATCCTCAAATGTCACCCACACTGCTGCAGTTAACAGTCTGTGAACTAGGAGGCAAGGGACACAGCAATGAGTACATTTTTCCAGCTAAGAGGCAAAGGTTAGACGAGAGAGAGACTCAAAAATTCATGCTCCTCCTGAAGGAGATACATGGCAGAATTATAAGCATCATTCCTGATGTTTGCGAGCAACTAGACCACCCAATTGCAAATGTGCATGGGAAATGTCCACCAGGGGTATCTCCAGGAGGAAAGAAGCAGTGTCTTTTTGAGGATTGTCTCCTTTCCCTAGGAGCCCCACATGGGCTGATTTCCACAGAGCTAGAATGATAGAAAGATTTATCATGCAGGAAATTCTGTAGCCCTCACATAATGGCCACAGGACAGGATTTGCCTTTTCAAACCACTTTTGCTGTAAAATTACTATCTCAGTTTCTCCTTAAATACATGTTACAAAATGCTCCTACAAAATGTAGGTTCATTTGCACGCTTGCTTCCTAGGTGGCTAGGTACTTTGGAAACAGTGTCTCTCCCCAGTCTGAAAAACTGATAGGTAATCAAATCTCAGACATTTGCTGAAGAGATAAAACAGATACTAATAGCAAAGCACTTATTTTTCACAATGCGCTTTAGGAATGGGGAACAGTGATGGCTTAATTTTTTGTCTTCATTGCTTTTATAACTAACACTGAGAAATCCCTTGGAAAGGACTCAACTATTTGCCATGTTGATAACAGAGCTCAAAACAAACCCAAAATAAAGCCACACCCTTCACTTATAATCATGGCTGGAATACAAGAATGGAACCTTTTGCACATAAAGCACCATATAAAACATTTAAATCTCAAATATTTATTCAAAAGGGATTTTTGTATCCGGGAATTAGGAGTAAAGAAACTCAAGCAGTATTCTTATTAGCATCAATGATAAGATGCTAATTATTTTCCTCTTTTCTTACTTTTGAGAGCAAAATGATGAAAATCCGACATCAAAACACAATGTGACCTCTCTCACACGCATGCTCTTTTAAGTACGTGTGAAAGTATTTATTATAGATTACAAAGGAAGATATTCACTAAAAAGACTGTATAATGTTAGAAATGAAAAATAAAAGAAGTGCAACATTTAAGTCCTTTAAGGAATAGTGGTTGTTAGTGACAAATCCAATCATATGGACATGTGGGAAGAGGAGAATTGCAGAATCACTATGTAAAGGTAATTTTGAATTAAGCTTTTAATACCCACCCAACTATTCTACATAGACTGGTTTTATTTTGCTTTTAGATTGAGGAAGTAGATGTGAGAGGTACGGACAATAGATCCAAACATTTCCTTCCTAAACATGTACTTGACCATGGATCTGTAGCCAAGTAGCAGCTTATTCAGAAGAAGAGACGGTGATTTTTTTGTGTCTTTGCTGCAAAGTGAGCTATAAGTTCAGAAGGTGAGAGACAAACCATTTTTGATGTGCTCTTTGAAATAAGGAAGTTATTGTTCACTATGGTTCTATCAGTTGTAGAAAGCTGCTAGTGTTTGTGTGATCTTGCTAACAAGTGAATTGCACTTTCTGCACCAAGTGGATTTATCTGTCAATTCTCAGTGATCAAAAAGTTTACATTTTATCAATTACAAAAGCAAAAGTTGCATGTGCTAGAATAAATGGTAATATTCCATCATCGGTGATAGGATGGGAAAGAACTGCTTAGAGACAACTGCTTTGTGGCGTCGTTCAAGGCTCTGTATTCTCTCCATTTCTTTTGAACATCTTCCTGTGTAAAGGAGTTCTTCTCTGACTCAAAGGAGTGGGAGGAGAATGCTGAACCTTTGCAGAAAAGATATCTGACTCCTGGGAAAGTAGAAAGCACGAGAAAGTAACTCAAAACACCTCCACCTTAATTGTGTTAGGTATAAGTTGAAGCAGAGAGGGGCTTTGACAGGCATTCAAGATACTGTTATAATACCACATTAAAATACATACCAAGGCTCTTAACAACTTCTGTTTTTGATTGTCTTCCTCAAAGTGCTACTAACATAAAACCGCTGGGTGAGGACACCTATCAGCATGAGTCCATCTCAACAATATGTTGATGATACCCAGTTTATACAACTCAGCCCTGGGCCAAACAGATGGTACAGCAGAAGTGTTGATGCAGTGCTCGCAGTTTGTTGGGGACAGACTCAGACTGAATCCTTCCAAGATGAAGCAGCTTTGAGTTTGGGACCAAATGATTCCAGGGAAATACCATCTTTAGCTCTGAAGAGAGTGGTGGTTTGCAGTTTGGGGGTCAAAATTCCTGCTTGATTAGCAGGTGGCCCTTCTGGCCAAGAGGGCATTTGTACAGTATATCTTGTGTGACAGTTGCAGCCATAGCTGGATCAGGAGGCCTGCTCAGTCATTCATCCTTTAGTCACCTCTTGCTTGAATTACAATAATTACCTCTATATGGGGATGTCCTTGGAAAACATTCAGAAGCCACGACTGGTACAAGATATGGCAGCCTGGATTATTTTGGGTGCTTCCTGCTATGCTATGCTGCACTGGTTGCTGATTGACTTCTGAGTGTGATTAAGAGTTTCACCTTTAAGACCTACTGGCTTATTTAAGGGACCACCTTCTCCCATATTGTTCTGACCATCCAATCAGGGCAAATAGGCTCAACTCACTCCAGGCTCATCTGTCCAAAAATACCATTTGATGGGGTCCTCCCAGCAGAATTCCAGTCTGTTCCTTCCCCTCTGCATTTCGGAACAGCAGTAAAGACTTGATTGTTCCATCAAGTGCTGGAGGAGGGCAACCTGTGAGTGACAACTTGAATTTGGCAGATGCATGTTTCCCTCCCTCCCTCCTTCCTTCCTTCCCTCCTTCCCTCCTTCCATTGTGATACTGTATTTGGCTTATTTTATACTTGGGTTTATTTATTCTTTTTGAGGGTTTCATTGTTGTTGTTGCTTGCTCAATGATGTTTCTGATTGTTAGCTGTCTAGAGCCTCAGGGAATAGCATAAATAAATAATAAACAAACAAGCTTAGAGTGATAGATGAAGCCAGCAAACCCAGGAGATTCTGAGATCATACAAAGTTGGTGCTCTCCACTTCCAAGGCTGAGGGAAACAACTGCAAAAAGTCTTGCAGGGTTTAAAGCCTGGAGTTGAGGTGTGTGTGTATGTGTGTATAAATCCCCTCTCACTCCTATTGGTGGTGTGTGTCTGCCTCAATCTTGGGTCCTCTACCAGAAGCCTGGGAGTTTGAGGGTTCTGCACAGTATCTTAGCTGTTCCTAGCACTGCACTCTTCTGGACAGAGAGCTCTGGTGTTGTTCCTGGGATCTGTTGGAGCCCTTCTTCCAGCTTAGGAGTCACAGCCCTGAATGCTCCTACCACCACTGGGACCTCTTTGGCCTTGACGTTCCACATCCTCTCTAATTCTTCCTTCAGGCCCTGGTACTTCTCCAGCTTCTCATGCTCCTTCTTCCTGATGTTGCTGTAACTCAGCACTGCTACATCTATCACCACTGCTGTCTTCTGGTCCTTGTCTACTACCACAGTTTCTGGTTGATTGGCCAGTACCTGCCTGTCTATCTGGATCTGGAAGTCCCACAGGGTCTTACCCCTGTTATTATTGAACTTGGGAAGATTTAGCCCTTACACTGTGCAAATGTTCCTGTACACAGTCCCAGCTACTTGGTTCTGCCGTTCAGTGTATGCTGTTCCTGCCTGCATCTTACACCCTGCCACTATATGTTGGACTGTCTCTGAGGCCTCTTTGCACAATCTGCACCTTGGGTCCTATCTAGTGTGGTAGACCCCTGCTTCTATGGATCTGGGGGTTAGTGCCTGTTCTTGTGCTGCTATGATTAGTGCCTCAGTGCTGTCTTTTAGTCCAACCCTTTCAGCCACTGATAGGATTTCCCGACGTCAGCCACCTCAGCTATCTGTCCATGGTGCATCCTGCGTAGGGGCTTGTCTTGCCATGGTACTTCCTCCACTTGAACTTCCTCCTATGTCTGCTGCTGCTCAGGCATTGCCTCAGCAGCTCGTCTTTGGGTGCCATCTTTCTGATGTACTCCTGGATGCCCTGGGCTTCATCCAGGACAGTGGCTTTGACACTCACCAGACACCACCCACCCTCTTTCTGGCTGGTGTACAGTCTCTGGGTGTTGGACTTGGGGTGGAAACTTCCATACATTGTGAGGAGTTTCCAGATCTTCACATCAGCACCCTCGATGCTGGCTCTTCAAGACTTTTGGTGGTATTTGAATGTTACTGTCTTCCTTGCTTCCTCATCATGGTTCCCATGTGATGGTGGGATACCAAGGTACTTGCATATGGTCTCTATCTCTTATATGTGGCCCACTGGTAGTTCCACCCCATTGGTATTAACTACCTTTCCTCTCTTTACTACCATCTGGCCATGCTTCTCCAGTCCACTGTGGATCTGTGTCAGGTGGATCAGTGAGTCGATGTCTCATTCACTCTCAGCATACAGCTTGATGTCATCCATGTAGAGGAGTGGCTGATGGCGATTCCACTCTTAAACTTGTACCCATATCCAGTCCTTGTGATTATCTGGCTGAGGGGGTTTAAGCCTATGCAGAACAGCAGTGGGGACAGTGCATCACCTTGGTATATGCTCCACTTGATAGCCACTTCTGCAAGCTGTCTTGAGTTGACTTCCAGTGTTGTCTTCCACAGTCCCATTGAGTTCTTGAGGAAGGTCCTTAGCAACCTGTTGACTTTGAATAGCACCAGGCATTCACAGATCCATGAATGTGGCATTGAGTCATAGGTTTTCCTGTAGTCAATCCAGGCTGTGCTCAGATTGGTCTGCCTAGTCCTTGAGTCTCAGGCGACTGCTCTATCTATGAGTAACTGGTGTTTTGAGCCTCTGGTGTTGTTCCCAATGCCCTTCTGAGCTGTGCTCATGTACTGGCCCATATGGTCTTGTAGACTGGCAGCTACGATGCCTGATAGAACCTTCCATGTTGTGGGGAAGCAGGTTATTGGCCGATAGTTGGATGGTACTATTTCCTTGTGAGGGTCTTTCATGATCAGCACTGTCCTTCCTTGTGTTAGCCAGTCTGGGTGGGAGCCTGCTGCTAGCAGTTGGTCCATCTGTGCTGCTAGGCGTTCATGCACTGCTGTTAGTTTCTTTAGCCAGTAGGTGTGGATCATGCCTGGGCCAGGTTCTGTCCAGCTCTTCATGTTCTTGACCCGCTGTTGGATGTCTGCTACTGTGATGGTGACTGGTTCCTGTTCTGGGAGATTGCTGTGGTCTGCTTTCAGGTCCTGCAGCCACTTTGCACTGGTATTATGTGTCTTCTCTTTCTCCCATATGTTCTTCCAGTACTGTTCAGTTTCTGGTGCTGGTGGCTCTGCTGTTACTCTGTGGTTGCACTGCAGTTGGGAGTACAGTTTGGATGGTTCTTTGGAGATCAGGGCATTTATCTTCTTGGCCTCTGCTTCTCTAGTGTATCTCCATAGTCTGGCAGCCAGTGCTATGAGCCTTTGTTTAGCAGTCTCTAGGGCTTCAGATGGAGGCAGGCCCGTATATTTTTTCAGTAGCCAAGTCTTATCCTTAATCTCCACACCCTTCTGTTTTTCCACCAGCTGACTGACTTCTCTCCGAGTTGCCTTGATGTTAGCCTCCAATCCCATTTTCCAGGGGGATATGTACTGTACTGCTGTTTTTGATCATGTAGCCAAGCATTTCCAGGATTACAGTGGCTGTAGCTTATACCAGTTCAGTGGTTTGTGTCATGTTGGTAGTAGGGATTGTCATGAGGGCTCTTTTGGCATCTTCTAGCATAGTATCTGATAGTAATTCTCATTACCAAGCCTCATAGTATCTGATGAGCCTTGGTAATCAGTCTTGAGGGTTGACTGTAGCTACTGTAGTTTATCTATGATCTTATATCAGCTGCTGTCCTTTGTAATGGAGGTGGTGGCAGTGATGTTCCAGCTTCAGGTGTTGGCTGCACATCCAGTTGTTCTTCCAAGTCTGCTTGAGTCTGGGTTGCAACGTGGAGTTGGTCTATCTCTAGTTGGGAGAGCAGCTTCCTCTTCACTATGTTGAAGCAATGGGTAACTAGCTGTTTCTCAGTTAGCGTGGATGTAGGTCTTCCGCCCATCCATAGTTTCCTCATACATTTCATATAACCCTTTCATTAGGTCTACTGTTATAGTTGCCTTCATCAATTCCAGGTTCTCTTGTCTCATCCCTGTATGGTTTGTTCCAGTAGCCCACTTACTGTCAGATTGTCCTGTTCCCCAACATCTGACATGGAGCTTTTTAATCCGGGCAATGTCTGAGCCGGCATGACTCTCTTAGTTTGTGTCACTCTCATATTTGAGGTAGGGAGGTGAAGTGTTAGGGGGTCTTTGCCCAAGGACCCCTACTGGTAAGGTAGGTACCAGCTGGGATTTGAACCCCAGTCTCCCATGTCAAAGGTGGTGATCTAACCACTACACTATCCAGCCACTGTTATATATATATTCTACTGTGACTCATCTTCATTGTTGTACGAGCTTCTTCAGCACTTGCAATAAAAGCTAGTTATGCGAGTTTTGTCCTTGAATCTTCTGCTAAGCTTATGAGCACTCTTCATTAGGAGTGTTGCATCCCTTGAAAGAAATGTATGCCTAGAATGAAGCTCTGGCCCTTAATAAGTTTTTTCCCCCTTCCCTTGAGTGTGTATGTTCATGCTTCTTTCTTTGACTTCCATGTTTTCCATCTTCAATTCAAGTTAGCGAACAACAGAAAACAATACAAATGAAAACAACTCTCACAGCAAAAAATTAACAATCAATTCCCTAAACCATCACAACATTGGTGTATCTGCCAGTAATGAGATGCACAGTGGGCCAGGGCATTAGGGAGACCAACAAAATGGTGGCTGCAAGACTGAAGCCATCTGGGCAATAGTCAGCCCTTCTATGCTTGCAGAAATGCCTTGTGGTTCAGGAAATGCTCTAAATCCAGACCTGGATGGTTCTCCTAATGGAAAGGACATCAATTTATTGCTAATGACCTATGGCTGTCTTAATGATGTAGGCAATAAGGCCACAGCATTGGACTCCCAGCACCTTACGTATTGCTCTAGATTCCATTAAACTGCCAGTATTTTCTTAATGGATGGCTTCTTCTTCTTCTTCTTCTTCTTCTTCTTCTTCTTCTTCTTCTTCTTCTTCTTCTTCTTCTTCTTCTTCTTCTTCTTCTTCTTCTTCTTCTTCTTCTTCTTCTTCTTCTTCTTCCTGTTCCTTTTCCTTTCAGCTGGAGTTTCTTTATCTGTTCCCTTTTGTTCTTAGGCATCCTGATGGCTAGGATGTGTGAGACATGCGCTAGAGTGACCAAAACATCTGGAAGGACATCAAAGAACATTGCTTAGGGTGGATAAAGTAGGTGACCTACAGGTATCTACTGAGTTATCTACTGAGTTACAGTCATGTGAAAAAGACTGTATACAGGTAGTCACCCTTGCTGATGATCAAGTGTGATTTGATTAGCAGCATCTGGCTGCTACTTAGCCTCTTCATACCTATGGAAACAGTAAGGGTGTACTTAGTTTTTCACACATGGCTTCTCCATTTTGGCTTTCGTTTTGTAAAATAAATTATGACATGGTGTAATATGTCATGTGTTGTTGTTCATCTGAGGTTGTATTTACCTACTTTTGAGAACTGCTATGGACCAGATGATTTTTATTATGTCCTGATACGTAAAACCTTAGAACTCAAAGAGGGTGTGCTTTCTTTTTCACACAACTGTATATATTGGGGAGATATAGATAAAACAACAGGTAATGACTAAGGACAAAGGGAGGGGCAGGATGGTAAGACAGCAGAAACCAATTACATTCTGGATATTATATTAAAAAAAAGTAGTAAGAAGGGAAAAAATGACTAGGACAAAACTGATTCTAATATCTTTAATGAGCGAAAGATCTCTATTGTTTTTTTCTCCAAGAACCAAAATCCAGTTTCAGGGTAAATTACAAATAAATTGTCTGTCTTGCCATAATTATTATAGTTCATTGCACTGGAAATCATGCCACCTGCACAGAGTGAGATTCACTGAGTAACCTAAACAAACATAATTAATGTGAAAGTCAGAATTAATATGATGTTTTCATATCTAAGACAAAACAGGCAGATGGGGCATAAATGTCTGAGATTTATCTGTACTAAACAATAGGAGCTTGGCAAAGAATACATTTCTCCCATCCAGACTTGTATTTTCATATTTGGCTAGCCCAAAGGGCCCTTTTGCTGTTCACAGGTAAGGTAGAACACAAATAGGCAAAGCTAGAGTTAATCTTTAATTTTCAAACTATCCACAGCATAAAAGATTGGCAGGTAAAGGTTCCACTCATTGAGAAAAATGACTTTGCTGAGCAGCATTAAGTACAGCAAGAGTTGGACAAATGATTTACAAATGTGGTGCTGGACAGAAATATTGGCCAGAATCTTATGAGTTGCAGCTAATGTAAGATTTTGGTGCAGTAAATGGGCCCAGATCAGTCATGCTGTGCATATCCATGCTGACTGCCATCGCTGAGGGATGGGGAGATCTGTTGTCCTCAAGTCCATGTGGGTCCATCCCAACAACCCAAGTATCAGGGTCATAGGTCCTTATCACTGTAGATCTGGCTCAGTACCTCACAGGAAACAGAAAGAGGAAGTTTCTCAGAGGCAGTCCCCATACGTAGGCTAGGATGGGCCTCCATAAAGCTTAGTGGCTAGTAGACCTCCTAGCCTAGCCCCATCCTTCCAAATACTGTTTATTCCCAGGTTTTCCTCTAACTGGCCTCCCACCACATGCCAGTGGGGGGGCTTTGCCTGGGTCTAGCACCATTAAATCAAGCAAAAGTGGACCCCCCCTTGGTTCATTGGATTCAAGGTCATCAGACAAGTAAGAACATCAGTGCAGTTCAGAATTTAAAGACTGGCCTATGGGCCAGACTTAAAGCATATTTTTGCTATGAATGTATTCATGGCCATTCCCAAGATTTTAGAGTAAGAGTTTTTAATGTTAAGAAAAGGTTGATGCCATTTTTCTTTTTAAATGCTTGCTTGTACGTCCTATCTATTGGCCCCATTAATGTTCCTCAAGACAGTTTGTAAAATACTTTAAAAACATTGGTAGGTAGTTTTCCACAAACTTTTTAAAAAAGGCTCTGTTTTCCTCTTTCTTCAGACAATTTTTCCCACTTTTCACTTCAGTCTTCCTCCTTCCTCTTATCTTTCTCTCTCAATGCCTTCTGGGACCAATCCCACTATTTTACCTATTTTTTCCTTACTGCCAATCCTATTCCTCAGGCCTCAGTTGCACAGCTGATGGGAAAATCCAGTGGTCACAAACCTTTGCAGGCTAACTTGAGAGAGTTGCTCAGGGCTGAGTAAAAATGACTTCCACCATGCAAGAGATGTTATAGCAATGTTCATTCACCTCTTCTCATGAATTCTGCAGTCATTCCTGTGTCATTGTTATCAGATGGATATCTGTTGTGATGATAGATGTTGACAACAATGAGGCAGAGAGACGAGCTCTGTCATATAAAGTGGCTCGGTTATGTCTTGAAGAAGATCAAAGTCTTCTATATTGCTAGTCACTATATCCAACACCTTTTAGTGGAGATGTTTGTCTCCCAATATTTTTGGAAGTCTTACATGATGCAGGATCTACATACCTCTGACTTTAGTTAAAGTGAAAAGTACAGTGAAAGGAAGCAAAAAAACAGATTCATCAAGTCAATCCAATGATCTTTTCTGTTTTTCAACCCGACTTCCCTCTCTCCCAACAGCCAAACCCTAAATAATACCCTAAATAATCACTAATACTGTTTTTAATGGGATGATATCTCATTCAGTGGTGAAAACAGGCTTGATTTACCCTCCAGACCTCTTCTGGTGAAATATACTTTCCTTATTTATCCCCCATTGCAAGGAAGCAGCCTTTATCCACTGACATACAGAGTATGCTCTTTGCCAACTCTTAGCGATAAATAGTTTTCTTCCACGAAGTTTTAACAGCCTCTAGAGGAAATCACTTGTAGGTAGCATTAATACATGCTGGAAGCAATGGATATAAAAGAAGGTTATTAATATTCAAACAAGCATGCTATGTGTCTCAAGGTGATAACAGAAAGGAATAAAGTATGTATGTCATCAGCTCTGTCCATGTGTGGAACCAAAACGGTAACCAATCTTCTCACATCTAAATTCCTAGCTAGACAACAGATTCAAGACACAGGATTAGGTTGAATAAGTGGCTTAGGATGTCAGCTGCAAGGAAGCTTGCATTTATTTATTTAATTTAAGCCATTTATATGGCCATCCAACTCACTCACGGTGACTCCGGGCTGCTTACGGGAATAAAAATCCCAAATACAAAACTCACCCCACCTTCTCACCCCCCTGGCGGCAGTACATTTACACTAGCCATTTCAAAGCTTCCTTCTGCTACAATGGTCCCCGGGGGGCCTTCAGCAATCACTCACACCACGCCTCAGTTTTCCTTTCTGCAACACAATGATAAGATCAATCATTTACAGAACTGTTATAAGAATAATTGAGATAATGAGCAAAGTTCTTTGAATATTCAACAATATTTTACTTTTTTATTACTACGGTGTGTCTGCAGCACTTCACTTTCTTTAGCAGGAAGATAATCCCGACATTAGTATTATGTGATCTGTTTCCATATAGCAACACACCACCAGAAACATGCATCGTTGTTATGACATTTATTAATGTACAGCATACAGGGTAACTATGGAAAGGAAGCATGCCTCAAAAGGAGGTAAAGACAACAAGAGCCTTTATTTTTAAGTAAACTACAAAAGGATGTTGAAATGAAGTTTGATTAGATGTACTGTATTTGTTTATTGTGTATAATACCACAATAAATCCATGAAACAGATTAGACGGATAAATTGTGGTTTGCCCCCATCCATTCAATACAATAGACATTTAATTCCATAACTCTAGGATCCAGCATCCAGTCCCATCCTTGTTATCTTTATGTTTAGCCACCAAATCCTGTATTAACCTGTAGCATTTAGGTGGACTTGACATACTCAGTACTTCTCCTGCCTCCTTCTCACATGATTTTTCAGCAAGCAGTTACAGGTACCCAAATGTCAAAGAATTGATGGTTCTCCAAACAGAAGGAGATAGATTCCAATTCCTTCAGTTGGCATGTCTTGCCCATCCCCACCCGCTTTCCTTGGCTTTCCCACAGTTAATGTGCAGAAGTGGAAGAATCTGAAGCTGATTTCCAACAATGTTTTTTTTCTTCATTATCAGGTCAGATATAGTAGATGGGAAACATTCCAGTCTGAATTTTCTCTAGCCTACTACCTATTCTCCCTACTTCTTCTTCATTGACAGAGAAAAGTCATTCTGATCCTTGACATGGCAAATTCCATAGTGCCTATATCCAGGGCAAGGTCTGAAGAGAAATTAACAGAACCATGTTGCTGAAGATAAGTAGGTGCAGGCTTGATCAGTCCATCAGTGGAAGACTATCTGGGCATCCAATTCCTGCTGCCCTGAGTTCCATGGTGGGAAAATTTTGGTATAAATATGCTAAATAAAGAGTTTACATATGCACTTTTACTTGTAGATTTGTATCATCACATACCCTGCTGGTTCAAGATAATTATTATTTCTACTTCACAGAATGGGATCTGAGCTCAAGGCTAATGAGAGATTTTAGCACAGTCAACTTTAGTCCAGCAAACTATCAGGGGAGTCACACATATAAAATGTGCCCAAGGCAATTCCAATAAATGCTCATTCTACCCACCCACTTAGTATCATGCGCATAATAGAATTTGCACTACTGGAAGACTAGCTGCCTGTGATGTGCACACATCTGTTTTCTAATGATGATGTGTATATTTGAAGGAGCTGGATAGTAATTACACCATTCTTGTCCTATCTTATTCTATCCTGTACGCATTCATATAGATCCACAACCACAGCTTATGGCACAACTTTTGACTGCCATAAACAGTGTGCATAAGATGTTCCTGATATTACACAGATCCAAAGGTAAAAAAGTATCATAATATAAACAGAAGGACCGAAGGAGGGAGGGGGGGAGAGAGAGAGAGAGAGAGAGAGAGAAATGCATCCTGAACATCCAGCTGTTCCTCAGCTTGAGGACTTCAGCTTACAAATTTGGAAAAAATTTGCTGTACCTCTACAGCCTTATTCTTGGTTTTCCTAATTCAAAATATTACTCAGAATTCATTAGATATATCAATGTACACTTTCCCTCTCAGGCTGGTTCTCTGTCATTGTGCTTTTTTTCCTGGAATGTAACCAATACCCCAAAGAAAGGCTGTTTTGGCTAAGAAGCCAGTGATTCTTCTGCAGCTGACCTCCCAAGGCCAGGGAAATTAAAAACATTGAAGTTAAATGCAAATCCTCTCAATTAGAAAATCTCAGTCTGGCAGGCTTTACCTGACAATCTACAGGAACTCCTAATTTGCTACAGAAAGGAGTTTTCTTGGGTTAGCTGAGGGTTAATCCCATCTGTCAGCCAAACCAGGGGAGAGAAGGAGAGTCCCACATGCCACCGGTAGAGAAATTAGTCCTGGAGCTTAGCATCTGGATCCTTCAATTGCTAAACTTGCCCAATAGTCTCTTTCATTGCCAGGCCTGATTCAAGAAGAATGATGGGTAACAGCAAGTTCTGCACCTTTGGTGACAAGGAAAGGAGGGGGAGAGAGAGAGAGAGAGAGAGAAAACCCTCTTAGTTTTACCACTGCATGCCAGGGTACTAATGTGCATTTAAACAACATGGCCCTTTTAAAGCTATGCCAGACAAATCTTAGCCCAGCTCGCTGAGCTATTTTTGCAAAAATTAGAGCAAGCGAGACAGTGCCTCGACAGCTGTTTTAGATCATCTGTGTTCCTTACCTCGACGTAAGATACTGATCTTAAGATATATATTTTGGTTCCAGATGTGTTGCAAATATCATCTGACCTGCCCCTCCCTTTATTCATGAAATTTGCCCGGACAGATGGGATGACTGAATTCAGATCTGAATTCCAGTCCTTTAGAATTCAGACATGTATTATAGCATAGAGATCTGCTGATTTCTGAGAAGTAGGTAAGAGTTAAATTCTAAACAATATAAAACAGTTTGTTAAAAAATAACAAGTGAGCAGCTCTCCCCAATCCTTTCTGACTCTTGTATTGCTTTGACCTTGAACATACTCAGGAGATCTATGTGATGGTAAACAGGCTCCCCGAACATGTTCAAGGTCAGCCTTATACAAGATGGACTAAGTACTTGGAGATTTCTGATGCAATAGTAATTTTAAGTTTTATTTCTATGATCCTTTGTTGACATCTGCAGATCCTCAAGAAGAGATCATTTCTTATGATAACTCTTGGTCATTCTGCTTTTCTTCCCTTATTTCTCTTTTGGTTCTTCCCTGTTTCCTAAATGGCTTTTAACCAGTTGCCCCAGAGCTCAACCACCAACCTTTTCTTGTTTCCAGTACTCCTGGCCTAATTTCAACAGCCTTTTACAGGCAGTCATTTCAGAGCCTCTTCTCTGGACCCCTGAAGGTTAAAGAAGGAAAGAAGAGGGGGAATAAATTGACAACAAGTGCCAAAAATAATTAGATGACCAACCCTGATTTATCCCATCACTTAACTATATGGCTCAGATACCTAGCCTTTTCAGAAAAGGAGTCAGGAGAAGAACTGTCACATCATTCTAAGGCAAAATTATTAAAAAAAAAAACAAAAACAGAAAACATCTTTAAAGAGAAGAATAGATCTAAACTCTGGGCCTTTGTGCCTCCTTCCTCCCAAAAAAATAACCACAAGAAAAGGATTTGTTGACTTCTCTGTTCCATTTGCTTTTCCTTCCTTCCTTCCTTCCTTCCTTCCTTCCTTCCTTCCTTCCTTCCTTCCTTCCTTCCTTCCTTTCTTTCTTTCTTTCTTTCTTTCTTTCTTTCTTTCTTTCTTTCTTTCTTCCTTGGGAGGCTCCAATGTGTCCTTGATTGGTACTACTCTCATGGGTTCCCTCAGGGAAGTCAGAAAAGTCATGATGGCACCTACAAGTTATGGCTCAAGCCCATCCCTCTTTTACAGGAGTCATACAGGCAACACACATAAAAAAGAGTAAAAAAATGTTTAAAAGGATGCAGGGATTTGATTACACAGTCACAGTCATCCTGTCTTTTTTGTTTCCTATCAGCTGCCGCTGTTCCCTGGCTACTGTTAACATTTTAGTGGAACTCGCTTAATATGTATTCTGCGTTTCATATTTATTGGTTCCTTGGAATCGATATGTATACCTATGTCTATCTCAGTCGTCTTCCTCTCTTCACCAAGCAACTTGAAGCTGCTGCTAAAAAAAAGTTTTCTGCAACACATTTTAGTAATCTCTCTGTAACACAAGCAGCTGCAGAATCCTAACTTCCCCTTCAGCCATCTCATGGCAACTCTGGGCTGTTTAGATAGCTAAGAGTTGATTTTCCAGGCTCCGTACCGCTGAAGCTGTTTCCTGTATAGATAGCGATTTTCCTTTTTCTTTTTTCTTTTTCTGGTAGAAACGGGTTTTCTGTCCTTGCAGGATTTTTTCTCTTCACGTCATAGAAAGGCAGACACTCACAGAACCTCTCTACTAATGCTGCAGAACCAACAATGGGTTGTTCCCTGCTCCTTGCTTACCAAACACTGATTTTCAAGGCAATACCCTTAAAAGATAATGAGTTCCCAAGAGAGAGATACTTTATTTTACAACTCAGAGCTTTCTTCACTGCACAGTGAAGTTATTTTGTTTTGTATGCAACGTGGGACTTGGTTAATTTAAAAGTGACACTATCCTGATGTACCTTTGTAGTCTGCTGGTGAAAAGTGCATCAGAAAGCTGAGTTTTTTATATGCGGAGTGCCTATTGATGTTTACCTGGATGCTAGGCATCTATTCTTTTGCAAGTAACTATAGTTAGGAAGCCCTGCTGTTTGACATTAATTTGTCCCTGATCTCTCTACATTATTCCCTCTACCGTTTGGTTATTTTGATTTAAATTGCTGCCCTTAATCCAGGGCTGCTATCCTATATATTCAGAATTATTGTGAGCCCCATTTTTTATTGCTTTAATCCACGAGTAGACAATTTGCAGGGTAATGACTCAAAACTAGTACTACCATTTCTCCCCCCTTTGAGACAAGATCACTAAACTAAACTATGGGCCCTAAAGTTAGCTTACCATGGTTAAAAAAAGAAAATCACCCCATTCTAAAGCCAACCTTTATGTTGTCCCCCTTACTCAGCCTCACCATTGCAGCCTTCATCTCCCCACCCACCTGATAAACAGCTCCACCCTTATTCTTGCCACCATTTTACTGTCTTCCACCTTATTTTCACTGATCATTTCAACTAAATAAGGTGGAAGACAATAACATGGATATAAAACAACTGTCCAGGCCTTGACTGATAAGGATATTTCGTAAGTGTGCGAAGTGTGTTACTAGTGTTTCTCAGGGATCATTTCAAAAAATAGTGTTCAAAAGCCCTGTGCCCTAGGATAATATGGCAAATGGAAAGATAATAGTTTGCTCTTTAAGGTGTGGACTCTAGGAACTGTAATTTGGGGGGAAACATCATAGATATTAGAGGGTGAATGTGACCATTCCTGAATCTGGGAGGGCTGAGTTATGGAGTCAAGTTGAGGACAGAAATGAGAAAATTATGAATAAACCATACAGTTTTCATAGCATCTCCTCTATAGAAAAATGACTTACAGTTACTTGCCAAAGTTATTTTAGCCTATAGAAGAATGGATTTTTCCTGAATTAATCAAGTGCATCAGTTGTACTAATATTATCTTTACTGACTTTTATCCTCCCAAAACATTGATGGTTAGGGCACATTCTAATCATAACATGATTTTCCTCCCTGTGAGAATGAGTGCACTGTACCTCTGAAGCTATTAAGAATCTCCAAATCTGTTCTGCGAGCATTCAAAAGCGAAGCGAGCACAACACAGAATGAGCACCAAATTAGCATGACTTAAACAGCATTTAATATGAACCTAATTTTTTAAAAGGTTATCGCCATTTGGCAATTAGATGATGACACAGGAGTAGTAAGTTCTCAGAATTAATACCAAAGAACCATGTGTGAGCTAATTAATTCACTTTCACCCTTTAGATGACATTAATTTGATTTGGCTTTCTTTGATTGGCATTGCAACAGGAACTTGTTTGTGAGTACCAAGATCAGAGCTTTCTTGCTTTCTCTTAACACTTAGGTTAACCAAGTATGACTGCCTCTGTAACACTCCCCATTACCAGCAGATGGTCAACTGGTGACACACAGGCGAGAATGTGTTCCCAAAGGGGAATCACAGCGATGGAAGGGGCTGTTTAATAGTTGGAAGTCCAACTTCCTCCTCACTGTAAGAATCATGAAACATGAAAACTTCACCAATAGATTGAGCAAGCTGATACCAGCCATGCCAAATATAAATATCTAGTAGATTCTCCCTCTTTCATCTGTTTTAAAAAGCATTTTGAATGCATTTTAGGAAAAAAAGAAATGTTCCATTATTTAATGGTCTGTGTGTGTATGTGTGTGTGTGTCTTTTCTTTTCATGTAATATATAAGCATTGTATAAAATAATGTATATACTACTTAATATATCCTTCAAAACAACTGCGACTCCTGATGAATTCATGAACATTTTCTTAATATGCCATAGAATGTTTGTCATTATCTTCTTCTAGTTTCTGTCTTTTCCTTTTTAATTTTAATTCCTAGTCCTAGCTGTAAAATTCTTGGGTGGTCCAAACTTACCCTGAGTAAGATCAAGGCTAGTTAGCCTCCCCCCACTAATGGATGAAAGGACCACCTTAGTTACGTGGGCTTTGATGGCACAAAGAACTGAATAGCTCCTGTGAATCTAAAAGTTAGCCATTACTTCCATGAATTGTACTAGGCATCCCCCATAGTTAGTTGATTTTCCCTGTCATTAAATGGCAAGAAATTATTCCTTAGGAGAGCTGTGTGCTGCTTTGGTTTGAAGGTAATTAGAAGGCAAGTCTGATCTTTGATTCAGCTCAAGCTTTGATTCAACACACTGAAGAAATGTGATAGATCAGATCAAGCACCTTTGAACTGATTTGAAGGTTCAGTGAACCTATGAGCATGCACACCCTGGCACCTTGATCAAATCAAAGCTAGGCATGGAAGGGATTCAACAGTATGAATTCAATCACACACTTAGATCAGATTGCAAATTAATACCAGTTTATGTCTGATTCACTTAGTTATTTAGGCTGCCTACTTATGATCAACATAACTGTTCTTTCTTTTGTATTTATTTATTTATTTATTTATTTATTTTTATCCGTCCTTGCTGAGAGAAACTGAGCTGTGTGGTGTCCTTATGAAAGTAGATCTATAGTAGATATTATAAAGAAACAACGAAGAATTTCTCAATGATGTAGAGGACGATGTCCTTTGGTGGCAACATCTTGAATGACAGTAGTGGGGAAAGAATTGGCATGCTTCTGCATTCCCCTCCTACGAAGTGCTGAATATCTTTATCGCTGGTGCAACATATGCATTCATGTTTATCAATAGTGGGTTTGTTGGTTGGTTGGTTGGTTAGTTGGTTGGTTTTTGTACCGTTAAGTCATTCTTGACTCTTGATGACTGCCTGGACTAGTCACTAGACTAGATTTTTGCCTTCTTCTTCCGAGGGACTGGCCCAAAATCACCCAACTGAGTTCACACTATAGGCAGGAGTACAAATCAGTCTCCCAGTTTCTAGCCTGCTGTCTTTAATCACTACACTAAAGTGGCTTTCAACAATGAGTTAAGACCAAGGATGATACTGGTGTTCAAGAGCAATGACAAGTTCCTAAGATTTTCAAGTATATCCTCAGGCACTATACAATGCAAGTATTTAAAGTAATGATAACTCTCTGTTTATCACAACTGTTCTCTCTCTCTCTCTCTCTCTCTCTCTCTCTCTCTCTCTCTCTCTCTCTCTTAATAAAGCACCACTTTTTCTGTACAAATGGAGTTAATGGAGTTTTAATTAAAAAGAAAAAGGAGAGGAATCACAAGAAATAGAAAACAAAATTATATTTTCCCTACTGAATAAATTAATAAAAATCTTCCATCTTAAGACTTCTTAATGCTAGAAATAACACGAAAACATGATCAAAAACTGTCCTTATCCTATTTGAGTGCTGAGTTCTATCAGCATTTTTAAAAACAGATACTTCTATCATAATTAAATATAAAGTAAAATAGGACTCTGATGAAACTGGTCATGGCTTTATTTTTCTTTATTTAATTTTAATTTAATTTTACTAACATGGTTTAGAGGGCACCCCAATCTATATGGACTCTACATGGTGAACAATTTAAAATATCCAATCTTTAAAAACCATCTGTAACAAGAATAGCAAACTCCCAAACACAACTAAGGGCTGAAAGCCACAGAAATAGCTTGCTTCCTGAAAGAAAAATGGTTGGAGTTTTACTTAAAATCACCTATGTACACTCATATTCTTGGAGGATTTTCTTCCAAATAGAATAGTTTTTGTGGAAACAGCTATGTTCACACAACACTGTTTTACTCTTTACCACTTTTAAGGTTGTAAGCTGCTCAGAGTTTTATTGAATTGGGCAGCCTCAAATTGCATAAATAAATACATGTAAAAATAAATCAAGAACATGGTAAGTTAAAACTAACCAAACATGTTATGCAATGTATGAACCCAGCTATGGCTCACCTTGAAAAAAAAAGAAAATAATATATTGTTTCTTTTCTATGCAGCAATCTTGACCAATATCTCCTAAATTTGCTTGTGGCTGACAACAAGAACATGCATTCTACATGTGAACTGATTTTACCATTTCTAAACCTCAAGCTTTCTCTTAGAATTTGGGCTCATGTTGGAAGATAAAAGAAAACTATGATGTAACTGTGAAGTACAGAAGAGATATATAAATTTTGATTTCCCTTCTGTGAGATGGAACATCCTAAGTTGGGCAATATAACATTCCAAACCTATTTTCTTAGGCCTTATAAATGTCACATTTATCAAAGACAGGACACAAAATGAAGTTCAGGTTGAAAACCTGTGTAGCATAAAGTTCAAAAGAAGTCTGCGTGAGGAAAAGTGAGATACAAATATCCATTTGTAAAGTGGAACCTGGGAGAAATCACAGTACTTAATAGTATTTACAATCAACATACTCTAAGGCTAAAATGCTATTCTGCACTCCTTTGAAGAAGGTCTGATACAAATATTGCCCAGCTGTGTTATGGCCAGGAAGAGTATTTTGCTACCATTTCATAGGTGTTGTTAAGTATCTAAAGTCCCTATCCTATTTCTGATAGTTAACTTCAGATATATGAGCCATGTGACTGTTAGATATTATTATGCTTTCTCTGTTGCAGCACCCACCTTCTGGAATGAGATCCCCCCCAGAGATCTGGAGGGCTTTCCCTTGAGATGCTCAGGAAGCTATAAAAGGGTATTCGTCCAGGCTCTGGAACAAAACAAAGGTGTGCCTCTCCTGGATGGGATTTCTTTGGTTACATATCATTTTGGGAGTTGTTCATGATTCTTGTTTGTGTTTGGTATTTTATACTTTTAAGCGTAACCTGCCTAGAAATCACAGTACTTAATAGTGTTTGCAATCAACATGCTCTAAGGCTAAAATGCTATTCTGCACACCTTTGATCAGACTCAGGTCTGATGCAAATTGTTGGGAGTCAGGGGGCCTACAAATAAATAGTAAAATAGTAAAATAAAAGACAATAAAATATTATTATCCTTAGTACTATCACAGAGAAATCATTAGCATTTATGTAACACAGCATTTGGAGCGTTTCACATTCAGCCTGTTAGGTAATCAGCCGAATGGGATTATAACCTTTTGGGCACAAGGCTCAGCCCTGACAGAAGTAATCCAAGTGTTCTTATTTATGCTGGCCTAAATTTGCCAGATTATATCCATGTTTGGGCCCTTATGCTGGACCACCCATCATTTCAGCCCTTAAGAATGTCTAAGGGCTGGTCCAAGGTATTTTGCACCCAAGGTATCATGTACAGAAATGAACAGCGTCAGCTGTTGAATATTATCTGAGCACTGGCAGTTGTAGTCACATTGTCACACCAGGCATAGCAATATATCCCAGCAATTCAGACACTTCATCCCATATTCAGGAACCTGCTTGCAGCAGAAGTGGCAGACATGACACAGCTGAGTTTATTGCAGATAACCTAGAAACCATATACACAGATCTATGCTAAATGCAGAATGAAGCCCTATAGGTCTGCTCTAGGGTTTTAAATCTGACTTCTTTCCACCCACCTTTTAGAGACAATGGGAATTTGGTCATTCTCTTCTCAACCTTGGGACTGGGAAATGTCTCCTCAGTTGTTACATAACGGATCTGTCCTCTATCCCCTACCTTGCCAGGCTCAGCCCATTCAGGAATGGAATTGCGTCCTCCGCTACACTTGAGGGCAACAAGCTACTAAGGAACATGCAGCATGCGTGGCCCTATAACTCCAAAAGAAGGAAAGGACTGAGAACTCAGAAGAAAGACTCAGCAAGGATTTCATGATGCTGCTTTGGCCCCTAGCAGAACCTGCTCCCAAGGCAGCTGCTCCATTGTGCCAAAGACATTCCAAGCTGCATTGCCTACTTCTCTTACATAAGATTCATTTAGGATTGACTGTTAAAAGGTAGGCAAATCTTTAAAAACATCTCCATTTTATTTCTCCATTAGTTAACAGAATACAACAGCCACAGCTTGGCTTCAAGGACAGACATGGAGGTCATGAGTTCTGAGGATACTTTCCCCCTCTTTTGCCTTTTGACTGGAAGGCTGCAGATATTTAATAAAAGTGAGCATCTGTGCTTGTCTTCCTCTGATTAACCAGCATTATCCCGAGGCCAGTTTAGTGCTCCTCAAAGGCAATGAGGCTTGAAGCGAAGCTATAGCACGGAAAACCCGCATGACTGTTTCCCTTGCCTCAAGCCGCAATGCTCAGTCAATGCTCCATTTGGCTTCCTTGGCTTTTAGGGTGGCCTTCATTGGACGCCCTAAACAGAAGCACCAAGAGCAAACCCAGAGATAGCTCGTCATCAGTCTTGAGTGCCTTGAGGGGACAGGAAATCTAAGTAAGGAAAATTGCGTCAGGCCTCTGAGACCCACACACAAATGCCACGACTTTGCTAGGGAAGTGTCACAGGGAAGATGCAGAGATGGAAAAACCCTTTTGTGTGAGCTTCAGATGGAGACCAGGCCAGGTTTCAGAGACGTAAAAGCAGGGGCACTGAAAAATAACTGATTCTTGTGCGTACCTTCTCTCTTTTGGTGGGAAAGGCGTTGCGCTGTTCCAGATCCTAGCAGACAGAGCCTATACAGAGAACTAGTGCAGATGCCCTCTCTGAGAAGCAATCTTCTGTCAGACTAATTTCATACAGTGTAATCTGTTGTCAAGGGGGATGTGGTGGTGCAGTGGCTTAATGATTCTGAAAGCTGCCGTCCAGAAATGGTCGACACTTCAGTGGTTCGAGCCCAGCCTTCTCATAGCAGAGCGAGCTCCTGCTTCCTCCCCAGCTCCGGCCAACCCAGCAGCTCGAAAACTTACGTGAGTAGATAAATGGGGACTCTCACGCCGGTGGGAGGAAAAATGCTGGCGGCGCCTTCCAAAAGGAGTCGGGAGCAGTTGCCGGTAGTGCGGAAGCCACGCTCGCCCGAAAAAGGCTCAAAGCAACGGAAACCCCGCCTCCTGCACTCGCCAGCCGGGCTCTGATCTAGGAAGGAGGCCCTGGCAAACCACTTCCGAAACACCTTGCCTTGAAAACTGCAAAGGACTCGTCCAAAAGCAGTCACTGCAGAGTCGGTAACGACTGAGTGCAGATTAAAAAAATGAATAAATCTGTTGTCAGCCTCGGAAACAGTTTAGAGATCCTTGCTAAAGAAAATGGAGACTGATGCATTCTAAGAATCAATACCTGTTAGAGGTATGTTTCCCTTCTGGTTGGAGGAAAGTTATGCAGCCAGCAGGGAGACTACAAGGCTGGTATTTGGATTTACACTCTACACAGCACCAAAACCTCATGTTAGCTGTAACCAATAAAAGTTGTGCCAATATTTTTCCACTCACTGAAAACACGTTCTCCGTGTCTCATGATAACACCCCTTACCCCCTCCCTCTGTGGGTTCCATTTAGCACTGCTGGGCAAATCAATATATGTTAGAGGCATATTTATTGATAGCAAAAGGGTGGAGGGAATTGTTCTCCAGACCTGCCCACTAGCACATCATATGTTTGAGAATGAAGGCTACTGTAAGATGGAGAGAAAGAGGGACAGAGAAAAAAGAATTTCTCTCATCATCACATTCAATCCTGATTTTTTTGTCAAAAGCGTTCACAGAAGAGGAGAAAAGCGCCATACAGAAACCCTAACTTGTGTTACAGGCGCACTTTTGAGAGATGTTGCCTTTGGAAGCAATGCATAACGACAATAGTCATGACCCATTGATTATGAAGGGCAGTGTCGTGGTCACTCGGTGCATCTGATTTAGTTAAGCCATTAGTGTAACAGTTAGAGGACACCTGCAGAGGGTGTTTTATTATTATTATTATTATTATTATTATTATTATTATTATTATTATTATAATATTTCATTAAACTTCCCAGGGGAATCTTGCATCACCACATTTCCCTTCCCTAATGTCAGAATACATTGTATAGATTTTGTTCTTTGAAATAAATCTGAACAGGAAAGCAAAGAGACAAAATAGAGAAAGCCTGAGCATCAGGGAAGGGCAAATGTAGTCTGTACTTTGAGTTGTTTGAGTCCAAAGTTTCTCATGCATGCACTGCAAAGGAGAACATGCCCATATGCTGTGCAAAGCACCCATCCAGGTAGTATCCAGTTGCACTCAAATGAATGTCAGAATGTACAGAGGTAGCTTTTATGAAAAGACCCCATAAAATGAGAAGGCATGAACAAGAGAATTCTTCACCCAGTTCAATTCAACCCACTCCTCCAACACACAGAGATATGACAAATAATATCACAATTTCTTCTTACGTTCCCAGCCTTTTCTGATTTAATGCTCCCATTATGATTCCATGCTCTTCTCTTTTTTGATATGAATACCATGCATGTCTACACAGTATCAATGCTGGATTGTTTTTTTTTTCATAAATTCAGTCCAGAACAAAGTCTCCTGATTCAAAATGCTAAGCTGAACTAACTGAGGTGTGCAAAATGAAAAGAGAAGCTGAACATTGTGCAAGAAATGTCATAATGATTTTCCAATATGAAACATACTGATTGAAAAGGGGGAATTAATTCCTTTAGGGATAATGGGTAAATAAATAAATAAATAAACTAAGCAAATTTTTTGGAGAAAATAGCAGATTTTTTTCTATGCAGGAACAACAGACTCTGCCCCACCAAAAAGGAGGAATGTTGGATCTAAATCTTTTAAGAAGGTCTAAGCGTGAAGAATGGTCAAGATATTTAATAACTACTTGGTGTTGTTTCAGTGCCTGATGATGGAACATTTAAGATCTCTCCAGGCCTTAAAGTCATGCAATTTTATGCTGCAAAGGTTAAGCAAATCTTCTTCAGCTAGAATTACTGCTAGAGTAATAATGCTAAGGTCCTAGCCTGTTGAGTCTGTCAGTCTACACTAGAAGGTAATCAATCATTTTCCAATTTAAGTACCCCAGGACAACCTTAACATCATTACAGTACCTTGTACATGCCAGTCAACAGAGGTACAGCATAAAAACCTCAAACCCCAAGCACTGTTCCCCCATAAGAATCTGCTTTGAAGAACTGAGGTTGTTTGTACATTCTTACATTCATTTGAGTGCAACTACCTTTGATGCTTGTATAGGTGTGGCTTATTGGAACCACGGCTGTCAGATCTAGATAACCTCTAGATGGAAGCATAGAATTTTCTGATTTTCCTTGCTGCCATCTAGTGTTTCTTTCTGGAGTATACAGTCTAAATATGATAGTTCTGATGTGCAAATTATAGGTTACTCTTCTGGTTGATCACTGAGTTATTCTGAAAGTCTTTAATGATTCTACCACCCCACCAAGCCCTGGTGCTTCAAACAATTTCATGGTGTATATACTGCCACATTTTAACTTATTTCTGATTTCCTCTTTACAGACGATGGTGAAGAGATCTACAACTATAAAATGAACATGTATTTGGTAATTTGAAACATTTCTATCTAATCACCAACACCAACACCTTAAAAAGAGCTATGAGAGATTATACTTCTTCAATTCTATCAGATTTAGAATGGACAACTTCCAACAGTAATATCTGGAAAAGAGCAAGTAAGACTTGGGAAGATAATATTAAAATGGTGAATATTCCAACCCTCAATTCCTTAAAAAGTAGTGTATTAATCTATTCCTATTGTTTCTAATACAACTGTATTGAGGAATAGATAAATCAGTGGTTCTTAAACTGGGGGTAAGTAACCCCAAGGGAGTAATTTGAGCATATCCTGGGGGTAATGGAGCAATTTGTAATTGCTTGTTTGTGAGTTGAGGAACCAGTCTGGGACTGCTGCTGTAAAGACACTTTTGTAAAACAGAATCAGGTTTTTTTGTGGGGGTGTTGACATTATTTAAGACCAGGAAAAGGGAAAGTAGGTCAAACAGTTTAAGAACCATTGAGACAGACAGCTGAACAGACAGACAGACAGACAGAAGCCAACAGTGTTCTTTTAGTCAATGCTAACATAGCTTGTTTAAGTGTTTTGGAACTGTTGTTTTTAGACTGCTAAAGAAGTGCTCTTGTTGCTAAAACAAATTATTTTTAATATCAGGAGGCCATTCAGATTACTTAACTCCAGTGTTTTACTTACAATTTTAAATTGGTTTGTAATGTGTTATTGTATTACTTTCTTGATATAATATTTCATTATTTTGCACAGCATCTAGTTATAGCTGCATGAAAATCATACTACTACTAATAACAGTAGTAGCATCACATCATTCTGGGGTCTAGCGTGAGAAGATTTCACACTAGTGTTACGGCCTGTGGATGTGGCAAGTGTGAGAATCAATGTATAATAGAATAAGGCCTGAAGACACAAGTCCGCACTTGGTTCATTCTGCTTCACAAGGTTGTTGTGGGGATAAAAATGTAGAGGAGATCGTGAAATGTTGAAAATAGGGGATATAAAGAAATATGTCTAATGCCAGATTATGTAATGCAGTCAACTACTATTCTTTGCTTTGGCTGAGCAAAGACTCTAAGCATGGAGAAACAGTTCCTTCTTCCACCCCACCCCACCCCACCCCACCCCACCCACGCCCCCATCATTCAGCCATTCCCTGCAACTGGGGACCTCAATGAACTGATACTCTTTCTTCCAAAGATACATGCGAGCATTTATCAGTTCACTGAGGTACCTGCATGTAATATTCTAACACTGTTCATTCAGAAAAGTCAGTATATCTGGCACGTCTTGGAGAATACCATAACTTATTCAAAATGTTCCTTGATCAACTAGGATCTGACAGCAGTTCAGAGACTGGCTGATGGGAATCCATAAACTTATCAATATATTGTGCTGCTGATTTTGCTTCATTCCCCATTGATTATGCTGACAGCTCAGAAGATTTTGTACAAATGAAAAATAAAAGCACCACAAAGTTAAATTCTAATAGGGCCTGACTGTTAGTTGTTTCCCTCTTCATGGTAGATAGATAGTATTTGCTCTTGCATAGCATCTTTGACAAGATTGTCCTCAGGGGAAAATAAAATTGCGATTATATTTCATACATTCTTTCTTCATGCAACACCCGCAGAGCTTTTTAATGACACATGGAACCATGGCCTTTAAGGGAAAGTTGAACTTTTCACTGCAATTTGTGATCCCAATGAAAATAGTGTCATTGGAGTTACTTGTCTTGGAAAGGAAACTGATGTTAGGTTACAGAGAGAGGCAGAGAGAGAGAGAGGCTAATTCTGCTGTCACTGCTATTTTAAGACAAACATAGAGATAAATGAAATGCAGTCATGCAATTCACCTATCATCTAGATTGGCCCTAAGTAATGAGCAGATGTTGCAGATTTTGTTCACAGGGATTCAGCAAGGAAAACCCCAATGTTACAGCAAAATCATCATCATCATCATATGTAGAAGGCAAGAGACTGATTCATTCAGAAACATTCCCAACGTATTTTGAGGTAAATGTATTGCATTTATAGAGTATATCCTGAGTCACTGTTATTTATTTTTTATCTTTTTAGTGCAAATGCCCATAAGGACGAGTCACCAATGCCTCAAACTTCCATTCTTTTCTTTTTCCTGTTCACTTTGCCCTCTTCAAGAAAGCACTGTAGTGCTGATGTCATTTTAAATTCTTATTTTATGCAGGAGATATGGGTTGCCAACCCAAAATTCTGCTGACCACAAGATGACGGTACGTGACCAGTTTCATCCTTATTAGAAATCATCAGACATACATAACCAGATCTATTTCTGTGGGATTCAACCGCCCCTACTGGGAACTGAACTCATGGACCTTTTTACTTTAGGGGACTGTATATGATGCATCAGCTTTAGGAGCTGTCCAGCAGCTGGCACTCAACAGGGTTGCAGGAAGTGATATACACAACCTATCGGAATGGTATATACAGTCCACCTTCCCTTAAGCTGTCCTAGAGGGAAGGAGAGATACAGATATACCTGAGTACATGGGGGCACAATATCACGTAACATCTGTATATCGCTATCTCTGACAGCTTAAGGGAGAGTAGACTGTAGGTACCGTTCTGGCTCAAGTTGCCTGTCTCTCTGATGCAATATGCAAAATGGCATTTGTGTGTTCTGTATGGGGACCATAGGATGGGGAAAGAATACATCGTTGACTGGTGGGAAATACCTAGATTATGATCCATAATAGACAATGAGAATCTGGCACAGAGATATTACAATCCTACCTTGGTCTTTTTCAGGGGAAATCAAGCAGAACGTATGAAGCTACCAGCTAAAGGAAAGGCTTGAGGAGCATAAGTTTAGAGCGTTGTACTGACCTAGAAGCTTTTCCACTCCCAAATAAAGATATTTTTTTCCAAATTCTTGCAGGCCTAAAGCAGGTCTGCCCCTGTTTTAATAGATCCGCCCCCCCCCCCTTTTGGGGGGGGTATGTCTACCAGGCTCTACCATCTATCACCTGATTTTAATTTACTATTATGTTTTGCTTTTTAAACATTTGAATTACATAAAAACAAGGTAATTGTGACAGACACTAATATTTTGTTTTTACCGTTTGTTCCTTTTAACTCATCCATATTCAGTGATGGAAAATCTGCAGTTGCAGGGCTTATATATCCTACAGGGATAATATGCAATTATTACTGCTTTTATTTTTTTATCAGATGATAGAGATAGATAGATGAGAGAGAGAGGGAGGGAGGGAAGGAAGGAGGGAGGAGAGATACATACACACACACACAAACACATTTTTAGAACACATGTGTAGCAATGCTCTAAAATAATACATGATGTATCTTGGGAATCCAGAAACTGCATTACAATATAAAAATAAGCTCGATATCTCTGGGGCACATTTTTCTGTTAAACCTATTCTACTTAAATCTATTTTAAAAACTGGGTAACAAGATAATACATTTTAAAAATAAGGAAAGACACCCTTGGCAACAGCTCTGTGTTATAAGTTATGCATAGTCTAAGCCAAACTATGTTGAAATTCTCACACCCTGATTATTAAATCTTGCACTGGTAGGTACAGAGACGATAAGTGAGCTCTACTTAAACTTTTTAAAAGAAGTACTAAGTCTATTTTTTCATATGGTTGGATCATCACAGTTCTGTTGTACCTCCCCATGCAATGTTTATGCCAACCCATTTGCTTCCATGCCAAGCTTAAACTGGGTAAGATCTTTTTAAACCTTTCCTCCCAAACTTAATTATAACTTTAAAGACTTGGGGACAATGGGATGGGGAAAGAATACATCAATTACTCTCAATGGCAGAGGTAGGAAGCACCTAGCATTATGATCCATATCAGACAATGAGAATCCAACACAGAGACATTACTATGCTACCTTAGTCTTTCTCAGGTGAAATCCAACAGAAGATATGAAACTATCATCTAATATTTTTTTTAACCTTCATTCCCAAGCTTGCAATTAATTACAACTTTAAGGACTTTTCTTTTTTATACTTTACTTGTACAAATTTCAATCCATTACTCATAATAGACTATCTTGTCCACACATCAATATTTATTATTCAGTTCATATCTTCAAGAGCCCTCATGGTGACTTGAATTCATTAACACAAAACAGAACAGCTTGGAAAAACTTAATATACAGCGTAATTAAAGCAGGAGAAGACCATTTGAATAGCCACCATCAATAGACAGTACTATATTACGTTTCTCAATACCAGTCAGACCATGTACTTTAGACCTTCAAAGTATTTTAAATTTAGAATGTCTTTGTCAACAGGAAAGACAAGGCAAAGTAGACTTGCAATGGATCTTCCTAGAGAGAAAATCCCACTGGTATGTTCACTATGTCATTTTAATTAGGACTGCTGAAGAAAGAGAAAGTAAAAAGGTATGTATTGTTATTTTAAGAGAACATAACATAGAACACATAACTCATGATTGAGAACCATCACAAAATTTGACTAAAAGCAGTGGCAATAGCAAAGGGATCTGAGAAGAAAAACATGAGAATTAGAACAAGAAAAGCTAGCAATGTAATGTAGCTTCAAAAAAACTAAGCACAAATTTAGGTTGCATCAACAGCCTAGATCTGTCGAAGTTTTGTCCTAAGTCTAATTTAAAAATCACAAAAAATGTTGTTCCACTTTGTTTTAGTTTATTTAGACCCCATCTTGAGTACTGTGTCTTTAGTACAGTGATGTCAGGCCTAGCCCAAGGAACTCCAAGAGACCATGCAAATCCAGTCCAGCTATGTTTATTAGCTACAACCTCTAGCAAGAATCTTCCCAGACTAAAACCCCAGTTCCCAAAGTCTTCCAGCCACAACAGTGTGAATTCTTCAGGGAGGTGTCAGTCTCATCCTTTTGTTCCTCCCACGCGATTCTGGTGAGCTAAGAAAATGCTTATCTCCCTGAGCTTGGCCTTCATAATTCCATTCCATCACAAATGAGAAGAATTCAGAGGAATTGGAATAGGTTCAGCGAATGGCATGAGGATGATCAAGGTACTGGAAACTAAGACCTATGAAGGCAGATTAAAGGAACTGGGCAGGTTTAGGCTTGAGAAAAGTCAACTGAATGTGACTGACAGCAGTCTTCAAATATCTGAACAGATGTCATACCAAAGAAGGTCATCTTCCATTCCAGAGCACAGGGCATGGAATAATGGATTTATGTCACAGGAAGGCACATTCCAACTGAATGTTACAGAAGGTTCCTAAGGGTAAGAGCAATTTGAGGCCACCCCCTCCATTTTTATTTAAATTTCTAGGGCACTTTGATAATTTTTATTTGCATTGTCTGTTAAACAACCAAGATAAATTTATTTCTCTAAAAGTAGCAAAATTCTGCTACATTATGTGCAAACTTCCCTCACAAATGGTTGCCAACAGATATTGAAGTTAGGGAATAATTTTGCTGTGTTTGTTTTATAGAATGTATTTTTATTGGTCAATGACTGAAATAAAGTTTCTGTCTGTCTGTCTGTCTGTCTGAGCTATTTGAGAGTGGTGAACTTTCCTAGAAGCTAGACAGCCTTCTGTGGGGGAATGCTCTAATTTGGATTTCTGCAATGAGCCAGTAGTTGAATCTGATAACCTAAATGGTCTCTTCCAATCTAGATTCTATATAGGTGATAGAGAATAGGAGCTTCTATAGGGGAAGAAAAAGAAACAAACATACTGAGAATATTAGAGATAAAAAGATACAGCCCTTGAGTAAATACATGTGTTAATACACTTCAGCCTTTTTTTTTTTTTAATGAAAAGCTTCTTTAAATTGCAAATTTTCATTCAGCTCAAATCAGAGCTATTCACATAAGCCTATTAGAGACATCTTAGGAACTTACTCAATATACTCCTTTTTCTTATTTTGACAGATAGGAGGATGAAAGGAGCCACTTAACAGCTGATGTGAGAAAGCACGTTCATCAGAAAATAACTTAAACATTTGGATACCATACCCCAAGAAAGAAAGAAAGAAAAAATCTGTCAAAGTTTTGTCCTAACATTATTCTTCTTTAACTGTATCATAAAAGGGGCATTGCAGAACATGTTATTTAAGGTTCCTCATATGTCCCATTGCAAGGGAGTTTTTTGTGGTGGTGGTGAAAACTACCCCCTAAATGCACAGAAAGAACAGATGGAAAATTCCTGCTTACTAATAAGACTAGATAGGTGCTGAGAAAAAGACTTTTTGCCATTTAAGCTTGTGTCAAGCTTGCTTCTCTCAGCAAGCACTGGAAGCAGATAAACAGGCATTCAAGAATATAAGAGCTTTCAGTGAGTAGGTTTGCTGCAGAAAAGCTAATGAAGCCATTGTGAAACAATTCCAGTGAGTGCTATTTATGGTGAAATCAAGGTCCAAATTCCTCTACCCCTTTCTCCTGCTCATGAAGTGTAACAAACCAAAAAGCCACTCTTTTTGAGGGCTCAAGGGATAGTTTTCACCTTTGGTGACCAATTGATTGGGTATCAGGCTGCTTACACTCATATTAGCATTTTTTAGCAGCATTTTGTGATATATATTGTGATATATAGGAGACAAATTATATGTATACCGCAAGGATGTGCAGTTGTAGCCTGGAAGGAATGAAACAGTATCAATGAGATGAATGTCAGGCATTCCTGTTTTGGTGTTACATTTATTCTAAAAACGTGAGTTTCTATGTTAGAGACAATTTGCCATAAAATTTAGGAGCAACTGATCACAAGTTGAAAAACCAGCTGACCTTTGAATTAAAATAAATAAGTGGCTTCTTATTTCATAAAATGCAATGCCATTTCAGACACTATCCTTTCTTTCTACCTAAAATGCTGCAATAGAATCTGTCAAAATACTTAAATGTCATGTTCATCCCTCTGGTCTATGTATCCAACAAAAGTCTGCCTTATTCTTGCACAACTAAGGCAGTTTTTCCCCAAATTAAAAGGGCTTGAAAATGCAGGAATCCCTAGATCTCACTCAACCTCAGTGACATCTTTTTTATATATAAATATGTCACAGCTTAAAGTCCATTGTCTATCAACTTTTCATGACTAGGAAACAGTTTTGTGAACTGTTATGTGAAAAGGAATTATTTCTCATCTTCCATTTCCAGAAAGTCCCAAGGTATTGGATGTTAATGTCATGACATTTTAGGCATAGAAAAACGTTTAGGTTATATGGAGGATGGTTTATGGCTCCCACTGAGCCCAGTGCACATTTGAGCCAATGGTTAATGGCTATATCTATTTTTACAGGCAAGAACAGCATGAAAGGAATTGATACAATGAACGCTAAAAAAGCCAGAAACAGTTGCTGGCTTATATAAGTCCAGGGAGCGTTGATTATTCAAAATAAAATCCAATGTTATAGATGTGATTTAGATAATTTACAACTTCATTTTCCTATCCAGGAAGCTTGCTTATAAAGAATGCTAGAACACTGATCTATTGAGACTCAAATTGTCAAGTCTGCTAGCCATGAGTCCAAGATCTGAAGGAGTGGATTTTCCTAGTGCTACTAACTTTTTTCAGAAATTATAGAAGATAATAGAGATCCCCTGCATACAAATCCTGCACTTCACAATCAAATAAAGCCTCCGTTAAGGGCAAAGTTATCTTCTTAATTTTTAATCAGTCCAAATGGCAATATTACCATCTGTATTACCACCCTACTTCTCCAAGTAATGAAAAATCCTGGGGCACAGAGCTTTTCTGGGCTTGCTTTATTAAGAAGGAGGTTCCTAGAAGCTTATGGTGTTGTAAAACAATTAATTTATTTACAAATGAACTAGAGTCTTTTAAGATTGAAGCAGTTTATAAATTTCATAAATAAACCCATGAATAGAATTTATACTTCCCATGTTTAAGACATCACTGTGCATCAGAAGAGACATCAGTTTGATGAATAAAGCAGATGTATGTAGTAAAAGGTCTCTAAAGCTTGGTGGGTGGTCTAGCTCTAGAAGATGCAACACGTCTCATGTTGTAAGGGATTCTTCATGTTGTAAAACAAAGACAGACAAACCTTTGGAGGCCAAGACCTAAGACTAACCGTTCTGAATGTCCCAAAGGCTCCACCGTGAGAAGGGCTACATCGTGCATGGTCAGGGCTGAATGTGGGTGATTATCTTTTCATTTCTTTTTTTAAACAACAATGTGCTTATTTGAGGGTAACGCTATAGTTTCCCCACTTCAAGTAATGGAAGGAAATAATGCTGCCAGTTGTCAGCACGGCCAGAGAGGCTTTGAAGGCCACACAAAAGAAATGAGGACCAAGGTTGCCTATCTCTGTTGGAAGCAGTACAGCCTGCCAGTCCTTCAGACCATGCAGAGATTTGAAGGACAAAAGAGAAACAATGCATTCATTTCCTATCAGGCCCAGAGCTGCAGGCTATTTCCTATCCCTAAGCCCTGCTGTAAATGCAATGGTAAATATTAGCATAGGTGTGGTAGAGAACCTGTGAGTTGTACCACCAGTTTACACACTCATGCACACACCTGGATCCTTTTGAATTGTGATGTTGGGCAAACTTACTAAGAATGAGATTTTGGGGGGACCATATTGTAGGAAGGGAGAACAAGGAAAGAGCCAGTGTAGGTGAGTTTCGTGGGGGTGAAGCTGAGGAAGAAAAAAAAAACCTTCACTATTGATGCACACTGGTCCAGACTGGGACACACATCAGTGCTCTGGAGGAAGCCAAAGCCAAAGGAAGCCTACTATGAAACTAGTGGCCCCTCAAATTCAGAGCCTAAGAAAGGCGTTGGCTTGCTAAATTAGCAGTTAGTGGATCCTATAGTTCTCAAGTGCAGCAATATTTAATCTCCAAAGCTTCTGTGGCAATAACCATGGCATAATTCAAGGACAAATGCCTGCTCCTTTATAAACTTGAATTAGTAAATTGATCCTCTTTGCCCAGCATGTTTTTAATGAACTCTAAGATAAAATTTGATAAGTTCATGAAAACAATTACTGGTAAATTAGATAGCACAATGAATAAAAAGGGGCTAATATAGAAACCATTCAGTGCATTCAATAAACCCCAAGTGCACTGGATTGTGCAACTAAAAGTCTATTGTATGGTAGCAATTATATGGTGATGCAATGATTAACATTGGATTTGCAATTTCTAAAGACTTACTTTGCACCTCTTTCTTGAACGGTATTGAAAGAGGTCAAAAGAAAAATGCCACTGCAAGGACATATCTGACTACAAATTATCAACAAGAAATTGGGATCAAGGTTCAGGTATCCAAAATGATAGCAAGGGTAACCACTAGAAAGAACATTACCCCCCTGCCCCCCCCCCCCCAAAATCCATATGACTTGCAACCATTATTGGGAGTCATCTTGCCTCAACCTTAGACATCCAGGCTTAAGTCAGCACATAAAGCCATGTTCCTTTTAAGGACAGTCAATTTAATTAGTTTGAATGGGGCAATTTCCATAAATTTTCTTCCATTTAAATAGAGTGATTTCACTCTCAGGGAGATAGAAGTGATGTAAAACCCCATGATTAACTTTAAGTCATTTATGTTAGAAGTGAAAATTAAGTCTTCCTTGGTCAAGCTTGCTTCCTGGGGATCTCATAACATGTCCCTGTAGCTTTCTTGAGAACAATATCAAAAGTGGTTTGCTATTGCCTACAGCTCTGAGTTTCCTGGTAGGGTCCCTTCAAGTACTAACCAAGCCTAACCCTGCTTAGATTTCAAGATCAGCTTCATGCTGACTCCTGCTGGGAAAAGCTGATTCTGGTGAATTTATTCACTGCAGTTGAATCTTTCTCTGTTTCCCAGGAACTCAGTACAGGGTTAGAAGTTGGGGTTTGGAGACCATCCTTCTTGAGGTAAATTAGACTAACAAAGGCTTGACTGAAGTCATATAATAAGTAATACCACAAAAATGGGCTTTTAATTTCAGATTTTGCAGAAGCAAACTTAAACCAAGCTAGACACTTTTCCAGACACAGACAATCTATCTTGCAACCATTTTTCTGTAGCAGGAGGCACTTTCAGTTCAAAGATGGTTTAGGACTGTTGGGCTTCTTGAGGAAAAAACTAAAAACCTCAGTTGTTGAAACATAGAATATCCAAAGACAGTCAAATTATACCAAGTCAGAAAAGCCTCTACAGAAATAATATAATAAAAGAAATTATGTCACCATTTTTTTTATTTTATTTTTTTTGCCCAGGATGGCAGCCATCTTATTCTACCTAATGATAAGGTCATCCATAAAAAGATTGGGGCCAACATTTTTTGCATTATAAGAGAAGTGGGAAGCTCCTCTCAAAAATGACAGATTGAAAAAGAAAAGGTTTAAATTATGGCACTGACATTCAACAGTTCTGTCACCTAAATTTCGTGTCACAATCTGAGAGGTTGAGTGTTGAGGTGAAGTCCTGGAGCTGTGAAAAAAATGTGGATCTGACTTTGGGAATAGGGGAGGAATGAATGAGCCATTAAGAGGGGACTTTAAGAAAAGATTACTCAGCCCTGAGAAAGAGGAAAGCGTGAGAAAGAAATTCAAAATAACCCCTCTTGTTTTTGTTGCATATAAGATGTTGTGAAAACTCTGGCAGGCTTTCAGGAGTGATGTCAGTCTTCCAAAATAGGCAAGATAAAGGAATAGGCATGGGCCTTTTATGGTAGCAGGAAAGAGTAACAGAATCTTGAAAGCCTCTCCAAGTTCTTCTCTCTGCTTTAGGAGCAGATGCACCACTCTCTCCTTTAAGGCTTGCAACACTCAGCAGTATTTTACCTGCTCTCTGGATTCACCTGGTCAGCCCCCCTTGGCTAGAACAAATAGGTCATGTATGGGGCAAGAGAGTATGCAAGAGTTACAAATATGTTGTCCACAATTTCAGGTCTGCTAAATTGGTATAATCGCTTGGGATCATATTCAGACTATGCACTGGGCAACTCAGGGTCAAAAGCAGCATTCAAGCCAGCATGAAGACAAGTGATTTGGATCCTTAAAATTCCTCACCTATTTATCACAGCAGACCTTCAGCATCTCCAATATTGGAACAGAAGACTAGAAATCCTTGATTTCCTTAAAGAATTGCTAGATGGCTGCTTCAGGGTACAATGGAAGCCACAAATGTCTTCTCTGAAACTTTCACAGCCACATAGTAGGCATGATCGCCTTGGTGGAATAGCCACTAAAATCCCATAAAACCTCTCTCAGAAAGTGCCTGGATCCTGCGAGTCCTAACCCAGAGTCAGCTCTTCAGAGCATATTTCAAGAACAGCATGATGGGCTGTGGTTCCAGAAGGTAGACACTTCAACAAAGATGACATGTTTTCTGGGTCCCATCAGATGACATTGATGTGTTAAAGGATGGGACCCAGAGCATGCTGACTCTGTCTGATCCTATGGATGGGCAGAAATGAGAGAGGGATGGTCCCTCAAATAACTAAGCCTTATGCCATGTAGGGCTTTGTAGGTAACAACCAGCACCTAGAATTACACCCAAAAACCTACCGAGAACTAGTGGAATTGTGTAAGCAGATGTACAACATCCAAATTTGAGGTCCTCTTAACATAAAGTCTTAATATCAATCATCTCAATCATGTATTAAATGAAAATAGATCTTCAGCTGCTCGGATCAAAATTACTGTAATTCCTAATCTCATTTTATTATTTATATTGTGCTCGTAATTGTTGTTGCTACTTATATATTATACTGGCTTTTTTGTTTATATTTATTGAAGATTTTACATAAAGTAAAAGACAAATCTAAAGAAAGAGATAGAAAAGAAGAAGAAAGAAGTGCAAGAAAAGAAAAAAGAAAACAAAAGCTAAAGTTATGAAATATGAATTCCAACCTTCTCTTCAATAGATATTAACAAACCTAACATCTTCCTTCCTTCTTATCTGCTCCAGAAATCCCTTCAACCCTTTATTTTATTCTCATCTGTTTCATTCATTAAATCCGTAAATCATCATTTCACTTTTTATTCCTTTTAGCAAAAAGTCCACAAAAGGTTTCCAGTCTTTTAAAAAAGCACTTGTTTTCTCCCTGACCAGACAGGTCAGTTTTGCCATTTTCGCTTGTTCTAACATTTTTACAATCCATTCCTCTACTATGGGAATTTTAATTCTCTTCCATCTTTGCACATATAGTAATCTTGCTGCCATTATATGAAACTTCCATGAGTCTTTTCTAATTCAGTATCCACAAGTCCCAATAAAAAAAAAAAAGTTCAGGTTTCTTTGAAGTATTAATCTTTAACATTCTTTGTATCATTGTATGTATTTGTATTCAAAATTTCCTGGTTTTTTTGCAAGTCCACCATGTCCCTTCATGTTCACATTTCTAACACTGACTTGAAGAACCTTTATACATTTTTGATAGCTTCTCTGGTGTCATATACCAAAGATACATCATTTTATTAAAAAATTATCTTCAATTATAACACAATGTAAATTTTATCCCATTTACCCATGTTTTTCCCCATGTAACCATCTGTATATTATAGTCAAAATTGGTAGCCCATTTTATCATACAATCCTTAATTTGTTCCTCAGCAGTTTCAAATCCTAACAAAAGTTTATACATTTTTACAATTACATGTCCATCATTTGTACATAACTCATTTTCAAATTCCATTTTATGTCTTTCAATACCAAGTACCCTCTTGTCTATATTAAATCTTTCTTTTAATTGTGCATATGAAAACCATTGAAAACTATGACCCTCTGCAGTCAATTGTTCTCTTGACTTCATCTTAAGTTCTCCATCTTCCTGTATTAATAAATTGTGATATGATAGCCATTTCTCTCTGTCTGCTTTTTCTCTTCTGTAACATGCTTCCTATGCTGAGACTAGTTAAGGCATTTTTGGATACAACCTGGGTTTGCATTTGTCCCATATTCTTAATATGGCACTTCTCACATAATGGTTTTTAAAATCCACATTAACTTTATTGTACCATAAAAATCCATGCCAACCAAACCTCAAGTTATGTTCTTCCAAGTCTAGCATTCTTCTATTTCTCAGCAACACCCACTCTTTTCATCCAAATTAAATGGCAGGCTGCAAAATATAATTTAAGGTCAGGTAAGTCTAGTTTTCCTCTATCCTTTGCATCTTGCAGTATTTTTTATTTAGTCCTTGGCTTCTTACCTATTTATTATATTGTTTTGAAATGAGGGGGAAAAAAACTGAATTTAAAACTAAAAAGAACAGGAAGAAGCCTTCCCCCTATTCCATAGGCCATTAAAGACACTGGCAAGATCATTGGTTTTGGCTTCTAGGGCAAAAGAAGGGGGAAAAAAAGATTATTCAAGAATTGATCCAATTCCATAAGAATGGAGATTGGGAATGACTGGAACAGGCCAAGACATTGGCCCACAATAATCATATGGAGGATTCCAGTAAGATATTCTCGAGCTGAACTTTGACAAAGGAAGAGGTTCTAGCAAAGTAAACAAATAATTATGAGCGTATTTCAACATGCAAATATAATTTGCATTTGAATAGGACTAGTTGAAAGTTCATTACAAGGTAAATTAAACAATAAGGATTTTTTCCCACATCTTGGCACATTTCTTTTTCCAGGAGTTACACAGCTTCAGTGATCAGGGAATATTCTTTATTTCCCAACACATGTTAAGTGACACTACGAAATTAACCTGCAATTACTGAATACAGCAGGAGTATTCCTCTGTATAATGTGAGTTGAGACAATTTACCCTGCCACTAACCCATATGGGCTGCTTTTTAATATAACCATATGGATAGTTCATTCCATGGACAGTCTTTATACTGATCAGCTTCCAGTGCAATCTAGCTCTTAGTTGAGCCCTTAAGCACAGCTGAAATGAAACAGGCCCAATTCAAAGAAAGGCTATTCACACCTGTTCTCACAGGAATGCACCATTCACACAACTGCATTAGAAGCAGATGCTCATATATTTTGCTGCTTGTTAGAATGAGATTTAGTTTTTATCCTTGGAGTTAAGTCCTGAAACGAAACAAAAGCTTCCTATACATTTTTACAGACTGAAAAAAAATGTACATTTGCTACTTTTAAATGTATTTTTAATGAATCACTGTCATTCACAATCACTATTCAAGATTTTAGGTTGGTGGGTTTGCTCAAAATTCACAGATGATTTATATATCCTGGGAAGAAAGTCCTACTTTCACATCAACTCTTCACTAGCACAGTTGAATGACGTATCCCATCTTCTTTCTCTAAGAAAAGCTACTAAACTATAGATATTTAACTTTGGAAAAAATGTTCTCTTCATTATATGCAGATAATTAATACATTTTGAATACCTCCCCTTCCTTCCCCCTTTATTCTCGTCTCTTAATTTGTTAATTTTTAAAAAGTACTCCTTGCAAAATGATTAGCTCTTGTGTCTCCTTTAATACTTGAAAGGTTAGAGCACTAGGAAAAGGAAGGCACTTTAATTAAAGGATGAATTATTGAATACTAAGTTTTAATTGATAGTGCTCTTCTGTTATTGTGCATGTTTATAGATATTTTATGGGAATCTGTAATCAAAATCTCTCTCACACAGAGAGTGTCTTTAACTGCAAAGGCTGGAGACAGAAAGAGAAAAACGGGCTGATCACGTTCAGTCGCTTAATTTCAAGAACCATGTGAGGTGTGGTTACCATAGCAACAAGCCACTAATTGCCTACATAAAATCAGAATCAAGCTTAACTGAAGCCAGCAAACATCCATTTAAGCATATTAAAATTATGTGACTTATCCAGCCAATAAAAATAAGGCAACATGAAGGGTGTCCATATCCACTCTCCTAGCACATCAAGAATTCATTGTAGCGGAAACAATGAAATGCTACTATATTATCTTCTTCTTTGATAGTAATGCTGCCCATTCTTAAGAGAGTAGGAACCAGATTGTGCTTCCCAAAGGATTTTGGCATCCTCAGCCGAAGCACATGGAGGTGAAGATGGAAAGTCAGCAGAATGCTTCTAGTTTGGAAAGGAAAAACAAATCCAGCTGGGCATTGGGAAGAATGAGGAACCTGAGGTGCTTCTATTGCTGACATTCACTGCCTTTTCTGACCATGTAGAGAACAGTAAAACCGCAAAGGACTCTTGAAAGTTATCCTAGTTTAAGACCTCCTGCGTGTCGCTTCCCCTGTTTAGCCTAAATAAATAAATAAATAAATAATCCTCTGCCCCATTGATTCCCTTTCACAGCCCAGTAAGTAGGCTGATTTGGGCACCGGGAATGAATAAGAATATTCTGAGAACGCCTATAGCCATGGAAACAGCATTTCACTATCAAAAATAGAAAAGAAGACGCTGAGAGAACTGTGTTTTATAAGACAGGCTTCACATAGTTTTGATATTTTTATTCTGCCTCAGCCATTTAGTTTCCATGGCTCTTTTCCAAAACTCTAATTTGCAAGCTGCTGTTTTCCCTCCACAGATCAGAGAAATAATTCAGGAGATGCTGCAGTCAGTGGGTCCATCTAAGGCAAAAAGCATGTAATATATATTTTTTCCTACTGTGCTTTTTTGTTTAGAGGAGAATGAATGCTAGTAGATTCCTCGCTGTTCCACTATGAGCCACTATCCTGTTGTTCTTTTCACACTGATTGCCCATTACTGTATGTAGCATATATTGCAACCTGTGTGGGAAGTTGATTTTAAATATCAGACAGCATCCCCAAGCAAAGAAACAGAAATTATTATTTTGAAGATGTCTGTGACAAATAAAAAGACATGTGGTATGCTGTATAGCCCTGAAAACAGGAGAATTCTTCACTATTTTGCCCTTAGAGGGCTACAGAGGCATTGGGTTCTGTCAGGATAAAATTGAAAAGAAAAGAAAAAAAAAAAAAAAAAACAGATATGGATACATAAGGTAAGAGGCTTACGAAGCTCTACACAGCAATGATCCTTGCACTAGCAAATTATAGCAACTTCTAAAATCATCCAACCATTTCTGTGCCAAAGAGGGTTTTCTACCCCTTCAGCAATGGCTGGTGATGCTACAAAGATGCTTTCAATCACTTGTGAGGAAATGGCTCATGTCAAAGGAGATATACCAATAGAAGAGAATATGTGTAGCTCAGGGTTGAACTGTGGAGTCCTTGGGGTTCTCTGAGCTTGGTTGTTTTCTTGCAAATGTTTCATTACCCAACTAGGTAACATCTTCAGTGCTAAATGGGATGGGGTTTGCTCTCTGTTTATATACAGTGGCTTACCCTGCCAGTGTTGGGGTGGGGGTTCTCCTGGTACTTCCTTGATTCGGGTATCGTTTACTGCTTGATTGTCTGGTGATAATCTTGGGGTTAATCTGGGTGATGATTGCTGGTGAGGAGGTATTCTGGTCTTTTGTTTTCTTTTTATTGCCTCTTTTACTTAAGCCATCCAAAACATCTTAAGCAAACCAAAAGACCCAAGAAGAAAAAACAGGAGTCATCTACAGCATACAGTGTAAGGACTGTAACAACCACTATGTAGGACAGACAGGCAGAAGGCTTGCAGAGCACATCCATGAACACCAACTAGCAGTCAGAAGACATGATGAAAATTCCTTAATCTCACAGCACATGGACAGACTTAACCATAGTTTCAACTGGGAAACTGTCAGCATCTTAGACCAAGCTAAATCCAAAAATGTGAGGGAATTCCTGGAAGTTTGGTACTCAGACAAGGCAGCCATCAAAGGCACACAGAGGTAAAAAAGAAATCTACATACTATTCAAAAGAGGCAATAAAAGGAAACAAAAGACCAGAATATCTCCTCACCAGCAATCATCATCCAGATAAACAAAGATTAACACCAAGATTATCACCAGACAATCAAGCAGTAAACAATACCCTAATCAAGGAACTACCAGGAGGGAGGAAAAAAACACCTCCTCCCCAACACTGGCAGGGCAAGCCACTGTATGTAAACAGAGAGCAAACTCCATCCCATTCTAGCACTGAAGGTGTTACCTAGCCAGGTAACAAAACTTTTGCTAGAAAACAACCAAGCTCAGAGAACCCCAAGGTCTCCAAAGGAGATACAGCTGACAACAATGGAAATCAAACTATTTACAGCAAGATATGTTTCATTTTGAAATCCCCCACCCACCTATTTACTTATTCAAATGTTTATAACTTACAGTTTCTCAGATGGACCTCAGGGAAGGAGAGATGGTAATATAACAAATAAAAACCCCTACAGCATCAATATAGCCACTTCCACAAGCAGAATGTGGATTAAGTCTGAGGTGTGTCATTAAGACCCATAATTTTGTGAAAACCCATCAGGTCTTAACTTGGTGTCCAAATGAAGCCAATGTCACTGCTCTTAGAGAGGAATCATTCCATAAATAAGGCATCAGAGTTCCCAATGCTGGAATGCAGAAAAGAAGTCCCTTGGAAAATCTTCAAGCGAGATTACCATGAGATGGTTTCCACAAAGAGTTACCGCATAACTGAAATATATACTCTGAGAGACCACCTTTCCCCAATTGTGTCTATCCATCTTATCAGATCTGGCAGAAGGGGCATGCTTCAAGTCCCATCGATTAAAGAGGGTCATCTGGTGGGACCCATGAAATGTGCCTTTCCTGTAGCAGTGTCTCCCCTCTGGAACATCATTTCTCCTGAGATTAGATTAGCCTCCACTCTGCTGGCCTTTCATGAAGCCTTTAAGACCTCCTTTTTTTTCAGGTTTGGGGGTTGGGAAGGGATTGAGCCCATGAGTTGAATTTATTATTGTTGACTTGTGTATCCTTTATTTTTTGTTTTAGTTCTGTGTGTGTTATACATCATATCCTGCTATTGTACTGATGTTTTTATTGTGTTAGCCACCCAGAGTCACTTATGTGAGATTTTAATCGATTGGACTTGAAGCATGCCCCTTTAACATCTGGTTAAATAAAGAAAGGAATAACAGAGGAAAGCCATATCCATAAGGTAGGAATTTTAAATTATTATGTTAGCTTAATTGGATCTGTTAGCAGAAATGCTAGCCCCATGAAGTAAGATTAATTTTCAAAGTTACTTTACTCACACCTGTAAAATACAATCCCAATCTGGAGTATATTTGTATTGTAATTATCATACATGCTTCCCACCAAATATTAGAAGATTATCAAAAGAGTGGTTTAATAAGAAGCTTCTTATATGTTCCCAAACTTTAATGTTGTTTTTGTTGTTTTCAAAATGTCTTATCAAGATATGTTTTGTGGAGGTACATAGGAATATAATGGAGCCACCAAGTCTATAAATCAGTAACTGATCCTAGTCCACATAAGGCTACTGTTTGTAAATACATTCAAGAAGTCCATGTAATATAGCATCCTGTTCCCAGTTAGATGCTTCCAGTATCCCATTTCCAACAAGTTTTCTTCTTGCTTTCCAGTAGATGTGATATTCTGGAATATTATCTCTGACCCTGGTGAGCAAGGAAGGCACAAAAATTTCCATTATAGCCATTGTCTCAGAAATCAGTTTTAAGAAAAACTGGGTGGCCCATGTGGACTAAATGGGGCTTCACAGAAGGTGGGAGAAAGTGCTAAACTTTTCAGAGGCAGATAATCCTCTGAAATAAGATCAGGAAAAGTAAGCTCTTTTAAATATTGATTTCCTTTTACACAAAGATCACTATCCTTTGGAAGAACAAGGTGACTAACCATAATAGCATCTAGCTGCTTCATGCAGCTTGAAAATGTTTAGTAAAAGGAAGGCAAATTTACAGGTACTTTGGAACATTTTGAAGCTTCCATCTATCTCCTAGTTAGGAATGGAGATGGGATAGTCGAGACCTGGAGTTATAAGACTAGTGACAACAAATCCCAGTTGCTATGACCTTGAAGAGAATGGCCAAATAGCCTCAAACCTGGAGAGCTGGAAGGAAAAAGCCAGTATTTATACACAGAGACACAAGTCAAGCCCAAGAGTAATTCCACAGTAAGTCTGTTCCAGAATCTGAAAATCTAGTTTTAGAGGTGTACCGGAGTGAAACCTGACACTATTCACTTCCCTTCCAATGGAAATTTGATGAAGAAAGCATTTTCACTTTCAGCTCCAAGAATTGGAGCTCAAAATGAAAGCATTCTTGCTCCATCTTTTAGCCACTCAAGGGCACTGGAAAAATAATTCTAGTAATTATTATTATTATGAAAGCTGTAAAGGTACGTATTATTTTATAGTGCCATATACGTACCACAGAGGCTGTTTGTGATGGAAAATATAAGTTAACTGCGTTAATGGGCTACATGTGGTGTGCGGATTTTTAACACAGTAACATATATATAAATAATTTTGTTGGAACTACCAGCAGGCCACATAGCAGACATACAGACCAGCTACAAGTACCTCAGTATCCCACAGTCACAGGGGAACCATGATGAGGAGGTAAGGAAGACAGCAACATCCAAGTATCACCAAAGGATAAGATAGGTCCTGAAGAGTCAACTCAATGGGAAGAACAAGATCCATGCCATCAACATGTACTCCCTGCCAGTCATCAGATACCCTGCTGGTATAGTGAGCTGGCCAAAGGACAACATGGAGGCTGCTGATGTGAAGACCCAGAAGTTCCTCACAATATACAGAGATTTCCACCCCAAGTCCAACACCCAGAGACTGTACACCAGCTGGAGAGTGGGTGGAGTCTGGTGTCAAAGCCACTGTCCTGGATGAAGCCCAGGGCATCCAGGATTACATCAGTAAGATGGCACCCAAAGATGAGCTGCTGAGGAAATGCCTGAGGCAGCAGCAGACATGGGAGGAAGTTCAAGTGGAGGAAGTACCATGGCAAGACAAGCCCTTGCATGGGATGTACCATGGACAGATAGCTGAGGTGACTGATGTTGGGAAATCCTATCAGTGGCTGGAAAGGGCTGGACTAAAAGACAGCACTGAGGCACTGATCATAGCAACACAAGACCAGACACTAAGCACCAGATCCATAGAAGCAGGGGTCTACCACACTAGGCAGGACCCAAGGTGCAGATTGTCCAAAGAGGTCTCAGAGATAGTCCAACGTATAGTGGCAGGGTGTAAGATGCAGGCAGGAACAGCATACACTGAATAGCAGAACCAAGTAGCTAGCATTGTGTACAGGAACATCTGCACAGTGTATGGGCTAGACCCTCCCAAGTCCAGATGGGAGATTCCACAGAAGGTAGTGGAGAATAATAGGGGTAAGCTCCAGATCCAGACAGACAGGCAGATACTGGCCAATCAACTAGACACTGTGATTGTAGACAAGGACCAGAAGACAGCAGTGATGGGAGATGTAGTGGTGTCAAGTGACAGCAACATCAGGAAGAAGGAGCTGGAGAAGTACCAGGGCCTGAAGGAGGAACTAGAGAGGATGTGGAAAGTAAAGGCCAAAGTGGTCCCACTGGTGGTAGGAGCACTCAGGGCTGTGGCTCCTAATCTGGGAGAGGGGCTCCAACAGATCCTGGGAACAACATCAGAGCTCTCCATCCAGAAGAGTGCAGTGCTAGGAACAGCTAAGATCCTGTGCAGAACCCTCAAACTCCCAGGCCTCTGGTAGAGGACCCAAAATTGAGGAAGACACATACTCATAAGGGTGAGAGGAGATTCTATCTATCTATCTATCTATCTATCTATCTATCTATCTATCTATCTATCTATCTATCTATCTATCTATCTATCTCCCTGCAGTGAATTAATCTGAAACAGCAACCGCAGGAATTGTCACACACTTAAAAACAGATGTGGTCAAGCATATACCTAAAGTCTTCTTTTGTTCATCTGTGTATGGAACTACTCTAACAATCTTCTTTAGGATGTGAATGAGGTATCGTAATTACTCTATAAGCTTATACTCCTGGAACTGAGAAGCTAATGTAGGTTACATGCCATCAGCTATTGGGGCATTATTGATTTGATGAGGGTCAGCCCACTGCTCTCAAGCTATTTGAATCAGCAGGCATTTGAATTGGACAAAGAGCTACATCAAGCTTCCTTCCCAAACTATCTGTGACCTTCAGCTGTCTCCAGCTGCTGCTTCACATCATGTCTTATTAAAATTATCACAGGTGAGAGATGGATATAAATAGCCAACAACCATTGTCTCAATGCTGAAAGCTTCCTAAAGTACACACTGGAGTTCAGATGCAAATCGCTAGAAAGAATAAAAACAGAGGTGACTTGTCAATCTGTCTTAAGTTCGGCTTGATGATTTCAGGACCCGGATTTCTATAGATACTGTAGACCAGCAAGTCTTCTCTGCTAAGAGTAGAATGTGATCTCAAGCATGGATACCTAATTGTTTTATGCACAGTAACTGAGGTTCTATTTGGAAAGCCCCTGCCAAATAAATGTACCAGGAAGAACAGAATGGGGGAGATGATAACCTTCCAAAATACTGTCCATCCTTCCAGCATTGCTATTACTGGTTAATAATAATACATCATGCAACCTCAAAAGCTGGAATGAATCAGCAACTACTAGTAGTTCCCAATGGTGGGAACAACTCTCTTTTAAAATGATGCTTCTCTGAGTTGGTACCGTAGTGCAGAAGAATTTAAGGCTATCCATACCGAAAGAGGTAACACTGTTTAAAAAGAGATACACACACACAAATCAAGTACAACTTTTTCCTTCTTTCTTTTCCCCCCACTAATAAGGGTTTAAATAATCTAGTCAAACACTGTGAACTTTTCATCTTTTTGTGTTTCAATAATAGCACCTATTACTTGATGTCACACCCATATTGTCAGGAAATTCAAACACATTCCAGGAAAAAAGACATTTTAAGTGACTTGTGATTTCCAAATGTGCCTCTTTAATATGCATGGACCAGTATTAGAATATAATAGATCTACATGAACACAAGGCTGGAGGTGGGTTTTTTTCCCCCCGCCCTTGTCAACTGCATGTAAAAATTCAGACTAGAGAAATCGTTTAAGTTTATGGCAAAGTTATACTTGTGTATCTCAGAAATCTTTCATTTCACTAGGATGTCTAGCAGAATTTTCATACCAATGGTTCACTGACATGGCTTTTTAGAATTCAAAGATCATTGTGGGTACTACATGAATACCCAATATTATCTCCCTGGTTGCTCCCTGATCAGATTAATCACCACAGGGATTTCACAGGGCACTGTACAGATTTGAAACAGAAGTGTGGGAGCAAGCTTGTAGGAGTCGGCGTCCTGTTTGCCTTGCTCAGCTAGGAATTTTGCAAGCCCACAAATTAGATAATGAGGATTGATGCATTTATTGGATTTGTACCCCACCTTTCCTCCAGGAGCTCAAAGTAATATACATTTACTGATTCATTTATTTATTTCGTTTCTATGGCTTACTTCTCACTGTAGTGACTCTGGACTAACATCAGACTGAAAAAAAAATACAATACAAAAGTAGATATCAAAATACATTATTTATTGTTATTTGTTTATACGATTTATATAGCTGCCCATCTCACACAATGGATTCTTCATGGCTTACAGAGATTAAAACACAGAAAGCCTGCCACATACAACCCCGGCATCCAAGTACAAACAATAACCCCACTCACTGAAAAACACATCGTCAACAACAGAACTCATCTACCCACCAGACCCAAAGGCCTGGGGAAAGACCTGGTCTTCGATGCCTTGCAAAAGGCTACCGAGTTTGGGGCCATCCAAATCTCATGAATAAAACCTATAACGGCAACCCAGAACAAACCCAATCAACAATAAAATAACAGCATCTCATGGACTAACACTGACCTGCTGACAACCATCCAGGTCTTTAGAGCTTTTCAAAAAGCTGGCAGGAAGGGGGCCGTTCTAATCTCAAGATGTATGATGTTCCACTGCACTTTGTTGGAATTGTATATGTGCATTATTTATTTAATATTTATCCTGCCTTTATTTTCATCAGCTTAGGGTAGTGTACTTAGCTAATGCTCTGGCCTCCAATTGCTCTGGCCTCCATAGGGCATCAACCACCCTATGAGGTGGGTTGGGGTGAGCGAGAGAGGGATTGGCCCAAAGTCCCCCACCCAGCTTTCATGCCTAAAGGGGGACTAGGGGGAATACAACTCATGGTGTCCTGATTTCCAGCCCAGCACCTTAGCAAGTACACCAAACTGACTCTCCCACCCTTCCTTTGTATCCTACCTTTCTTCTATTTTTTCTCACAACAAGCCTGTGAGATAGGTTGGGCTAAGAAAGAATCATCCAAAGTCAACCCATGAGCTTCCAGAGCTGAAGATGAATCTGAACCTGGCTCTCCCCAATCATAGTGCATCATTTTAACCATTACATCACACTGGATCACCCTAGATTCAGTAGTTTTAACAAAGAGACCCTCCTGATTTATAAACAGTTCATATAATAGATCATTAAGATTTCAGTTTCAATGTGACTCAAAAATGCAACTCTTTTTTTTCCCCAGCAGATTGATCCTTTGGGTCAGTCCTATGGAGCAATAATACGCATCTTTATTTGGATATAAATCCTACTGAGGTCAATGGAGCTTTATCCTAGGTAAATGATCATAAATTTCCAGTCTTAATGTGGTATAGTTCAGCAATATAAACTAATCCCATAAGTCACCTGAAACTCTAAATCAATATCATCAATGATAGAAGTCTTACCTGGGCATCTGAAGAGAGGAATGATCTACCACGCATGGAGCATGGTTTTGATCATTTGCCTTCCACGCTGCTCTTCCCTCCCACATCAAAACAACATCTGTGTGAAAAATAATAAATGAATACAAATTCATAGTCAAAAGGCAATCTTGGAAAATAACAGTTTCACTTTCTAGGACTTTCATGACTGACCTCAAGATGTTCATTGTTAACCACAACAACTACAAAGACAGGTCTCATTCCCTAACAATGGACACAGAATTCAGAAACTGATTAAATTGTATTGCCCATGGATTAAACAGAGGCAACAGGTTCTTTTCACACTTGTGTGTTGATCAGCTAAGTGATTCCAGACCACTAACGGCCACACCAACAACCATTCTGGACCACACCAACAACTGTTTTGTAATAGCCTATTCCCAAGAAAATAATGTTCACTGCTTATGTGTTCCTCATTTAAATTCCCTCTCATCTCTCTGTTTTGTAATTACTTCCTTCCATCAACCAGGGGCATCTAATATTCCTTTCTCATGATAACCCTCCATGCACCTGATGAATTAGACCAGAGTCCATAAAAATGAATATCATAATTTGTTCATCTTCAAGATGTCATAACACTCTATCTGTTGGTTTTGCTATACCAGTCTAGCACGGCGAATCCTATATAAACTATTATCAAATATATGTGTGGACATGCCAAAAGATCATTTCCTGCCATTTGTGATGTTCTGCAGAGGAATGTCTTTCTGCCAAAATTACAGATGGAAAGAAAAGGAGAAACCCAGCCTGGGAGTAGAAGCTTAGTTATGAAAATGCAAGGCTACTACAGCAATCTGCAGAAAAGATTTCGGGTTAACAGTCACATCTTTAGCAGGTATTCCTAACCATGAAATACCAAAACATTTCCCCTAAAGTGGGAACATGTGTTTCAACATATGCCAAATGACATGTTATTACATACTATCCCAAAACCTTGGGAAAAGCACATTGATATCAAGAGAACATTTGCTTGATTGCTGCCCTCCTTGGCTTCAAAATATATTTTACAACTTCATAGAGTATTCATTCTACCTTTCCTCGCCCTCAAGAGTTGTGCCTGGGTGTCTTTGTATGTATGAACATAATATACAGAAAACATGTGAGAAGAATTATATCCAGGGCAGTATTAAATAGTCCCTCCATTTAAAGAAGGCAACATTCTTTGAAGATCCTGGAAGACTATGTTGCCTATTGGCCCAACGTTATTCCTCAAAAGCCATTTCCAAAGAGCAGCTGGGCATGCAAAAGAAATTCGTTTGTAGGTCCAGGTTCCAATAGTACAGGTTGGCAAAAAATTCCCCAGCAGCAGCCGTCATTTCCTTCTGTTCTGTTGGCACAGGAATGGACCCCAATTGCATCTTAATGAGAAGAAACAAAAGACACCAAATTATGGGATGTCACAACAGAAAGCTAAGGAAGGAAGGAAAGGGGAGAAGCAAGTTATACCTTCAGAAAAAAAGGAAAAGAATTACCTATTCCTTTCAGTAGAAAACCCCAAAACTTATGGACCAAGAGGAGCCACATGGAAATGCAATTGCCATCAGAAGCTCTATGCTAAATAACCAAAAACAGAAGCAAAGCTGGTGAGTTAGCAGCCAACTGGCTAGTGATAGCTTCATTTCTGATGAAGTTTTAGACATAAAAATGAAATTGTAATGGCACTGACAAAAAGCAGGGCAGGGCAGGGGAGGGGAGAGAGAAGCCTCAAACAAGGAAGAGTTCGGTTTTTATACACCACGTACAATCAGTAAGACCAATAACACAGTCCAGATATGGGCCTCATATATAGTCCTCCAGATGAATGGACATTGCAGGATTCAAGCTTCAAGAATAAATTATGAAGAAAGAATTCGAGATTATTGTAAAAACTATTGTAAAACAGGACTTCATGGCGTTTTAAATAGGACCATTAAGAAATACTCCCAGATTCTCTTGGTCTTGAAAAGGATGATAGAGGATCTTGAGGATCACAAATCTCCTATGACAGATAAAATGCAGCTTTCAAAAGGAATATAGAAACCTGCAGTCACTGTTCAGAGTTTATTAACAAGATGGCTTGTTAGATAAAGTATGGTCCAGTTAGAGGTCTCCATCTGGAAGTGTCAAGGCTGTAGGCTAGATCCCCCAGAAGAAGACAGTAGCAAACTGCACGGCTTTGCCCATGTAGTCACCAAGAATCAAGACTGACTCAAATATAGCTTCACTTTTTTTTACATTTTTGTATCTAGCTTCCCACACCAAATGGATTTCAGATCCTAGGAGGACAAGGAAAAGAGAATTTGTTAAATGATTCATAGCCAAATTCACTGTCTTGCACATTGTCAAATTAAATTGAAATAAAGCAACATGTATTTTAAAACAATGTCAGTACCTCATAACTAAATATATATGAGATTCAAAGAAATAATTGTGTATAAATTAAAACACTTGCAACAGGAGATTTAGAATAAAGGTTATTCTTTCTCCTCCTTATGAAAGTGCCTAGCAATATTCACGACTTGCACAGACAATTTCATTTTCTGAAAACTAAGAACATCCTGCATCCCACAAAATAACGTTATCAAGAAGCAGGAAATGTATGTAGATATAATGAATTCCTCCTCCATAACTGAGGTTTTTTTTAAATAAATATTTTCAAAGGAAAAGATACGTGAAACACACACACAAACGTTTCTAAGCATCCTAAACAGCCTATATGATAAATGGCCCATTAAACCTTAAGATACTTGTTAATAGCACCATGACGAGTTGTGCTCTTTAAAAAATGTTGCCTGAGCTTCATTTTTAAAAGCACAATGGTGATATGATCAGAATCATCTCCTCTGGTAGATCCAGTAACGCCAAAGTCAGTATGAGTTTCTTCACGAAGATGTTATAAGCTAAATACTGCTACCGGCCTTCACTGAACATATGGACGGGGACTGAAAAGATACCAGGAACTGAACTTGGAGGAATGTCACATAAACACCTCTATCAATATATGGTGCCACTGGTCACTCTTAATACATTTTGTAAATCAGTAGGCCATTTCTCTCCCATTTTATTTCCTTCCAAAAAGGCAGTGCTTGCCATCAGCCAGGTTAGGAGAATCTACCAAAAGTGTTCCAGAGTTTGGGAAATATTAAAAGGAGGGGGAGGGATGTAATGGAGCTTATTTTTCTATTCCCAGGAGGGAGTAAAGAGCTTTGAAGCAGAAGGTAACTTCTGTCACCATCAGAGGTCCCACTGATCTCAACAGAACTTATTCCCCCAGAAGTAGGCAAGTTATGCTGATCTATTAAAGAATTGGGCAACTAATTGGGCAACTAACTAAGGGACGCGGTGGCGTAAGGGCTTAATGACGCGGGAGTTGCCGGTCAGAAATGATTGGCTCCCCTGAGGTTCGAGCCCGGCTCCACGGGACAGGGTGAGCTCCTGTCCCTTGTCCTAGCTCTTGCTTACCCAGCAATTCGAAAGCTATTCCATCTGCGAGTAGATAAATGGGTACTCCCGTTTAGATGGGAGGAACCGGCGGTGCTGCGGAGGGGAGCAAAATACCGGTGCTGGTCGAACTCCGAATGCAGCCACCATGAGTGGCGAGCGGCGAGGAAGATCTACGGAGGAGGAAAAGCCCAGATGACCCCCTAGCGACCCCTGCCAGTCACATAACGTAATTAATTGTAGAATTGTAATTGTTGATATGTACTTTGTGAGCCGCCCAGAGTTCCCCATTGGGGGGAGATGGGCGGACAATAAATAAATCGAATGTATAAATAAATAAACAAATAAACTATTCCAAACCTACTTAGTCAATTAAACATTATATTCAAGGATGCATCATACTGGTAAGAACTGTTGAAATATTGAAACAATTCTACACAACAATGTCTTGTCTTTTAAAGCAGGATAGCTTTAAAGCACCATTAAAAAAAAAAATCTTATGAGCCCTTCCTTCTCAGATATATTATCTGCTATCTCAAAAATAGAACTGGGAAATCATTCTAATGGGCATGAGGTGTAAGAGATAACAAAACATCTAACAGGGTTTAATTGCATTCTGATAACGTTGAGAAATAATTTTTTTTCATTCATTAAAAATAATTCTAGTTTTCTTTCTTTTTTCTCCTGAGTCTAAAGAGAAAGTATCCCTAATTCGTTTTCACTAAGTTGGATCCTTCACATTTAAAAGAATCCCCCCCCCCAACAACTTTCTAAAGCATTCACAAATACGTGTATGTTTTATGTTATTCTAAAAATACACAAAAATATTTACAGGGTAAGAGAAAGGAACCCAACTGTTATATTGGCAAGGATGGGGAAAAAAAATCCACATTATGGTAATTTGCTTTGTCCAAATATGTTCATGAAAATCCCCTTGCTGGAAATAAAACCTTGTAGGTGGTGGCGGGGGTGGGGGGTGGGGATCCATAATGTGCTTATTTCCTTATATGTGTCATTACATTTGAGGCAATTTCCAAAAAAAAACAGAAAAAAACATACAATTTGGATATTAAAAAAGCCAGAAAAAGCAGAAAAACAGGCAAGCACAATGCTCACAGGGCTGGAATGATCCCTACCCCATAGAGGAAGAGAGCCACCAGTGAACTTCTTTATTTTTTTCCTTTTAAGGAAAAGGACCAATATAGGAGGCAGCAATATTGCAACAAAGAAACGATATGATGAGAATGTCCCCTTCTGCACCCATAATGTTAGAATATGATCCATCCAAGATAGAGTATTTAAGACAGAGGAATGACTTCTTTGCAACAGCAGATTGCTTAAGTGAGGTACCAGATGATACAGCAATGACTACTGAATTAGGTGGCATAAATGGTGAGTAGATCGATTAATAGAAAATAAACTTAACAGGAAGATAGGCTGATCTCACTTGAGATGAAGGAAATCAAACTTTATTTAAAAGTAAGAAAAGATAAAAACCTTAATTTAACTTGGATACTTAACATGCATACCATACATTTAACATTGTAGAAAAGGAATTACAGAGGCTACAGTTGGCCTCTTAGGATTTGCTCTGTAGTCTCTTAAGGAGACCAACCAAACAGAAAATTCACAAGGAAATGCAAAAGAAAAGAGGCAGACCATGCTCCAGCACTGGTCTGCTATAAATGGCACGTTCTCCTATAAGATGGGAGATGGTGCAACCCAATATATATGGCAAGAGAAGATTATAAATAAAATTAATAGCTTCCTGCCAGTCCTGAAGAATGGAATGCAAGGCTCAGGATACACATTAAATTTTCCTATTTTGTACAGATTAAAAAAAAGAAAAAGATTTCACAATCACACAGAATAAAACAAAGAAAAAATGAATTGCAATTTCCTAACTACTTTTTTTACCTATCTGTACAAGAGAAATTTCCCAAAGTAACATTCCTCTATCTTGGGGGGGAAATTCCACTTCAAACAAAGAATGCGGAGTTGGTGATTTACCTCCTCACCCTTTTCCAGCCTCACTCTCTGGGCTCCCCCCCAGCGGACTTTCACTTTGTTCTTAAAAAACAAACAAAAACAGGCCCTTTCTATCCTCAGCAGAGGGAAGGGCTGGAGGAACATGACTCTGTACATGACCAAGAACCATGCCTTGCTCGTGGATGCAGATTGAGCATGAATGGCAGAGCTGGCATACACAATTCTGAAGGGAGCTCAGCATTAACTTCTTGAGTGTCACGTTAGATAGAGTACAAATAATAACTAATGAATATGATCACCCCTTCAAAGCAAAGCCTGCTTACTATAGTTTCTTAGCATGTTGTAGATATAAGTGTGATTAAATATCACCTTCTTCTCTCTTGGAACTTAGGACAGCATAGCAAGCAGAAGAAATCCATATACAGACCAAAGCCAAACTTCATCAGTCTGACTTCCTCCTATGCCTTCATATCCTGTCTTGGGGCAAAACTATTAATAACTTGGTAACCCTGCTAATGACTTGCCAACCTCCCACATTTCTTACCTCATTTCTCCCTCTCTCTCATTTCCACCTGTTCTGCTTTGTGTATTTATCAGTGTACAGAATACTAACAGTAAAACGGTATAGTGAGACTGTTAATCCAAGTTGTGAATTCAGTTTAGTGGTTCAGCAAACTTTCAATACCAGCCCCCTTCTCTCAAGTGCCTATAGTTCTGTGTTAAATTATACAAAATATAGAAGCAATAAAATGCATAAGGATTACTATCCCGCCAGCAAATGTAGTTACTGTTAATGAATTAGCAAGTGCCAGGGACTATGTATGCTATTCCCTACAAAAATGCTAAATTTTCATTATACAAATAGCTTGCACACCTCTGACAACCTTCTCAGCAGCTCGTATAGACACAGCGTCTCTGGGGAGAAAGCCATAAGGAAACAGCTTATTAAATTTTGTAAATCATCAGGCTTGCCTACAAAAGCATGGCTCGGTAGGTGATTTAGTCGTTGGCTTTGAAACTCTGCTATTAGGTCCATTAAACTGAGTCCAAAGTTTAACTTGCCTTGTAAATTATATACAGAAGGAAAAGAAATGCAGAACGTTGTTTGTAAAACTACACAGCACTAGTCCTGCATAATATAATCTTAACGGTATGCCAGAAGCTTATTCTGGGTTTGTTTAAAATGTGTTTAAACATTCGGATAGATTTTGGATTTTGGCCATCAAAAGGATATCCGAGTTTGAAAGCATCAAACTCTGAATGCTGACAATTCAAGCCAGATTTGGCTATGAAATTAACTAATAATAAAATATATATAAGAAATAGGAAAAAAATGGCTGCAAATTAGTTGCTCCTAAGCAGTTGAATGTGTACCTTGCTGATGCTGTCTGGGCCTTTCAGGTGAGGACAGTTAACAAATAATTCAAGGTTGCAAATAACAGAAGATACATCTGTGATTGCCATTGCAGTTCAGGTTCAAAGAGCTGAAGTTTTTACCAACTACCAAGTCACCAAAATGGGCTCCAGAATATGAAGTGCTTCAAAGCTCCATTGAGAAATTCTTGAAGGAAAGCCTTTCTCTATTTAGCACATCTCCTTTTCAGCATCACCGTTCAGCCCTGACAAGTGAGAAAGGATTCAGGCAAGTACAGCTAGATGGATGATAAAACACGCAAACACAAACCAGATGCCGCTAAGATCTTCCTCACACATGTATTTTTTTCTTTTTTTTAGATCACACAGGATTTAAACTTACGTAAGACTATGGATTTCTTTTATCACATTGCAGTTGTTAATTAACTTATCAGTGCCAGTATGTTTATCCACACTACTTTGTGAACATTCTCTGTAATTATTTGCATACTTCCAAACTTGCACGCAATTATCAGCCTCACTTTCGGGTATATTCTTCCACTCCGGCTTTTCTGTTCAAGCTTTTTGTCAGGCTGTGGCTTAGGGACACCATTCCACACTGCAGATAAAGTCTTCTTCTCCTATAACTAGAACATAAGAACAAGCCACTTAAACAACAGGGGGGAGCAAGAGATACGATTTCACCTATCTTCCCAATAATAACACCTAACAAATAAACAAGTCACTCATTTAAGAATATTTATTTATTTATTTATTTATTTATTTATTTATTTATTTATTTAATCTCAGATCCGTCACCACCCACCTCACTGCAGAGTGACTCTGGGCGGTTTACAGTAAAAAGAATAAATGCTAATTAAAATATAATAAATATGAATTAAAATACATTACAATTATAGTATGTAGAAGTCAGGAGGAGTCTGGGAGCATCATTTCAGGCGAACATAAACTTTAGTCAACTACTGCTTATACCTTTTGGTAAAATTTGCTAGTTTGGAATGTGCTACCAGATTTTTGGCTACCCCAGATTAACAAGGTTCTCAGAACGATTGAATGGAATGGTAAAAAAATCAAGATGACAGACAGGGTGGTGTAATTGAAGCTCTGCCATCACACATCTTGAGTTTTTTTACCATACCCTGCAGTCACCTTGATGGCCATCCTTCTACAATAACATGCAGTATAACATGAAGTTTAACTGCTGACTTTTTAGGCTATACTTTTCATTAAAAAACATAGCCATGCATTGAGTCTTTTCAAAAAATATAGGTAAATTATTTTCACATCCAGAACTGCTTCATATTTACTGGTGTTTCCTAAACGCTGTAAATCGCTTTCTCTTCTTTACATTCAAACTGACTGAAGAAATCGTTTTGGAAATAGATTCAAGTGATTGTAATCAAAACCTTGTCTATTCATTGTTGCCTGTAAATATGTTTACGATGATCGCACTGTCTTTTCATTTGCCTGATGCTGGATGTTGACAAAAACAGCTCACCATGTCTTCAACAATGTCATAAAAACAACATCCTTAGGTGCAATTTAGGTAATTCATTTATAGAACTGTATGTTGCTCAGGGTAGATTGATGGGAGTGACTTATAAGCCCTGAAAATAAACAAACTGACCACTTTGAAAGTTTTTAAGACAGTTGCTTTGGCCATATTGCAACTAATGCATGGAAAAGTTAGGAATATTTGTAGATGATAGACAGACAGACAGACAGACAGAAGTCCCTATTTGGTCATCCCAGTCCCAACTGTCCAGGAAACTTAAACAATATTCCTATTATTAGAATTGCCCTAGTGTTTCTTATGATACAAATACTGTATATAATGCTTTATTTTCCCCATTATTTTCTAGGCAAATGTATCAAAGTTACTTGGAAAACAGCATTTATAATATTTTTAGCATACTCCAAGCAAAAATATGAACAAAAGTCTAAAGCAAAAAATCTAAATAAGTATGTGATAATGTAGCAATTTTACATTTCTCACAAAATTCCTTTTTAGAACTTGTACAATACCAATTGTGTTAAAGGCTAATATGATTAGGAACCAATCTGGGCTGAAGACTTAAAGCAAAATAAGACTAGTCGTGAGAACTGGAACCAACATGTTAGAGTTGAGGAAAATAAACTCAAAGGATTGCTTTGAGACACTGAAAACAGGGGCTTGACATCCTCTGCAGGCAACTTCCCTTTGTACTTTTGACAGATAATCACATCATTATGCTGAATTATAATATATAAGGAAGTAGAACACCTAAATGATGGAAATTTGACTCCATGCTGGAAGCTGTAAATCATTTTATGCCAATTGTCAGCAGGAGAACTATTAATTCAGATTGTTTCCATCTGAGCAGCTGGAACCAGTAACGTTCTTTGAATCATCCCCATTGAGGATTTGCAGGTTTGCTGCCATTATAACAATGACTCTATAATCTCAAAGTCATAAAACCCAGCAAAACACAACAGAAGGTATAAAATAAAGCTTTCTTTATTAACCAAAAGAATGCACACACCTTGAAGGTCACGATACTGATTTGTTCGGTAATGACAGCCAACTTGTTTTCCCATACAGGACGTTGTTCTCTCCTTTCTTGCAAAGCAAATATCCTGGGCTGGTAAAGGAACTCATTGCAGACACACATGGTTTGTATACTCACTTTCCACATGAAATTAGCTTTCTTGAGAGTTGGACAGAGGATCTTTTTTTATAACAAACCATGTTAAATGAAGACAATGGTCCTGATAGACATTAAGATCACTAGAGGTATGACTACTTTAGCTACTCTCTATCTTACAGAATGACCAACCCTTGATTCATCTGTTTAAACTGCCCTCTATCCCACTATGCTATTTCATTTTAATTTCCGTTTCACTTCTGCCTATTACAGTTACTCCTCTAATTTTATCCAAGGCCAATCCTGTTCCTGGATGAGTATATACTTCCATAAAGATATTTCAAGGATTTACATTAAACTTGCCTAAATTATACCTAAAACAATGGATGAATTACCTGAATTACACCCAAATGGTTCATGGCTGACATCACAGTATAGATATTTGGCCTAATAGAGAAACTCTTTCATTTAGCTCAGTACAACCTATTTTTCTCCAGACTTCTCCATTTTCTGACCTCAGCTTTGGTGAACAGGAAGAGTGCTATTGGAAACCAGAACCCAAGAATGTGTGTGTGTCTGTGTGTGTAGGTGTGTGTGAGAGAGAGAGAGAGAGAGAGAAAGAGAATGTGTGTTTGGGTGTATTGTTCCTTAAATCTCTATGTTGAGATCTGTCAAAATTTGTTGCCTTCTATGCTTTTTCATGAAAGGTAAGAAAATATTTCTTTTCCATGTGTTTTTCATTCATATTCATTGAGATATTTGTCCCAACAAATTTGTTCATTAATCTGGAATGAAAAAAAAAACAAAACTTCTGCACATTCGCATATAAATATACATTTTTCGAGGTATTTCCTCGCGAAATGTATTTTTGAATACATTTTGATTTTTTTCTCAGCTCAATACAATTAACATTGCAAAAGGATGGTTTCAGGGTATGATCAAGTAAAATTAATATCTTCCAACTTCCCCGCCTTTCACTTCTTACCTCTCTCTGGTCTTGACCTCTGTGTGCATTAGAATTAAATGTATTTATTTATGGTCCCAGACCAAGAAAATACAAGTAAAAATAAAATTTAAGAGTGCAAGGTAAACCAAGCCTGAAACAATTAGTAATAAAAGTAGTAATACCAACTGAATTCTGCAAGCAATAATTACTGATAACATGGCAACCTTTTTAATGATTGCTGAATTTTTTTTCTTAATCCTGCAACTTCTTGGTCAGAAAGACAACTAAGATTTCTGGCATCAGATATATAAGTGCAATGGACAATTTAACACTACATGAATTTCTGACTCAACCTGTGAGTCTGAACACACACAAATGTGATTCTCATATGGGAGACCAATATATCTATGTGTTGTCATAATGGATAATACATCAATTCAGACAAAGGCAAAAATCCTCCTGTGAGGAACATGTCAGAGGCTATAAAAGTATCTAGGGAGCATCCAGGGAGTAGTGGGAGGGGGCAGCAATTGCACTATAATGGAAGTGAATTACTTTAGCCATCATCTTGAAAATCTAAATCCCAGATCCTTGGTTTAAGTTTAACCAGGTCCTTATTTGAATCAATAGATGATACACCCAGGACTAAGAAGCCACAATAAGCCAAATCAAAGCCAGTCTGCCTTTTCAGAGATGAAGTAAACCTCTAGTGGGGCAAGGTAACCAGGGACACACCCTCAGAAATTTGTTTCAGCCAAAACCTGGGATAGCAAAGCCTCAGTCAGGCTTCCAGAGAGACACAGCCAAGCTCCCACCAAGAAAGGAAATCTGAGGTTGAGCAAGGAACACAAAGTATTGTTTTAAAAAAAATTAGATTGAATAGTTTCCCAAGTAGAGGTTGGTACATAGCTGGGGAAGCCCAGAATCTTGGGTTTATATCATTTAATTCCTGCAGGGATCGCTCACATATTTAAGGATCATGTTGAAGACTTTTGGGGCTCTTATAGTGAGTTCCCTCAACTGATTATTCCAAACAGGATGGAAGAGGATCCTCAGATACTTAATCTGGTCAATTGAGCTTTTATTAATTTTCTGTCTTATGAGAAACCTAAAGCACCCACTATAAAGGAGTAAAATCTTAGTTTTTGAATAGTCAGTTTAAGAGATTCCATAGAGCAGTAGTTCACAAACAAAATTAGGCTTCTGCAACGGCCCATCTGAGTTATGGATTGGATGACTGCATCATCTGTGTAAAGAAGAATTGAGATAGACTGAAGGACAAGAGTTGAAACTGGCTTAGAAGGGGCCACAGCAATATCATTAGTATAGAAATTACATAATAAAGGGGCAAGAATAGAACCCTGTTTACCTCCCTTAAAAGTGGGGACAGGGACTGTCAGGGTGCCATTACAAATACCTCTGCTTCGTATAGTACTGTTTTGATGTAGCAAAAGTATCAACCTGAGAAAATGGTGGTCGTGGGTATTGTGGTTAACTGCCTCCAAAGTCTCTCATGAGGAAGAAAGTCAACGGCCACCCTTAAATCAATAAAGGCAACATAAAGGGCAACTTTAGGAGGGCTGAAGTACTTCTCAATTAAATGGTGTAGAACTGCACACCTACCCATTGTGGACATCCTGGTCTGAATCCTACCTGTTCACAAGCAGGATGTTCTTCAGAAGCATCCACTATCAAAGTTGATAATAAAGAAATCTTGCCCAAAAGGTTGATTAGGCAATAGTTGGCAGGATTATGCCTATAACCATTATTTTATATTGGGAGGGTGATAGTATTAAGCCACCTGCAGAGATGTTAAGCAGAGAACAAAAGGGGCTAACACAGAAGCCAATCTGCCAAGATTTATTTTCAGTAACTGGCAAAATCATATATTTACCTTGGGCTTTACCATTTTCCAATCACTTTTTGAATTTCTAATTTCAAAACTGAGGCCCAATCAAGTAAGGGATAAGATAGTGGGAAGCTGAAAAAAATCACCATCAAATGGAACATTGAATAAATCAGAAATATTTGATTTGACCTTTGCTCACGTAATTGCATTACTCACAACTATTTAAGCATCTCTTGATCTTGAAAAATTTGGACCTTGTTCTCTTTGCTGCCTTCTAGCATTTTTTGGTGAAAGTAACTTCCTATATTTCTTTCAATTTATTGATCACAACTGTTCTTTTCTTTAAAGTCTTTGAAACAAACTAATCCTGATATTCCATGGCATACAAGCCTAAATATGGATGTTTGAAGTAATGATATATGTTTTATAAATTATACATCCATGAGGCTAGGATCAGTCAGACCTATTATCTGTAAAGCTCCATGTAAGTGAGTGGTGGCTACCCCAGGCCAACCAATTTTGTGGTCCACAAAGTTCTCTCAGATTGTATAGCTGAAAGAAACTGACCCAAATGCCAATAACTCTTGGGAGGAAAAGCAGTGTTGAAATAAAATTAACAACAATACATGAGCTGATCTAGTTTAGTTCAGAAATAAATGAATATTACTGCTAGTTCCCATCTTCAGAGACCCCCAGCAAAGGAGGTCCTCACAACAGAGTAGCAAGGGAGTAAGGAAGATATTTAAACTCCAGGAGATAACTGCTTCAGAGAATGGGATTGCAATTCAGCCAAGCTGAAAAACGAGAAAACATTACACTGAGAAGTAGTAACAGGAGCGTGGCTTGCAAAACAAGCAAGATAATTATTTTGCTCTTTTTGACACTGATTAGGCCTCAGATGGATTACTACTTTCTGTTGAAGACAAAACATGTTTGAAAGGACAAATTGAAGTAAGTTCAGAGGACAACAAGGAAAAATCATGATGAAAAGGTTTGAGCAAATAAGATCTGTGAGAAAGGGTTAGTCATTTAAACAGGCTGTATCAAGGAACGAAGGAAACATGACCATCTGCAAAGACACAGAAGGTTGACTTAAAGCAAGAAGATAGAGACCAGTTGTTCTCTTTAGGGAGTGAGAACAGAAGGCTTATGTGGCCACAAAAAAGATTTTGAGCAGCATATGAAGGGCAACCATATACATTTAGAAACTACTACATAAACAACAAAGTAGTCAAATGATTTTCTACATATGGGTTTTCTTAGGACTCTATCATATGCTATTCAGCTGGGCATTTTTCTTTTACGATGACAGAGTCATTGCCTTTCCTAGCTCTTTTACACCCATATAGTCAAACAGGAATCTTACGGGATTTTTTAAACATATAGAGGGAACCCTCAGATTAAAGTTTTCTTTATATATAAGAGAAAGAGGAATCCACTTGAAATAGTGGTATTCATGGGTGAGGTTAAGCAAGGAGACCATCCTAGAAAAAGTATCATGTAGAGTAGAACCTCTGAGCTCCTTGTGGTATTATTCAGCACATGATTACATATTACATGTAGTGCAATGTATAGAGATTATCAAAGGAATCAAATTTTAATAGTGCTGTTTGTAGGTGTTTCATCTTTACAATAGGTAATTGTCTGACATTCACAGGAATATTCCTTGCCTATGAATCTCCCAGTGCAGAGTGTAAAGGATTAGAAAGGTAGCCTTGAAGAAGGAATGAAAGGCCATAGTTAGGCCTGAGAAAAAACCCTGGGTGAGGAGAAAATGCAAGATAACCCCATCTTGATTCTCATTAGTATAAGAGAGGGCAGAGGGAAATGTTCAAGATTGTCAAGTAAGATTCCAGTAGTCCTTATGGAGTCTGTTTCCTGACTTGGCCCACCTTAACACAGAGATGTCTAAGAGAATCTCCAGGATAGAAGAGATCCTCAACATTTTAACAACAGGAGAATGTCAGTTCTGCATTAGTAACATGGATTTGCAAATGGTAGCAAATCTTCAAACAGTAAACACTTCATGGCCCCAGCACTGTTATTTGAAATGCTTGGTTCAAATCTTCATGCTTGAAACAATATAGAAAGATGTGACATGGAGTCCCTGTGTTATTTTAGCATTCAGTCTCTAAATAAACCAAGGGAAAATAAGATGCCAAAGAAATATTCTCTGGCATTATTAAATGTAAAAAGCACGTTCATCTGGAACTGTAGTTAAATATATCAATAGGTTCATAGGCACTATTTGCATTTTTCTTCTCTTCCCTTTAAGCCTTACTGCTTCAGTGATGGCAGTAATAGGAGGGAAACATATTTATCTCTCCTGTCACTGATGACATAGAAAAGCAAAGTAGATGTGGGTGTTTCTGTTTTGTTTCTTGCTAATGAGGCTTTCTGAGTATTTTTTGTAATGAAATGCATTTGACATTCAAAGTGTTTATATCTATGTCCCTCCTCAGGGTTGCTATGAGGAGAAAAATATCCATAACGTTTATGCAAAGAAGAGGGTGAGAATCAACAAATCTCTCATAAAGACATGCAGGCAGGACCAGCCCTAAAGACATGAACATCAACAAATACATTATCACATGCATTGCGTTCATTTTGTCAGGATGTCGGAAACCATTGGTTCTAGGTGTTTCATTAAGAACCTCAAGAGTTTCATCTAATGCTCAGGTTTCAGGGTATCAAGGGAACAGGTCTTGTATTAAATGCTAGGTAGAAGGTTAAGTTTATGCACAAAGGACCATAAGAGAAGACCTGAAAGAGGAAGAGTTCCAGCAAGAACCAAGACTGTACTAGCGATTAATAGAGTTCCACCTCTATTAAGTACTAAGTTATGGGATTTTTTATCAAGGTATCTCATGGTTGGATAGGGCTAAATACAGAAAGTAGCAAAGCTCCCCATCCCCAATATTTCCTGGGTCTTCCTTTCTGTAACAGACTTCCTAGCAGTCAGACTGGAAACAGTTAATCCTAGGAACACCCCACTCAAAGCTCTGATTATGGACATTTATTAGAAGGAAGGTTAAGATGATAACCCAAGAATTCCGGGAAGTGCTTTGCTTTTAAATGAGACAACTAGATATGGACAATTTATGTCAGTTTTCTTCTGCTCTTATAGTGAAGATGACTGGAACAAAGCTGCTTTTGTAAAGGTGGGGCAGTGTGTATTTGTGTATAGCTGGATTTCTTTTCAGCAGGAGAAATAACTCACAACTTGATTGAAATATTACAAAGAAGCATCACAGTAGATTGTGATCCCAATGCTTTAATATTTTTAAAAGGTCTACATTTTAAAGAAGCCTAATATACTTATTTTTCAGTCTCAGGATAGACAAGATAAACTAATAGAACTAAAAAGGGAGAAAAATTCTTTAGCTTCCCAAAAGCCAGACATAGCCTTAACTTCTTCTCTGACCAGGGGCTACCTGGTTTTAGCTGCAAACTCCAGATGGCCACCAAATGGTTGATGGCTGCTCCCATCCTGAAAATTTTGGCAGCCTAGGTCAGATAGGTCAACCAAAGGAGTATTCACAAAACACTAGGCATGAGTGAAAAGCCCTTCCATAAAATATTAAGGGTGTGGCAACTTTGGAAATCTTCAAGAGATTCCCTAGGTTGTTTCCACAGGCACATGTATGCCCACCATTTTTGTCCATCCATTCACACAGATAACAGGAAAGCATTCAAGGAAGCTCCATCAACCCTTCTGGGGGATGAAACTATTTATGTACTTCAGGAAGAGATGTTTGCTCACATTACCATACCCTTCAAAGGCTTTGCACAGCTCTAATATTTACCTCTTAGAGAGACGTTTTAAGCTTCTTCAGGAAAAGTAAGTATTCCAGCATTCAGCAAGACTTAGTGGAAACAGGCCATTTGTCAAAAAAATCAGTAGCTCTCATGATGATGATGATTTACATTTATAGGTTGCCAAATTCCTAAGGACTTTCAGTGGCTTACAGATAAGGTACATATGAATATGTGAGGAATAAAAAGTATACAAGTAAAAGGTCCACTCCACAAACTAACAGTCAAACTAATGAAAAACATAGAATAAAGTTGTATTAGGGTCTTCAACTTGCTTTACCTTACGTTTTGAACATCTACTTGGCTGGTTTCATATTTCTAATGTTTGCATTTATTCTTATTTTATCATCAGTAATATACTTGCACTTTCTATATGCATAAAGGTGTGTTTTGTTTCTGTTTTTATTCTCACTTGGGCAAGATTTACATTTGGTGAAGGTAATCTTGCCATTAACAACTTGCTTTTCCCATTTACTCTGACAACATTCTATTGTTGTTCCTTTTCTGATGAGAAATATACAATACTGTGAAAAAGTTTTAGGCAGGTGTGAAAAAATGCTGTAAAGTAAGAATGCTTTCAGAAATATATATTGTAATTGTTTATGTTTATCAATTTACAAAATGCAAAGTGAGCAAACAGAAGAGAAATCCAAATCAAATCAATATTTGGTGTGACCACCCTTTGCCTTCAAAACAGCATCAATTCTTCTAGGTACACTTGCACACAGTTTTTGAAGGAACTCAGCAGGTAGGTTGTTCCAAACATCTTGGAGAACTAACCACAGATCTCCTGTGGATGTAGGCTGCCTCAGATCCTTCTATCTCTTCATGTAATCCCAGTCAGACTCGATGATGTTGAGGTCAGGGCTCTGTGGGGGCCAAACCTGGAATCACGTCCAGGACTCCTTGTTCTTCTTTATGCTGAAGATAGTTCTTAATGACATTGGCTGTATGTTTGGGGTTGTTGTCCTGCTGCAGAATAAATTTGGGGCCAATCACATGCCTCCCTGATGGTATGGCATGATGGATCTGCCTGTATTTCTCAGCATTGAGGACACCATTGATCCTGACCAAATCTCCAACTCCATTTGCAGAAATGCAGCCCCAAACTTGCCAGGAACCTCCACCATGCTTCACTGTTCCCTGCAGACACTCATTATTGTACCACTCTCCAGCCCTTTGGCAAACAAACTGCCTCCTGCTATAGCCAAATCTTTCAAATTTTGACTCACCAGTCCAGAGCACCTGCTGCCATTTTTCTGCACCCCAATTCCTATGTTTTTGTACATACAGTAGTTGAGTTGCTTAGCCTTGTTTCCACATTGGAGGTATGGCTTTTGGACTGCAATTCTTCCATGAAGACCACTTCTGCGCAGACTTCTCCGGACAGTAGATGGGTGTACCTGGGTCCCACTGGTTTCCACCAGTTCTGTGCTGATGGCACTGCTGGACATCTTCTGATATAGAAGGGAAGTAAGCATGATGTGTCTTTCATCTGCTGCGTTAAGTTTCCTTGGCTGACCACTGCATCTACGGTCTTCAACGTTGCCCGTTTCTTTGTGCTTCTTCAAAAGAGCTTGAACAGCACATCTTGAAACCCCAGTCTGCTTTGAAATTTTTGCCTGGGAGAGACCTTGTTGATGCAGTAGAACTCTCTTGTGTCTCGTTGCTGTGCTCAGTCTTGCCATGGTGTATGACCTGTGACATGAAACTGTCTTCCACAACCTCACCTCAGTAGCAGAGTTTGGCTGTTCCTCACCCAGTTTTAAGCCTCCTACACAGCTGTTTCTGTTTCAGTTAATGACTGTGTTTCAACCTACCTATGAAATTGATGATCATTAGCACCTGCTTGGTATAATTGGTTAATCATACACCTGACTCTAATCCTACAAGATCCCTGACTTTGTGCAAGTGTACAAAGTGTGCAAGTGTAAGAATTGATGCTGTTTTGAAGGCAAAGGGTGGTCACACCAAATATTGATTTGCTTTAGATTTCTCTTCTGTTCGCTCATTTTGCATTTTGTAAATTGATAAACATAAACAATTATAATATATATTTTTGAAAGCATTCTTACGTTATAGCATTTTTTCACACCTGCCTAAAACTTCTGCACAGTACTATATATGCCAATTCAATTTATATAATTCTGGGAACTTTCTGGAGAATATGCTTCTCTTGACTTTACCTTTCAATTTCCTTTTTATCCATGCCCCATTTTTAGATACCACCTCCTTTGCAGTTAAGCATAACTCTGTAAGACTTTCTAGCCAAACATTTCTTTATGTATGTGTTGAATTTCATAGAACTAACATTTAATTAAACAATACACTATTTTTAAAAGTTTGAAAAGGCTATAGCAATGTAACTTTAACACTGAAAAGGAAATACATAGACGCATAACTTTTGATAAAGTACTTGTCAGCACATTTTAATTTCCTTGCACGCAAAAAAAAGGAAAGAAAAATAGCTAACTAGAAACTCCCTGTTGTATTTCCGTAACTGACACTCCAGATGCAGAAGGCAGAACTAAAAGCTCTTATTTCAGTAGCATCTTGGCATTGTCTACTTCAGCTTATAAGAGCTATGAGCTAAGTAAGTGCTGAAGCTAAAAGCAGTGTGGTTTTGTGGTTAGGACAAAAGAAAAGTAGTGAGACAGAGGACACCTTGGCTCCCCCTTTTGACCTTTGTTCAGCTCAGCAGAGAAATCATTCTGAGATTTTCCAGCTATAAAATGAAAAACAACTTCCCTCTGATTTTAACAGCATACATTGATCAGGATTCTGTTGCAAAGAAAACTTCTATTTATTGTATACCAACAGTGCCATTTTGACCACTCCGCTCTTCTTTTCAAGACCCTCCTCTGATACTCTTTCAATGAGACACACAACATTATTACACACAACACTCAACTGAGTCACCTTTAACATTCTACATTCAGATCAGCTATATAATGTGAAGACTCCCAGAGGTCTGCCATATTGAAAAGTTCTGAATTCCTACATTCTCCATAGCACTTGCAGACTTCCAATGGCGCAACACAGAACATGTCTTGCCTGTCTTTATAAGACCTGAACTTGTTACTGGAAAAAAATGCTTTCATATTATGTTTAATACGTGGAAAATTCCAGCCAAAGGTTAAAATGTGAGGGAACCATCCACTGTTTTTAGCCAGCCTTCCCAAACTGTATTCCATGGTACAGTTCCTTAAACCTAGCTTGGACCAGAATAGTTATCCCTAGCCAATTCACTCAGTTTCATGTGCCAAGAATACATCTAATTTTCTGTTAGGTGGGAAAAATGGTTAAGATGGTCCTGGATTCTAATAGCAATGTCAACAGTAATAGATGGGTTAAACATGGGACTGTAATTTTTTTTCTTTCTACGCAATACATTGGTGAGTAAAACAAACTGTTTATACACAATGATTTAAGTCTTTACAAGGGGATTCTGACAAATGCCACTCTTGGAACCTCTTACAATTCACAGCAAGGAAGGTCAAAATAACTTGAACTTCAGAAACAATTATGTATGGATGATGTAGGGCTCTGGGTGAATGTAATATTCAAGGAAAAGGTGGATAACCAGACACAGAATAGAAAGCTGACTACATTGCAAAGATAAAACAGTAAACCGGGGGAATGCACACTTTTCCAAATTGTTGACATTTGAGTAGGATGTCAGAGATCGCACTAGAAGAAGCAGGACAAAAACTCAATTTAACTAAAACATATTTAAATTGAGATCCCAGAGGGTCATAGATGCCTCCACACCTTCCTTTATGAGCGAGAATGCGGATCCATGAAAGAAGTCAGCCAACAGAAGTTACTTCCTTTGAAGGCAGAAAGCCTTATTGCCCTATCTCCACTTCAGCAGTATGAGCTAAAAAGGGCCATCAAGGGGCAGAGTATGGGAAATGCCCAATCAGCTGGATTCAAAGCTCTCCATTATCCCCCTGACAGTCTGACAGACTCGGGGCCTTGACTGGTTGTTTTCACTTTACGCTGGAAGCAATGAGAAGAAAAGTATAAAGCATTGGCCATGATTAAGTTAAAGAATAGTCAAATTCACCCTGTTTTTTCTTCCTTCTTCCCTAGTAGGTTGGATGGCTTTGGATCTGGTGACCACAGCAAGCAAACATGAGAGCCAGTGAGATTGAACAGACAGGTTTTGGCGCATCTTTGAGCCACGCGAGTATAAAATAAACTTTCAAGAGATGTTAAGCATTAATGAAATCTCTCAAGGTGAGGTATGACATTGCTAAGCAATCTTTCAGAAACATAAATCTAACTTGTTTTAGAGGCCTAGCAGGGGGACATACATAATAAATAAACATCAGCTTTATTTTTAAGGACATACCAGTGTGACATGAGACATTAGACAGAGAAAATTGAAAGTGGGTATGAGACACACCACACACAAACAAGCACACTTGTAATTAAACCTTTAAAGTACAGCTGAGTGAATTTCTTATCCTGGTCCAAGATTTATTAATACACATGTCAGTGTCAAACCTAATAAAGGCACGGTGTTAATTGTAATTGTAGTGCCAGCTGTTAACAGCTGTCGAGGTATTTCTGGCACAGAATGTGCTCATTGTGTATGAGCCTGATGACAAGGCTGAATACAAGCATCAGCCTTTTTATTTCCAGACTTAGAACTTCAGGAGCTAGTTTAACTGTCAATTAAACTGCCTACTTCGCATCGGCAGAACAATACTGATTTGTACAAGTGGAAACTTATATGCTCAAGAAAGGCCCAAAAGTAAAGTAGCAAGGAAAATATTTACTCATACCAAGCGTTCTCACCATCAGAATTTGCCTGCAGCAACATCCAAGGTCAATCTGAAAGGTCCTGCTGTGGCAAAACAGATTGTTTATTAAGCTCCTAACCTAACAAAGTGATGTATAACAGCCCAGATTCACTGGCTTCCAGTCAAGAACAGACATAATATTTTATCAAAAAAGTGGGTGCACTACTTCTTAAAACAATGAGATCCTCAATTCCTTCCTTAACATGAGTAACTAGAGTAACTATGGGGTCCAGAAGATATTATTATTTCCTTGTCTTTAGTGCTGTGCAGTGCTGGATTCTTGTTTTAATGCTGAGGGAAAGAACCCATGGCTAGATAGTGTTAGAGAAGGCTTTCCACCATCCCTGATCATTGGCCAATCTAGCTAGGATTGATGGGAAGTTGGAGAACAGCAACATAAGGAAGGACACGGGTTCTCTATTCTGAGATTAAAGAATGAAATCAAAGCCACCTATTAAATTATGTATTACATCACCACCTCTACAAAATAACAGAATGCCTTTTAATTAATTAATTAATTAATTAATTAATTAATTTGCATCGTAAGCATGCCTTTTTTTGGTCAATTCCCCATGAGTGGTTCATAGCATCTTCTACAGTCATCCAACCATCATTATGCCAAAAATCAAACAAACAAACAAACAAGCAAACTAGTAATGGATTTTCATCAGTTGAAAATAGATTTGATTAATGTTACAAGTCACTGGTGGGGAAATGGCCTTTGTTATATTTACAAATAATAGAACTGGAAAGTACCACTTAGGTCTTCGACCTTTCATGAACTGTCACTGGAAAAGAAGGAAAATTGGTGTGAAGAGATGCATTGGGACTCAGTCATAATAAAATAATTTTCACATCAATTTTCCTTCTTTTCCACCTGCATTGTTGGTGTGTTTCCCTCTGTTTGCTCTAATAAATTAAATCACACAAATCACACTATCAAATAGCCAGAGTCCCACCATGATAGAAACAAAACCCCACTTTTTCCAAGGACATTCATACATTTACAGGTATTCTTTATTTCATTTATCATTTATGGTCAGTATGAAGACTTCAATGGTTTAACCTATAAACATTCTCACCTAGGCACCCCATCTATGGGACCGACCCAGTAGTTAAGAACCATACTTCACAAGATCATGAAACCATTTAATGGAGGAGCACAGACAAAATGGTGGCTTAATATAGTTCAATCACCAGAAGATTTCACCAAAAATAGCCAGTGGCAAGGGATTATGAGGCCACTAGTCCAAAACACATAGAGGGCACCAGCAAAGATCCCCATCAGAGGACATGGAGAAGTATGACAGATTTCTACATGGTACCAGGGTCAAATTATTCTCATACAGCAGTTCTACCCTCTTTTTCCAAGTAGGTTGAATGATTATTGCCAGATTGTTGTCTCCCTCAACTTGTCTCATGCAGTGGGCTTCTTGGGTATATTGACCCACATGGTTCATTTGGAAAGTATTTGCTATGTGGGGTCAGATTAATTGTTCAAACCCATCTCCAGCACGTCCACTCCAGCACTTCCTTAACCGCAGACTAGACAAGGTGATACAATGAATGGTTGTACCTATAGGAGTGGAAACTGGGCCTTACGGAAAATTCTGCAAGCTTGCCAGGTTTATCACTTCCTCATGGCAATATAAGTAAGTTCATAGGTGCTTGCATAGAAGTCAACAGATATAAAAGCATTGCTGTTATACACGCAAATGCATGATGAGATCATCTTGGGAAGCATGTTCACAGGAAGATGAATTCATACATTGAATCTTCATCTAGGAAGGATACAAACTACTCTAACAGAGAGATTCACTAATTTACACCAATATAATTTCACATTGCACATATATAGTTTACTATATTATTTCAACACTCAAAGACTTTTTTTTATAGCATCTGATGGGAAAGGTATACTCATAAACCCTCCAGTTATATCATCAATGCCTTGCATGATCTGGATTATAAACCAATAAGTCTCTTGCTCAAGCAACATTATCAGTTTTTACCAGATTTTTTTCTCAACATTTTTTTCTGTGCTCCGTTGATGAAGATATTACTGACCTACCTAATCCACTAAAAGCTATTAAGAGTTATTTGGTGACATTATTTCCTCCCTATTAATAACCTCTCTCAGTCTCTAGAGATTCCAGAGATGTGGAAGTAATGTAATTGTTCTCTGTAGGGCAGTTAAATTGTCTTTTTCAACTTAATGCTAACTGGTCTCTGTGACCAGTTTAGTGACCAACCGAGTATTTTTCATGGGAAATTGCAACAATCTTGTAGAGAAACAAGATTATGCAAGACACGCAGCTAAATCGACAAAGGAAATGAAACCAAGATCTGGCAAGTGAGTCAAAGCAAAGTGCAAAAAACAAATTTGCTTACAGGAATGTGCATAAAACAGTGACATTCCACCATCTCAATTTAGCTGGGCAACCTGCATTTTCAGAGTCTTTTTGCCACTCTCTAAGCACCCTGATTTTAAGCAAACAGCTTCCTTTTTATGGAAAGCTGTCAGTCATAAGGGTTCATTAGTCAATGGCTGTTAAAAGCATATTATACAAGTGGGTTGGAGGCTGCTAAAAGTGTCAGCAAAACTTAATGGCACCATCATCATGTTACTATGTTACAATTAACCTGTGATTAGCTTTTTGCATATTAAACCCCCCTCTTTCTTTTATAAAGTTTTCTAAAGCATTCTCAGTTTGAGCAAGATATTGTCAAGATATTGGAATTCTATTGGAAAGTGATGCATCTGTTTAAATTCCTATCAGAATGAACTGTGGATTGAGGCGCTTCTTCCTAGTTTCACCATTAAGAGTTGGTGTGTAGAAGCCTCTAAAGGAAAATAGCGTGGAACAGAAAATTGCACAGGGAGTGCAGGTGAGCAAAGTCACTATAGGCTTCTGTGGAGGTAGCACAACACTGCCATAATTGGCGATGCAAAGTTTGCATAAACAAAGCACCTTTTTTCAGGCAGCCTTGCTTGATACGTAGTCAAGTAACACTTGTTTAAATAATTACAGCAGCTAATTGCATTCCTGTTTTGCTTTTGTTAGAGATGTGAAAAAGATTACGCTGAGGATGTAGAAACAGAAGTGACCTAGTTAAAAATATTATTCGTATTTTTATATATACTTAAAGATTATGAATCACCAAAGGAGCACAAAAAATAAAGATAATTCCTCAAGAATAAGCCAAGTTTAGCAGCACAAGTTAACACCATAAGAATGCTTCAACTTCTAAGAAAAATGGACCATTTTTAATGTTTATCTTCTACAAGTGAAGTTTCCCTCAGGTCAGATCAAGCTCTACACTTTGTGCCTACCAACGTCTGGACTACAGCCATGGATGGTAGTCTCATCCAGGACTTAACCAAAACCACCCTGCTTATCTTTTGCAGGTTCAGCCAGGGTAAGTTGAAGTTGAAGTTCCAAAGACAAGGAAATGGCTAAAAGTTTCCATATTGATGCCAAAAAAACTGTACATGAAGTCACAAGTCATGTTTGACACAAGGGAATCTTCATCTTAATTAGCAGGATCCAACTGACATTCTCTGAGTTCAGAAGCTAAGCAGTGTTGGGCTTGTTGGATTGGAAACCATCAGGGAATACAAAGGCTATAGGCTAGATTTGGAACAATGGCAAACCTCTCCTATACTATGGCTAAGAAAGATACAAAGGTCTGTTCCAGAAACCATCAACCTGAAGGAATCTTCACCTTTACCTTACAGTTCTATAATCAAGGTTTCATCCATTCACTGAAGGACCAAGTGAGGTCTAACAAAAACTGTTATAACCCAATATATTAGATTTGGTTCCTTTCCCGCATCCAGAGGAGGAGGTGGAGGCAAGTTTACCAAATTGGGGTAAGCCTATGATGAAATGGTGCTACCATGCTGTGTGAAAATATTGAGCTGCACTTAGCCAGACAGTATGTGACACAGTAGAGTAGAAAAGTTGGCGGTCTGTACATAACACAGCTAATAAACACAGGACTCCAATGAGCTATAAGACAATTGCTGATATGGTGCAGAACATCCAGCTTTCTCCATTCTACCATGACACATTCCATGTATGTTCCATTGTTCTGAGGCGACCTAACCCTAACCCTAACCCTAACCCTAACCCTGAGCCTTCTCTATTTCCTTCCCTAGCTCTCTGGTGCCCCTCCTGACTTTAAAAGACAGGACACATTCAAGATACAGAGTATATAAAATTATTTAAAACTCAACTTCATGAGGAAGTATATATAATATTAGGTAGTTATACAGAAATGAAGCTTATTATAAAATGCTACTCTTGTCCAAGGTTCTATCCAAGTAACTAATTATGTTGGGCACTGTTGGGCTTCAGGGTTTAATGATCGTGGTCTAGAGAAAAGATTTCCTGATATATATCTTTAAAAAGGAAAATAAAAACTAATACAGACTAATATAAAGTAAGAAAAAGAAAAGAAAAAGAAGAAATCAAAGAGAAAGCTAAATGTGCAAGAAAGGGGGAAAAAAGTAAGAGAAAATTGGAAAAGAAAGAAAAAAGAAAGAAGTAGCCTCTAATCTTCCTTACAACAGTTATAATTACAATTATCTATTTATCCCCTACTTTGTGGTTACAACATGACGCTCTTCTTTCTATAATCTATCCTGTCTAATCATCAAAACCACAAATCATACGTTCATTTTTTTCTGTTTTATGCAAAAAGTCCATAAAGGGTTTCCAATCAGCAATAAACACAGATATTGTCTTTTCTCTGATCAAAGAAGTCAATTTGGCCATCTCAGCAAGTTCCATCATCTTCCCCAACCATTCCTCCATTGTAGGTATTGCTGAATCTTTCCATCTTTTTGCATACAATAATATGATGGTGGTTATCATATGTAAAAATAAAGTTCCATGACTTGTTTCCAACTGTTTGTCCATCAGTCCCAAGAGGAATACCTCTGGTCCCAATTGTATATTAATCTTTAAAATCCTCTGAATCAATGTATGTATTTGAATCCAAAATTTTCTAGCTTTTTTACACATCCGCTAAGCATGATAAAATGTCGCTTCTTGTTATTCACATTTCCAACATGAATTTGAAGTGCCTTTGTACATTCTAGACTATTTCTCTGGTGACATACCAATGGCACATCATTTTATAACAATTCTCTTTATGATTATAACATAGTCTGGATTTCAATCCTTTCAACCACATATTTTCCCATTGTTCCATTTGTATATTATAACCAAAAATTTTAGCTCTTTCTCTTACATTCTTTCACTTTTCTTCTGTTTCAAATTTCAATAGAAGTTTATACACTTTAGCAATTACATGTTCATCATTTGTACACAATTCTATTTGAGACTTAAATCTTACAATGTTTGAAACCACAAACTCTTTTGTCTGCTTTAAATCTTTCTAATAACTCTAAATAAGAAAACTATTGGCAACTATGTCCCTCTACCATCAGTTCTTCTCTTGATTTTATTTTGTATTCCTCTTGACATATCTCATGGTAAGTTAGCCATTTGTGTTTGTCTATTATTTTTCATCTATAAAATGCTTCTTGTGCTGAGAGCCACAAAGTGTTCTCAGGCACAACTTGGATTTGTATCTATCCCATATTCTCAATATGGCACATCTAACATAATGATTTTTAAAATCCACATTAACCTTGACTTTGTTGCAACACAGATACCCTAGAGAACAGAATTCCGGATGTTTTGCCAGCAACTGTGACTAGTAGCAGACCACCTTGCCTCTGAAGATGCCAGCCACAGTTGCCGGCAAAACATCTGTTCTTTAGACTTCGGTTCCTAAAACTTGAAGCCCAGCACCTGCCATGAAAGCCTACATCAGGCTAACCAACTATGCATCCTTTCATGATATCCATTATCCTCCCACACGACTAGCTTCTCCTGTTCCATTTAGCCTATGAAGAGTATGCTGAATTTTTGCTAGAGTATTTTTGTTTCCCATCAAATCTTTTTTTTTTCTTTTCCTTTAATTCTGGAGACATTGATTTCCCAAAGCCCTCTAATGCATTCATTCTGTAGATGATGCCATGTGGCTTCTTGATTGATTGATTGATTGATTGATTGATTGATTGATTGATTGATTGATTTTAACGAAATGGATTCTCTAGATCTATTGAGGAAGGGAAAACTAAGAGGTCTTGGGGCAATTTGGTGGATTACTAACTGGACAGAAGTGCCTTCTAGATTCTGATGGATCTCTAATCACATTTGGATGCCATCGGTCATGATATCTCTGAGTCTTGTGTTTCTATCATTAATATTTTATTCCAACAGCCACCATGTCAGGTAGTTTAAGCTGTGGGTAATGACTGACCCAAAGATACTCACTTGACTTTTTTTTTTTTTAATTTCTGCACCTAGAATTTGTGTCTCCTTTCTTGAAGAAGCCTCCCATACTATACTATAAGACACTGCCAGAAACTGATATTGCCATTTTTTAAAATCATTCATCACTTTTAATATTTTATATATCCTTAACTGCTGTGGTACCACTTCTTTCATTGTTCGGTGCTGTCTGGTTTTATGTTCCAGATTTTTTTTTTTTTAACTGTTAAGATTTCATTTTCCTGAATCACCTAAAATTCCATAGAGGACAAATGAGAGGGATGTAGAAACTGAAATTTATTTTCAAATGTCTTTATACTTATCCACCCAAACTGTAAAAATTTTATCACTGTCTTACTGAAATCACTATAAAAACTATATAAAACAGTGGGGAACAGTGAAGAACTTCTGTACCTCCCATATATCTTCTCTCTCTCTCTCCCCCTGTGTGTGTGTGTGTGTGTGTGTGAAATGATACATTGAAATTTTAGAGGAAAAACACAACTGCCTTCGATCTGAAAATCTCAGAAGATTTGGGTTGTAGATAATAAAGGGCATTGTTTTTTATTATCTATATTAATAGTCATGTATCTGGCTGTACATATTACTACTGGCTTTCTCCAAAGAGTAACAAAGTGCAGTAGGAGTAAAATGATTAACTGTTCTCTCTCCCTTCTCTACTTTTTTACACATTGTTCATAAGAATAAATTTTAACAGCTCCTCCATTCTTCTTTTTTTTATTACAGAACTTTATCTGACATTTCTCTTAGTTCGTACCAGGCCTTAAATAGGCAACAGTTTTAAAAGAAAGAGCTCTTGAGCGAACTTCAGCAAATTCTGTTCATTTGCATCTGAATTTTATTTTGAACATTTTATTGAAATTTATTTTTCAGAATGTATTGGGATGTCGACCTATTGCACTGCTGTTTCTCTTAGATTTTAGACAGGTAAAAAGACTAGACGTTCTGTATGACTCCTACTTTCTGTGACTCATGATGGACTGAAGAGCACACGCAAAACTCCAAGGAAACTGAACTGGGTCTGACTGTTAACAGCACTTGGGAAAAGCAGATTAATCTCTCAAGATAAGCTCCAGTCACATTTGAAATAAGCAACCAAGCAAACACACCACATGCACACACAACGTTGAAAATAGCTTTAACCCTCTCCCTTTCTCTCACACACAACCATTTTTATTCTGGCAATGAAAAATTATACCACAGCAATATCAAATGGCCAAATCCAAAATATTCTGCTGTGGTTAGAAAACATGAACTAACCAAAAAAAGAAACCATCACCATCTTCTGCTAGGAAAGTTTCCCTTTTCCCCTGAAAATAGGTATCTTTTCCAAGTGATTTATTGGATTCTCTCATCTTGAAGAACTCTCAAACCAAGCAAAATTTCTTTGGAGAAACGGAGCTGAGCTAAGGGAGAATCTGCATCCTTTATCTTACAACTCTCAGTACGATCACTCAGCTGGTCTTCTATCCATTTAAAAAAAGTGCTGATCCAAATACATCTGTGTTCCCTTTTGTGTTGGCATTCAATCACCAAAGGAGGAAATACGTGGGAGATTAATGAGATCTTTTTTCTTCTCATATTGCTCCGTCTATCTCATAAGATCTATTTTCTGTGTGCTTATTTCAAGGGGTGTCATATCTCTGTTTCCACATTTGCCCAATTTTTCATTTACTCTTTCCAAGCCCTCTCAGTAGCTCCACAATTTTGCATTATGATAAGACACGGAAATAATCCATTACTCAGAAAAAAATAAAGCACCAATTGTGGACCATATAAACAAAAGCTCTAGTAGTTCCAGGTTGACTTCATTCAAGGGTCTTGGATGCTACAAAGGATTGTGCAGAAAATTCTTCTGTTTGCCTATGTTGGTGGCCAATTTTATGGATCCAGAATGTAGCAGAAAGGTTCAGGAGAACTAACTCTTGTGATTGACTCTTTCTCAAGAAGTAACTAGCCCCCCGAAACAAAGGCAACACACCGAGGCAACAAAGAAGGAGATTATTGCCAAAGAATAGGCCCATGTACCCATAGTCCACCTTTGCCTATGCTCTCGAAGTCAGTTCTGCCATTTTACTTCAAGGACTCTGAGAAAATCAAGGTGATGCCTGGGATCAGCCAACAGAGAGAGGCCACTGAGAAGTGATTTCATCACGGGTTCAGGATATTTCATGTTGCCAGCAGTGTACTAAGCCTTTAGCAGACTCACCCATCAGACTGTTGGGGAAATCCCTGAGTCCTTGTCAGAATCCCTCCAGACCCATAAGCCTCCTGTAATAGGCTGATTGCCAAGATTACCTGGGACAAGCCCATGGTTGTCATGGAGGCCATGAACCAGTTTGAACCTTATTACTCTGAGTTTTCCCCTCTTCCCTGAGATGTTGTCAAGTTTTTCTGTCTTGTCCTTAACTTTGTGTGACTCCAGACAAATTTGGCTACTCTGAGTCAGGGGTGAAAACTAAACAAAATTAAACAGATTACGTTTATTTTTAAAAAGTTCAAGGATGTCATATATGAATGTAAACTTCCAGACACCAGCATGCTAGTGTCTTTTATTCTAAACTCACAACTTTCATAGAAAATAGCATACATTTGGTAAAGTTGCATGTACACACACATACACACACACACAATATTACAGGAAGTTGTGTGCCAAAAAGTATGTATTAGAGGTTTGTTTGTTTCTGGTGCCTTTGAATCAGTGTTGATTCCTGGCGGCTGCCTGGACAAGCCCCTGCAGTTTTCTTGGCAAGATTTCAGAAGTTGTTTGCCATTGCCTGCTTCCTAGGGCTGAGAGGGTGTGACTGGCTCAAGGTCACCAAGCTGTTTCATGCCCAAGGCAGGACTAGAACTCATGATCTCCCAGTTTCTAGCCTGGTGCTTTAACTACTATACTGGTAGTCATTGGGCTACAACCCTAATTGGGACTGGAATTTCCGTGGCTAAGCAAAGTGCTTATTAAATGAAACATCACACGATTGCACTGCTTTGTGACAGCAGTCCTGGCAGTCCAGATTGCAGTTGTTAGACCAGGACTGCACAGTGGTACGCCAGGACATCATGCTTCTCCCGCCCTGTGTGAATTGGCTCCACTTCAACTCCTCCCACCCGCCTATTTCCCCCCATCTCTTCCCTTTTGGCCATCCTGCACAGCATGGCTGAGATGAAGAGGCTGCTGTATTCTGCTCCCCACCACTGTCACCCCCAGCTGACCTTCACTGTCGTCTTTACCTTTACCTCTCTCCCCTTCCTTCCACGCTCAACCCTATGCCAGCCTGGTCTGGGAGATGCGGCCTCTCCTACAGCCAAGGAGCATGATCACGGCCGGTGGTGGCTGAGACCACTGAAACAGGGCAGGTCCACCGGAGCACAGTGATGGGGGAGGCAGCGGCAGAGGTCAGCCCAGTGGAGCAGAGGTGAGCCAAAGACAATGGTGAAGGTCAGCTGAGGGTAGGGGGTGCAGCAGTGGAATACAGCAGCCTCTTCATCTTGGCCATGCTATGCAGGGCGGCCAAAAGGGAAAAGAAGTGGGGGGAGATAGGCGGGTGGGGGGAGTTGAAATGGAAGCAGTTTGCACAGGGAAGGAGAATGTGACTATGGGATGCTGTGACAGTCATAAGTGCAGGCCAGTTACCAAGCACCTGGATTTTGATCATGTGACCACAAGGATGCTGCAACTTTGAGGATCTGTCATAAGTCCATTTTTTCAGCACCATGATAACTTTGAACAGTCACTGAAGAAATGGACATAACCCGAGGACCACCTGTACTAAACTGGCACTTGTATTAGAGGTAGTTGCATTAAAATAATTGGTTTATTGCTCATTCTTTATTAGTGATCCATATCAGATGCCGACAAATTAGGGGAAATTCTAAAACTAATCTCTAAAACTGCCCAGTCTCCAACAGCCTTTACTTCTTAGAAACTTTATCTTGGTTCTTCAGTATTTCCAAGTGCAAATATTGTGAGTGCCTGAGCAAATAAAGTAAGACCAGATCTTTATTTTATTTATTTATTTTTCAAAGTTACATATGCCGCCCATCTCACTATACAAGTGACTCTGGGTGGCATTACAGATAAAAACTATAAAATCATGGGGGGCGGGGGGGGGCGTTTGTGTGTGTGTGTGTGTGTGAAAAACTACAAAAGGTTAAAATTAAGCCAGAAAGTTAAAACTACAATGCATACTAAAAACTGGAGAAAGCACCCTCAATCTGATTAATAAATGTTACGATTTATTAGGAGATTATAAATAAACAAACCCTTACAAGAAAAAAATGGAATGAGAATCTAAATAGAACAATATATGGTTAAGAATAACACCTGAGTCTTTAGTGATATATCAGGTAATCTACTGAAAACAACACACATCATCTCTGACTTTTGAACTTTCAGGTGGGGACTGCAATGAATGGGCAGGTTGAAGAGGAAGAGGGTTATCCTCTCTATGCAAATGGCATAGAGGCTGGCACAGAAGCTGGTGCCAAAGTAGTTCTGTATTTTCACCAAGATCTGGGTGTAATTTTCAGTGGAATTGTCAAAACGATAAACAAATAATACAATCAGGGCACCATTTGAACAGGCAAAGGATACTCTTGCATGAACAGTTTTCAAAAAGAAGGAGATCATTGATTTGAGGATGGGGCAACTGTGTTTTACTGCAAAGTTGTTCTCTGTATTCTATATGCTGATCTCCACTCCATCAACAAGACACTGATGTCTGTCTCCAATTATTTTCTTGAGCTTTCCTTATTATGGCTATTTTGCAGAGTTCTAGCTGAAGCAATTTTGATAAATACGATTCCCTTGAAGGAAAATAACTTCCTGCTCTTTAGGATATATTATTGAGTCCATAACCAGGGTTAGCAGCTATTGTTCCCATCTATGCCAACTGTTCTAGACGGTGCGAGAAATTGGTCCGCGTGCATGTATGTGTGTGTATTCATTCTTACCTTCTGAGCATGTCAGGTCAAATTCTCTTTAGTTCAGAAATTGATTTTTGATATCATATGATAGAAATTCACTACCATGTATCTTTAGGAAGACTTTAGAAAGGAGGTGTGATTGGCCCTGATAGAACTTGATTCACTGAATGCTCAGAAGTAACTATCTTCTGACCTTATGCCGCTAAATGCTTTTGTATTAGAGAAGCACTGCAATTGTACACCTATGGAATAGATAATGAACTCTCTTTTTTCTAAACCAATTGTAGCTACTGAAATGGATTTTTTTCTCCTCTTTTCTTTGCAGGCTGAATTTGGAACTCACGCCCAGCCCAAATCATTTGAAAAAAAATAAAACAACCAACTTCTACTATCTATCAAATGACCACCCTTTGTACTTGATTGCTCGCTAAGGGTAGTTGATGTTTTTAAAATGAGACTTGATGGTTCAGGGCTATTACCAGCCAGGTCGCAGCTGATATCAGTCTTCTGCCAATATGTCTCTGGGGCAGACAGAGGAAAAAAGAGAGAGAGAGAACAATTTGGAGCTGGAAAGTGGCTCACCAAGGCAGAAAGAAAGCTGACTTTTGCAACTAGCTGGAGGAAAAAGACTCAGTGTGTTCCGGAGAGATGCTGCTTGTTTTAGAGAACTGAAGCTACCTTATAGGTCGCTGCTGATGGGCCTTTCCTCCAACCCCTGCTCAACTTGGACTTTGTATATAATCCCATGACACCAGCACATTCTAGTCCAAAGAAAAGCAAAATCCTATGGAACTTCTAAATTTGCAGAGGCTGAATTGTTTAAAAAACAAAAAGAGGTAAGAACCACTCACAGATTGCCCCATATCTAAGCAGTCAGCTGATACTTGTGAAGTGCAGTAGAGTTACACATCACCATCTTAGGAGAGTAAAACAGGTTGTCAGATGTCTGCAGTGTTTCTCCACACACTGTCTAGCTCCTAAAAATCCTATGTCAGTACTGACCTGCTCTGCTACTCCTCCCTGCTCTTCTGATATGCTCAGAATTCAGGGAAATGTTCAATGCAATATGATGTGTTCAATAAGAGCTGCTTATTATCCCCTAAAAGACAAAGAATTGGAAATCGGTGTGACATATACAAACATGATTATGTGATTTACATTTTAAAGTGCCCCTGGGGTTTGATTTGCATATGAAAGAATCCCAGAGCATGAAACAAAGGATTAGAAGGCATGACAAGAGTGTTATTAGCAGAGAACAGACTTTGTCCTACAGACCAACCTTTCAAACAATTGTAGCGTATTTGTCATTCAGACGTCTAGCAGCCTGAGTGGGTTTCCCTTTCACAAAAGAATGGGAAGGGGGCAAAAGAGAGAAAAAGAACAGAAAGATGTTCTTTTTAACTTAAAAGGAGTTAAGTAATTTCTTAGGACTTTAAGAATAGATAAGCATGATTCTTCCTCTGCGCTGGTTCTTCCAGGGCCTTTAAGTGCACCTTTTTAAAATGGAGGACCTGCCTAGGCTGACAATGAACAGGTGTACAAGCTCATTTTTCAAGCGCAAGGCAAAATTCATCTTAAGACCAGAAGCTTGGACTTTTTTGGAACCATAGCAACAGGGTGCTTTGGGTCCATTCTGTTGTTCAAACTAAAGTGCATCCATTGAAATGGGAAACATGATATATTAGCCATCTCTTTATGCCCCAAAGACCCAGGAAGAATCTCAGGACAGACTTACCCTGAAGTAAAGAGTTTGATTACGGAAGACAGAAACTATTTAGACTGGACTTGGGTAGCCTAAAGAAGATCAGGTTTTAGGCAAGCTGGTTGTAGGTTGCCTCTGCTAAAAGAATGAAATGAGTCTTGCTGCAAATCGGTAAGTTAGGAAAAGTAATATAAAACTATATTAAGTAATAAATAATGTAAGTAATATCATTTTACAAAATTATAGGTGCGTGAAATCTTACCACTCCAGGAATAGAAGGGGGGTCAATCTGGTCTCCAAACTGGAAAACCATGGCCCACCCCCAGAACGGTGAGATCGGTGGGCTTCAGAAGGAAACAGAACAATCTACAGTCCTCTGGAATACTTTGTTTTGGCAATGATACTTTTGCATATATCTAATAAATAAAAAACGATAGATGGATGGATGGATGGATGGATGGATGGATGGATGGATGGATGGATGGATGATAGATAGATAGATAGATAGATAGATAGATAGATAGATAGATAGATAGATAAAGTGCATAATCTACATCATAAAGAATAGACATAGATCTGCTTAGAGTAATTACATCAGGTGCCATTTACCATCATGCCAGAATACGAAACAAAAGACCATCAAGACAGGAAAAATGAAGGACGAAGTAAGCCAGAATTTTAATTACAGAGAGTGTAAGCAAGATCTGGGTTCTTGTGCTGACAGACAGCAATCAAGCTCTTTTGAATTTTTATTCTGCAATACTTTTCATCTTGCAGTGAAGACTTTAGGCTAGTCTAGACTTAGTTTCCTGCTGAATTCCAGCTGGAGAATCTGCCAAGGAGAGGGAATTGGAATTAGTTACTGGGATGTTATTCTGCCCCTGTTAAAACATTTCTGAAAACAGTTCAAAGTGAACCAAGAGCTATTTTCTAAGGCTGTCCTGGATGGCCACTCTCCCTCTAAATTATTTCACAACTCTGTTCCTTTTTTGATGCTGCTGTAAAAATCTACTTGTTTCAACAAGTATAAATATATGTGTATACATGTAGTGGTTAAAATGCTGGACTAGGAACAAGGAGACACCGGTTTTAGTCATCCCTCAGGCATGGAAGACACTCCCTCAGCTGAGTTTACATCTATCTACCAATTTGCAGTGGATCCAGATTACAGGCCATAATCTTAAATGAAGAGAGCTTCATCCTGAAGTGGATTATAGGCTAAGTGTAATTGTGTGTGTGTATCAATATATAGATATGCTTTATCATGCTTTCATCCTATTAAACAGTTTTTCTTTTAGTTCTGAATCTGAAATGTTGCGGTTTTTAATTATCTTATTGTTGATGTATTATTGATTTCAGCAATATTTTACCTTGATTAACGGACACACGCAGCGGGGTATGAATCTATCAGACTTTTTCTATAAATTCAGCTGCACGATCAGCAGTTTGGGCACTAAAACGGTCCAGGAAATTCCAGAGAACAATTCTGAAATGCAAAGTTTTGGGCAAGTTCACAGCATCATAGACCACTCAACGCAGCAGGACTGCGTTAAAAACATTCTTGAGATTTTTTTTCAACTAAACTACAGATCTAGATTATATCACCTCGGCTTGTATTGTTTTAGTTCTGTTTCCACTTGAAGAATCTCATTAACTTATCAGTACACACACACACACACACATACACACACAACACAGTTCCTAATTCCCACTTAAAAATGGATTTTAAACTTAACTAAAGATTCTGTGATGCATCTCAGAAGTACATACTGTAGGTATAGTAAAAAGAAATAGGGATGTTCAACTTGTCTCTATAGAAGTACATGTTTAAGATGGGTGGCTGTATACATTTTCCAAACAAATAAATAAATACACACACACACTGGCAACCTGCTTCAAGGAAACTCACAACGAACAAATGCACTCCCACCATTGTACCACCACTGAGTTTGTTTTATTTACTTTGCTTTTTAAAATCTCCTCTTGGGTGCTTTATAAACTGCTTCTCTTAGATGAAGTTGGCAATCCCGAGACATAAATTAATTTTAGATGCACCTTTTATACTTGGAGGTGATGAAGGCAACATCCACTATTTGTTTTGGTTGCCATGGAGAAAACCGAGTTCCAGCAGTGGCAAAAGCCTTGTTTGGGGCATTAAAAAGGTTTGGGTCCAGGCAATTCCTTAATTTTCATGTAGTGAAGAAAAGTCAGTTCATCAACAAATCTTCCCCGCCCCCCCCCCCCACACACACAAAGAGAGAGAGAGAGAGAATGAAAAACCCTGTTCCTCCCCCCTCCATAATTTGTGTCACTTGCTTTATAACCTCACAAACATTTTCTTTGTTTCCTGTAGCTTCTCCTATATATTCTACTACACTAGCAAAACATAGTAAGTGAGATACCACCTATTTATTATAATTTAACTCATCCTCCAGAATATTATCTAGCAGAGTTGGGAAGAAGCAGCAGCCCTAATAAAACAGCAGATTGCCAAGACACGTTGGAGTAGGAGAGGAAGATATCATTTATCAACACATACGCAGCCATGTCAATTCACACTAGGATTGCACCAATATTTCCCAGCTTTGATGTTTGATTCAAAATTAGCACATTCAGGCTGAACAAAATACCAGTAATAATAACAACCCAACATTAAATTGTCTTGTTTCTTCAAAATGGCTTCTTGTTTTTCTTACTACTGAATACTGTTTCTCTTCTCTTCCATTTCCCTTTTTCTTCCTTGCTATTAGCTCCACTCATCTTTAATATTCTGACTTGTGACAATAGGCGTTGATGTTCATCGACATCTAGAGCTGCCAAGCCCATGCAGCTGGGCAAGATTGAGGAAGCAAGAACTACGCAAAAGTCATTAAGGGACCTTTAATGCTCATCTGGAGTAAATACAGAATCTTGGAAGCTATAAGAGGAATTTCCCATCCTTAATCAGAGTGACTTCATTAAGTCTCTTTGAGTTATTTGAAATGCTTCTACCATGGTTTCTTCACCTTGACTAAGTTGCCATTTAAACTGCCAGTTGACTCAACCACCAGCTCTTGATGGTTTCTACCTACTCTCCTTTCCATCCTTTCCCAGCCTCTGTACAGCTTCTCACATAAATGTTCAGACTTTGGATTTTATCCTGTCATGTCTAGATAAGATTGTATAGCCTTAGGTGACAATTTATGTAAGGTACTAATTTATTATGTCAACTTTTCTGAGCTATTTGGAGCTCTGTTGTGCTAAATAGATTGTGTCTTCCCCAACCTTTATGTGTGCAATTCATCTACCAGAATTCCCCACTCAGTCTGACTATTCCTGAGACTTCCTGAAGTCCCCCCTGCCAAAAAAACTAGAGGGCACCCACTTGAGGAAGGGTGAGTTACTCCTCAAGACTGGGTGTTGTTAGATGACCTTCTGCTGTTTTCCTCTCCTCTTAAAAGGGGAATGTGTTCAGGAAAAGAGGAGTTGTAATAAGATCATTTTTAACATATTACAAAGAAAGGCTATGGAGCCATAAAATAGACAGATATTCTACCTTGCATGACCTGTATTCAAGGGGCAGTATTAACTTAAACAGCAGAATAAAGCAGCTGAGATGCAAAGCGCAGCAGCATTTCTCCAAACAAGATCCTACTGGGTGAAGTTTAGTGAAGTCATCCAAAATCATATTTGTATTCTGCCACTAAGATAAATATCTTATCTGTGGTTCTTCATGTCTTGGTCACTTCCTGAGTGGACTACTGCAATGTGCTGTACATGGGGCTGCCCTTGAAGGCCACTCAGAAGCTGCAATTAGTCCAGAATGCAACAGCATGTGTAGTAGTGAGTGTGCCCATTAACCCATGTTACCCCACTCCTCTGTGAACTGCAGGCTTCCAGGTGTGATTCAAGGTGGTGGTTGTCAGTTATGAAGCTCTTCATGGCATGAAACCAGGTTATCAGCAGGATGGCCTCCCTCCAATTGTGTCTGCCATCTCACTAGATCCAACAGGGTGGGCATGCTCCAGATCCCCTCTATTAAACAGTGCCATCTGGCAGGATCCAGCAAGTGTGGCCTTCTTTGTCTCAGTGCCTGCCTTCTGGAAGACCATACCTTCTGAGATTTGCCCTGCTATCATTCTGTAAATTCTTGAAGACTTGAATGTTCCCTTAGGCTTGGGTTTTAGATCAGCTGGTTGATGTAGTTTTGTATTTTTATGATTTGATTGGGTTTGTCTTCAGCCACCATTATTTTATTACTAATTGCTATAGAGAGTAAAGAAGATGACCTTGACAGAGATAGGCCACATTTGTCACCAAAGCGACAAAGGGAAATACATGGTTTAAGTCCAAAACAAGAAGCAGCTGTGTGCAAATGGCTGAAGCAGATACCTCCATAATTCACATGAATATGGGGGGGGGGGGGCGGAGGGGGGTATGGATGTTAAATCACAGTCAGACTTGCAATATTCTGTTAATAAATAGTAATAGCTTTAGCTTCTTATGAAGTTGATTTCTTGGTTTTGTCTACAGATGGTGGCGTTGACATCAATCTTACGAGTCTGACTGTTCTTAATTTAATCCCATGTGCCTTGCCCAGAACCTCAATTGTGGAATAGGAGGCTATTTAAATTGTTATGATAAATAAATAAAATATATAACCAGCTTCATATTGTTATAACACCCCCTATATAAGCTCACATCTTATGTTTAAGATTGCCTTGCAAACAAATTAGCGAGAACTAGGACTGCGTGATGTTTCCAGCCGTAGATTTTTCTCTGCCAGAAAGTCCAGCAAAGAATGGCAGGGAGTCCATTTTGCCTTACAAAATTCTTGCTATTTCTTCCTTAAGTGGCAAGCCCTGCTCAGCACAGGAAAGATGGGGAAAAAAAATCAATAGTACAAATGGAAATCTTTAAGAGCGAGTCATACTGAGACAAAAGCCTTGAAAATCTCCCTCAGTACTTTTTAGTGTGCTACACAAAATCAATTGGCAATGACCCTAAGGGTGAGCTAGCCTCACCCCTCTGACAGGCAAAGGAAGAAAAGAGAAAAAGAGAGGGAAGGAAGGGTGTTAGTGTTGTTGGTATGGTTTAATGTGTTTCCGAAGTAGCCTTAAAATCTCTCTTTGGATTGGTTTCACTCCAGTCCTCTCCCTAAATGGAGATTGTGGCCTGGCGGATTTCCTGCAATTGAGATCCTCAGCTGCTGAGGAAATTGAGCTGGATGCAAGACAAGCACTCAGATGGTACTTCACACTCTTGCAACACACCTGCTTTCCAACTGTCCTCATACCTGTTGGCTCTGTCAGAGTGATGCCCTCATTTATGTAATAGTCCTGGAGACTTTGTGTACCTAGCCACCTGATTTTTTACATGTCTGCGTGTTATAATGCTGCCATGGATCTGAACTGTGGCAACTTTATATTTGCTGATAACTTCAAGGTCAGATTTGGGGACAGAGGGAACAGGATCTTAGAGAGAGAGAGAAAGTAAAAAAAAAAAGGTAAGGTCTCCTACAAGTGATTTAACTGGCATACCCATGAAGAATTCTTGGCAGAAATATGAAAGTTGATTGCCTTCTCTCCTGTACTACCTACTTATTGAACTTTCTTTCTTCCTTTGACTTCCCTATCTAGCCTACAGTTCTGGGACTCCCTGAAAATTGCACATTGAAGTATCAAGGTTGACTCGATGTAACCTCTGAGCCCAGATGGCCACTGTAAAAGAAGCTGTACAATCACATTTGCTGCTAGTGACTTCATGGTCATGTCTGCATCTTTCTGCAACAATGCAGAAGTGGTTTGTTGCTGACATCTTTTGAGATTATTTTCTGACTTTCCAGGAAATAATTTAGCCTATGGTTCTAGAATTCCCTGGAGTCTCCCATCTAAGTATTAAGCAAGCCTGACTTTACTTAGCTTCTCAGCCCAAACGAAGTCATCTAGATTCTTCCACCTAGTGAGACAGACAGATATTAATTTGTTTAAAGTAACACCTCTCTTTGCTACAGTATATTACTGAGAGAATCCATTAATTGCAGCTTTCCCTTTGTACCTCTACCAAGGCTCTGTTCAAGGTTTGGGCACTGCTACTGCACAGTTGTGACTAAGGAGCCTAGAGAATTTCAGTTTGCCACACATGCCTCTGGAGTAGGATAACGACTAGTATGGAGCTCCCTTCCCAAAAAAAGAGGTCAAAGGTCCACCATCCAGGAAGCAGCAAAACAGAATCCAAGTGATTTCTAATCTTCTGTCTGTGTGCCATAAATGTGTTCATCTTAATACCAAGAGGAGGCAATCCAGAATACCCTCTTCACTCGCCACTCATATCCAAAACTTCCATCTCACCTACCAGCTTACTTGGGACGAAACCCAGCCCAGCAACAAGTCTTTCTCTCTATCCAAGAGAGACAAATATATCCCTCATCCAACGAAAGTGAGTCATTGCCCTCATCCTCTGATTTTCCTCCACATAACCTTTTGTTCCCTTGTTTTGCATCAGATACATCATCTGTCATAATTCCCAGTCAATATGGGAGAAGATGGACATTGTATGTGGGAGTACATTGGTGGTGGGGGGGGGGGTGTAGAAATTCCACCCTTAAGATATGATCCACTTTCTGAGGAACTGAAGTATATTCATTTGCTTAACTTCAGCCACTTCTTAAGAAACTGTTCCTGCTTCAACTGCAGAAGACCCAAGGGCCAGTCAGATTGATCCTGTTCTGTGATCCTGCTTTATTTTTGGTGCCTTGGCTTAGCTTAAAGCCTTATGTCTTTGCCAGGTGCTTTCTGTTTAATGTTATCTATATCTTTCCCCTATTTTAGAGAAACACAGAGATGACCTTGGAGAAGATATGTGGTGACTGTTAGTAAAACATGAGCTTAGCTTGGCAAAACAAGAAAGTGTGAAAAAGAAACTCAAGATTGCCCTGCTTTGACTCTTTTACTGAAGAAAGAGAGAAATGCTGCCAGGCCTTCAAGATTCTGCTATTGCAGACTATATCAATATAGTAGAGTTCCAGTATTTCTTGTGATGTCTGTTTCCTGACCTGACACCCATAGAAGGTTGTAGAAGGTGATAATTGTTTATTTCTTGTAGTTTGAATTATTCCTTTTTCTCAATTTCCTTGGGCTTTCTGATTGCAGTCTCAGGATCTGTCAAAGTTTTGCTTTGGTTGCCCACATGGTTAAGGCACATGGGCTTTATGATCAGTGATTACATGTTCCTCTGCTTGAATCTCATATCCTGAGCATTATCCTGGTCAACTTTGACATGAGTTTCTTCTAATCTCATTTATATCTCCATACCTATATATCTTACCTGCCAGCTAATGGGTAATTAGTGAGCGAAACCACTGACATTAACTCCTGTAAAGGCTTTAATGTACAGAATGGTAGAAGTAAATGTCTATTTGAAGCAGACCTTAAATTAACCCTGGACATATAAAGTTAAAGGCTAACTTATGAACAGGCTTTACTTCCTTCCAGACCGAACAAACTTCCATTTCACACAGTAAAAAATACAATGGAAATATAGCTCCCAGAAACATAGTGAGACAGCAATTTCAGAACTTGGTATCCTCCAGAAAATTTGCCTGAATTGATTGGGCAAGTTAATACCGTTGGGAAAAGCTGTAGTAGAAAATGACATATATGCATATTCAGTAATTTCAATGGATGCAGAGGTTAAAAATAATCAAATGGAACCAATATACAAATATTTAAAAGAAAACTAGAAACCATATGGCATGTGTCAAATCTCATTCAAAAGTTTTACACTATCAAACCCAGAATAGGAAAATCTAATTTTCAAATTGTAAAAAGGTCGAATTCCAACAAGTTGTTTCTGGTAAAAAACACTTCCAGCCTCTTACAATAGATTCTTAATATAAGTAAAACCATTGAGACTCAATATTGTGGTCTTTCATAATGATTTCCAGTAGATGGAACTGATAAGCTGCCTCAACAGATTTGAATAAGCAGAATTGTTTAAGTGGGGAAAAACAGGAGAAAGTTTCAAAGATTTGTTGTGTTCTGCGTTATGCTATCAAACACCCTCAAGTCAGGGGCTGCATTCAACTGTATTAACTTAAGCATTGTAAAATACAATTTTAATATACAATCTGACACATTAGAATGTGAATCAGAGCTAAAATATTATAATGTAATTTACAAGGTAAGAATGAAAATAAAATGTATTGCTGAAACCTCTATTTTCCTACCATTCCCAGTCTATGCTTATTGTTGTGGTTGCTGTTAATTTAAAGTCAGTGAAAGAAATATTTGCACAACAGAATTCCAATAAATTTAGAAGACATCTCTTGTGCATGCATCATTCTGCAGCTGCACTAGTTGTTGTTTTTTTCAAAACACATACATTTCCCCCCAAACCATATCATATAACACAACTCAATCCTGAAACCACTGTGCCAGCACAAACCTTAGTAGAATAAATAGGACATGGGAGTTGTGGAGCAGCCTGGAAATTATAGAACACATCTTGCATGAAGACTGCCATCAATTGCAACAAATATTCATAATCTGGTGGCCCTAATGTGAAGGCATAATCATAACAGCTGGTACATACATACAAAGTGCAATGAAGCGGCTGGCAAAGGAAATGGAGAAGATAGGTTTCTCCTGCACCATCAGTCAGATGCTGAAACATTATTTGGGTGTTTGCTTTATCTTTCATATCATGAATTTGCACAGATACTCTACCAGGAGAAAAAAAAAAATGCTGTGCCTCTAGACTGCTTTCTGCTACGTTTTGAAGGTGGACAAATTGCTAGGAAGCTCCAGAAGGCTGGAATTCTATGCCCACATTCTTAGAAGTAAACCCAGGTGAATGCAGTAGGATGCCTAAGAATCAGACTGTAAGTCTTTGGCTGTGTAGATGAGGATTCTCATCCTAGAGAACCTGGTTGGAGAAGCCCAAAAAAGTAATAAAGTTAAGAAATTTAACTTCCATTAAGGAAGGTTTGCAAGGAAAGAAAGGTATGAGGAAGAATAGCTAATGGACTTGGTGTAAAATAGATATATCTATTTCCCCTTTTCTTTCCTCTTATTTTCTGTCTTTAATGTCTTTTGCTTATTACTTAGTACTCTTTTTCAGCTCCTTTATCTGAAAAGGGAACAGCATGTAAGCATGAATATGTACAAGACCTGATCTTGAGGGGGAAGCAAAAGTACACAATGAGCTACTCAATAAATAAGGCCACTATTTCAGGACCTTGGAGAGCGCATCTTAAGCAATTGCTTCTAAGACTGAGCAAATGAAAATTTTATCCTTCCAGGGTATTCCTCAACTTGCTATATTTTTAAACACGCTATAGCTTGCCAGTGCTACTGTATATCAGGTTTGTACCAGTGTTTATAATCTTAACAAATGTCTTGATTTGGCTGCAGAATCACTACCACCCTTGGTTAGGCTTGTGCTAATTTGCAACTCGCTTGTTATTCAGTTTACCTGGGTAGATACTGAAATGTTTCTGGGTGGGTTGATTTATTTCTTGCAACTCTGAAGCTATGGAATTTTGAATGGCGCTAGGCATCTAATATAGAAATGATAGCCAGAATATAGATATCTAAATCCAAGTCTCCTTGAACCAACTGCCTTAAGTCATAAAACTAGTTGTAACAAATTTTCCCCACTGATGGGGTTCTTCTAGACATCAAACTTGGTAAAGTAAATCACCATGTTTATTTAAAAGTTGTTAACACTACCAGCAGTTTGGTTCCAGAAACTTACTTGTCATATTTCTTCGAATATGGACTGCTATTGGTAATACTGGGAGAATTTCAGATTATAAAATTCTGAGAATTATATTGTTTTGTTTTTGGTTTATGCCAAATTTCTATGCCATCTTTGGAGGGGACTTTTTCAGTGCATAGTTCTCCCAATCTCTGACGGTCACATACATGAGTTTGAATAGTACGGACCAGTGATGGGAATGAGCTGAATGCAATTAATTACAAACATGGGTTGTGCTCCCTTTATAAATGATTGGGAAGAAAATTTTTGGACTTGACACAAACACAAGCATAGCAGCTGTTATTATTAAAACAGCCTTTTTCAGATGCCACATGAGCCTGGCAAAAGAAGGAGAAGGAGAAGGAAAAGAGGAGGAGGAGAATATTATTACTGCTTTAAGAGTTGTAATAACTTTAAGAACTCCTTCATACAATGGGATCTTTTTTTCCAGGCTCACACAAAAGCCTGAGAAAAGATCAGCTGCTATAATGAAAAGCAGAGAGTTGCTGGGCTGACTTGAGATCTGAAGCACTTTTGAATAATTTCAAAGGGTGTGCAACCCTAATACAAGCCACCTTTTTGGCAAAGTACACCTCTGTTTGGAAGATTTAACTGGCTGAATGTAGTCTGTAGTTCTACTACACAGCTATTTACTCACTGCCACAGATAAATTGCCCTAACAAACTCACTGAGGCACCTGTAGTTCTTTCCAGAAAGGATTTTAAAAAATGGAAAGTTATCCAGAGACCTGTATAAATGTTGACAGAAGCAACCATGTGTAAACCAATTTCTCCTTCACAACAGCCCAGCATCCTCACTTTCTTCTCCTCTCTTCTATAACTTACCTGTGCAGTGTATTTAATTGCACCTGCTCTACATCACTAACTGTTGACTGCAAAGCTAGGAAAACCCTTTCATGTCTTTCACCTGGCTAACATCAAGTTGGAGAGGGAAGGAAATGAAACTGTAGGACAGTTAAGTGGCTTCTATCAGTTCGTTCTAATTTCTAGTTCTGGGTGGCCACTGTTGAAAATAAAATATTTCACTCTATGACCCATGAGAGCTTTTCATATCTTCATGCAACTTGGACTGAAAATATTCCAACCATGTTTCCCCCCATCCCCCATGAGCAAGTAGAAAATTCATAAATATTCTGTGCTTCACACCCGCTCAACCAGTCAATGTCAGAGGTTTCACTGCCACAAGCATAATGCAATATAAATTGAAAGGGTGCCCTGAAACGACTGCACATTTCATAGACCAACCATAATTTTAAAAAGGAAAAAAAAAAGAGACATGAATAAATTAATACCTGCAAGCTACAATAAGAATGATCCACCCCATGGATTTTTAGAATATTTTCTCAAAACTTAAAGCTATAGTGATGTAAATGATTTAAGATTTGTCTTTGAAATTCTGCTTCACTGAAATCCATTCTAATGCAAGACGTGTGATATACCTTGTTTGCATTCCTTCATGAATAATCACAAAGAAGTAGATTTTAAATATGATGTTTACAGCTGAGTAAGCTACCAGTAGCAAATTCTGAAGCAAAGAAGCATTAAATTAAATGGATAATAATAATAATAATAATAATAATAATAATAATAATAATAATAATAATACAGGCCACTATTAAGTCACAGTAGGTAGTGGCTGAACTTGGTTAGCTCTTGGACGGGAGACCACTAGCAACTTGGTTATCATTTTACATTTTAGCTTTTAGCTTTGGTATTTATATATTGGTTCTTTATTGTTTGTTATGTTGTATGCCTCCCAGAGTCACATGCCCAAGTTGGGCAGCCTTAAAAAACTTGAAATAAATAAATAAACCAACTCCAGATGTGGACTAGATGAAGAAATCAAAGCAACCACCCCAAAGAAAAGCAAACCATTTTGAAACTGTGTGCATGAAGTCACCAAGAGTCAAACTCAGTTCTAGGGAATCTTTCTCCTCCAATGTGATTGTCAAGTCTTAGAAGTGGAGAGAGAAAGGCTTAGGGAAGGAATTCTTTTGAGGACATTGCTCTAAAAGTACTGCAAGTTGTAAACCGGGAGAAAACACAAACCAATGGAAAGAATTCAGCCGGATTGCATTTCCTTTCCCGTTGAAGACTGAGAATGAGAAAGTCCTTTTCAAAATGAGTTCTCAAACATCTCAAGTGCAAAAGCATTTTTGCGGTCAGTTGTACCCTATTTCCAAGCCACTGATATAATGCATTTGAGCTTTCCCCTAGGTAAAAGCGAGCCCACTTTTTTCAAAAAAGTGTAGGACAGAGCACAGGAATTACTGGTGGTGGGAAGGAGGGAAAACATAGAGATGTAATTTGTGAAGTCTTTGAAGAATTTGCTGAATAGCTCAGTGCTCCTAGGAGTCAGGTTTCTGCATGAGGCCGGCCGCATTATATAAGCTGACAGATCGAGCAATTCAGTGGAACGAAAAAGGGCAGGCTCAAATATCCGCCTAGACCAAGACATTCAAAAGGTGATTTAAAATAAGGTCAAAGGGAAAGGTTTCCAGGCCTGTTTGCCACTCTCAAGCATTTAATTATACCCTTGCCTTAGTGGCTCTTCCAACTGGCTTCACTTGCCAAGTTGCTGTGGGCACAGGAGGCTTTCACACCCAGCCACGGGCCCCACTAAATGGCCACCTCCATTTTGCCTGAGGAAATAACTTTTTGAAGTTGCAGGGGCAGGTTGCATGCCTGTGCACTAGGATTTAAAACCTAATCCCCCCCACTCCACACACACACACACACACACACACAGAGAGAGAGAGAGAGAGAGAGAGACTGGGCCTTTTAAAATGAAATGTCTAAATGCTTTTCAGAGGGAGATGCAATCCTGTTCGAAGCCCTGCAAATGCACACAGAGGTGTAGGGAGACATTTTCTTCTGGCTGCATCTCTAAGTAAATACCTCAGCTTAGAGTTACAATGTGGACACGCACACACATTCACGCACGTACACAAACACACACAGAGAGACTTTGGATTTTTAACCATTGACAGCTAACAATTAACAGGCACTTGTTACGTGACCCTGACATTCTTGAGTCTGTAACTTTTTTTTTCTTTCCATAGATGTATTTGTGTGTGGGTCTCTCTCTCTCCTGATAGATAGACAGACAGACAGACAGACAGACATATGCAGTTTTGACAGATGACAACTAGTGTTCACCTATCTCTTTAGGAAACGAAGGATGTATATTGATGTTTAAAAGTGTAATTACACAATATAAAAAAAATCTGTCATGAATATAAACACTCATCTAACCAGACTTTAAGTGGAACAGGAAACTTGCAGCCCATTTGCTAGTATATTCTGCACCTAAAATGGGTTTGGGGGTAAGATAAAAAGTAAACCCTTCCCCAGTCAGAGCATAGTCTATTCCTGGCTCATTCAATGGGGATGTAGATGTGGTTTACAGAAGTGGTTTACTGTTGGTGTCTTCCAGATGATTTTTGTTTTTACTTCTCAGTCTAGGGGTTTCCTTGTGGTCTCCCATCCAAACCCTGATCAAGTCCTGTTTAGCTTTCTCAAGCTCAGTTGTCCCCTGTTTTCACCATTAGACAGTTTTATGCAGAATACATTAATAAAGAATACAGAGTCTAGAGATAGCTTGTGTTGGACTCATGCATGTGGTTTTTGCAGAACCTGCTTGGGTGGGCTTTCCAGAAGCACAAACAAACTCCAAAAATATTCAAGCCTGTTTCACGAGGCTCAGGTTAATAACAACCATTAATAACTGTTGTTTTCTTTTTTCTTTAAATGCTTTTACTTTGTAAAAATTTCTTTAATAAAAATGAATTTTAAAAAATAGCAACCATCTATCTATCTATCTCATAGGAAGGAAGGAAGGAAGGAAGGAAGGAAGGAAGGAAGGAAGGAAGGAAGGAAGGAAGGAAGGAAGGAAGGAAGGAAGGAAGGAAGGAAGGAAGGAAGGAAGGAAGAAATTTCAATATTATTTTTTTCTCAATTATGCACTCATCACTAATATTACATGAAAGGTACTGAAAAAAATTCATTGAACTGTCATTTGCATAATGAGGGCATGATACATTAGTCAGAGTTACTTTTGCTAATGAGCTGCAAAAAAAAAAAAAAACCCTATATTTTCAGCTACCAGGATGGAGATGTGGTGTCACTCCCTCACAGCCTAACCTTTCCATGCATCTTATTAGGGATTGTCATAACTCATTAGGAAATTTAATTTCACCTGAATAGTGGTAGGAAAAGCATAACAATAAATCCTATGAAAACCACATCACCAGCTATGCCTTTGGAATGCAATACAGACAGGCCTGCAAGAGAGGTTAGGTGGTGGTCTGAGCATAACTGGAATATGTGCGTAAGAGGACAGGAGTCCTCTCTGTAATAAAGCCTGCAAGCTGAATGTATGCTATGGACCATTTTAGTAGAAGAAGGGGAGAAAGAGTAATCATAGGAAAAAGGGGGGTGAGGAAGGGAACATTTAGATATATACTTGGACTTGAGATTTCAAGACAGAGCTGAACCAAAAGCATGTCTGTCTCTGTAGAGTTAGACCTAAACTATTGGCTTCGTTAAAATACAAGCTGTGCTGAACGGCATTTGACAGAGGAAGTCACTGTTCACAAGTACTTCTGGCTTGTGTGGCTGTATTGGGTTGGGCCTTTTCCTACCCTCTCAGCTCATTTTGATACCTGACTAATGAGGGATTTATACCTGAACTATTTCAGATTGTTTCAATAAATTTGGATATAATATGACTACAATGCGCCTCCTAAAATGGGGAAGACAGCTGCTTTTCTGTCATCTCAGGTTAAAAGATCCACTCCCCACAATGGCTGAGAAAAAGGCTGGAGGAGCTTATCTGCTCTGTGGAAATCCCAGATACAGAGGAAAAGGCCGTAGTTCCTTCCCCAAGGTCCATGGATTAGAAAGAGCTCTATTAATTCCTGATATATTGTCATCTCAGCAAGATCAAATAACAAGCCTTGTGGGAAAATTTACAACTCTGGAAGCAGGCACACCTGAGATTCAAGGGGATAGTAAACTCATGAAACTCAATCTGTTCACAAGGAAGTGAATCAAATAAAGGAAGAAGACCAGTGGACAGGAATGATAACCAGGAACCAGAAAGATGAAAAGATATTCTGCACTGCTGACCCTCAGAAGGCAGAAGGAGCTTTTAGGCCTTTGCAGAAGGAAATGACCCCGAATCTCCAGGAAAAAAATAAGATTAGGTTGAACAGGAGCTGCAGGCCTAAACAGAAAAGGTGACACAACTGCTCCCTGCAAGAGAACAAAGAAGAAAATTCTACCGACTGGTAATTCTCTATGAAAGGAAGAAATGTTTTATGTTGGCTTCACCTCTTGACTTTTATAGTGGACCGATAAGCTACCAAGACAGGTTTTTCTTCCCTCATATTCATGTGGGGACAAATGATAGCACCGATAATAGCCATCATCACATCGTCTTTGGATTTCAGAGCTCTAGAAGGAAAGCTCTAGAAGGAATCTGGAGGCTGGAGGATATTCTCATCCATCATTTCAGTCCATGGAAGTGGGTTGAAAATGGAAAGAAGAACTTTGCAGATGAATAGCCAGCTCCAGAAGTAGTGTTGGTGAAAGAAACGGGATTTTAAAGTCATTGTCTGGATATTGAACAGCTGGTATAAGATTGTTTGTATCTCACAAATGTGTATGGTAAGACATGTCAGATCTGATTAAGATGGCATGAAACTGAATTCTATGCATGTTGGAAGCTTCAACCCAAAAGCAAGAACTTCGTATAAGGATTTCTCCATTGCACACGTAAATTAACCTATGTAATGGGGGGGGGGGGAGGAAAACACATACTCAGAATATGGGAAACAAATAGTTACTTTCATTTGCTTAACAAATGTTCAGTTTCAGGTTGCACACATATAGATAACTCAGACTGTAACCTGCCTAAGGATTCCTCCTCAAAATTAATTAAATCAACAGAGCCTATAAGGTGATTTAATCATTTTCCCCTTGATGCAGGTGTAAGAAGAGTAGATGGCTAGTCACATTCTCCACTTGTTGAAATGAAAGCAAATGAGAAGAAATTAAGAGCTAGGGGATATTGTTGAAGTAAAAGCTGAATGAAGATCTGAATGATGGACTGAATTAACTAGAGCCTTTTCCTCTGTACTAAGCAGAGCAGCATATAAACTCTGACTGGCAATTTTCAATTAGTCCAAGTCTGGGCATTATTACAATTTTACTCCCTTTTTGGAAGGGCAAGTGACATTCTTTTGGTCTCAGGAATGTTGTCTTCCAATATAGCCTTCCACAATGCCTTCATCTATCAGAATAAGCAATTTGGCTATCAACCAGAGAAATCTCATTTCCTGCCAGCTTTTCTAAGTGCCCATCTTTGATACAATAGCACTAGTTTGTAATAGAATATCTTCTTTCTGGCCTGATGGCTTTTATTAGGCATTTGGCAAATGAATGAATAATGCTGGCATGAGTTTTTCTTAAGCTGATCACTAGCCATAAACTGAAAATACTTGGACAAGTTACCTTTTGGTACAACATGAATACTGTTAGGTTTAGTCAGTCTCTGAGTATCCTTCATATGTTGTCTCATAATAGTCCATACTGGCACTTGGACTCATAATAGTCCAAATGCCACCCCAACACCTAGTCAAGACCTACTCTGTACCTCAACTTGGCCTGGAATGGAGATGTATAACCAGGGATCCCCAGCACACTTAAGATACCTCACCCCAAAGTGATGGATGTCCTTTCCCAGTGGGTTCCTGTAGATGTTGCAAAGCAGGACAGGACCAAGCTCTGCAGAACTCTACAACAGATCCACCTCCTCTCTTTCCTCTCACTGACTGGAACTTCTCTAGGAATGAGCAAGGTGGAAGGAAAGAGGAAAAGAGGATGGTCAGCAGCAAAGTGGATGGACTCAGTTACAGTGGTGATGGGTGCACTATTGAGAGACTTGAAAGACCAGGTTAGGGATAGATTGTCATGGAGAAACTCTGTTTATGTGGTTGCTAGGAGTTGAAAACAATTTGATGGCACATAATCAATCAAAAACAACAACAGCAGAACAGTGTCCCTAACAACTTTCCTAATCCCTTTATTATTTTTTCCTACAATAAATAAAACCATGTTGCATCCTTGGGAATCTATTCTTTCAGTTTCTTGACTAGCCAGTCAAGAGATGCCTGGGAGCCACTGAGGGATCTAAAGGGACAAGAAGGATGTGCTCTCCTCTCCAGGTACTGATAAAGTGACTGGTGCAGATAATCTGCTTCAATAGCTGGCATGCCAAGCATCTTCTCCGTATCCTTCCTCCAAGAGGGGGAGTGAAATTGAAGAACAGGATGGTAATTCTATAGCCTAATCTATCCACATTTTTCTTCCCCAAGGATGAAATGGGATTATCCTATGTAAACTAGCTTGAGGAATGATGGGATAAAATCAACTATAAAATACAGTTGATGGGAATCAACTGTATTGGTTCTTCACAGCTGTTTATTATCAGATGCTCTTGTTGCTACAGTTTCTGTCACCAGATTTTTCAGGGGGCATCACATCTATGCAATTGGTAGCAAACATTGCTACAACTTCGTAAAATGGTGCCCCCTCCAGTTGTTCTCTACACTTACATATTCACTTACTACAGAGAGCCATAAAAACATGTTTTAACAGTTGCTTAACAGCCAGCAATGTTCTAAAGCAACTAGGAAATGTCTTTTCAGAATAACTACTGTATCTATTGCAGCGAAGCAAGTAAATTAAGCCATCAAAAACTTCCTTTTCTCTTTGAACAGAGGAATAAAGTCTGACAGTGTAGGAAGAATGCCTCAAGAGAAGTACGGGTGCTATTTTAATACCAAGATTAATCTGCTGGTAGTAAAATCAAGAATATTGCCTCACAAGAGTATTAACGACACACCATAGAGCATTGCCTCACGTCTTTATGAGCTGAATTTTTCCTACCCATTTTTTATAAGTAGTAGAAACTGTCCTCTTCAATGTTTTTGTCACCTGATTTCCACAAAACTTATTCTTTGTCACAAATCAATACAGTTTAATTCCATGATAACAGTATACAACAACAAGCAAATAAGAAAGTGTTCCACAAGCCAACTTCACTCTTATTTATTATTTCAAGTAAAATGTCACATTCTAACATCAACATCTGCAATAGGGGGAAGAATGTACTGCTTGTGAATCTTTCTTCCTCAAAGGGATTCCATGGGAAAGTTCAGCAGTGTTCAGATAAATGATCTGCAAGGAAGAAGTAATAACAATTGAAGTTCTGAGTTGCCTGGGCCAACCAGCATAAACCCTTGAGTGGCTTTGGGTTGTTCCAGTCTACCTCTATGAAACCTGATGAATTCTCTTGAGGTTCCATTCCTTACTTGAGTAGGATGGGATCAGCATCCAGATGTGTTGGACTACAGCCCAAATCATTTCTATCCAATGCATTTGAAGGTGTCATGCTTGAAAAGACTGGAGTAGGTCACACAATCATTCTAAAGTAGATATGCAGCTGAATGGTTTCAAGGATGAGCTGTAAGTGGCTATCATGAAGAATCAGGTGATTCTGAGAAACCAGGAAGTAATCCAGAGTAGAGAGAGAATCAAGAAGTTGCTCAGACAAGGTTTCACTCCAAACAGGAAACACTTCCTATTCAGGAAAAGTGTATGGCTTCTGTGTGTGAATGAAGCTTCTCAGATCTGACAGTTCCTCCAGACATGGCTTTTATCATGCAGTTATTGTCTTTCCTTCATGCAACTGATTTTCTAGCCATTAGTGAACTTCTGTGTATGTATGCGTGTGAACATTTAAGGACTTTATGTATAGAAATGCACGCAGAAATTCAGTTTACAAAACTGATAAGAACCATATGCACAGAAGATTCTGTTCAGGTAGCCTGACAAACATACTGTATGTAAACTGGAAAAATAGAAGCCGTTCAAACCCAATCCATGTCTAAAGAGATTTTGTCAATATCACTCAAGGACCTGCTCAGCGAGTGCAACAGGAAGAGTGGTGCAAAGCAAAATGAAAGGAAACTTACATATACTTTTCAGGCACCCTGCTGTATAAACAAAAAAGGTTCATTCCATGTTTTCCAACATTTCATTATAACCAAATATTTTAGGATATTTTATGTATGCAATTTTTAGAATTATTGATCTTGCCTAAATGCTCTTAGACGGCTATCAACTACTCACGGATAAGCTTTATAAGCCAATCTCCTTTATTGGGAAGAGTTCTGCTAACTGTAATGGACTCTAGAGGGGCTCATTGTGTGAGGAGTTCCAAATTAATATTATAGATTGCAAGAGATTTAAAAGAAAGAAAATATCCTCTTGCACACCATGAGGTATGCCACAAGGCTGATATAAAACACAATTTCCTAATTTCCTACAGAGAAATAAAGAACCTTAGGCTTTGTACGCATAGCCAACAGAAATTAAAATCTTCTAGTTCACAATCACCAACAGCTTTTTCACTTTTCTGGTGAAATATGAAGTAATGTAATGTCATAAAAATGGGGGAATGTAGAAGGTTCCCCCCCTCCCATTCACACATCCATTACTGTATATTCTGCTGTTACTTTGAATTCTGCTCACCAAGCTACATCAGGGGACAACTCTAGCTTACTACATTACCATCTACAATAGTGACAATTTGGCTTTACTGTAAGGCTTATTGTCCATCTGTGTACAGTATTGCAAAAATATTAAGAGAACAGAGCTGGCTCCAGGACTGAAGCTCATGTACGTGCAATTAGATTTCACTTATCTTAATTTTATGAATTTGCATTGGCAAAATAGCTCTGACTTGACGAAACAACTAACCCTTTTGTCTGACAGTTACCAGCTAACAACTGCCAAAGCACTTCAAATATGGGGGTGGGAGAAATAAATATTTGGCAAGTGGAGGACCTTGTTGCTATTGCAGGAGTTTGAAAAAGAAGTACTGCTACTCTCGGTATGGGTTATAGTCCAATTCCACCCTTAATTCTGGATGGGGTCAGGTTTCCCCCTTTGGGACTGGTGTGCAACTTGGGGGTCTTTCAGCTGTTTTGGACAAGCAAGCAGAGTTCTGTGCTTCTGCACTTGCATTCATTCCTAGAAGGGGGCTGTCTTCATAGTCACTCATGTCTTGGTCGCCTCATGGGTAGACTATGGCAATGCAATCTTCATGGGACTATCCTTGAAGACCACTCCAAAGCTGCAGTTGGTCCAGAATGTCATGGCATAAGCAATAACAGGGATGTCTCAGCTTTGCAAGCTATACTGGTTGTCAGTAACCTTCTGGGTGCAACTCCAGTTGCTGATTATTATCAATAAATCAATAAATCATGGCATAAAAGCTATTTATACAAGGAGCTGCTGGTCTCATCTGGATGCTTTTAATACATACAGGATGGAGCCCTTTTAGATGACCGAGACAAAAGGTGTGAAATATAGGAAACCAACTAACTTCCCAAATAATATTATATTTTCCGTTAAAAAGGTAATCAGCCATGGTGGCTACAGCAAATCTTGAAGTTGGGCAGTGTCCAAGAATTCAGTTGTTACAACTGTATGCATGTACGAGCAAGAAGGAAAAAAAAACTAATTTCTTCAACTTCTTTCTTTCTGAATAAGAACACTCCTTTTGCTCCATGCAGGTGATATGTGGATGTGTTTATGTAAAATCAGGAAGTCACCTCAACCAGAGGGCATCTTTTTTTTAAGGGTGAGCACCAGCACGACTATGAGTGCTCTACAGTCCCATGAAGTACAGCAAAAAATTGAAGGGTTATTCTCTGCTTAAGAAAAGTGACAGACGATAAAAAAGATTGCAACCAATGGAAATAAGTTCTGGACTATTTTATTAACTAATCTAACTAGTCCCACAAAGACAGTTTGTCTTAGATATTTTTTTTCCCCCTACCCATTCTCTTTCAAACTGGAGAAAAAGAATTTGTTTTTGAAATTTCTTTCAAAGAGGAAAATGTGGCAAAGTCCTCCTGGGGTGGACTGAGGTGTCCTTCTTCTTACTTGACTTTTTAGCCACAGAGTGTATAGGAGGGATGTTCTTTAATTATCGCTGTTTAATTATCTTTCCAGAATCTGCTGGATGGCAAGTAGTTTGGAGGACATTCTCCAACTTCCTGAGACCAATGCAGTAAAATAGAAATCTCTTTCACAGGGGAAGAAAGCCTTGGAAAAAAAAACTAATTTAGCCCATTTGCTGGCTGCAAGGCAGTTGTGGAAAGAAGTGGCTTAACATGGAAAGTGGGAGAGAAGTGCTTAAAAAAAGATTCAAAGTCAGGAATACTAATCATTTGCTATCACTATTCAGATGATGATGTTGATGATTCTACCAAGCTAATTTGCTAAAGAGATTGAATGCATTCTTTTCAGGATCAGATATTTAAAACTGCCCAACGGGCTAGTCATTTTCCTCCCAGCAACATGATGCTGCAGCATCTCTTTTTCAGTTCATCGTATAGGCTGGATGATAAAATTTGGAAGGTTTGCTTTAAAGGCTTCAGATCATCTTAATTTAGGTTTAATTTCACTTGTCCATGAAATAAATTGAAGGTTGGCTTTGGGAAAAGGAAGAGATGGTGCAATGTGAGAGCAACTCTAATTATTTCTGGAATCAGGAACTAAGTCAAGTCAGTCCTGTGTTTTTTATTTGGTAAAGCAATTTTACTTCAGTCATCATTAGAAAATTTATATCAAATGGTTCCGCAGTAAGAACAGAACATTTCTTCTGTTTCAGAAGATTCAATCATCACTTCCCAGTTTGTATCTGTTGGACACACTTAATGGTTTCTGGGAACTGCAGGGCTGTTATCACATATAGGCACAGAGATAGGATTACCTCTTTTTTAAAATGATGTTGGTTGCACAGTCAGACAGATGTTTAGACTGGATTTGGCATTTTTATCCATCTATCGAGTCCTTCCCAAGGACCTGGGATAGGCAGATGTGGTTGTTTGATGGAGTTAAAGGTATTGTCACAGGATGTCAGCTGTTCCAAGTAAAGCTGCCTTTTGCAATTGACTGAGGGTGATTTTGTCAGTGCCGATGATCTTCAAGTGGTGCTCCAGATGTTTTGGGATTGCACCCAAGGTGCCCATTACTCTTGGTACTATCTTTGCTTTCTTTTGCCACAGTTGTTCTATTTCTATTTGCAGGTCTTTATATTTTGTGATTTTCTCCAGTTCTTTCTTTTCTATTCTGTTGTCTCCAGTTATTGCAGTGTCCATTATCCCTACTTTTTTGTCTTTCTTATCAACAATTGTTAAATCTGGAGTGTTGTTTTTAAGTTTTAGCTTTTTTTTTTTTTAGCTTCTTCATTTTCTATGACTTTGTCTGTTTTGTTGTTCCACCAGATCTTGCTTGCAGGCAAATGGTATTTCTTGCAGATATTCCAGTGCACCCTTGTTGCTACTTGGTCATGCCGTTGTTTGTAGACACTCGGTGCAATTTTCTTGCAGCAGCTGAGTAGGTGGCCCACTGTTTCTTCAGCTTCTTTGCAGAGGCAGCATTTGCTGTCTGTTGCTGTCTTCTCGATTCTGGCTTTATATGCATTTATTCTTAAGGCTTGGTCTTGTACAGCCAAAATTAGTCCCTCTGTTCTCTTTCTTCAACTTTCCTGTTCTTAGCCATTGCCAGGTCTTCTTGTTATCTGCTTTGCCTGCTAGTTTTTTTTATGTATTGGCAATGTAATACTTTGCCTTGCCATGTCTCTTTTCTATTCTTCATTTGGTCTTTCTTATAGGTCAGTTTGGTCTCTTTGGTATTCAGCAAGCCTTCATGGTGAACTAGCTTCAGTGCATCTTCTTCACTGTCCTTCAGATATTCTTCCAATGCCCTTTTTTGTTCTTCAACCGTCAGGTGTACTTGTAACATTCCACACCCACCTATGCTCACATCAACATTTCTGTGCGGATGAAGGGCATGATTCATTGTCATTATTTTTCTGGTCTTCGTATCCGGGGCTTCTAGTTCTGCTCCAGCCCACTATTTCAGTTGTGTATCTAATCACTGGAATTGCCACGGTGTTAATTGCCTTGATGGTATTTCCTCCACTGAATTTAGACTTTAAGATCTTCTTCACTCTTCGGATGTATTTGCTACTAACCTTCTTCTTGACTTCAGTGTGCTTGATGTTGTCAGCCTGAAGGATGCCCAGGTATTTGTAGTGATCTTCTTCATCCAGACTCTTGATGTTATTTCCATTGGGCATCTTGATTCCTTCAGTTTTCACTATTTTTCCTTTGTTGATGGTAAGGGTGGCACATTCGTCCAGTCCAAACTCCAGTGCAATATCTGAATATAAAGCTGGCTGTATATTCAGACAGTGTTGAGCAGCGATTCTATTTCAGATGGTGTTTTTTCATACAGCTTCAGGCTGTCCATGTAAGGTAGGTGGGATATCCTGGAAGATGTTTTTGATGTTTGACAGTCATGGCCTGACTTGTTCAGTATTGTTGACAGGGGAATCAATGCAATAACAGTAGTGGTGATGGTGAGTCTCCTTGAAAGTTTCCTCTCTTGATATTAACCTCACCCAGTCTATCACCATTGAACAGCAACTGTATCTTCGATTGCATCAGCTACCACACTAATTAGCAATTCAAAAGTTGTTGGTAAGCAGGTAATTGGCCTGTAGTTGCCTGGTGCTGCCCCTTTTGTTGGATCTTTCATTATCAGGTTTTGCCAGATGTTAACCATTCTTCAGTTTCACCTCCTTGAAGTATCTTGTTAAACTGATTGGTAATGAGTGGGTGCAGAACAGTCAGATGTTTCACCCAAAAGCCATGCAGTTCATCTTCACCTTGATCTTCCTTGTCCTTTTTTCCACCATTTCTGCTGTTATTACAAGTTCTTTAATTTCAGCTTCATTTTTATTCTTATCCACTTTATTCTTTTATTCTTATCCTCTAAACCCAAGCTGCATTCTTGTTGTATTTCTTTGGGTTGTCCCATAGTTGTGCCCAGAAGTGCACTGTTACTTTTTTGTCAGGTGTTGACTGGTTCATTGCAATCTCTCCATTGATGGATTGGGAGAAACATTTCTGATTCGGCTGACATTGTTTATTATTATTGTTGGTCGCACAGTCAGCCAGATGTTTAGACTAGATTTGGCATTTTTATCCATCAGTCAAATCTTTCCCAAAGACCTGGGATAGGCAGATGTTGTTGTCTGATTGCGTTAAAGGTATTGTCACAGGATATAAGCTGCTCCAAGTAAAGCTGCCTTTTGCAACTTACTGGTGGTGATTTTGTCATTGCCGAGGGTCTTCAAGTGGTGCTCCAGATGTTTTGGGATTGCACCTAAGGTGCCTGTAACTATTGGTACTATCTTTGCTTTCTTTTGCCATAGTCATTCTATTTCTATTTGCAAGTCGTTATCATCATCATCATCATCATCATCATCATCATCATCATCATCTGTTAGCATGATTTGGGATGGAAATTTTTCTTTAAAAAAATTAAATCAACCCTATTTAGGACTGACACTACCATTTTTTGTGTTTCTTTTGTTTCTGTATGGTAAGGATCCTTACTACTAATCTTCAACAATTACACTTTCCAGGACTGCAAAAAAGGAAATGGGAGGACGGGATACTAACTGCTCAACCTAATATCAGAACTCCCAAATTCTCAGAGTGTCAACAGATGCACTGGAATATTATTATTGTGGAAATATTGCCTAATCTTACTAAGTGTATTTTGTAAAGTTAAATATCTGGATGGAGTGTATTTTTTTATAAATATCACAGCAGAAGAATTTTATGACACTCTGTGGCTTCCAGATTCAAGGAGAAACAAGAGGCAAATTATTACATGATTTGAAAAGCTCTGTTCTTCTAAAGATGACCCAAAATGTTCTAATTATTGGTTAATCCCTCTAGCCTGCCAGTGCAGCCAGTGATCACGTAATGTTCAATGAACCCACAAGTATACAGCTGTTATCTTTGACTTCTGGCCAAAATAAAAGCGAAAGAAAATTTACTCATCCAAGAGAGAAGCTTTTCTTCCAAAAACAGTTATTTTATGAACCAGATCAACAACTTTGAAAATACAGGGGGAAAAAAATCTGAGCTATGGTCAAGATCTTGAAAACAAAACGTTGACATGGATTATCTTCTTGACTGAAGAAAGTCTTACTCAAACTACTTTCCCAGAACCTATTGTACTGTACACACTTTTGCCCTTTGATGTGGAATTCTCCATATTGGTAGACTTATGTCTCCTTTATAAGCAACAGTGTTGACTTTATTTTGTTGTGAACAGGAAATGTGGAGCTGCTCTTAGGCAGTAAAGTTCAGGCCTATTTTAATAGACTCAGAAGAATGCAAGTGTGGCAAAGAAAGAAGAATAGAAGAAAACCGTGAACAGTTTCTTTTTTCCACATTCCACAAATCTGCTTTCTTAAAATGTAACGTAAGTTCCCTTTGTATGTATGATACGTATTTGAAAGCAAAGAAATTAATCTTACTGTCTTCCATTCTGTCTCTGTCTCTGTCTCTCTCCCTCTTGTTTTTCTCCAAAGGAATTTGGATAGCTGATAAGTTAATCTTGCATTTCCCAACATTCATGTTAAAGAATGTATTATAAATCAATAGTAGAATTTCCAATCTAAGTGATCTCTTGCAGCATCATTACCTGGTGCCCTCTAGGCATATTGGGCTATGGATCCCATGATTCATAGCTACTATGTACTATGTAGAGGACTGAAGGAAATATTCTCTGGCTTAGAAAATCACAGTTTTATCCTACCTCTCCTTCAAGGAGCTCAGAGCAGGTAGAAAAGAAATTAACCCCTCAGAAATACTAAGATAGTAGCTTAAATTGTGGTGGACAGACTTGATCTCAAGACTTAATCCACTTTGCTTTGAGTCCAATGTTTTGTTATACGTATTGTACATAGCTACTATGTATTACTACTATTAGCTGGCTGGGATATCCAACTGATTTGGAGGACATCAGGTAAACTATCCTTGAGTTATTTATTTAATGTAGTCTATACAATCAGATGGCAAAGTATAACAAAACATTGGACTCAAAGCAAAGTGGACTAAGTCTTGAGATCAAGTCTGTCCACACAATCTAAGCTACTATCTTAGTATTTCTGAGGGGTTAATTTCTTTTCTACCTGCTCTGAGCTCCTTGAAGGAGGGGTAGGATAAAACTGTGATATTCTAAGCCAGAGAATATTTCCTTCAATCCTCTACTTTGTGAGATACATCAGCACACAAGCAGTCATGGAAACGACTCTTTGAGATGATAGTCAGACAGACAGACAGACAGACAGACAGATAGATAGATAGATAGATAGTTTTATATTACCATATGCTAGGTCTCAGGCAAAGCAATTACCTAAGAATTTCTGATAGACCTCTCCTAAAACAGTCTTCTGTATGCAGCTAGATCCAAATAGTTTTCACAAAAACAGAGTCATCACCCTTACAAATTCATGCCTTCATTCAAATCAGTCATGGTGCCCAACAGGCAACTGCATTTAGTGAAGAGTTTGAGAACATTTTGATAAAGAGCAGAACACTAACAACTCCTGGGGAATATGAGCTCCATGTCCAACCCCTGACTTCACCCATGACACCTTCCTATACAGATTGCTATGAGACAGATGTGATTATTAATATCAACCTGCTCAAGGAATCATTGTTCTGATCATCCAAAGGCTGTTGCCGCTGGGTTAGTACTAAAGATGAGTCTCATTAAATGAGATGCCAGACTGGTGGACATCAAATGTTCATTGCTTTTCATTCTAGTATATTTTAACTGCATTTTTTCAGCATCGCAAAACTTTCTAGGAACTGAGCTACCAACTAAAAAGATCAGCATAAGGTAAAGCAAGCTTGTAGAAAATGCACATCGATCATGTTTTTCTAACCCCCAGAAACTGAACAGATTTGAAAGTTTTATTTTCTGAGGGTTGCAAAATGTTTGCCTGTAAATTTAAATGAATCAGATGGACCTTTCATGCTGCCATCTCTCTCTCTCCATAGATTAATGTTTCTCCCACATGGTTTTGGGATGCAGAACTATCTGTAAAAGTCACAAGTGACTTTGAACATTGTTCAGATATACAGCTATTGGTACAGTTCAGACATCACCCTGAACAATGAAAGCTCAGCGGACAAGTCACTCTGCCTAGGGAGACAGAAGTGATATTACTGGAGCAACATTATTTATATCCATTTCAAATGTTGCAAGAGATATTTAAAGCACTGGATTCAGACCCTACTGTTAAAGCATTAAAATAGTACATTTTACAAATAATTGGCTACATGGCTTGGTGCCTTATTGCTAGCACAGATACTCATTTTTGATCTCTACTTCCTGATAGTAATGCTTCAACTGTACAGAGACATGGACTCAACAGGAGTAATTTCAGAATCTAACATGGTCCGTAAATGTGATGCTCTACAGTTCCATTTGTTTGTTTTTATGTATTTATTCTTTTTAATTGTTGTACACAGCCCAGAGTCACTTTGTGAGAGATGGGCAGCTATATAAATATGAATAATAATAATAATAATAATAATAATAATAATAATAATAATATACAATCCATAAAATCAGGAGTATAGCTAAACATTCAGAGGGTCTTAAGAAATAATCACGTGTGGCACAAAGCAATGAATTATATTGGGATATGCTGTTCAAGAAGTGGTGGGCTTCTCCAGCTATGTGGCTAAATCCTGTATATGTTTGGAGCTTCCCATATTATGAAGAGAGATTGAAGAATCTGGGTACAATGGGCCTCAGGAAGCTCTCTGCAAGTACCTGAAAGTTTCTCACAAAGAAAACCAAGACCTATTATCTTGTTCCAGAGTACAGGATATGGAATAATGGATTTAAATTTAAGGAAGGTAGTTTTGGATTGACTGTTAGAAAAAATTTCCTAATGGTAATTAAACAATTACATCAATTTCCCAGAGACAGGGTGGGCTCCCCTTTGCCTGAATGTATTTAATTAGAGGCTAGGCAGCCATCTGTCAACAATGCTTGAAATTGAATTCCTTTCCTAAATGGGAAGGCATCCATTTAGCCTCACTGGCAACAAAATGGAAGTGGTTTGACATTGGCTTCTTCGAGATTATTACTCTTTTCTTACTTCCCTGTCTTGAGGTTCCCCAGAGTTCTCTCATCCAATTAGTAAGAGGCCCAGCCCTGCTTAGCTTTGTAGCCAAGAAAAGATTAGCCGGGATCCACCATCTGCTGAGATTCTGGTCTCATTTAAAAATGAATTAATCTGGAAAATTATTTTTGGTCATTGTCCTTGGCTCTGGAGGTGGCTACAGTTATGGCAGCAGCAAGCTGAACATCTTAGTTAGTGGCTCCAATTGCTACTTAAAACAAGAGAGCAAACAACAATCCCCCGCCCTGAGGATTCACATTTGACAATACAGACAAATGCCCTAGAACCTAGTCACCCCATGTACAACTTCAACTTCCAAGTATACAACTCTACCCTTCTCCTTGTTTATTTGTTGAGCTTTGAAAGAAAAGATGTAGATCCAACCAGGACTGATAAAGCAAAAATGGTTCAACAAAAATCATTTTACTGAAACTGTTCTGTGGGCAAGAAGATTGATATCAGAGTGGAACTGGGAAGTAAAAAGATCTCTAGTACCTGTTTTTTTTCTCATCTTTCTCCCTTGCTAAAAATGAATCTTGTTTGAGGTTTAAGCCCTTTTGTGGATCCAAGAGAGACCTAAAGTGTGCAAACTTGATTCTACTCTTCCTCCCACAATCAGGAATGTTCATAGGACAGATCATCCTCGAGAAGTAATTTGTTAGGGGTGGGGAATGGGTGGCTATATCTTAGAAGAGTAAATGTGATTGGATGCCACTGGATGAAATCCATGCCTTTGGGGAAAAAAAATAGCTAATAAACATGTATTCCTTTCCCAGCAATAAGTACAATCCTTTTGTTAGCCGGTCAGGATAGCAACACAGATCAGGATAGCAAATCGCTATTTCTGCAAAATGTTATATCAATATATCAAAGGCTGAATTATGCAAAGGACCTGAAAATTGTCATTCTCTCTCCCTTTCTCTCTCCTCTCTCTTTCTCTCTCTTTCTCTCTCTCTCTGACACAAAAATATATACACAGAGAGAGAAAGAGAGAGAATTTTCTATTAGCTTACTTAAAAGGATATTTGAGAGAAGCACAGACAATTATATTTTCAGGAAAATAATTTTGCTGCTGTTGTTGTAATCTGACATACATTCCTGTGCCAAGGTACCAGCTGTTTTTTTCTCTTCAGGTATCAGGTTAAGATTAAGCAAGAATAGCTATAGATAATTTAAACCCCAAACTGACTTCAGTTTAAAATAATCTTTAAGAAAGGAGAACTTCAGAATTAAGTACAGTATCTGAACAGCCAACTATAGATGGCTCCCCTGGTTTTAACAGTAATATATTATAATTTTTGTGCCAATGCATATAAAACAGTATATGACCGTTCTATATACATCAGTGTTACCTTTTGTCCATTTTGGGAGTTACACAAAAACCCTTCTGGGTGAAGCATTATAAAGCAAATATAGGTCCAGGACTGCAGAAAAAAGCTGTCCATGCAAGTTCTCTGCGTAATTTATCATGATTGAAAAACCTCAAAATAAACTCCATTGCCCTGATTTTCACTTCTCTCCCTGGGTTTATCAGAAGATGATAAAAGCTGTTTACATCAGGAAAGCCAACACAAAATAAAGCTTAAACATATCCACTCCAATAAAAGTGCACTTTAAGAAAAAAACAAGTAAAAGGTGAGAGGTTCAGATTAATTTTTTTAAATTTCATTTTAAAAAGCTGTGATATGAGCTTTCAGGAATCTGAATTCCATGCTACCTTTCTGCATTCCACCAGAACTAAAGTATGTACAAGTCCTGCCCTGACAGGATTACGATAGCTGTTGTAATCCAATTTATGTGTGATCATTTCGAAGTGCTGCACAGATACTATACAAACATAACTGATCCATACAATCAGGTAATACTGATTTAAAAAAAAAAAAAATCATGGCCTTGATTGTGCAAAGTGAGAGAGCACGCCTTACACATAAATGATAGATACAACCATGAGAATTCACCTCCATGATGTGCCCATTGAGTGGAGTGACACAGCCGTGTGAATGCTATCATGTTATTAAAATGTGTTGCATTTGAAATGCTTCCAGGGTTTACTTTAAGTCTTACAAGAATAGTACTGTTGAGTGAAACATTGGACTGGAATGTCTCCTGCAGTTCTTCAGCATCCTGCCATTTGGGGCAACATTTCCTGGTATTTAATTTTATGACAAGTTGTCAACCTTTCCTTTCCCCTTCCTCCCATGACCACCTCTCAGGGCAAAATTGTTCTGAGCAAAGAGTTATTTGCATGTTTCACAGGCAAAATAGGACTACCATCTCTGCTCTTCTGGAAGATATAAGTGAGGAAACAGAAGGAACTACTGGTACCATAATTACAACTCCCTGATAGCAGAATTCTTCCACATGCACACAATTCCATTGGCTCACAGCCTCGTGCTTCTGGGCAGGAGGAATTTCCATCTGCCCTTGTTGCAATATTGAACTAGTCTGTTTGCCTGCTGCGCAATCCAGACCTTGCCAGAACTGTAGCATAAAAATTCTGGAGTCTAGAAAAAAGGCCAGGTGCAAGGATAACTGCTTTAAAGAATGAAGCTGGTACACTAGGAACCAGGGCTTTCCAAGTAAAGGGAACTGCCATGTCAACACAGATCAGTACCTCCTAAGACCATCAAGAGAATAGTCAAGTAACCCTGCCTTCCTCCCCTGCCTCCTGCCTGCCTGCCTGCCTGCCTGCCTGCCTGCCTGCCTGCCTGCCTGCCTGCCTGCCTGCCTGCCTGCCTGCCTGCCTCCCTCCTTCCTTCCTTCCTTCCTTCCTTCCTTCCTTCCTTCCTTCCTTCCTTCCTTCCTTCCTTCCTTCCTTCCTATAAGCGTGTGCTATTTGCCCTCCCCTCACAACCCTCAGAAAAGCCCTGGTGAAGCCTCCTCCTTGTCTTCCTCCTCAACTGATCACTTGACCACTTTGCCACTTTGCTGTGTGGGTTGGAACAAAAGGAGCCACAGACCACGAGGAAAACTGCACCCCCGCTCCCCATTCCAGCATGTCCCCAAGGGCCCCCTTCCTTGAGGGAGGAAGAGGGCTCACCCATTCACCACCAGCATCCCCTAACCAGCCGTACCTCACCAGCAGGCATCCAAGTCACTCCCTCACCCTTCCCTCAATCCCCACTGCGCTTAAGAGATTTCAAATTTCTGCCTTGTTTCCAAAGCAGCCAATTGCTGCTCACCCATTGGGTCTTGCCACCAGCCAATTGGGTGCAGAATATAGAGGGAGGTGGGGAAGAGGTTGGGGGTAATGCCCATGATGATCATGCAACCTGGGCTGACCATGGTGGCACGGCAGCACAGCAGTGCTTGAAGTGGCCATAAATTTCCCAAATTTCAATCCCCAAGAGTAATAGGTCTTGGATTTTGGATGCATTCTGCAAGTTAACCCATTTGAAATACCTTGGTTCAAAAATTGTTGCTCTATGATGCACCGTTTCACCCAGTTGAAGGTTACAGACACGAGAGTTTTAGTAGTATAACATTTAACTCCTTTGGTTTAGAAACAAAAGCATAATAATGAAGACGATCCCTGATCCAGAATTTTGTTCTAAAGAAAGCCATCAGTAATTTCTTCTAAAAGCCACCAGTCTTTTCAAGACTACACTTAATTTTATTATAAATCACAAATTTGGAATAAAAGCAGTAAAAGTTTATAACACTGCAAGCTAAGAATGTAAAATGATTTTCTCATGACTTTTACTAGGAACCACCATTGGCATTCCACATAACCCAGACCTGGATTAAAGTTTGGCTAACATTCATCTTTCCCTGTCAAAAATTCACAAAAACAAGGTACTTTACTGAAAGCTGTTTACTAACACTGATATTTATGTTTTGAGGGTATTCGATTTTTTTTTTTTAAAAAAGCTGCACTGGGGAAAAGGACATATCAAACAACAAAAGCAAGATGATTTATGATACGTAAGGTACCCAGCCACTTTATGTTAATAGTTATATAACATAAGGGAAGCTTCCATAAACTGTCACAATTTTTTCTATAGATTTGTTTTACAAAATCTGTACAAAAAGCTGCTGGGTTTATTTATTTCTACTATGAATCAGATGCAATCATCACTGAGTCAACCCAATTTATGAAAAGTTTCTACTGCTTTGCTAAGTCCATAACAGAAATTGAAGCACAGCATAATGTTAAATATAGATAGGACCCTGTAGCATCAAATGTGTGGATTTCTGTCTCTCATAATATTCACCTTTTAGCTTTTTCTCCCTTTCCCAAAACAATTTTGAAGCATTCCATTTGCCTGAACATGGGAAGTTCAATGCTGGGATAATGATGATGATGATGATGAGGATGATGAGGATGATGATGATGATGGTGGCCTTTTCCTATCCATTTTCCTCTAGATGCCTTCAATTATGGCTTCCATCATCCACAATAGCATACGCTATCCAGACTGGATATGATGGGAGTTGTAATTCAGCAGCATCCGAACAGTATTGTTTCAGACTTGACTGATCTTCAGTTTTGCTGCAGCTGCTGCTGTTGTTGCTTACAAGTCATTAGCCAACTTGCAAACTTTGGTAGAAAGATCAATACTCGATGTAAATACATAAATCACCTAGGTCAGTAATATAATATCTGCTACATCAAAGGCCATCTCCTGACTTGGGAACAACAGGGATTCATTTCTCCAAAACAGGGAGTGTTAGGTAGAACTAGGGGCATTCAAGAAAGGATGGTCTTTTCTGTAAACTGAGTCAGTAAATAACCTCAGCCCTATAAGCATGATGTATTCTCAGGATTTTTAGCTGTTTGAACTGAACCCCTCCATGCACAGAATCAGGGAAGCTGAGTAAGAAGACATAGAGTATGGTGTCCTCCCTAAACTTTGCTTCTATATAGGATGATGACTAATGGAGATCGTACGTCAAACTTTCTATAGAAGGGAGTCCCACATGGAATTCACAGTAGTTGTGACATTATGTGAAAAGCATTGTATAAGTAGAGTGGAAAAACTAGTAAGATTTATTTATTTGTTTGTTTGTTTGTTAAATTTATCTCTGCCCATCTCCCCCTGATGGGGCGCTCTGGGCAGCTCCCATGACCCATTAAACAATAAATATCCATACAATCACATAAGACATAAAAAGTGTACAAAATGTTACTAAAAGAAAAGAGAAAAGAGAAAATCCAAGAGGCTGATGGTTTCCAGGGCAGCAGACAACAGGCCTCTAAGGGCTAGCCATCCCCACGCTTGAAGTATTCCCCCAGGCCAAGCGGCAGAGCCAGGTCTTCAAATCCCTCTGGAAGGCCAGGAGTGAGGGGGCCAATCTCACCTCTGGGGCAAGATAGTCCAAAGGGCAGGGGCTACAACAGAGAAGGCCCACCTTCTGGACCCTGCTAATCAGAACTCTGTTACTGAAGGGGTCTGTAGCATGCCCTCTCTGTGTGATCAGGTGGGACGAGTTGAAGTCATGGGGAAGAGGCGGTCCCTTAGGTAACCTGGTCCCATGCCATGTAGGTCTTCAACACCTTGAATTGGACCTGGAAGCAAACTGGTACCCAGTGCAGCTCACAGAGCAACTGTGTTATGTGGCCCCTTCTTGGGGCTCCAAAAATAGCCCGCGCAGCTGCATTCTGGACCAGCTGAAGCTTCCGGATACTCTTCAAGGGTAGCCCCATGTAGAGCGCATTGAGGTAGTCTATCTGGGAGATAACAAGGGCATGAGTGACAGTTCGAAGGGCATCCCAATCCAGGAAAGGGCATAACTGATGCACAACCCGAAGTTGTGCAAAGGCCCTCCTGGTCACAGCTGCCATCTGCTCTTTGAGCAGGAGCCCTGGTTGCAACCTGTCAGAGGGCTTGGTGGGGTGGTGCAAGCTGCACATAGCAGTTACTAAAATATGTCAGAAGGAAAAGCAACTAAGCAGATACGTACCGAACTGTGTTTCTTTCATAGCAGCCAGTGGCCATAACCCAAGGACATCATCTTTATAAAAGGGAGAATGGAAAAGACCAATGCAGGCTTGAGGGTGATGAAGTTGATAATTAGGCTAAGGGTCACCTGCTTTAAATGTTGGGGGTAGAGGGCCATTCATTTCAAAAACTAGCTCTTTTGTTACATAATAAAGGAGTGAACAAAAGATAATATGATCTATTATTTATCAAAAATAAATGAATCCAGAGCCTCAAAGGAAGAAGGGTTGGTAAATGGCAAAAAGGGGGGAGGCATTTTAGTACATGTTGTCATATACAATGTAGAGGTATATAGGATAAGGAAAATATGAAATGAAAGAGGTTGGAAGAGTTTAAGGAATGGTTTGAGCATAGAAGCAAAGCAAGCTTTTTCCATTTGCTGTCTTAGAGAGCCCCCTATCACTGGGTCTAAGCTTTAAAGCCAATGTTTTCGGATTAATTCAGCCATTGTTGATTGCAGGTAACGTGGAAAGCAGATGCTTCATCAGTCTCAGACATTAATCCATAGAAATGGAAGCCAATTTCCTCAAGACACACAGACACACAATCAAATACATCCCCCAAAAACTTTTCTAAGAAGCCAATGTTTCCATTTTACCTAGAAGCCAATGTTCTTGTCCAGAGACATGTACAATCATCATTCCAAGGGGAATTGCTTTTAATGCAGCAAGTCAGAAAACTTTGTTCTAGACAGTTACAAATTTAATAAAAGCTCCAGTTGAATAATGTAATTTTCTCTTTCAGTCTCTATTGGGCAGCATGACATTTTCAGGAAAGGGAGCAGATTTTTTAAGTTTCTTCAGTAACCTTAATTTATAATAATCTACCATCCCATAAAGAGCCAGCTGGGTGTAGTGGTTAAGGTATTAGTCTAGAAACTGCAGACTGTGAGTTCTAGTCTGGCCTTAGGCATGAAGCCAGCTGGGGGACCTTGGGCCAGTCCCTCTCTCAATCCTGAGAAGAAAGCAAGGGCAAACCACTTCTGAAAACTACAGGGATTTCTCCATGCAATTGCCAGGACTCAGGAGTAACTTGAAGGTGCATGCACGTGTGCGTACACACAAACACACGCACACACACACCATCCCATAAGCCTCAGCAAGGACACAAGGAACCAAACTCAACTCGAAGGAGTCTTTGCCTACTCTACGAATGCTCAAAAAGACCCTATAAAATAAAAAACGCCAAAATATGCAAGTAAAAACAAGTAAAAACATACCAGTAAAAACAAGAAAAGCCACAAAAACCTAGCCTTGCTAATTTGGAAAATAAAGTGAACTGATCTGCACATTCATAATGGAATAGGACAGTCAACTCCAAACTCTTATCTCTTTACCCTTTTAAATTTTTCCACCCTCCCTCGGGGAGGTGTGGGGGGGGGATCTCCAGAACTCCTCTGATGTAAAAAAGGTTGTGATCCAGGGACCTTGCAAGCAAGTGCTTCCTTTAACTCCCTGAACTGTGTGACGCTAGGCAGCATCTTTCAAGATTACGCTCTATAATTGGGGAAAATAAGCAATACTTGCAGAGTCCATTTGATACTCTCTGTAGGCCTCAGAAGAGCTTCAAAATGGAAGAAAATACAACAGAGCTTTGTTCCTTCAGCAGAGATGGAATGCTCTCAAAAAGCCTGTGAGCTACCACTTAAAACGTGATTTATTTCTGAACAGGCAGAAAAGTGAATTACAGCCAAGTCATATCTAGTTTGGCCCTTGGAGTATTTGAAAAGCAAAATGTTTGTCTGGGCACCACGAAAAGGGCACCGTTTTTATTTTATCATTGGTCACATACTGTATGTCTCCTTGTTTTCCCACCACGGGCACACTTTTAAAACAGATCTGATTCATCCTTGTTTGATTTTGTTTTCATAACTTTCTCCTGCATGCATTATCTATGTATTCATCAAGCAAGCAAGCAAGCAAGCAAGCAAGCAAGCAAGCAAAGAAAGAAAGAAAGAAAGAAAGAAAGAAAGAAAGAAAGAAAGAAAGAAAGAAAGAAAGAAAGAAAGAAAGAAAGAAAAACAATTTTCATCTCTCCAGAGACAGCAAGCCAAATTCACCCTGAGTCTGCCCTATTTCAGTCACTGGGAATTACTTACGTCTTCTAATTCCTTGAGAGCGGGAACCACAGCCTGGAGTCAGCTGGGTTTCATCCAGACTTTCTTAGCTTTATAAATTGGTAATTTTATTGCACGTCTAGCCAGGGAATATTTTGAAATACCAAAGCAAACAACAACAAAATAAGTTCACCAGATGGCTTATATTTCAGTTTCTAACATATTATAGAAATCCACGCTTTTCTTTTCTTTTAAATTTAAGTTTTCTTTCAGGTTTTACTGCTGAATCCTATACACTGTACTCCAACTGTCTTGTTTTCCCCAGGATAGGCTTTCTCTAAGCCATAACAGTACAAGAAAAGGTTCCCTAAACTAATGCCCTTCCCCTGTGTGTGATAAAATGAGAGAAGAATCATACTTAATAAGGGATATGATATATATGGCATATACAATATACTTGTCACCATGGCCAAAGAGGTCAACCGACAGCTGAATTGCAAAAAGAATTGTCAGCTCTTCAAGGTAGATCAGACTAGGAACCCAATGATGTAAGTCAGTACTATTTTTATTCTAGAGCTATAGTAATAGAATCTTGCAAGTGCTTCTCCCCTCCCTCCCTTTATCTTTGTGAGAACTAGGGAGGGTCTTGTCTGAAACACTTTCTCAGATTACAGTCCTGGCCCAGACTCAATCCTCTTCTATCTGACCATTGACTTGGTATTGGCTCTTCCTCCTGTCCCTCAAGACCATTCCTTCTTCCCTCTACAAGTTAACTCAAGCCAGAAGGATTTATTACATGTTTAAAAGAGTTCAGAGGCTGTTTCCAGCAAAATATTTCTACCTCTCACCTATTCTAAGTACCATGGACCTTGACTAGAACCTGTTTCAATGCTTTTTCTTCAGCAACTCCAGGAGGCAAGTATAATAAAATCCCAGTATTTCAGAAATTGAGTTTACATGTATCAGGAAAAATTGAGTCCACACAGCAAGTTTTTTCCAACAATGTAAATTTTATTTAAATCTCTTGTTCCTGGGTACTTCAGCCTTTATTTAAAAACAACAACAACCATGCCTGGCAGACACATGAATTTTATATAAATTACTTTTTAGCTAGACAAACATCTTAAAGTTAGCTATCTAATTGCAAAATGTTGTTCTTTAGCAATCAGAGAATACACTGCATCAGTGTTAGTTCTATACGATAAGAATCACTAAGTGCTGATATTGGCGATAATAAATTCTATAGACTTAAGTGATTACTATTACTGTTTTATGTTTGCTTTATCTGAATTCTGGTCTATAGCTATATTAAAGTTTGTTGCTTCTTTGCTTCTTGTTATAATGTAAAAATTTAGTTTATCAGGAGTCACAAAACGCCAGCAACAAACAATGAAAAATCTGTACCATGCTAAAAAACCAACCCCCCCCCCCAGTCTCCTTTGATTCCAGTATTTTTCAATTTCTATAACTGCCACTGTCCTCTGAAAGAGGAGAAGGTCTCCTCTTCCTGTTGACCAAAACTCTTCCTGTTGTCTCTCAAAACTCAGAATTAAATCCCAATCCCCTCTTTGGTTCCCACCAGACTTGAGAAGAACCGGTGCTTGTGGGAACACAATCAACTTTGAGCCTTGGAGAAGCACATTTACTTGTTTAAAATCTTTACCAGCAACCATAGAATCCCATCTCAAAACACTTAAGCATATGACATACCCTGAAAGCCAACCATGATCATTTCAGCCCAGATTTCCTACCTCATCTCCAACATCGTTAGCCTTTAGTTCATCATGTTTGATTCATATTTAAAGACAAGTGAAACATCTAGCTATTTAACCCTGTTCTCCTTCTGAAGCCCTAACCATTAAATCTGGAGATGCAGATGCAGAAGTATTAAATACTTCTCATTGCCAAAGAAATTCTGGTTGGTGATGGGAATGCTTGTGTACAACATAGACACCATATGCTCCTCTTTACATAATCTGTAGCAAACTCGGAGGAATATGAGACATGAAGTTGCCTTTGAAAGTGTCCAGCCTTAATTATGGTATTATACATCCTTCCAATTTTAGCAAGTAGTAATAGTCATTTTATTTGTCATGCACCTATAAGTAAACATAGCATAAATTCATTATGCTAATTACTGTATACCAAACTCTTAAAGAGACTAGTTTTTTTTTTCTTTTAACAATCGCACAACAATTAAAACACAAGCCTTTGGCTACAATTCAAAGTAGAGTTTCTGGAAGAAGAACCTCATGAAATCAACAGCAGTTGCTTCTGAGCAAATGTTATTAAAATTGGGCTATTTAGCATATTTCGAATTCAGTGGTATACTTAAATAAATCTTGAGTAGAGTGATGCTGAGCTAAATAGCAAGTTAAAATATTCAAGGCTGACTGTTAAAAGTTTTTATAAGGGAAAAATACATATAAACTTAGGGCTGTGGAGTTAAAGAGGCTCAATTTTGCAGAAGTATTTTTAAAAAGCTAAATAAATGTAATTTTGCACTTTTAACATTCTGCATTCAATCTAAAGTGCATTCTCACATTTAGAAATTCCAAGTAAAGTGAAGAGGAGGAGCTATTTTTGATTTCCCTACAGCAGTGCTCTGTGTAAAGTCAGATGTTTGCATGGAAGTGCTTCAGTCGTTCCAACTTATCCACAAAATTTTACGGACCTCCCATCTGTAATTCTGCCACATTTCCCCCACAGCATTTAATGTCTTTTTTTTTTCTTGTTGCAGAAAATAAATGAAGAAAAAAAGCAAACTATCATATACATGCAGACTGGACAACTCACCAGACATGCACCTTTGGAGGTATTGCTCCCGAGGAAATTATTCCAGGAAATATGATGTCTTCTATCAATGTTTTGTAGGGCTCTACACTGGATTCCCCCTTCATGGATCACTGCCTTGTCGTGGCGAAGGGGCTTGCGTAACTCAGTGAAGCCATGAGCTATACCGTGCAGGGCCACCCAAGACGGACAGGTCATGACAGAGAGTTCTGACAAAATGTGGTCCACTGGAGAAGGAAATGGCAACCCACTCCAGTATCCTTGCCAAGAAAACCCCATGGACAATGTTAAAAGGCTAAAAGATATGACGCCGGAAGATGAGCCCCTCAGGTCGGAAGGTGTCCAATATGCTACTGGGGAAGAGCGGAGGGCATTTCCAAGTAGCTCCAGAAAGAGTGAAGCGGCTGGGCCAAAGCCGAAAGGACGTTCAGCTGTGGATGTATCTGGAAGCGAAAAGAAGGTCCGATGCTGCAAAGAACAATATTGTATAGGTACCTGGAATGTAAGATCTGTGAACCAAGGCAAGCTGGATGTGGTCAAACATGAGATGACAAGATTGAACGTCGACATCTTGGGAATCAGCGAACTGAAATGGACGGGAATGGGTGAATTTAATTCAGGTGACCATTATATCTACTACTGTGGGCAAGAAACCCTTAGAAGAAATGGAGTTGCACTCATAGTGAATAAGAGAGTGGGAAAGGCAGTAATGGGGTACAACCTCAAAAACGACAGAATGATCTCAGTGCGTATCCAAGGCAAACCATTCAATATCACCCTCATCCAAGTCTATGCCCCAACCACTGATGCCGAAGAAGCTGAAGTTGACCGCTTCTATGAAGACCTACAACACCTTCTAGAACTAGCATCAAAAAAAGATGTCCTTTTCATCATAGGGGATTGGAATGCTAAAGTAGGAAGTCAAGGAGTAATCGGAATAACAGGCAAGTTTGGCCTTGGAGCACAAAATGAAGCAGGGCAAAGGCTAATAGAGTTCTGTCAAGAGAACAAGCTAGTCATAGCAAACACTCTTTTCCAACAACACAAGAGACGACTCTACACATGGACATCACCACATGGTCAATACCGAAACCAGATTGATTATATACTTTGCAGCCAAAGATGGAGAAGCTCTATACAGACAGCAAAAACAAGACCAGGAGCTGACTGTGGCTCAGATCATGAGCTTCTTACTGCAAAATTTAGGCTTAAATTGAAGAATGTAGGGAAAACCACTAGACCACTCAGGTATGACTTAGATCATATTCCTTGTGAGTACACAGTGAAGGTGATGAATAGATTTAGAGGATTAGATTTGGTAGACAGAGTGCCTGAAGAACTATGGACGGAGGTCCGTAACATTGTACAGGAGGCAGCAACTAAAACCATCCCAAGGAAAAAGAAATGCAAGAAAGCAAAATGGCTGTCTGATGAGGCATTACAAATAGCTGTGGAAAGAAGGAATGCGAAAAGCAAGGGTGAAAGGGAAAGATATAAGCAACTGAATGCAGATTTCCAGAGAATAGCAAGGAGAGATAAGAAGGCCTTCTTAAATGAACAATGCAAAGAAATCGAGGAAAACAATAGAATGGGGAAGACTAGAGATCTCTTCAAGAAAATTGGAGATATCAAAGGAACGTTTAGTGCAAAGATGGGCATGATAAAGGACAAAAAAGGCAGGGACCTAACAGAAGCAGAAGAGATTAAGAAGAGGTGGCAAGAATACACAGAAGAACTATACAAGAAAGATCTTAATGTCCCTGATGTCCACGCTGGTGTGATCACTGACCTTGAGCCAGACATCCTAGAGAGTGAAGTCAAGTGGGCCTTAGGAAGCATTGCTAACAACAAAGCTAGTGGAGATGACAGTATTCCAGCTGAGTTATTTAAAATGGTGGATAATGGTGTTAAAGTGCTGCACTCAATATGCCAGCAAGTTTGGAAAATGCAACAGTGGCCACAGGATTGGAAAAGGTCAGTTTATGTTCCAATTCCAAAGAAGGGCAACGCCAAAGAATGCTCAAACTATCGCACAATTGCACTCATTTCACATGCTAGCAAGGTTATGCTCAAAATCCTACAAGCTAGGCTTCAGCAATACATGAACCGAGAACTACCGGATGTACAAGCTGGGTTTCGAAGAGGCAGAGGAACTAGAGATCAAATCGCCAACATTCGCTGGATCATGGAGAAAGCATGAGAGTTCCAGAAAAACATCTACTTCTGCTTCATTGACTATGCAAAAGCCTTCGATTGTGTGGATCACAACAAACTGTGGCAAATTCTTAAAGAGATGGGGGTACCAGACCACCTTACCTATCTCCTGAGAAATCTGTATGCGGGCCAAGAAGCAACAGTCAGAACCGGTCATGGAACAACCAATTGGTTCAAAATAGGGAAAGGTGTACGACAAGGCTGTATACTGTCACCCTGCTTATTTAACCTATATGCAGAGTACATCATGAGAAATGCCAGGCTGGAAGAATCACAAGCCGGAATTAAGATTGCAGGGAGAATCATCAACAACCTCAGATATGCGGACGATACCACCCTAATGGCAGAAAGTGAAGAAGAACTAAAGAGCCTCTTGATGAGGGTGAAAGAGGAGAGTGCAAAAGCTGGCTTGAAACTCAACATTAAAAAAACTAAGATCATGGCATCTGGACCCATCAATTCCTGGCAAATAAAAGGGGTAGAAATGGAAGCAGTAACAGACTTCATTTATTTGGGCTCCAAGATCACCACAGACGGAGACTGCAGCCATGAAATTAAAAGACGCTTGCTCCTTGGGAGGAAAGCTATGACAAGCCTAGACAGCATATTGAAAAGCAGAGACATCACCTTGCCGACAAAGATCCGCATAGTCAAAGCTATGGTTTTTCCAGTAGTAATGTATGGCTGTGAGAGCTGGACCATAAAGAAGGCTGAGCGCCAAAGAATTGATGCCTTTGAACTGTGGTGCTGGAGAAGACTCTTAAGACTGCTGGGCTGCTAGGAGGTCAAACCAATCAATCTTAAAGGAAATCAACCCTAATTGCTCATTGGAAGGATTGATAATGAAGCTCAAGCTCAGATATTTTGGTCACCTAATGCGAAGAGAGATCTCTTTGGAGAAGACCCTGATGCTGGGAAAGATTGAAGGCAAAAGGAGAAGAGGACGGCAGAGGATGAGATGGTTAGATAGCATCACTGAAGCAATGAGCATGAAACTGAGCAAACTCAGGGAGGCAGTGAAGGACAGGAAGGCCTGGCGCAATATGGTTCATGGGGTCACGAAGAGTCGGACACGACTTAACGACTTAACGACAACAACAACAACACTGGATTCAAAATGAGCATTTCACAAAATGTGTAGCAAGTGTTAAAGCATCTGCTATCTCTAGAAGGGTCGACAGTTTTTCCCCCCGCCCCACAGGGTTTCCCCAGCTGTTCGTGTATTTGTGTTTTGAGGGAAGTCACAGCAAAAATGTTGTCCGTGAATGCCCTCGGTAGCTTAGCAGGGTCAGGTCGTGTTAGTTCTTGGACAGAAAACCACCTGGATATCCCAGGGCTCAGCCTAGACAGGAAAGCTGAAAGGTCTCAGAAGAAAGCAACAACAAGCCACTTCTATATTGAAATTTGAGGCGGGGGGAGTGTGGAGAGACACTCTGTTGGAATTGGCAAGCAAATTCATATTCACTATTTCATTTTCTGAGGGTTGCTGCATAAAGGGTTCAGTTAAAGCTAAGTTTTAGACGGAATTGTCTAGTGTTAAAGGGGCATTCCAAGAAGGCCCATTTCTTCTCCGCTTGTAGCCCCCCTTTCCAAAAATCCCAAAAGATAGAAACAGGTTTGTTTTTTTCTGCTGGACTTTTTGTTTACAAAAAAACGAAGCATCTGCAAATAATCAAATCACTGTTTGCATATTTCTTCATTCCAACAACCTTTAAGAAAATCCGGGATGTGCCCTAATGTCACTACTCAACCTGATAAGAACTGGTTTAAGTTTTTGCAGTCCACTCCCACCTTCTGCTTAAAGGATGTAAACATGGCTTAACCCCAGCCACATTTTTCTCAAGGCGGGGGGGGGGGCAAGTTGTGATCATGGTGGTTTGTAATCCCTTTGCCTCATGATCAATTCCTGGGCTCTTAAAAGTAGACAGCTGTTGACGTCTAATTCATAGTATTGACGTACACATTATTTACTATCTACAATATTATTTTAATGACTAGAACTCTGTTAACCAAGCATTCTTAGCTTAAAGTTCAAAATGTTAAATTAAAATTGAATTAAATTAAAGTGTTAAAGTTCACACATGGTTTTTGATAAAAAAAATGGATATGAAATAGCTTACAATATCATAATCTTTTAATGATGGATTAAAATATTTAGTTTTATGACATTCCAAATTTGTTGCTTTTCTGCCTGTAGTTTCCTACCTGTCTCTGTTCTTCTCTGAACCATCTATTTTTTATATATATATTATTTCAAAATATATAATAATAAAATGGCAAAAAATAAAAATGTAGGTACCTTTGCAAGAGAATCTGGGTACCTTGTGCTGGTTATCTCAGAGTTGTTTTGTGTTTTGAAGTTTAAAGGCCACGATATAATAACTACCTGCATAGAGAAGCGAACTCTGCTGAAATAAACAAGTCTGTTTACAAAGAAGCATGATTAGGGTTTTGTAATTAACTGGCACATTAATTTGCAGGCCAGAAAGTAGGAAAGCCCCCGCTGGCGTACAAAGCTATGCTTTTGCTGTCCTGCAGACTGCTCTGAGCAAACCTGCCTGCACCAGCCAGACAGGGCCCTTGAGCTGGTTCTTATGTACACCTGTGGGGTAGTGAAAGGGAAAGGCACAGGAAACCCACCTGTAAAGGGGAAAGCAACCAGAAATGGAAGCTTTTTCTGAACCTTGGCAAGGATCAAAAGTGAGCTCTGCTTTGCTTCCAATCATCCGTTCCACAGGTGTCCTAGTCAGAGACTGCTTTCATTCTGATTGGAACTCACCCTGGGCTTCTTTGGTAGATGTGCAATCCAGTTGTCTTAGGAAGCACAATTTTAGGGAACTGAGTTTGAATCCATGCTGACTGGAGGCATTCGGTAAATAAGGCTTCCCTTGAGTTGAGCTCTGAGGGGTTTCCTCCTGCCTTCCTCTAGGAAGTTTTCTCAGCTGCATTGACTAGCCTGAGATTCCCAGTGATATCAACCTTACCAAAGAGATCAGACAGGAAACATGACCAGATAAGCTTGTCTCGTCTCATAAAAAGAAGCTAATTCTTTATTATAAAGCTACGTTAACAAAATCTTGCAAGTCTGAAAGTACAATTCTCCTGCCATCTCCTTTACAGCCTGAGAAACTAGGAAGGGTCCCTTCTGAGCCTCTTGCTCTCCCCACTATTCAACTGTGGGCTATGCCCTCTCTTATCTGACCATTCCCTAGGCAGCAACACTTCACCCCATCTCCCAAGGTCATTCCCACATGCCATTACAAGAGATCTTCCATCCAAGTATTAACTATTGCCGACCTGCTTAGCTTTTACAACTTCAGCTAAGATCAGCGTGGTAAATGTCATCAATTGTGATGGATTTATTGTGGACTGTCTCAATTGTCCATGTTAATACAGTACAAAGTCAACACTCTGATACTGCTAATGCTAAAAGTGTGAGTGCCTTTGACTTCTGGTGACTGCCTAGACTCTGCAGTTTTCTTAGCAACATTTTTGGAAGTGGTTTGCCACTGCCTCCTTCTTAGGGCTGAGAGAGAATGCCTGGCTGAGGGTCGCCAGTTGGCTTCATGCCTAGCCGAGACTAGAACTCACAGTCTCCCGGTTTCTAGCCTGGCGCCTTAATCACTACCTCAACTGGCTGTGATAATATAATTCAAGCTTCCTAAAGTCATGAGGGAAAAAAAATCCTAACCCATAATGTTTTTCCTAACAGATCCTCAGTTTTGCAGAGTTCTTTCAAGTCATAGGAAGAAGTAGGGAGGAGGAATTATGCAACGATATTCCCATCCTCCTGGCATCTTGCTTAGCAAAGCTTTTGGGATCTGAAATGTCACCCAGCATTTCTCACTGGTTTTTTAAAGCATACGTGTCAAACAGAAACAGTGCTACGTGTTATATTTGCATGAAATGCCCCTGTCTTTCTGATTTTATGCTGAACAGAAGGCTCTCATCCTTGTTTTGTAAGGATGAGTGATACAGAATCAGAGAAGATGCCCAGTGAAAGGGGCAGAAATGGTCAAGAGAAGCTCATTCAAACTAGAGGCAAAACTGTGAAATATTATATTCCTCAAAGAATGAAACTAAGCGGAGCACAGGAAAGGAGGCATCGTCTAAAATAGTGTCACAGTGACCTCTTCCTTCCTTAGTATTTAAGGCAGCAAAAGAGGTGGCATTTCTAATATCCAATTCTCTATGAGAAAGCGGTAAGGAAAAGGAACGTTCATCCAAAGGCCAACTTTTCTTTTATGCTTTTAAAAATGTATTTTTTGTTTGTTAATGCAGGCAAAAATATTGACAATCAAAATATCTAAGCCTCCCACGTCCCTTAGAGAAAATTCCTTAACTGGAATTAAGATGATTACAATCAGATCTTTTATAGCAGAAATGCAGCTGTGAAATTTATCAGCAGCTTGTTACTCCACCCCATTTTTATGTATTGTCTCCAGGGTTTTATTGGTCTTATTCTGGCTTTCATGTTAATTTATACTGTTCTGGGTTTTTTTGGGGGGGGGGTCTATTTTTATTGTTAGGGTTTTTATTGCATTCTAGAATATATACTTTTTAAATAAAAAAAATTAGAAGGGCAAGATGTAATGTTTCTAAAAGGGCTAAAAGGGTTAAGATAAAGCCTTTAACGTTCCTAGAGATTCTTGGCTTCCAAAAAGGATGCTTCACTTGCTAACATTATTACAGTGGCTACTACTTCTAAATATGACCTATATGCACTTGGGGATTTCCAATTTTTGAGGAAAGGCACTTGCTCATTGTGGAAGACAAATAATATTTTCTATTCTCACATGCATGATCACTGTGAGGGATTTTGAATCAGCAGAAGGAGCAGGGAAACTGAAATTGCCTGATGACCCTGGAGGGGAAGGAAACAGATAACAGAAATCAGGTTGTATGGGCAAAATAAAGGACATTGTTTATGCTAGAAGGTGAAAGATGCTAGATCAGTAGAAAGGGTGGGCTGGGAGCCTCCTTAGAAATGTAGAATGTAGAGGCTTATCAGATGCTACATTCTGTCTGGAAAGGTCATGCTATAATTTACTTTGCCTTTGTAAATCCCACGTAGCATTTCAGAGGGTATATAATCTGTAACTGTGTAAGCTTTAGGTCTCTTCTGCATTCTTGAAAAGGAGCCCAGTAATCAGTATCTCCAGTTGCATTCCTTCCAACTTTAAGTGGGCATTTTTCCCACAAGAGTCATGGATGCTATTCTAGAGCCATGAAGCTTCCAACTCTTGGCAGATTATCTTGTGAAACTAAGAATCTTAATTACAAGTGTGAGGTCATCGAATTAGATGAAATTGCCAATATATAATTCTCTGAAATTCTTAAATCCAGAGAAGGAATAACTACAGGAGAGGACCACAACACACGAGTATTAATGGTGCTTCCTGACACATTATAATTCATAATTCATGATCAACAGAATAACTCAAGAGTCAATAAACTCTCAGCACAATTTTATGCTGGATAATTTATAATCATAAATCCAAATATGTCTTAACCATTTGAAAACTGTTGTTCTGTATAAATCTCTGAGATTATATCTTCAGATCAGAAGTCCACTTCAGCTCATCCAATGTTTGACCAGTTTCAGCATCTGTATCCATATATTGGGGCCAATGGAATCAGCAACCTGAGAGTAATAATGTAGCATATAAAATGCTTATTTCTATCAATTAATTGTTCCATTTCTATAATGCCAGCCTGTTTGTTACTACTAAAGTACCCAAGCTATCAGGAAATATATTTTTATAATTATGAAGCTTCAATAAACCAACTTCTATGGTCTATTTGTTGGATCCAACTAATACTGTTTTCCCTGCATCCATAATGCAAAGCCTTCTGAAAGTGGGCTTTACTGGTCATTGATACCATAAAATAGGCTATAAAATTTGGCATATTACATACATCTTTTTAGACAATGGCAACCATAAATGCATATAGGTTATTAAAGGAGTTTTTCTTCATCCTAAGCAAATTGAATTTAAATAATAGATTTATAAACATAAACCACTGAAAATCTATCAATCATGGAATCACATTCACTTGAGAATATTTAATCCTTAATTTTTTTTTCAATCCCATTACAGTTTTAAGGTTTCCATCAGCCATACAACATATATACTTGAGACATTACATTTCTAAATATTGAAAATTTATATTAGCCTTTTAAATAGCTAATCCTTGGTTAAATGAGAACTACTTCACAGCAAACTCTTTATCCCATTTTATTGTCGAACCAGAAACTTTTTCAAATATATCAGGTAAATATGTAAGCTTAAGAACTGTTGATACTATGAGGATAGAAAGTTATTTTTGTTCCCCACTTCCTAATTTTACCTCTTTTTGTTAGACATATAGTTCATAGCAGTATTTCAAGAAGCAAGTCCATCAGTAAATAAGACTAGACCATTGGGTTACTTCTTCTCTGAGTATTTATGAAACACAGTTTTTCGCCACCTTTAAAACAGCAAAGCAGGAGTCATTATTCAGCAGCCCAGCATTAAAACCCAGAAAAGAACACTTACATCAGGCAGTAGGCAGACGATCCACAGACAAAACAAAGTAATCATGATCCAGGACACTGACAAGCAAGGTGTTACCAGGTTCAGGACAGACTAGGATGTTCAGATCAAACAAGACATGGAAGCATAACCATGTAGCAGAGGTTACTCTACATATGACTGCTCTGAAGGAGAAGCATTTATTCTGTAAGTGATGGGGCCTACCTAAAGCCCAGCTAATGGTAGTAAACATGCTAACTGAAAGCAGGAACCTATTCCCACGCCCCCATTTAGATCATCACTTGCAGTAGAACCACTTTTTCTAAGACCTTCCAAGAAACCTGGGGCTCTTTGTTGCTCAGCAATTCTGGGCTTGGGGATTATGTCTCTCAGTTGAGATGAAAGTTCATGGTTGGACAAACATAGATAGTGAAGATGATTCCTCCAAGTGCTAGTGCTAGGACCTGGTGCAGCACTGGAACATGGTTGATGGGGTTTTTACCCAGCTTCTCCCCTTCCCTTTCCATAGGGCCATACAGTCTGGACTACAAATATCCAGGCAACCACTAGATGTCAGCAAAGAGATTCAGAAAGACCAATACTTTGCTTCTCTCCATTTATTTATTTATTTAACAAATGTAGATGGCCACCCATCTCACTAAACGTGACTCTGGGTGACATACAACTAACAATTAAAACAACGTCACAACCATTAAAACACTTTAAAAAAATAAATAGAAGCAAGATTGCAGGAGAAGAGCATCCATCTAAACACAGTACAACATAAGTCACCTCAGAAGACTGGCCAAAACGGGCCATGACACGGGCCAAAATGGACATGATAAAAGGAGTGGATTACGTTATTTATCAAATCCATACGTGCCAGTCGCTGATTATCCTGGGAATCAGCATTTCTTTCAGCCCATGCTTCCCAGCTTTTTACATTGCCTAAAACTGGTAATTGCCTTAAAATATGGAAAAACTTTTGGTTGGGGGACAAAAAGATAGAAAGGGAGACAGATTAACTAGTTCTAGTTTCTAGTCACTGTACACCTTCACCAACTGAACCCTAGAATTATCACTAAAAGCACACATCCTGAATCGCTTGAAAGCTTCTAATATACTTGTCTCAAGTGCTGTTTTAAAAAATCCTCATAACATGTCTGTTATTTGAGGGTAACCAACCATTCTAATAGTTCCAGTGTCTTTTTTTTTTTTAATTCTTTCCAGCCCAGCAGAATGTTGGAAAGAAGTGACGTACTGAGAGTCAGCACCACAATGCTAAGGAAACAGAACAGAAATTTGATGTAAGGGGATAAGCTGGCAAAAGAGAGATCGGGCTCAGAATGGGGCTGAGCCAGTTAGAGATTATGAAGGAAAAAAATGATAAAGAAATCCCTTTAACTTGTTATCTCCATCCTGGCATCCTTGTGGTCAATGGATGCTAAAAGAGCCAATGCTAGTGAAGTCACATGTCCAAGAATGAAGTGCCACTCTTGACTCCAAGTCAAAAGTGGGAAACAAGGTAAGACTTGAGTTGGCATGACACAATCACCCCAAGTATAACCTCCCTCAATCACTGGGTAAGCCTTTCACAAGGTTAGGAGAAACATTAGTTCCTCTTTCCCGTCTACCTTGTATTTTCCTTGTTAATTCTGACACTATTTCCCTGTGCTGTTCTTAATTAGAAGATGGCAACCCGCTGGACAAATGCACCGTATCCTGCAGAAGGGACTTCTCTGTAAAAATGTATTCTTTCTTTAATTCCAGATAATTATCCTATAAGTGAAAATCTCATCAACTTGTGCCAACACCTGGCATGTTCTCTAGCCAGCTTCTTTCTCACTCTTTCTCTCTTTTCAACACATTTCTGAGGGGAAAAAATGGCTTTAAAAGCCAAAGGTTCATTACAACTATGTTTTCAAAAAGTAAGATTGAAATAGGAAGTTCTTTTTGTCCTGTGCAAGTCAGAAACTGGGCTAGCAGCCCACTATTATCAAGACCCTATAGCAAGCAGTAGTAGCTAATTTTCTGTTGAAGGCGGTAGCTCAACCTCCAAATAGGCTGCAATTAAAAAAAAAAATACATGGCCTTCCTTTAATATTCCCTCTGATAGATTACAGTTGGAAAGCACTCCATTGAGAAAGTTCTTCTGAAGTTCAGGAAAACAGAGATAACAATGTTGGTACCAGACAAACTTCTTTGGGCTGTTCACTATCAGGTTCTTAAAAGATCTTTAAAAATCACATTTAAAAGAATGTGAAATTTATTAAATCTGAATAATGACCCCTTGGTTTCTAATTAAAAAGAGAACTCTTTGACAGCTAACATTTCTCTGTAGTAGAGAACAACGCTATCGGTAACACTTGGCTGTAGTTTGAAATGCAACATATACACTCTGCTATGGACCCGCCAGAAGCCTTTCCAAAGGCAGAGGTTGGTAGGTGAAATTTCTAATGTGCCAGAGGAAGTTATTAAATACACAAGAAGGAATCAGATTAACTGTGTTTAATTAATATACTTTATGTTTAATTAATGGCAAATTGGTTTTAATGTTTGTTTTTGTATTATATATTTTAATAGTGGTTAGCTGCCTTGGGCAAATAGGTCCACTAAAAATCAAATTAATTGTTTCTGCTAGGGCTGTCCATGTCTTTGTCCTGACATCTCCACCACTTTTCTGGAGAGGATGGCCTGGCCTCCTGCTGAAGAAATGTGCTTTCCTATACGAAAGGCTCAAAAACGGAGGAGACTAAGTCCCCCCCTAAGTGATTGGAAGGGATCAGGAGATGCTGACTGTTGGCTGATCTACCCCAACTCTCTTTCCCTAAGCTGTGGTTGATTCCACTCATATGGAATCAGAAGGCAATGATTTCATGCATTGGATGTACAAATGTCAATTTCCAAAACAAAATTTGTCAGCTAAGCCTGTAATTTCCATTTAGATTTGTTTCATTTTTCAGGGCACGGAAGCTGCAGAGCGGAGAATAGCTCGGCTTATAAAGCCTCTTTTCAAGTAACCAAAACTGTATTCTAAGGACTGCTTCATCCATTAACTTTTTCTGCAGTAGCGAGGTAAACAAGGGTAGGAAAACAAATGTCCTCTTTCATGCAACGTGCAAAGATTCTTTTTGTCAACGCATCTGTCACTCAGTGCTCCTGATCCAGTCCCATTAACCAATTGCCCACATGCCACACAATCAATCTTCCAGGATGATTTGGAATCAATTCCTCTTCCTCCTCCCCATTATTTTTCTGCAGCCTTTCCGAGAAAAACCTGCCTGCTAAAAGTCAGAGAATGAAATGCCCCTGAATCAAATGTATAGATCTAGCAGATGAATGACAGTTTTTCCTCAAGTTGCACAAACTGTTTTTCAGGTAATCCAAAGATACATATACAGGATAGTTTATGAACAGGAATCGAGGTTACCAGATGGGAAAATGGCCATTCCAGCTTCAACAAAACAGGACATGCCTGCAATTTAGAAGAAATGGTCATGGTAGCAGGAAGCTTGTTCTACTTGTGTAGGATATATCGCTGCCATTATCTTGAGCATTTCCTAGTCCCTCTGCTGCCAGATTTTGTTTTAGGAACACAGTGGCATGGAACAACTCACAGATAAGGCCTTCTCTTTTAAAGTCTGTATGCATGGGTCAGTTTTGGTTTTTTTAAAAAATAATAATTGTATTAAAGTTCACAGTTACAAAGATAAAAAGCTAGTGCAGACTAAGGAAAATATAAAAGAGTAAAAAGAAAAAAAGATTAAAAGTGCAGAGAAAAAATGAAAAAGAAAAAAAAAAAAAGAAATATATATATATATATATATATATATATATAGTAAAGAAAAAAAAGACATTTAAAGAAATTACTTTCCCCTTCATCACAGAAGTACAAACAATTTCAGTAGCTTTTCACCTGCTCTAATACTGCAATAAAAGCTCTCTTCTTCCCATATCTCATCTTTTATCCATAAAAAAAAATCTTAAAGCCTCATCATTCAGTCCTAATCAGCAAAAGTCAATTAACAGTTACCAGATAACATGTATATTTTAATCAAATAAACCAGCTTTACATTCCTCTCCTTTCCTTTCAACACAGTAACTTATCGCTTTATCTAAAAATACAACAAATATATATATATCTTCTTCCCATATCTTGTCTCTTACCTATAAACAAAACTTTAAAGTCTCATCATTCGATCCTGGTCAGCAAAAATCCATTAAGAGTTACTAGCAATAATGACATATAATGACATTTTTAACCTTGATCAAATAAACCAACTTTATATTCCTTCCCCTAGCTCATAAAAATTTTAATCTTTAATTCCTTTAAATAGTGTCCCAGAACTTGATTTCTTTTCATTTTCTCTTTGTCTCTTCTCAGATAGTCCTTCAAAATGTTAACACAACTCTCTTATAAACCCAAAATGAAAAAGTTATCCATGTCACTCTTCTGGTTTGTTATTTGTATATCCCTTTTAATTATTAAGACATTGGCTGTTTCATTTGTATATCCAGTGTAACTTCTTTTTCCATAACATTCCTGTAACCTGTCATTTTTGAAGCCACATCCAAACAGCCTCACTCTCAGTCTTATCCAGTAAAGAGTGCTCTTCTTCTATAGCCTCTTTTGAATGCAGGTTTGCAATACCAGATAATCTTAAAAGTAACTTCTGAATGCATTGTCCCGAAATATCCTTGAATTCATCCCAAGTTATAATATTTTGCTCCATTCTGTATTGGTGGGTCTCTTCTCTTTTAATAGCAATCTTTAGTTCTTTCTGGTTTCCTCTAGTGTCCAACCTTCACAGTCCCATCTTATCATATTTTTTTCCTACTCAACAGCATTTTTCCATGGGAAGATTTCTTATACTTAATTTCAAACTATTCATTTTTTAAAAAATAAAATTCTAAAAAATATTTTCCCACAGGAAGGATTCTTATAATTATTTTAAAATCTTATTTCAAGTCCATCTGGCCCCTTAGTCCATTTATAACTTTCCAAAATAAATGTTCCAATCTCCCTTTTGCTGTTTACTCCAAAATAATTTTTAAGTCCTTCAACTTGCATAAAATTTCTTTCACCAAGGATTGAAGGAGACTCACCCGGTATAATGAAACTTGCCATTATGAAGGTTCTTAATATCCAAAATGCAGTGAAGAAGCAATCCAGAGAGAAGATTCAGGCACAGTGCTAAATCATAATGGGGTTTGCTTGTTCTGTGAACCCAGTCAACTGTGCTGCATTTCAGAAACCAAGACTGAAAACTTATAGCTTAACATGATGTATGAAGCTGTGAAATATAAGGCAGCTTCATATGTTAAAAGGCAAGGAAGGGGAAAAAATTGTCTTTTTAGGTATAATTAGGGTTGACATTATTATAATAGCATAAAATGTAATGAACACATTTAAAAAAAAAACGGGGATAACATTTGTTATACCCCTCCTTCTCAAATATTATTTAATTACAATTTCCATTAGTCCCAGTATGTTTAGCTGCTTTCTAAACAGAAGCCAAGAGAGAAGGAGAAGGAGAAGGAGAAGGAGAAGGAGAAGAAGGAGAAGGAGAAGGACAAGGACAAGGACAAGGACAAGGACAAGGACAAGGACAAGGACAAGGACAAGGACAAGGACAAGGAAGCTGATGCCAAAAGGTATGACACTCAATAAAGGATGAAGGTGAAACCTTCTGGAATTACTCACAGTAGCTCCACATTCTGCCTTGGTGTAGCAGCATAGTAATTACTGCTGCCACCATGTGTTTTCCAGAGTGATGCCTCCCTTGTTTTTTCCCCCCCTTAAGCATGTGAGTCAAGTACCCCCGCAATCAGTGCATCCTACTGGCAAGGAAGAGGAGAGAAGATGATAGCAATGAAATAGATGCCATAGGGCCACCTCTTCACCCTAGAGCACTGAGATGCATAACTAAGGAAATCATGCCCCCTCCCTTGGAGTCAGAACGTCAGAAGGATAAACAGGATCAAAGTTTATTTCTGAAGAAGAAGAAAGTAAAAAATGTAAACTTTCCTTTTTAACTTTACTCATACGAAGGAAATTCAGTGGTAGAAAAGAGAAAAATACAGACCTGTTAAAATCTTAAAAGAATTCATGTCTGCATTAATTGTACAGTTCTCAATAAATGTGAGCTTGAAAGAATCTCCCACAGAAAAATTAGAAAGGACAATACAGGATTCTGAACCGATCACAGGATGATAGACCTGCCAATGACACCGAAGCAACTCTGATATAGAAAGCTACCATTGCATAAAAAACATGATTTACTGAATATGTACAGAAAAGATAAACACCAGTGACAATAAGCATTAAGTACCAGACCCAGAAAAGAAATTAAACTGAATGCAGTTCTTTGCTAACTTTTCCTGTTCCTTTAGAGATTAGACTAATCTCTGAAGAGATATTACCTTTGGGCCAATTTGTTACCAGGATAATACAGCTTCCAGAAAATTCTACCTTAAATTTCAGGCTGAGTGTAGTCATTAAAATCCCACTTGTTTAATTTCACCTGTTTTCAGCCTCTCACAGAGCAACTTTTGCTTGATTTTACAAGAAGGAAATGCTTTTTCCAATTAGCAAAAAAGGGACAGGTTTGGAAGATCTGCTTGTTGTGCACATATTAAAACCCATGAGTTTCTGTTTGAGATGGGTTTGTACAAGATGTATATTCCGTGCCTGAGAAATACAGTAGCTGTCCATGTTGTGAGTGATGGGTGACATTGCAATCTTTAACCAGGAAATTTTTAGGATTAAATAAGTGGACCACACAATAGTATAAGAATCCTAGATCTTAGCCTGTCTGACAGCCCAGGCTTGGACAGAGAGCCTCAATTTCTATTCTTAGCGGGGGGAAATGCAAAACGATCACAGATAAGTCAAGCTTTTTATACAGCCTTTAGCCAACTACCTATCCAGAGCTTCAGGACAACAGGTGGGAACACATCCATGATTCAAGATTAGGATGACTCTTAGAAAAGGTGAGCTTCCACCCGCTGCCCAGTGCAACCAACCTCTCCAGAAAGTCATGCTTGTTCACTTCCATTTTTGGCTGAAGATTTTGACAAAGTTATCAGAAATGACTTGTATTGAGGAAGTGAAGATACACAGTGATCAATTAAAAGTGACAGGGAGAAATATACAGTTTAGTTTGTCATGGTCAGAAAGAATCAGGCTGATCCAAAAGAAATTAACAGCTGTACAATCTGTCCATCAGGGACTAATTGCCAACACTATTTTTGTGTATCACATTTATTGAGAACTGTACAATTAATACAGACATGAAAATCATCCAGGTGGATCTGGTGCTGCATTCGTGAAATCACATGAAATGGCATTTGCTGAGCTGAAAAGCAGACCCTGCACCTGCAGGAAAATGCTATGATGATGATGATGATGATGATGATGATGATGATGATGATGATGATGATGATGGAGGAGGAGGAGGAGGAGGAGGAGGAGGAGGAGGAGGAGGAGGAGGAGAAGAAGAAGAAGAAGAAGAAGAAGAAGAAGAAGAAGAAGAAGAAGAAGAAGAAGAAGAAGAAGAAGAAGAAGAAGAAGAAGAAGAAGAAGAAGAAGAAGAAGAAGAAGAAGAAGAAGAAGAAGAAGAAGAAGAAGAAGAAGAAGAACTATACAGTCCTTCATTTCAGAAGCTTCTCCACTCAGGTTTCCCTAAGCAGTAAAAATATCAAATACAGCTGAGGCACCAAGCATTTGAGGATCAGCTGTGTGTTTATCTACAACATCTAAGTCGGCTTTCAGACTAGCCAAACAGAAACTAAATTGGGAATGCTGAACTCCTTACAATTTCTTGTGCCTATCTGTTTAAGCACCAGTGAGGTTTATCTGAACAAGATTCAGCTTCAGATAGTGAAAATAGCCTCAGATAATGTTAGGCAGAAGGCTGTGCCACAGCACACATTTAATACTTCTCAATGGGTATCTAATTTTTGTTCATGCTTGATTTTGGAAGTTTTATCCAGGGAGTGTTATACTGAGACAGTTTACTAGTTTCTGCAGTTGGCCATGTCAGAAGATTTACTGCACTGCAGTTTTTCTGAGAGAGAGAGAGAGAGAGAGAGAGAGAGAGAGAGAGAGAGAGAGAGAGAGAGAGAGAGAATTTCGTTTTCCTTCTTGGGGGACTATAATCATGAAGGGGGAAAAAGTTCCTATATTTCAAAGGTGAAGTTAATGAGAGGTCAGTCTGCCATATTATATGGAGTACAATGCTCTCAGGGCAATTTTGCGAGAGACAAAGAAACTTCGTAACATGGTTCACATTCTGTTCCAGTGGGATAATCTGACAATAGAGATTCACCAGTTGGAAAGGAAAAAAGAAACAAAAAATCTCACTTTAGAGATAAAATTGCTGCTTCAAATGAGAAAAAACTGGTTTGCTCTATGGCCATGGAATCTATGAATTACTGCAATATTACCATGGAATATAACCTAATTAACTCTGGATGTAGCAGTTCTGTGCAAAGGTTTCCCACAGGGGTCAACAGAGTTCTTTTCCACCTTCTGATCTACAATGGCTTCAGAACAAGCAATGAGAGATATTTAAGTGACTGGAATCCTGTGAGTATTTCTCCAGAGTTTACATCCTGCCACACTACATATTCCATGCGCTCCTGAGCAGGAGTAATTTGAAATGCATACACTACTGAATTATATTAAATGCATGACAAAATGAGGAGGAGGAGGAGGGACAACACTGTGCCATTGGGAGATTAAATGCGCTATAAAGAATAAGGAGATTTCCAGAAAAGTTCAATTAATTTTTTGCATCTGCCTTCAGTTTTGAAAACATAGGGCAGATGCTTGTGCCTGAGCTGGTCCCCCCCCCCCACCCTCCTATACAGGGAATCTAAAAAACTGATGTATATGGAAGTGAAGGAGAGGTAGTTATGCACCATATTGACAATTAAAAATAAATAAATCACTATGTCAAACAGTATTCACTAGAGCAACCTTCTCCAACTTAGGCCCTGCTAAGATTGCAATTTCTGGTCATGCTGGCTGGGAATTTTGAGAATTGCAGTCCCAACCCATCTGGAAGATGCCAAGTTGAGTTGCACCAGAGGATTTTTAAGCTCAAAACTGAAAATGTTGTTTGTTTAAGAAATTATAAATCAGATGTGGAGTGTGGAGTTCCAAGGAACACAGCTAGCACAATACCAGAAGATTAATGAACCAAGAAGAATGATATCTGAAACCTCAAAAGGAGCTCTTGGAGTGAGTTAAATGTAAAGAAAGGTGATGTTGCCTTCTCCTGAATCTCAGAAGCTTCATCACTTACAATCTTTCATTGGCTGGTTAACTTCTTAAGCTCTTTCCCTGAGATTCCAGCTTTATATCCTTGTAAATTAGTTGGGGCTGCTAAACATGCCCAAGTCAAATTCAGTGCATTATCATTTGGGTCCTGATTAGATAAGGGATTATTCTGAGCTAGTTCTTCCATTGGGAGAAACACGCAGTATATTAGCTGCCTAAAACAAGATACCGTCAAGATACCGAGCCTCCTTAAATATTTTGATGTTCATTTTATTGAAAAAAACTAGAGTTTTCCTTCTGGACCACATACCTTTGCACTTTTAAAATCATTTTGAATAACATTAGAGTTTTGTTAAGGTTTGATAAGAGTTGTAGTTGTGTTTTCCTTCATTTCCAACAGCTATTTAATAGGGCAATGGAACAGGCCTTCTAACAGGTATATTTGACTATACAAGACACTCATTCTGGGTCATCTACCATTGTTTCCATCATGACCTTGAAAGAATTTTAGCTTCAGCTGCTTTGTTTTGCACAAGATGCAATTTCAGGTCCCTCAAGTGAAATCAAGCAACACATTTAGCACTATTATCCAACCTCCCCTATCTCAGATAACTATCGCTCTTTGCTATCTTGTATATCTCCTGTTCCAAAATAAGAAAATTAGATTTTCAGATACTTTGTATTTTATCACCATACGCTTACTAAATGAATGAGTGAACAATTTTGTTGATGAAATGGTTTCTATGCTTTTTAGAAAGTATAAAGATGCACTGAATACATCTGAAGGATACCAGATTGGGAAATCTTTTTCTAGAAACTGTCAGAAAAATAAATAGTACATTAGTGGGGAAAAAAGTGGGAAATGACTGAATTCTACCATTATGTAGCCAAATAGAATGCCTACCTAGTTACAACTTTAACTTTCTTTAACAGCATTGAAAAATTGCATCTTAGAGCGATAGTTTAAAGGACTAAAATTTTCTATGAATTCTGCTTATGATGTAACAAAATGAAATGGGCATTTGAATGCCTTTTTAATTGAATTAAATTAATGGATTTGATTAATGAACATCTGTTGCTTATAAAAATGACATTGTTGAACAAATGCCTTAAAATTTGCTTATTGTTATGTAAGAGAAATCTTCATTGGTTGCTCAAAGTTGCTTCTTTAAAAATAATTTTATTAATGATTATAATTGCAATAGTAAAAAACTAATACAAACTAAAAGAAAGAAAAAAGAGTAGAAGGAAAGAGTTAAAAAGCGCAAAAGAAAATAAAAAATGTAGAGAAAAAGAAAGAAAAAGAATATAGTAAAGAAAAAAAAAGAAATATATAAAGAAGTGACTTCTAACCTTCATCACAATAAGTATAAACAATTTTAGTAACTTGTCACTTCCTCTTAATTTACAACCAATGTTCTCTTCATCCCATGACCCATCTTTTATCTATAGACAAATCCATAGAGCATCATCATTTCAGTCCTGGTGTCAGCAAAAGTCCATTAAGGGTCTTAAGTGACCAAACAGGAGACTAGAGGTCTTTTACAGACTCTGAAGCATAACAAGGCTCCTGGTGAAGATCTCCTTCCACCTGAATTATTTAAAGGACACATTAATTGGTGGGCTCCCTTACTTGCAGGCTTATTTACCCACATAAATAACTCCTGCCAAATCCCAGCTGGTTGGGAGCTCTCTATTGTGATCCCCATCTATAAAAAGAGGGATAAGGGTGACCCCTCAAACTATTGACCAATTAGCTTAATTGATATTGTAGTTAAACTATGTGCTAAATATCTCTTATATAAGACTGAGGATTGGGTGAATGAAAAGGATCTGCTTTGGTTTTAGACCTGGACGTTCAACCATTGATAACTGTTTTATTCTTTGCCACTTAATAGGCAAATATTCAGCTAATGGAAACCAACTGTATAATACCTTCATTGATCTTAGGCCATCATTTGACTCAATGAACAGGGACCTCCTTTGGAAGAAACTAACGGATATGAATATGGAACCCAAACTCCCTTTATTAATCAAGGCATTATATTCAAATTCCTGCCTAAGGGTATGTACTGGAGCAAATGGTGCCCTAAAAGGGACCATTAACACTCACAAAGGGGTCAGACAAGGATGCATACTGGCCCTTATTTTGTTTAATTTATATATAAGTGACATCCCAAAGTTTTTATATTCAACAGATACACATATGCCCAAAATTAAAAATAAACACATAAATATACTGCTTTATGCAGATGATATGATACTAATGTCACATACCCAAGTAGGAATGAGAAGGCTGCTACATAAGATTAGTACATATGGCACACTTAATTACCTGTCTATCAACAAATCTAAGACCAAGGTAGTTATCTTTGGGAAAAGGAGGATCAGGTATAATTGGACCCTGGACAGGGAACATATAGAACGGGTTAAGTCCCATCTGTACCTAGGACTTGTTTTTACCGAAACAAGTTCATGGCTCCCCCATTTCAAGAGAAGTTCCCTAAAAGCTACAACGTGCGCCAATGCCCTAAGGCAGCTAATCAACCATAGTTACCCAGGATCGTTAACCCCAATTATAAAGGTTTATAACAGTAAAATGTCCCATTGCTTACCTACGGTGCAGAACTTTGGGGATGCTTAAATGTCCCTTTGCTTGAACAGATACAGTCTTTATTTCTGAAATGTATTTTGGGGGTGAATATGTCAACTCCAACTCGAGCTGTAAGAGCATAGCTAGGCATACCCCCCATACAAAGCCATTCGGTAACAAAAATATTTAATTACTGGCTGAAGATCCTATCTATGGACTCAGAAAGATTACCTAAGCTTTGTTTTGAAGAACAGATGCATAACAAGCCTTCTCATGCTTGGGTGGCTCGAGTTATCAATACCATCTCCCAATATGGATTTTCAATCCACTTCCAATTCAATCAGACTTGAAGGCCAAGAAAAGCTTTAAACGAAGGGTTTTGGACGTGGCTGCCCAAGAGGATATAGGATTTCTTAAACATCTCAAGTCCTTGAAGTGGCTAGCCCAACACAAATCAGTCTTTCAACTAGAAAAGCACTTAACAACTCCCTTACCCCAATATCTTAGAAGAGCTTTTACTAGAGCTCGTTTCAATCAATTAGACTCTATGGTAAGATATGGGAGATTTCAAGGAGTTCCATATGAAGAACGGCTATGTATTTGTGGTGCCTCAGCTGTTGAAGATACCGCACACATCTTATTTGATTGCAAATTATACTCGGTAGAAAGGACTGACCACTTAGATTTATGTTTAAAAAATAAAAAATACTGGAGCAGCCAGCAGAAATTTTTCTACTTTTTACAGGGCAAGAACCTGCTTATTACCAGTAAGACTGCACTCTTCATATCAAAGGCAATTACAAAGACGACAGATTATTTAGACCACATTGGTGTTGACTGTAGGGGTGATGGTTTGATATGAACTTATATCATAGTTTTACTTATATTTACTAATTCTTATCTGTATGTTTACAATGGCTTTTTATTTTATTTCCTTTATACTTGATATGGTCAATAGACTAAATCAATAAAGTTAAAAAAAACAAAAAACAAAAAAACCCAATGATCTCTTCATCCCATGACCCATCTCTTATCTATAAACAAATCCATAATGCATCATCATTTCAGTCCTGGTGTCAGCAAAAGTCCATTAAGAGTTGTCAGAAATAACAACATATCTATTTTAACCTTGATCAAATAAACCAACTTTATATTCCTTCCTTTTACTTCTAACAATCTTAATCTTTAGTCCATTCAAATACTGTTGCAGAACTTGATTTCTTTTGATTTCTTTTTTACTCCTCACAAGATTCATCCAAGTTTTAACAAACCTCTTTTATAAATATAAATAAAAGAATTATCCACATCACTTTCTTGGTTTATTATTTGTTATTTTCTTTTGATTTTTAAAGCATCAACCAATTTCTTTTGTACATCCAATGAAACATCTTTGTCCATGTCATTCTCGTAGTCTGTCATTTGTAGATCCACTTTTGATGCCATCTCTGTCTTGTCAGATAAAACTTGTTCCTCTTTTTCTTCTTCTTTGCCATTTCTTCCAAAACATCTTTTGGACACAGTCTATCCATAGAAGCAAACATCACTATTGACATTGTTGATATTAACTTCTGATTCAATTTTTCAAAAGTATCCTTCAATATTTCCAACATTATATTACTGTAGCTGTTAATCAGGTTTATGTATTCTTCTCCTTTAATTAAAATCTTTAGTCCCCTCTAGTGGCCATTTTTAAAAATTGTTTATCTCTTTCTTTTATGTCTTAGAAAAAATTCAGAACAAGTTGGCTTTCCCAATGGAAGGATTCTTTATAATTAATTCCAAAATCTTATTTCAAATTTATCTGGACCCTTAATCCATTGACAACTTTTAAAAATCAAAGTCTTAATTAGCTTTTTGCTGTTTATTTCATTTTTTCCCCGTTCTTAAGCTTATAGTTAAATTTTTCTTTCATTAAGGATTGAAGGCAGACTCACCTGGTGTTTTCAGACTTGTTGATTAAAAGGTTTCTAATAGCTGAAAAGTAGTTAATGAGTAATTTCCAAGTGTGATTAGAAAAGGAAGTATGATAACCCAGTGTCCTTTTAAAGGTGCTAACTGTGGTTTGAGCAAGATGGCTATTCCCTTGTCTCCCAGTGCTCAAAACCTGCCAGAGACCATTGTCTTGCAGTCTCCTTCCAAGGAGCAACTGTCTGGAGTACTTGTGGACTCCTGTCCTCTCTTTGTCTAGAGAGGTTCAAAGAGCCAGTCTACTCATTGGTTCTTTGTTCTTTGCCACGGTTGTTGGCTCCACTTTTCACACAGCCATTTTCAGTCCACCATTTCTTCCTCCAGAAGTCCAGTTGCCCAAAGTTCTGAAACATTACTAACCATACTGATATTGCAATGTTAACTGTCCTTTTAAAGTTATGAAAATAACTCTTCGCTGTTCTCTGGGGAATGCTGCATTGAGTTCAAAAGGAAGTGTGCTCCAAGGATATCAGCATCCACAGGAGACATACCTGCATTGCATTTTGTAAAGTTAACAGAATGTTGTCACTGAAACAAGCCATATATTCTGTTAAAGACACAGAAGGCATTTGCATCTATTCTTAATTACTCAATAGCAAGTACAGGAGTCCCAGTTCAGATTGCAATCACTAGATATGTGCAAAACATACCATTTAAGGAACTGAACACTTGTTGAGAATAAGATGACCATAACAGAACTGTTACCTAGTCAAAGGGGCTGTAACATTTTTAAAGTCCATAATGTCCAGATAACATTCAGAAGCAGCTCAGGCAGACTCCTCCCTAATTCACTGGAGTATAAGAAGAGGGAGGAGCTACAGCACAATCAGACTTGCAAGAATTGTTTATTATAGCCAATTTCAATAAAAGTAGTTTGATCCTTCCTGTGGGAATTGATTTCCTGGTCTGGTCCTGATTTGACAATGCTGGAATGTCCATTTCTGTGTTAAAGCACACCAGTTTAGTATCTGCAGGAGCAATCCAGTGATTTTCTGGATGTGTATCTTCTGACTTGGAAACAGTGTGTCCCATTCTGGATCATGGTATTCTGAATGAAATGGGGTCAGAGCATGACTAAAATATCATGAAGTGTGCTGTTTTGAAAACGAGCTTGAAGGAAAATGCTGGGCCACCTCTGTAGCAATGTGGTTTACTTGGCCCAAAAGAGTAATGGAATGGTCTGGAATTGTCCAAAAAATTAAATATTAGATACTCAAATCAGTAGGCTTCTCCAGGTAATCCCTAGAAAGGATTTTAAAAAATAGCACATCCCTCACTTCTCTTCCATAACATGATGGATGGATGGATGGATGGATGGATGGATGGATGGATGGATGGCAGGCAGGCAGGCAGGCAGGCAGGCAGGCAGGCAGGCAGGCAGGCAGGCAGGCAGGCAGGCAGGCAGGAATTGGTGCTAATAATGGTTCCCATCTCGCATATACATATTTCTATGGAGTAGGGTATTGATTCTGGAAGGAGTAAGTGGGTAATTTTAAATCTTCCATGCTTATGCACAATTTCAGCCATCTTTCTGCACTTATTTATGGATATGAACGGACTCTTCAGTTGGGGGAAGCTTGTGATCATATTGCTGTTCTAAAAGCAAAACCAGAACATATCACTTCTTGTTCTTCCTTTCCTTATTATTGGAAAAAGAAATCTGTGGATTGCAGCCTTTGTGGCCTGGCAAGCTATAGAGAGAAGGTTAACCTTCAGGAGAGATACCATCAGTGAAGATCCTCCTCCCCATTACCACCAAGCAGGATCTCCCCCAAAGATCATAAGTTACCAGGACTCTGATGTAATTGAAACATTCTTCACAGTCACTGGTTCCAAATGCTTTGTGTATTAATATCAACAATTTGAGCAACTAGGAAACTTCATAGTTTTTCAGATTATAGAACAAGAACAATAAATTACTTAGACCTTTTTCTATTGAGAAGCAGTGCCAGGACAATGTAATCTGAAGCACAGAAAAGATGTGCTATAAGAATACTCTTAACCTTTCTATTTCATTTCAACTAGAAAGCCGAATCACCTGGTCCATTTATCCCCACCAATTATTACAGTTCCAAGCACATGCAGACATCTTATAACATAGCAGCTATTGGAGATCTAACAGTGAACAGATCCTTTTCTCATTTAACATACTAAGGTTATTTACCTAGAATACATAATTTAAAATTGCGTAGGATTCATTCTTATTGTGGGTTGAGACAGCCTAAGAATTTTGAAGGAATTAAATATATAAGTGGAGCAATGAACATGGAACTTCAGGAGGCAAAGAACCATGCTTTTAGATCTATGATATCAAAATCTATACATACTTGCTCTATACAGCCAAGTCCTCATCAAGTTTTTCTAATTCCATGTTTTATAGCTGGACAAAGCATAGAAATTCTGAACAAAAGCTTGATTAGGTGTCCTTAACTGAAACAATTGTGTTCTAAGGTTGACTGGAGTCGAGATTTCTGCTATAAAAATTATTGTCAAACTTCTTTGTTAAGTTGGTGCAACTTTTTTCCAGCAACATTTTTTAGCTCATTATAAGAGGTATTGGTACCCACATCACAAATCAGTCTCCCCTTCCTTATTAATAAGATTAGCTTTAAAATTTCCCTTTGATTTTACTTGTTTTCATGTGAACATTCTGATTCTGTTCATGTAAATCATAAGGTGCTTCAGTGAAATCCCTTCACAACACATTATAATTTAATTAAGCTAGCTGCTTGTATGCAGTATTTGTCCCTGAACAGAAGTGCAAGATCAGAAAATGATAACTTACCATTAATTCTTATTCTTTTATGTCATGGAGGGTGTTACAGTACCCTGATGGAGGGAGCATACATAATCTAACTTCTCCAGGGAGAAGTTTGGTGTCAATCCTTGAAGTGGAATGGAAGAGCAAGATAGCAATTCCACTTCAGATGAAGGAAGACTTCTTTTGAATAGAAGGTTCTAACAAGTGAACTTGATGAAAACGGAAGAATTGTAGAAAAGGGTAAAGAAAGGGAGAACCACTCCAGTGTTAGACTGATCATCTCCCCCTATGGTATAGTTATGACAATAACTGAAGTTTATTGTGTTTCATTTTAGACTGAATTAATATTATGTTTACATGTTGATTTTGATCCTAGAACCAAATAAACAAAAGCGGGGAATAAATTTCCATTGTTACCAAACTATTCTTCAGTAACTTGTAACTTCTCTGGAAGCAACAAAACTATACTATCAGAGGCTTTCAAGAAACAAAAACTGCTCTTCTACCTTAAGCTGGAACCCAACTAGGAATGTTAATGATAGAAACTGAATTTCTAAACTGAGATTCCATATTTTCCTTCTGATTCAGTTCTTCCTAAGTTAGTGGGGATAAATGTCTTTTCACTTGATTTTGCTCAAACCGATACCACTCTTGGGACTTTTCAATTACAGTAATTTAAAAGGCCAGTTGACAACAGACTAAGGAGATAACTCGGTAAAGGGGATGACCCTATAAAAGCTATAAAACCCAAATTTTATAGGAAAATTGGACAGGTAGATAAAATTAAAGGTATTAATCTTAATCAAATTGAATATGTGGATGAGTGCAAGAGGCTTTTTTATGCTACTTTCTGAAACCTTCAAGCTTAGAAAGATGAGAAAATGCGGTTAATTTTTCTTTGCATTTAAACACCTCCCTTCCTGAAGACATGGAAGAAAGCTTTCTATCACATATTTTGTACTTCCTGAATACAGATTTTTTCACTGATTCTACTTGAATCCAGGGTTCAATTTCCAAGCTCTCATTTAGAAGATCTCCAGATTCAATGAAGGAGAGAGTCTCAATGACAACACCTCTAGGAGGAAGCATTATTGGATATAGAATTTTCAGTGCATTAGATTCAAGAACCTTCTTCCAAGGAAAGGAAAATAAATAATCAGTATTTTCAAGATGCAAAGAGGTCTATAATGGTCTTCCCTGTCCCTGAACAATCATTTCCAAGTAATTATATAAACAACTTGATTTGCTTCATCCTAAACTGCTAAATAAAAAATTTAACTGGAATACAAAATGTAGATACACAATTTATTGCTCACTACAAATCTTCTAAGAAGTGTTCCAGTTTAATATGGAGATAAAAATTTGCATATTCTAATAAATTGATGTTTTCTTGTAGAATGATGATTTGTCAACCCTGGCTACTTATCTACGCTACAGTGGGGAATGAATACATTCCAGGTATTTTGTATCTGTTCCAGAAAGCATCCATGGAAAACCATAGATTTGTTTGAAACTCAACTTTTTTGGTAGGTGGATTTGAACCAAACCACCTTGAAAACCCCTTTGACATGCAAAGAGCACAGAGTACACAAAGAACCACAGAATGCAATCCAATTTTGAAGACTGTAAACTGTAAACAAACAAACAAAAAACCTAAGAAGCAACACAATCTCACAGAGATTTGGCAGGTTACTACTATAGCTTGGCTAACTGCTGGAGACAGAGAGAAAACAATAGCTCCATCCCAGAAGAAAGCAATGTTAATCTACTGCTCATAACTGCCTGTGAAGCCATCATAACTGGAGTTTCACTTGAAGGTGAAACTGTACCCTTTTACTGTACCCAATCGTAAGAGACAGGAGTGATTTGGAACAATATCACACCATCCTTGCAAGCATCTTCTAATGCTGATACACGATGTGACACCATTGTTTTAACTCTCTTATCACTGCCTTATTTCATTGTGGTTTACAGGATACAGGAAAACTCTCATCATAATGGCACATGGTCATTTTTAGAAATTACACTTCTATCCGTGTTTTTCAAACTTGGAAACTTTAAGATGTGTGGACTACAACTCCCAGAATTCCTCAGCCAGCAGAACACTGACTTATATAAGCAATCTTTTAGTATAGAATAGCCCAGCAGGAAAAATGTACAACACTTTTTGTTTTAAGAACAAACATTCTGGACACTTCCAAAACATTGTTTTTCGTTCTGACCATGGCAAATTCTTGGAATTTCTGGACAAAATAGGCCAGAAAGGTAAGCTTTGCACACACAGAGGCAACAGATTCTCCACATTCACAGACTTTTTCAAAAGCCTGTTAGTCTGTTTTTATACAATCAAGAAATACAGTAATGAATTAGTGTGGCAGATAAATATATTTAAATAAAATAAGTTTCAGCATTCTTTTATTTGTTTAGAAATAAATATGGCAAAGAAAAAGCTTAATAACGGCTTCAGTACAATACTTTGACTATTTGGTGACTATTCAATGTCACCAAATAACCTGCAATGGAATGCACTTTTACAACAATGATTAGCCATCTCTATAGAGTTGAGCAATTGACAAATGAATTAGTAAATATGCCAATAATAATTCACAATGTAAAAGTTTGTTGTCAAATCCAACAGAACTTTTCACAAGGCAAAGATATGTGTGTCTTCCAATGTGCAAACTGAAAAATTAAGGTTGTTATATGAAAATAACCAACAAAATTGCTTTGGTACTTATATTTGTGCTGTGAGCATTTTATGCTTCAATTTGAATAGCAGCTATATGTTGAATATAAATTTCAGGTTTATCATAGAAATAACAATACATTTTACATAAATGTGCATATTACCTATAGTGAATGCAGCCATCCAGCAAACACTACAAAATATTTATAAAACTTTATAAGATATATCATATTGTATTGCGTTTTTCTATTAAAATTTCAAAAAGCTAGTAAAATTGTAAACATATATAGCTTGATTTTCATTTTTAACATTTAACCAATAGCTTAAAATGTTGTATGTGAAAAAGCATGTCAGTTAATAAAAGGTGAGCAATAGAAAAAAAATCCATTTTCGTTGTTTTAATTGCCTCCCAACCAGTGCAAATTATGAACTCCATATATTATAGTAATACGACAATTTTAATTCAGACCCAATGCATTTATGAATCTGCATTTCAAAATGTAATGACAAATGTGCAGCATGCAAAGTGTATATATACTTAAAAATATGTAAACGTCGTGAAAATATTATTTGTGATAGCAATTAAAGGTTTTAAAAATATATTTTACCAAGATAGTGTCATGTCAGAAAAACAGTGGAGACTGGGAGTTTTAAATTAATAAGGAATACTTCTCCCTGAATGTTAGGAATATGCTAATATGCTACTTGCAGGTATTTATGATGTGAAGAATCATTCTGAACTGGTACAAAGTTATGAATAATGTAACCAAATGTTTTCTTGAATGTCTAAAGGACTCCACATTTTTATTCAATTGGTTAAAATATTTACAGCGCTCGTAATCTCGCGAGTAAAGCCTCCACTTCAGGAATCACTTCTCCTTTAGAAACAGAACCACCAAGTCCTATTTCGTCGCTTCTGTTGGTTCCTCCACTCATGACTTTCTTTTTTCCAACAGTGTTTCTCTTTTCCACTGATGAATTGACTTTTATTTCATGATGGGGGTCCTTCCTCACTGGGTTTCTGATTGAAGTTACATTTGTACTGTGGTGAGGATACAACTTTTCTCCTGTTGGTGGATTTTGATTTTCTGTATGAAAGAAAAGAGACTTTTTTTTTTGCTGTACACAACGGTGAAGGGCATAAAACAGACTTACACATTTACAACATTCTTAGAGCTTATCCTTATGGCCTGGCTGCCCCATCACCAGAACAGGCAGACAACTGTTTCTGAAGGGCAGAAACAGATGCCCCCACCCTCTATTAATCCCCACTCCCCTTCAAAGCAACCTCAGGGAGCATTTCTCTGGTTCATTTTTGAAGCACACTTGACCCTGATATATTACCTTGACTACTCTTGTTCATTTGGGCTAGGATGCTTCACTTAGTTGCAGGTTAACCACAGCAATTCATTGGTCACTTTGCAAAAGAAGGATCACCCCTTCAACTGAGCCAATGATGATTATGCACACAGAGTGTCCATGCCTCACTTTACCAGCATTGGTGAAATAGCATCATGGTTAAGATTTTTGCTTAGCCTAGAGAAGGTTGTTCATTTAAAACTCTACAGAAACCCTACAAAAACAATTATATTTTTTCTTCTTTTGGGTAGTTTTCCCCAGTGCGTGAGTGCATGTGTCCTTCTTTCAAACCCAGAAGTTTACCATTTTTTCCAGATCAGAGGTAGAAAAGTCACACCTCCAACTCCCAGATAGCCCAATGGGGTTCTGAGCAGAGAAACTACTCAAGAAAAGGAGAGGTAGAGAAACTATCAGAATGCATCCTGGAAAAAAATGGTATTTTTAAGCTGCTCGTTATCCCTAGATGTATCTACATTTTAATGCTTTTACCTAGAATATATAAATATAACATCTTTTCTGTGTTTGTGTGTGTGCACAAATTCACAAAAATATTTGACAACTGCTTTCCTGGAAAAGAACAATAGGAGGGCACAGCAATGGGGAAATTCTCTAGTGGGAAGACATGGCAGCTGGCAGTCTGGTGTGAATAATTTGCAAGTTGTTGCCAACGTGTCTTAGTTCAGACAGGATTTTTTCAAATCAGCTTAGAATTAAGCTGGCCTGAGCACAGGGCCAGAACAGCTTAAATGTAAGTGAGGATATGCACTTAGGTATAAGAATATAGTTTTGACTAGAATCAAAAGGAAGGAAGAATGTTTATATCCCTTGATTCATGCAATGGGTACAATATATTTTGGATCCTTAGTGGGTTTTGCCTATGTTGATATATGTATAATCCATTCAAACAGTTTATAGAAATTCCTGAGATATTGCACTGAAGGAGCTTAAAGATCTTCTAGAAGTATTGTAGGGATTTGAACAATTCTTCTCACCTTGCACACTAATAAAAAAGCCTGCTACATGTCTGCTAAACTAAAAGTACAGCAGCTAATGCTGGATTTGGCTGAAGCAATTCAAACAGCTGTATGGCAAAGTACAAGTCTGAACATACAGTAAATTTCTATAGCCTAAGCAGTGTGTTCTCAAGTTAACCTATGTCACAGTTGTTTTGAAGAAAATTTGGGGAAAATGCATCAATCTCTGAAAGACAAATTGAAAATGAGGCAGAGGCTGTCTTCAAGCAGAAGAAACTGAGAAACTTGTATATGATGGCTGATCCAACTGGCATCAACTGCCCTGAGGACAGTAACTATTGGGGCTTGATGTTTGTTTTATCTGGCATTCTAGAAGATGAGTAAAGCTTATTTTAGCTCTATGTGGAGTGAACAATCCTTTCAACTGATTTGTCAGTGTACAGCAGTAACAGCAATTGAAAGAAATGTTTGCTCAAATAAGTTTACAAATGTGACAGTGAGTCAATTAACAGGATTACCCAGTTCATAGAAAAGAGAAATTGAAAACACAAATAAAGTTATATTGGGAATGAAGCTACTGATGAGATTTTATGACATTAATTATGATGTAATGATAGGGATATTTTTTTCTTATTCCAATTCCTTTTTCAGATATAATTTAGTCTCCTACCAGTTAAAAAGTGATACTTCTGTACAGAATCTGACTGTGTGCCAGATCAGACTAAAGCTTCATCTAGTCCAGTACCATCTTCAAAAGTGCCTGTGCTGAAAGTCCTAGAAATGTCATTGTCTAACCCTTGTTTGTTCCCAGAATGTGCTAAGCAAAAAATAAAAATGAACTGCAGATTTTAACTTAAAACATGAGACCTTAAACAATGAGTCAATTCAAACTTCAAACAATCAATGCACTCTTCTATGATCTCCCTTTTTAATGAACCTTCTGAGAGATCTCAAACTTTTTTAAAAAGGAATATTCAATATTCATGTAACCTTGAACAAGGCTTGAAAATGGCTTCAACAAACTTGACATGACATTTAGAGTTTTTTGGTTATTCGCTGAAAGATGTTCCATCATCCCAATTGTAATGACTTTGGAGCACAGGCAGTCACTCATGACAGTGTGTTTTATGTGACTGCTGAAAATCCCTACCGAAAACAGCTTGTACATTAAAAGGCTGCTGCTGAAGATATTTACTGCACTGTCAGTCCCTGACCAGGGGCTCACAATGATGGATGAGTTTTTTACACAGTTTCTTGGGCAATCTTGACGAGGAAGTATGATCACCTTTTGGCTGTTAGGAGAAAATAAAAACTTTCTTCTACAGCTTCCTTTATCAAGGAGGCAGTTGTTACTTAAAATCTAATAACAGAGGAGCAATATTCATTTAGTTTCATTTACTGCATGATAAAATAACATAAACATATTGCCAGGATTAAACCCACACAAAACTGTTAGATGATGTGCCTTTCTGAATGTCTATAAATGTGTAAATGTTTTGTGAGTGTGTATGTGTGTGTTGTGCATGCACAGGCACACACAATTTCCTTCAAGAGAGAAAATATTCTGGAATGATCCTGTTAGCCTGAAAAATAATAGGTATATAAGAAGCAATTGGCAATTCAAAAACTTCATAAAGGCCCTGGATATGTTCTTGGGGAAGGAAACTGTCTTCCTGCCATGTAAATTCTCCATATGCAGAAAGATTTTGACGGGAGGGTATTTTAAACCTGCTACGTATGTAATACGTAATGCTGTGGTTCCTTTTCTTAAAATATAGGGGACAGGTAGTTCTGTGCCAATGCCACTTGCCCTTTGTCTATTTTTTAGAGTTTATTAAAAGAATGTTTGAATTTGGGTTTACATTACCCCAAATGTGACAATTCTTACTTAACGATGTTTCCTTTAGTAACAATGTTTCCTTAAACTAAATATAACTATGGAAGTATTACTCAACTTCTCTGAACAGCTACAGAAAAATATTGCTCTACATTTGAGTAGCACTTCGAAACATCCATAGGAATTTATCCATTTATACCCACTCCATCCTAATTTTATCCTTACAATAAAGCCGTGTGTTTGTGATACAGAGACAGGATCCAAGATCCATCTTCTGAACATCATGGATGAATGGGATCATGGACCTGGAGCTTCCCAGTCCTCACCTGATGCATCAGCCATCACCGTCTAGCAGTTTATGCTGGCTTGGAAGTATGGCTGTACATAAATAACATTTCTCTATAGCCATGACCCTGGAACATTTGGGGGGGAGGGTTGCCTTCAAGTCAGTGTTGACTCTTGGTGACTGCCGGGACTAGTTACTAGTTTTCTTGGCAAGATTTCAGAAGTGGTTTGCCATTGCCTCTTTCCTAGGGCTGAGACAGAGACTGGCCCAAGGTCCCCCAGCTGGCTTTGTGCCTAAGGCAGGACTAGAACTCAGGGTCTCCAGGTTTCTAGCCTGGTGGCTTAACCAGTACACCAAACCAGCTCTCTAACATGTTTTTAACTCTCCTTAATTACCATGTTTTAATATTGAATTAAACACACCATTTTTCTGGTGGCATTATTTAGACTTAATTAAGATGTGTTAGTTAAGATTTATTTGGCCTAAGTATTAGTGCAAATCACTCTCTAAAAAGAGAGCCAGTTTGGTCTAGTGATCGAGATGCTGAACTGGAAACGTGCCTGAATCATGTAAGCTAGCTGGGTGACTTTCTAGGACCTCATAGCCCTAGGAAGAAGGCAAACCACTTAAGAAAATGCTGCTAGAACACTGCAAGGACTTGTCTGTGCAGTTGTCAGGAATCAATCTAACTAATTCAAAGGCAAAAAAGCCATGCCTTTCTACAAGTCTAAAATACATGTCAGACATTACGTGTATTTGGAAATTGCAGCACTTGATGTGAGCCTTGAACTTTGCACTGATGGCGGAGCAAATCCAAATTCTAGTTAGACTAAATTGAATTTTCTTAGAGCTTTATTAAACATGATTGTAGGTTGTACATATCTGTTGTATTTCTTCTTTGGTAGCAATCTGAGCATTGGCAGTACTAGTTTTACTTCTAAATGAATATTACTTGCATCCCAAAGTTGCCTGTTTAGAACTAGATGAGTTGAGTTCATCAACTTACTGTATACATTTTCTGATGACTTAGTATCTTTCTTTAAACACACACACACACACACACAAAACAAGCACTATTTTCAGTTCCTGTTCTGCTGTTAAACTTTCAAGGTAGACTTGGCAAATTTTATCCATTGGCTGAATTGTAAGACGACTGCTGTTCTAGGCCCTTTAAGAATCAGAAAACTATAAAAGCAATAACATTATTATTCTTTTTCTCTCTCTTTTTAAAAACAAAATATTTGGTATGCCATTTTTCTATTTTTCCCCTTCCAAACAAATAAGCCATAAGGATCTCCAATAAGGAAAGTCTTCCATATTTAGCATAGCTGATACAATTTGCTGTATAGCTAAGAGTTTTTAAAATGATTAAAAATAAACAGGTATATATTCTTTAAAGAGTTGAAGCTGACGATAAATCCAAGCTGAATCCATCAAAATCTGAACATGCCTTAAGAGAAATGTCTACAACTAGCAATGGCAATCTTCACGTGCCAAAGTGGTATACATTCTCTCCATTTTTTTTCCCAATAATAATCAAGAAAAAAAATATATTTCTGGTCCTCAGGTTCTCCACGTATAGCTAGAATTAAGAACTCATATTGCAATATAGGTATCAAATAGCACTGGCTTGATCTGAGAATTTAATTGTTAATGGCAAATGATAAGGTCTGATTTTTCCATTTTAAGTCTGACGTGCATCATCTTTGAGAACTTCCAGTTCACCATAGTATATTTGGTTTTTGTACAGAATTTTATTTCCCCTAACCCTAAACCTGCCACTTCACTTTTGATTGCTAGAAATTGTGTCTGAAAAGGTTTTCTATATGGCTCAGAACTGATTCACCTTGTTTTTGTTATCCTTCTGATTTGGATATAATTAACCATGTCAAGAAGGGAGTGTTAAATGTTATGTGCAAGACACCGAATATTTTTCTTCCAGTATATGGATTAGGAAAGAGATAAATGTAATACTTTCCTATTTCCTTTAGAGAAATATATATTTGTTGAGTCATATGTTCTATTTTGCTAGCTTGCTTTTTCCACAGAAATGTTAACCATTTTGTTAGGAAAAGTAAAGTAGTTCTCCAACAGCAGGTGTGCCCATGTCCTTGTTCATAAATTGAAGTATGTGATGTCCCAAGCCCTTCCATAACATAAGCATCATTCCAAAAAATGATTTTTAAATAACATCAAATTTCCAGCAAGCCTATTAGGATTCAATTTTATATAGAGCACGCTGTGGGTTTAATGCCAGTCAAATTCCGTTACGTAAGCCACTCATCATCTTGTTTTTCAGAATGTGAAGGCTGAGCCCACATTTGCCCTAAGAGATGGCATGGGCTCTCCTGCCAGTGTTGCTTTCACAGTCTTCCATCAGGACAGCAGAGGATTTCGCCATTTTGGAAACAAGGACCACCAATACCACCCTAACTACTGCTTAGCAAACTAGTCCACCAACTGGGTACCTTTGCCCGGGGGCAGTGAAACAGCTGCTTTTTACCGAAGTTGTTTTTCTCTACAGTGGCAGTGACTTGATTGTGTCCTGCTTGTGCTGAGTTTACTACCTGCTGATTTAGCTCCTGTTGATTCAGGAGAAGCAGCTAGAATGGCCCACGAGGCACCTCCCTGTGAAACACCCACTTACCTACAGGCTGTTGGGTACAGAAGGGGGAGGGGAAAAATTATGCAATAAAACACTTAAAAATAAACTTCTCTTAATGTTCTGAGCTGAGCCAATCAATCTGTTCATTAGGCAGATCCCATTTGGGAGCCAGGGCACACTGTTCCTTTAGGACAGGTCAGATTTTTTAAAATGGAGATGCTCTTTCTGATTTGGGCAATGCCCTCCTCACTTAATGACCACAATTGGAACAGGAACATTGATCATTGAGCGAAGTGGTCATTAAGCGAGGCACCCACGTGACTGCTTCGCTCAATGACCACAATCCAGGCACACCTGGTTGCAGTCGTTAAGCAATCTCCCAGGTCCTTAAGTGACAGAGTGAAAGAGCTGCATGCTGAAGGATTTCAGCTCCACATTAAATCCTCCTGACAGGCAGCCCTTTCACTCTCAAATGTTCCTGAAGCCCACAGAAGGATTTCAGCTTCCCTCCCTCCCCTCCGCTTGCAACCTTCCCTGCCAGCTTCCCCATTGAGTTTCTAGGGAAGTCAGCAGAGAAGATTACAAATGGCAATCACATGATCACAGGGTGCTTGGCAACCAGTCATAAATGCGAGCTGGTTGCCAAATGCCTGAAATGCGGTCATGTGACTGCAGGGGGGGGAGTGCAACATTTTATGACAGCCATAAGTGCATTATGGGCCGTAACCACCCTTTCCGTGGCCATTGTAACTTTGAATGGTTGTAAAACAAGCAGTCGTAAGTAGAGGACTACCTGTAGAGAGCCTGAAGTGAATTCTATTTGAATGGATAATCATACATTCATTGATTAGACACATCCCAGACTCAACTGTCAGTTCCTCTTGCCCCCAACCACTGTTTCAGGTTTCTCAATACATGTTTAATGATAAACTATTCAATCTCAACTATCCTATAGTATTCCAGCACTCTAGCAGTAACAAATACTGGAAAAGAATGCATACATTTGTCATATCCAAGTTAAGGTCTATCTCTTATCATCCCTACTTTCTTCCACTTTAAATAGTGAGGAAGAGAAACAAAGAAGGTGACCAGGGTAAAGAAAGACAGCATAAGCCAGTGACTGCAATAACAAATAATAGGATTTTTCAGCAGCCAGCTCTGCATAACAAACTACGTTTACTGAAGCTCCATCTTTTATAGAACTATCATCTGGTCATTCTGGAGAAAAATGTAGAAGCCAGCCAAGTATGATATAAAAAACAAACTTTAAATAGCTTTCAGGGCATACTTAAAGGTATATATGGACTTGAATAGAATGAAGTTTACTGCAGCTGTATATAAGATTGTAATGTACAAGTTAACAGTTGCATGAACACTTAATATTGTAGCTGTAAGTCTGATGTCAGGTCAGTGTAAGCAACCTTGAAATGTTAGCACAAACCTCTTTCCCTAACACAACATTCTTTCTACATTGCTCACCAATCACCCTTCACCTAAACTAAGCAGATATGACAGAGTAGGTCACATTGTCAAAGCATTTCAAGGAAGAAGCTTTGCAAACTGTTGACAGAAAGAAGGCAACAGAATCAAGGTGGTAGAAATAGAGAACATGAAAAGGTGAGAGACACCGTAAATGGAAAACAAAATATAAATGGGATTCTAAAATAAGAAATATGTAACAAAACTAGCAGGAATAGGGGTAAAGCAAGCAAACTAATAAAGGCAGTAATGCAGATACAATAGTAATATGTGCTCTTGACAATGTGAAGGCACATTTGCTCAATCATAGCCTTTGATCAGTAGAAATGCAGGCTCAGAAATTATGGCAATTACACTGTAGTAAGCCATTCAGAAAAATGTACATACTTGGTTTTCTGTTTAATAATGTGATTGACAGTGAATTAATACCAAAGAGCATGACTCACGTACAATTTTAACTTATTTTCAGTGGCAATCTGCTTGTGGGATTCCATATTTTATTGGCTTGTGTGTATATTTTTGGCTTTCCTTTCAAGACAAATGAAGTTGAACAGTTTATGAGAAGCTCTCTTCCTTCCTCTTTTTCTGAACAAACCTATGTAGTAGGTAGGACTGGGGTTATAACTGGCTCAAAGTTCCTAGCCCTATACTTTAACACTGCTTGGAAATTATATGAATGCTGTAATAAATAAACGGGGTGAGTTATAATCCATAACATCTGAAGAGCATCCACCGGGGAAAATCACTGAACCACATATTTCCTGTCCTATTGAAAATCTACACAGACTCTCTCACCATCATAACAGCTGTTATGGCACAGATTTTTTTTTTTCTCTTTGTAGATTTACAGTGTTAGCCATGCAAAACATGTATACATAGTACCCAGTCTGTGGTCTTAGAGGAGTTGATGCTTCAAACTAATATTGTTCTTTAGGTACAGAATTCATTCAATTCAATTCTGTATCAACCATTCTCGTACGCAACTAACAAACCAACTTAAGCTTAATTCAAGATGGGCAGTTGCCTTTATAGCCTTATGTGTAACTTAAACATGTACTCAAAATAGCATCAGGGTAGCTTTCCTCCAGCTATTATTTATTAGCTGCATTTCAAGGGCTCCCGGGAAATATGATTCCTAGAAAGGATCTGCTCATAGGAGAACAATGATTTAAACAGAAAAGAAACTAGTTCTTGGAAACCATCAAGCCCTCCAATAAAGGACAATTTGAATAGGTTGAGTCTGCCTTGAGCAGAGCTCAACTTTTGGATGTTGCATGGAGCTGTTCACACAGTTTTCTCTCCAACAGTATAGAAGTCTTTCTATTGCCTTCTTCTGGTATATTTATTGAATCCCTTAGTCTAGCCTACAGTCCTGGGATTTTCTGGAAATCTCCTACCCAAACACTGACCAGTACTGAGCCTGCTCTGTTTCTAAGCCCAGAAAAGGTTGGCTAGGTAATTATCTAGTTAGGCGCCTCTGAGACACAATCAACTCCTGTGTAATCACACCGACACATCCATGTAGCTTTTGTTTGCAGAGCTATAGGAGTGGCTTATCACTGTCTTCTTCTGATATGATTTTCAGACTTCCTTCTTCAGCCTACAATCTGGAATTCCCCAGTGGTCTCTAGCAAAGTACTAACCACACCTGATTTTGCTTAGCTTCTGAGCTACACCAATTGGCCAGTTGTAGCCACTTAATGAGACAAATGTATGTCTTCATGGGATGCTTTGGGGGCTGCAAGATTGGTGGTAAATGACCATGATGCCAAATGTCATCAAGGAAACACTGTTCCCTCTCCTACAGATGCTTTAACGTAGTTCCTTCTCAACCCTTCTGTCCTGGGATTGTTAGTGGGAGGAGGAGAACATGAAAGTCTCTCTCCTTATTGCCAACAGTCATGATGAGGCCACTGGAGAAGAGGACAGAATGTTAAAACTTGCCTCTCCCGACATGGACTTCAGTATACCAGAGGGATCATGTAAATAAAGATTTCCTTTCCAATAACCCAGTGTCAGAAGCTCCAGCAATCAATCTATCCCCTCATTAGTTGCTTGCTTCGTTTCTGCCTCTTGTTTAGTAGGGGGGAGGAGGGAGCAAGGAAGGTGAGACTGTTAACCCAGATGGACTGTTATCTAAAGCCAGGAATGTATAAGGTTGCACCAACATGAGAACCCAGGACTGGCTGAGAGGAAGGAGGGGTAAACAGGAGGGTAAAAGTAGAGTGGGAAAGCACGGGCTTTTAGTTTCAGCAATGCTTTGAAGCTGCATGTACATCTCAATAAATGAATTTCTTTTTGAACCTAACTTGGGTTTCAAGAGATTTTTCTTTGTTGAGATTTGAACATCGTAGACCTGACACCCAGATGCAAACCATATAAAATGTTAAAGGTAATAACTGCAAGCTTGTACCTTGTCTAGAAATAAATACATTTTTTCAGCAGTGGTATGGCACTATCTCATTACGTCCTTCAGGAGACTAACTTGACTGCTGAGTTTTATACTAACTGAGGTTTCCAGATGAGATACAAAGATCGCCCCTAGTAGATAGAGCACATTATAGTAGCCAAACCTAGAGGCTACCAACACATGCCTCATTGTTTCAGGGCAATTTTCTCCCAAGAGGGGATATAATGGCATATCAGCTGAAGCTGATAAAATATGCTCCTGGCCATTGCTTATATCTGGGAAATTAGAGAAAACTCCAGGAACGCATAATCCACTTTCCTACTTTTTTGGGGCAGGATATTATCTCACACAGAACAGGGAGTTCTGCTACTTCCCTGGAAATGTGATTCTTCCATTTTGTACAGATACACCTTCAACTTATGATCCGTTATTCAATCATATCTTGTGTGCAACCCAATCATAGCTCAAACCACTCAAATGCATTATTAATAAAGCTACAATACATACTGGACAATGACACCATACTTTCTCAGGCACTGAGAAAGATCCATGCTTACATAAAGACAATCTCAGATCCATGCTTACATAAAGACAATCACCCAATTGGAACAGATTCTCATAAGCAACCAGAAACAACAGATCAGTTGTGTTAACGTAAGAACCAGACGGTGCAACAAATCCAGTTGTTAATTTCTCCCTCACATTTACACCAACAGAACCATCACAAATCCCAACAACTTTATATATACGTTTAGAAACACCTTCATATGTCCTTTCTCTACTGTGATATATGCAATCATCTGCCAGAATTGGACAAACAGGACAGCCTTTGTGCAAAGGAATTAATTGACACAAATCCGAGACAAGAGCTCAAGACAAAGACTAAGTAATATCAGAGCAGTTTACCCTCCTAGGTTGATGGGCTCTCCACTTACTACCTCATGCAGGCAAACATTCAGGACAGCCAGATTACAGCCTGAATGCAGATTTGGGTGTCATCACCATGCTCACAGGACCCAGCTCCAAAACTCTTGACAATTTACCCAGCAGTTTCATGTGGATGAATGAAAAACACAGGAACTATATAATATTCCCTTTAAGAGGAATTTTGAGATAGCAAAAACAGTGTACCCTGTTTCAAACTCCCAAGCAATCCAGAAAAGTATTATGATAAAAAATGCTGATGCTGGGCATTAAAAAAAAGTGGTATTTGAAAAGCCCCTCTGAAATCTGGTGTGGTTCTTCCACTTAAAAGATTCACAATTTCTTGCATATTTCACTTCATTCTGATAAAACAAAACAAAAGAAAAATAGCTTGGGTCAGGTGGTCCTTACATAGCCTATTTGCCATTAAGTGAAGAACAGGCAATGGCAGTTTTGATGTATTCTTCAACAATGTGATAGTTCTTTGCAAACTGTACTCATTTTCTGTTGCTTACTAATTATTTTACAGTTTCCAATTATTGGCCCATTTAGTATTATTTTTCTTCTTGAGTTGTATATGCCATAAAATATGATAAAATGTATAACATTTAGGCTGAACTAATACTTATTTAAAGAAATGGTTTGGGTCATTTTTGGTTCATCTAATGTGCTATATTAGTTAAAATTTTGCAATCACAATAATTAATGCTGTGATAAAAGATCCTTATAAGAACCTTTGAGCCTCCTTCTGAAGTTATGAAAGTTGCTTTTAGAGGAATAGCATCTGCAGCAAATTTGCTGACATAGCCTGGAACTTTTACACTGCAATGCAAGATTTAAAGCTTAAATATTTAGAGGATAGAAAATATTATTTCAAATAGGATATCAAATTAAGAATAATAAACACTTGAAGAGACACACAGACACACACACAAACACACACATCTGTGACTTAATTCAGACGTATTTTTAGCTGTTAAAAGAGTTCCATGCAAAATTTATTCAGTTTGAATAATTTACTAACTGCATTTCCATAACTACCATAAAAAGCGGTACCTAATATAAACACCATAATCATCCTATTGTCTTCCAGCAAATCACAGCTGCTGCTTTCTAACTATTAACATTATTATATTCTGAAAATTAAAGTCCTACTTGAACATTAGCCATGAATCATAGCTTCATTCTAACATATGCAATACCTTTGCCTAATATTCAACAGGAATAATCTAGACAACTGTTTGGGATTATTTTTATAAGAATACACTTGCACACACAGAGAGAGAAATAATAAAATTTAAAAAAGCATCCTTCAATGCAGAAAATGCTTGAATATTTATTTATTTGATTTATATCCCGCCTTCATTTTTGGTCAACTCAAGGCAACATATATACATATCGCTCCTGCCTCCTGTTTTTCCCAGAGATGGGTTGGGCTGAGAGAAAGTGACTGGCCCAAAGTCACCCAGCCTGCTTTCACCCCTAAGGGAGAACCTGAAGTCACAGTCGCCTGGTTTATAGCTCCATTTTCTTGATCTAGTTTGTTCCCAATAGCAAATTATACCAAGTTTCTAAAACTTATCAGCCACCCTTTGGATTGGCAGTTTTAAAACCTCTATCGCATGCAGTTTAAAGTTTCAGCATACACCCAACTACTTTTGAACAGCGTAACCTTAAAACTCACTAAAAATTGGTCCTGTACACAGTATCATAATAAAAAAGATTCTGTCGCATCACCTTCATTAGGCACAAACTTCTGCCACCCTAATTAAATTGCTCGTGTTGGACACAGCAGGTAGTTATTTAACAGCATAACTAAGGCAAGTATCTGTCTTTGCAACATAAAGAGATAAGACCCAGGTGTTTCAAGGAAATGATGCATTAAAATGGTCATAATGAGCTATTTGTCAGATACTGCCATTTCTAACCAACTGAATGTTTGGAACAGACAGACATTTTTGGACTTTTTTTTCTTTTAACTGTTTACTGCTGTATCTCTGTAATGACCTATGGTTTATTCTTTTGCCCAAAACTGTATATAGCTAATGGAATAAAGCTGACCATAGCCGAGTTTTTTACTGAAAAACTCAATTCAGGTGGTTAATACTGAAATGCAATATGGCGGTTTGTTATAATGAGCAATATCAATCTGTGATATTTGCTATTGCTTGTTAGGTAGCATTTTAGTGAAGGTCAAGGTTGTTCTTCCCTTAAAAATAACAAAAAGGATTTGACAACATAGAAATACCCCTTATCTGAAAGAAAATTACTGTTTGAACTTGGGCTAGCAATTAAAAAGATATGCACTAGTACGCTTCAGTATTTGAACTTTTTTTAAAATAAAAAAACACATTTCTTAATGTGCCTACGCAATAAGAGTGGTAACTTTTTTTAATTTTAAAAAGCAAACTGTATTTTAAATGACATGAAAGGCCTTGAATGTTAAATAAAGGTGATTTTCCATTTGTGATTACAACACAGTTTTGCTTTAATTGCCTTTAGGCTAATTGACTTCTTCCTGTGTAGATAAAAATGTCCTTTTTAGCAACTCTAATTGCTTTTAAGGTACCCCTCAGGAAATAATGTCACAAAAATGATGTATCAGAAGACTTCTTTGTTTAGAGGTGCATTCACCTGAAAACATAAATTGCATTTATATTTATGTAAGTATTTGGCTGATTACCTCCAGAATACAAGACAGCTATTACTTCAATATTATTAGAGGTTAAGACTGAGCATAATTTTAAAAGATGTCAGTTGGTGTTCAGTTTCAAAACATAAAGAATTGTTATTCAGGACAACAGTGACATGTTCCGTTATGTCAGAACTCTGTTGGGCTTTACATAAACACAAACAAACAGGAAAGCTACTATTATGATAGAGAGGATGAATATCTGCAGTGTAACTGAATTTCCTGATGGTGCGATCATTCATATTTATAATACATCTGCACAGTTGATGCAATCACTTCAGGCCGCACCATTATTTCAAACCAATCTATAACAGAAAAAAGACAGGCCGTTGACAGGAGTTAATGTGGGTTTTATTTTGCTTACAATTGCTTTCTAATCTACTAAATGGCTATGAAAATTGATGCACTGTTTGAAGTGCTTTTATACATTCCTATAGATAAAAGGCTGTGGTGCTATTCTAATCTCCGTCATGGTAAATTGAATTTGACCAAGTTCTTTGTTTTCTTGGTTTTAATGTAAACAGCTAAGCTTGCTGGTATATATGTTCAAATTAAATTAAAGTGTAGCACACTAATTGAAATGGAGGCTGGAGACTACTGACATGAGGATACTTAAAAAAAAAAAAAAAAAAACTTTAGATCCACAATCTATGCACAATAGGGACAGACAATTACTGATGCCCATACTGAATCAAAACCTATTACCAAACAAAACAAAACAAAAACAAAAACAAAAAACCCTAACTAAAAAATGCACAACAATACATTTTGATTCCCAGGAGCACCGTGCCTTGTGCATTAACTTTTTATATTTTTAAAAGACTCAATTTTAGGTACCATTTAATGCTATTCTAAAAGTGACTCTTCAAGACTGCAGGACAGCGTTGTCTCCAACTGAAAGATTCATCTTTATTGCTGCAATTTTCATCTGCTCTTATGAATCAGGCCTACCTAAACCCAGGACAGGACAGGACAATATGCCCCATTCTACAGAAAGCATTTCACATCTTTTCTTTTACATTCCATCAAACCACAGCTTTGCCTGGTGCTGGTGATTAAAATTAGAGCTAGAGGCGATGGGGGAAGATGTAAAATACCTTCGCCAACTAGATGTCTATGTGTGTGTCAAACTACGACTCCTACCACCAGCAGCCAGCAAAGGGATGATGGGAATTGTGAACAATATGCCTGTAGGGTACCAGATTGGAAAAGGCTGATTTAGAAGCATAAAAATTAGCCAAGAGACCTCAGCTCAGAGATACTCCAGCTTCCTCTGGGTATTTTCTAGTGTATACAACTGTGATAATTCTGCTTCTGAGCCAAGAAATCTGTACTTTGTTTATTTTTATTAATGCGCTTGGGAAAATGACTGCTCTGCCACTTTGTTAGAAGCATCAGGGGAAGAATAGAGGTGGAAAACTTCCTTGGACTTCAGGCCATCTCAATTTGCTTCTAAATTGTAAAGTAGCTTCTAAAAATATATTGGCACTATAAATTTTGATGGGTAGAAGACTTCAGATCTTCTCCTTTGTTTAAATGACAAGTAAAGGAAGTGGCAGACTCTCCTTTGGGACTGGCTCATATCTCAGCAGGGATGATCTATTCCATAAACTAGAAAGGGAAAGAGCACACAGAGGGAATAACAAAACTGGAGTAAGAAGGTAATGTTTATATGTATTAATCTAGTCAGCATTCCCATTACTCAACATTTTCTGTTTATAAAATACATCCAAGATGACATGCTGAATTTGCTCTTCACAGCTGGCTGATTCCCCCCCCCCCCCCCGTTTTGGGGTCTTCCCAGCCAATTTCTAGTTCTTACTCTTTTAGGCAGATCTACTAGCTTCTCTTCCACCAAATGGATGAGATGGCTTTGGACCCAAAGATTTCTCTTTCATTGGAGAGGTCTCTAACTATTCCTGCTTGGAATGAACTTTGCTTGCTGGAATCGAGAGGAGGAAAGGCAACACAAAGTGATGTTCATCTTCTCTGTTCACACTTAGAAATGCATGACTTACATTTTCTGCTATCAGACTCATAAAGTCAAATTTTAAAAAAGATCCTATTTTAAATTCCTTAACCCAAATTTAAACAATTGGATTAAATTTTCTAAACAATGATTTAATTGCTTTAATTAGGTTTATTATACGAGTCATTCTGATGGGGGGAGGGCACAAATCTTTATTTCTGAAAATGTGCTATTTAAAGTTTCCTGACCTCTTGCAGCATGGCAGGAAGGGAAAGCATGGTGTAGACATTCAACTCTGAGATTGTTCAGAGGTTGTTTCCCCTGCCCCCCTCCCAATCAAGATTCTGGTTGAAATCAGTTTGGATTTCCAAAATCTCTCCCAAATGCTTTGTTGTTAAAAACGAGAGAGAGAGAGAGAGAGAGAGAGAGAGAGAGAGAGGGAGGGAATGAATGAATGAATGAATGAATGAATGAATGAATGAATGAATATGAGCTAGGTAAAACCTATGGGTTAATCCTGTTAAAAGGAACTTAGAACAAGCCAAAAGGGGTCAACAGACCAAAGGGAAGCAGCTTCCTATTGACTGAAATAGAGAAATGTCAAGAAGCATGTAAGACTTGTAGCCAGCAGAAAGTAAGCTATGAAAGCAGGAAGGAGACTGCTAAAAAAAAAAAGTCGAAGAAATATGGGTTGTTCTTTTCTTATTCTCATACAGTTAACTTAAAAGAGACAGGCACATCCTCAGAAAGTGTAAAAGATAAATTTAAAGACGACCTATCTAAGATAGCCTAGCAGCCAATCTTCCTTTGTTTAAAATTTAAGTTTGAAAGGAGTTGTAAATCTTCCATATCTGTTCAAGATCCTAACCATTGTTTGCTTCCTTAATCTTCTGAATACCAGAAATTTAAGTTAGAAAAGTTAGAGTTTCTTCTACACAACTGTAATAGGAATGAAGAAAAATGCTTGTTATCCTATATAGTAATTTTGAATTGTTATAAGGAATCCTCTGTGTTTAGAACTTTACTTCATATGGAATTCCAAAAGAGGGATGAAGGGTCTCTTCCTATTCTTTCCATAAAAATCCTGACCGCTTATTTCAGAAATGGGAAATTCACTTGGTTTCTGGGAAGGAGGAAACTGACAGGCCACCAGTGTCATGAGCCCTATCTTCATGCAGTGGATCCCCTTCCTCCCCTTGCCCTCACATATACAAATATCCCCAAGTCCAATACATAGCATCTACAAAAAACAAACCACAGATTATAAGGCAATAAAACCTCATATTTTTTCATTCTCAGTGGAAAAATAATATAAATTTCTATGGTCATGTCAATTAATGAGCATTTATCAAGTTATTTTAATAAAACATTCACTTGTATATGGATGTAAATTTATGAAAATAAGAAATTACTTGATTTCACTGCATGAGTTATGATTGCTTGAATCTAGAATTAATGGAGATAATTTACAAAACATGCAAACTGCCAGGATTCATATTATTCTGGATATACATAAATGAAATAAATAAAATGAAATGTTGACCTTTGTGGCAAGAAGTATTATGGCTGAAAAGCAGACAAACTGAAGAATTTCTTCCTGAGCAACTTCAAAGTTTGTATTAGTAACCAGATGTGGGAAGGTGTCTGGAGTCATCCAGAATTAAATATATAAACTCTGGAACTGAATGTCAAGTTGAGTCCAGGTGATGTGTATAACACAGTACTGTTTTCCTTTGAGATTCCAAGCAACTTGACCTTTCTTCTTGATGTCGGTTTAAATAACCCAAGACATCATTCAGACATCTTTGGCAATTCATTCAAATAGCCAGGAACAAGTGGCAATAAACTCTCATTTCCCTCCATCTTCCAAAAGTGAATTAGAGTTCACTCTGTTACCAGACAAAAACCACTTCACATTAGTATTTTTGAGATGCGTTAATGAAAGTGTCAGTAAAAAATATGACAAACCCAACAAAGAGCAGAATTTTAGCTGATTCACGTCAAAGTTCAATATTATTACAAGAGTTTTCTATCATTAAAAATGTAATTTGCCACTGAACATATGGCATTGCAATGGATTTGACAAAATCCTCTAAAATTTAAATTGAACCCAGTCTTAAAATTGAGTTAAAATTAATAATATTTATTAACTTTAAATAGATGTTTGAAGACTGACAAAAAATAATACCCGATTGAGAAACACAAAACTTTTATTTTCTATTTAAGAGGAGACTCTACATTTATTAAAATAAGATCTGGAATTGACGGGTAGAAAGTAGCAGACAGGTAGTTCGCATTGGAAAGGGCCCAGAGTACCAAGAGTTGGTTCTTTCCTGGCACACTACTGGCATGCTGAAGAGAGAGAGAGAGAGACTGGTTCCGTCATTGTAAGCAACCAAGTTCATACCCAAGCCAAAAGATGGTCAGCTTCATTGGCATTTTCCATTTGTTGATTGTATATTGCTTTTCTTGTTTCCTACTTGGAAGATGGGTGTTTGGGTGAAAAGGCAGCCTATTTACTCAGAATGAATGAATGAATAAATATCCATTATCTACAAATCCCTGTTATTTTTATGGTCACGTCTATAAACACTAATTTGTCTCCTATATATTAAGACACATCATTATGTTAAAAAGCAAAATCTGGTAAGAAAGCAGATATAAAAGATATATTTTATATCTTTTATATATAAAATATATATATAATTTATTATATCTATATGTAATATAGTTTATTATATTTATTATAATATAATTATAATAAATAATTTTATATATGTATAAAAGATCAAATTTGCTTTTCTGTAGATGAGGTCCAGTTTGATTTGGTGAACCTGCAGTTCCTGTTCTTCATAAGACTATCAATCTTCCTTTGGAGAATTGATTAAAATGAAGGTCTCCATTATAACCAAGCTGGACCTGCAATTGTCTCCTGCCATGTGTCCCTAAGTCAGAAGTATTCATCCCAGGTTTGTAATACTGCACCGGGCAGTACATCTTGGGGCAGGAAAAGGCCATTTTATTGCTAAAAATTGAAGAACATAAGGGTGCACAGGGAATGGCAAATGAGTTATTTTCCCTTTCCTACTTCTTAACATCCTTGAATAATTCAAAGAAGGGACTTTAACTACATGGTCTATCTTCCCCAAACCGAATTCCTCCCTTCAGAAGAGAGGATGTAAATGGTCTTTAAACATAAAAAGGTTTATTCCTACAGCAAAGGTAAAGGGGAAAAAAATGTCCACTTCTTCTCTAGCTGATGAGTGTATGGGAATATTAAACCATTAAAATGAAAGTATTTTCTTTCTTTTAAAGTGCTGTAGGAAAAACCATGATACCTCAAGTGACATAGCAGATTTACTAATAAACACATATGAAAAGTTGTATGCTAAACAGGGTGCTTATATACATTGATAAATAAACTAAAATAAAATAACAAATGTGGAAGCAATGGGATCTTGACTTGCAAGATCTGTATTGCAAGATCCAATAATAGTAGCTATTCGAGAAATTAAGCTTTTTTCCCGAAAATGCTGAAAGATGGGGGGAGGGTGAAGAAAACCTGATGAGGCAGAATATGTCTTTTCAAATGACATATTTCTTTCACTAAAGCAATACAATACCAATTTATCCATCAAATCGGTTACCAAGATGTTACCATTTTATCATACCGTCTCTCAGACTATGTAAAAGAGTGTCATACGGTTGTTCAGAGGGTTGGACAAAAAGAATTACTAATTCTGATGCCAAATGGATAGATGAATATGTATAGGAAAATCGTTATTGAACAACACTTGAACCAGTTTATTGTTTTACAGCAAAGGATACTAAATTTCTTCATCATACAAGGAAATATATAGCCAATGCACTAATTCCAATTAGTACAGGGACAAGTATCAGACTTCAGGACAAGTAAGACAATAAAGCTTTATTCTTCCAAAAGCCCAATCCCCTACAGAATTTAACAACAGTAGAAATGTCAAGGCTTTGATTCTGCTAGATTAGTTAGTTCCTTTACTGCAAACAAGAAAGAAGCCGTACATACGCAGAGCATTTGCCTGGTGCAGAACAAACGAATCAAGCCTTGCATGTTATTTATTTATTGGACTTATTAGCTGCTCTAATCAGATGATTATCAGCAGTGTACAACTCCCCAAATAAGTAATCTGTGATCTGCTACTGTAAATCAGGTATCATTCAATATAATAAAAAATTGATTTATCACCTGGACAGATAGTCATAACAGATCAGCCCCGTGGGTTGGTGAAATAAACAGATTGTCACCAATTTTCTAAACACCAGAAGGGAGGGGACTGTTCAAATATCTGAATTTTGGTTTCATTTTTTCAGTTCAGAAATCTCTGATTCTTCAGCACAAAATTTCACAGAAGATAATTTTTTGCTGTTCATGACACTACTATGAAAGTGGCTAAACCTTTTGGATGAAAACCGGTATTTCCCCTCGTATGTTAGAAGGGATACTACATAATACATTTGCCATAAGGAGTCTCAACATACCACTCCTGATTATTAAGAATGGAACTGGAAGGCAGTCAGCTCAAAGCAACAAAAGTGAAACAGGCTAATAATGACCCAAAATCTGTTTCTCAGGATCTCTTGCTTCTGGAGATTAAGTTTACTTTTAGAGAAAAAGAATATAGCACCAGTAGTTCTGAGTTAGGCTTAATTCAGTGTGAAAATCTTGTAAGCAGTAACAATGAAAATGGACCTGTTCCAATACAACCTGAGCAAAAGAGTTCAGCTCTGAAACAGATGAGTGGTTGTCAACATATCATGCACATTTCTTTGGGTTCCGTTTTTTCCCCCAGTATCTTCTGTTGTCCCCTTCCCCAGCAAATCAAGTAAGTCCAGATATTTACACTAAAAATGGGTATATAACATTACTGGTAGGACACTGGGACTACATCATGATAATCAGAAAGAAACTACACATGCTAAATTAAACAACTCTCTGGAACCTTAGACATTTTTCTGAATCCAACAGACAATTTTCTTATCCAAGTTAGGTCCATCCACCTCTGGGATTTTTTTTTTTAATCTTTTAAATTAGTATTGTGGAATTTCTGTTTAGAAAACTTCATTTGCGCAGTTAAATAGATATATAAATTCTTTTTCACCTTTAAATCCTCCTAGAAGTAGAGATTAGCTAGGACCCACTTTTGCTACTGACAGGCTAGTGTCTTAGGAGTCCCTGTTCTAATGGCAGCATTTTCTGCCAGGGACAGATATCCTTTTCTCCCAAACCTCAAAACTTCTAATTCTGCCATCAGAACAGAATCTAATGCAACCTATCCGTATTTTGGTAACATTTGTGCTGAACTAATGTAATATATTATACATATGGAAACCATCTAAGATTCAGTTCAAAAACAGCATTTTGTTGAAAAAGAATAGTTGTATGAAATACAGGAATCTAAACCAGATTATTCCCCACCCCACGCCCGCTGTGCTAAAACTTTGATACAAAATCTGGATCATTATACCTTATTTTTTTTCAAACTTGACAATGGCAGCTGACATTAAACCTTTGAATGAAATCTCAAGTAAATAATTGTTTAATTCATATGAATAAAGATGCATGCTTTACGGCAGAAGTAACTGTGCATTTACTAAACTATGTATTTACTAAAACGAATTTATCAGGATATAACACACTTTTTTCCTTAAAATTTGGGGCTGAAATCCGAGCTGCGTGTTATACACCGATACTCAAGCCGCAGGGCCAGGAGAGTGGAGCCTTCATTTGAGCCAGGGCTGTAACCGGGCAGCTCCAGAGGTGAGAGGCGGGCGAACGAGCGAAAACCGGTGCTCCCCGGTGAGCACTGGTTTTCGCTCGCACTGGGGAGAGCAGTTTTCGCTCACGCGAGGTGGGGAGCGCCGGTTTTCTTTGTTCAAAGCGGTGCTTTTCCTTCCATATTACGTATTTACCTTATAAGTGGTATAAATATTAATAAGCAAAAAGTTCAGAGCTCCCTTTACTTTGCTTCCAAGTCATTTATTTTAAATTTAAGTTTTTTTACTCAAGCTTCCTTCTTAAAATTAAGGTGCATGTTATACGCCTGTGCGTGTTATAGGCCGATAAATACGGTATTTTACAATTGTTCATTGGGCTATGTATCACTTTATTTAGGAATGGCATGGCGGTGATAGGCCTACAGATAGCCTTAGACTGTTAGGAGCCTAAGAGTTAGGAGTTCAACTGGATTAGTTTTTTCAAAAGCTAAACACGTACACACATGTATTCCTTTTTTTCCCCCCATGCTACTCTCAGGCTGCTGTTTAAAGTTATACTATAAGAACATAAAGGCAGTTGCCTTTCTGGATTAAACAGAAGGCCTGTAGCTAGTTCAGTGTTTCTTTCCAACAATGATCATCCATTAGAGAAACCACATCTGTGCTATGAAATCCAGATGTGCGCTGGAAGGCAGCACAGAGTAAGATCTCTCTATGACCCCTCACTGCTACCCAATGGGTCACTTAGGATTCTGCAACTGAGATACAGCAGCTTTATATGCATAGAGCAGAGTAAGTTTACAGAGAGACTTTAGTATCGGTGCTTCACCATCTACCTGTAATCACAAAACCTCCTCTGGCTTACATTAAGCATCCACCAGCAGACTTAACTTCCACAGACTGCACGGGAGGGGCTATTGTATAAAAGATGGGTTGTTTGGGTTTTCATGTCTTTTATGAAAAAAATGTATTCTGTATTGCTCCTCATGCTATTTACAAGGATATAATACTGTACAAACCATGCGTGCTTCTTAATCTTTTGTTTAGAAGTAGGAGGCTCACAAAAATCATTTCGAACAGTGGTCCGAAATTACATCATTAGAAAAAGAATTAAAAAGGATGTGTGATTTGGATACTTCAGTAAGGTTACTAAACATACAATAAAATGTGTGTGATAAAGACCACTGTAATTAACAGTTGAATAATACCCAGAAATCAAAGCAAATTGTTTATGCTCAAAATACTAAAACTTTAAGCCTCTGTTTTATAAACTGAACTGCAACCCAACAGAAGCCATTCACAACTAAAACGTGTTTAATCAATGTAATACAGCAAGCATCTTTAGTTACTACAGCAAAGCCAAGAATGGCACATACCGTGTAGATATTTTGGAGAAATTGGCAGGATTAACTGTGCAGCAACGTCTTATCACCACTTCCTCTCTTCATAAAGGGAGTTATTTATCATCATTTACAACAAATCCAGTATATATTTTGATGTCGTAACAAAAAGGGCTGAACTGGCATGCAATTGCTATTTGCCAGCCACATTTTTCCTAATGAATTGCCCCTGTTGCTCTGCATCTCTCTGATTAGAGTCAACAGCTTTCATTAGTCATTGCAAATAAGGCTTGCAAATCCTATTGCAAATAATTAGAATTTCATATTATAATCATGGAAAAAGTTTTTGAACTGCAAAGGCTGCCATTTAATACCATGCAGCACTGCATTCTAGCTAGAATTAAGGTAAAACACACCATTCAGGAAATGGAGTAGTAATGTAATTCTACAGAGTCTCCCATTTCTTTCCATGTCCTCTCCACCAGAGTCACAGAGTGAGCTAAGGAAGGATGTGAAAAGCAACTATTTGAACAATAGGTTATCTTAGGCCTTTATAATTATGCTTTGAAAATTAACAATGCATATAAATCTCTGGGCAGAATCTGTGGGTAAATTAATATTACAAATGTGTGTTACATAGCATTAAAGAAAATCACAACTGTTTAGACACTGGCAATAGAATTATTACTCCCTGTTTTAAAATTAGTAGGACTCCCCCAGAGTGAATTAGCAATCAGTTACTGCTTTTAAGTAAGGAGCTGAACTTTATGACTCATGCTGCCCTTTCTGAACTTTAGAATTCTGTCAGTTGAAACAAAAGCTTGCTTTAGGCTTCTACAACCAGCTAATCATCACTGGGATTCTTAATCACAGTTAGAGACTGATGATTATTAGGAAATATTTAGTTGTTGTTATAGCTATCAGTTGTGCAACTCCTGAAGAACATCAAGCACGAGGAAATGGTCCAAGCTTTGGCACAATCACACTTAGAGATGTGTTCCTGTTCCTTCATACATATGCTACTTTGTTCTGGGTAGTGGAAGCAATGAAGCAGGTGGGGAGTTAGCTGGAACAGCAGCAGCAGCAGATTAATGATAAATTCATCAGAAGACAGCTAGGACCCATTTTATGTACATAGCTCTGGTAAAAGCTCTGGTAAAAGATTCAAAGCACAATTAAAAATGAAAATATCATCCTAAAACACCAAGAACACAACAACAAAGAAGATGGTGTAGTGCTTAAGTTAAGAAAACATCCTCTGGAATAATTCCATTTTCAGTATTTCCCTTTCCCATAGGAACAGGGTTAGCCTGATCTTGGTCTGGAGGCCTCTCCAAAGCATTGGTGCTGCCACAGAAAAGCAGCAGCCTCCAGTCTCTTCTCCTGGAAGTGTGGGACAATGAAGACTCCCCCCCCCCAGCTAATCTAGTAGAACAGGCACATTCTGCCTGGAGTAGGTGGTCTTGCAGGTACCCAGGTGCCAAGTCATAGGATAGTCGAAAACATCACTTTAAATTGTACCTGGTAAACAACTTGCAGCCCGTGCACAGCCTGCAGAATAGGTGCTATAGCTTCTGGTGCCAGGAAGCACACTGTATTTGGGACCAACTGCCATTTCCAAGTAGTCTGTGCTGTTTCTGAGTAGTAGCCTCCTGTAAAGCCCACTGCAATAGTCCAACCAGATCATAATGAGGGTGTAATTTATACTAATGCTTGGTCCTCCTGCACCAGGTTAAGTTACGCTTGGTGCACCAGCTGGAACCCTCTAGGTACAGCTTCCTGTTGTGCGAGAAGGAGCCATGAATACGGAGGATCTTACAATCATTCCTTTATGGGTACTGCTTGCCCATCCAGAAATAACACTCCAGGGTGCCAGCGCAACTGAGTTCAGCTTCAGCCTTACAGCCAAATCCTTGTAGCCTCCAAATACTATAATAGGACGCTAATGGTACCTCACCTACATTGCTGACTTTGACCTCTGTTGGGTGTGTGTTGCCGCTCCATCATGCAGCAGGGATAAAGAGTTGCAGTAGCAAAAATAAATAATTTTTGGCTTCTCTGATGTTCTTTCAGATTTCGCCAAGTATAGCTGAGAAGGTGGTTGGCAAACCAAATGAGGTTAGGATGTTGTCCTCTAGATCTTTAATTATACTAATTAAGCATTTTGCATGAACAATCAACTGGACTGAAAAAAGTTATAGTTCAGGTAAATACTTTGAAAATCATAGATAAGGTTCATCATGGTTGAATCAAGATTTCCTCAATGTTTATGGAGTCAATTCCAAGTATGATTTTTGTGGACCAAACCCCATACACTGCTTTGTTTTTTCAACTCTATAATTTACATACCATTTTCTTTTACTGCTGAAATTAGGCTTCTAGGAGGATATGGGTCCAATCATCCTTTAAGCTGCATGACTTCTAATTATTAATCAGGATTTAGTTAAAATCACAAGTATTTTCTGAAACTGATAGGCATTTTACAGTTTGTTATTAATAATGAAACACAACACTGGTTATCAGTATTTTCATCCTCTTAAGGATTCTATTTGTGTCATGATTATTACTTTTATAATATTGTAGGGAATGGGAAGGTTAAGGAAGAAATGACATTAGCACTCTAAATTTGGTTGTTAAACTCTATCCCATCACTCCTCTCTACTGTTCTTCCTAAATAGACAATACCTGCTATGTGTCTCTGGCCACTATTTTGAAACACCTTGGCCACTTTGTCAGTTTCTTAAAGATCTATAAAGGCTTAACTAAGCCTTTTATAAAATACCTTCAGTTAACTACATCAAGTTCATGTTGCTCCTTATTAGGAGAGAGGAAAAACAGACTACTGATTCCTAAGTTAACTGCCATTGCAGTTTTAGTCTGCAAATCGCTCATCAATTAAAAACTTGTTATTGCCAAAAGGGTAGGTCAAAAGGTTATTTATTACAGATTTCATTGCAATCTTGGAATACAAAGAAGGCTTGAGTACAGAATTCATACCTGTGATGAAAAAGTTGCTTCTCTGCCCTCTACTGTTGCCTGCCATTAACTACACAGCATAGTTGTTTTAAGACTTTGGAAAAATGCTAGAACATCACTTTTAAAGTAAATAAAACATTTCTACTCTCTGCCTTTGGAATACATGCTAGACAAAAATATAATTTTCTTTCAATAAAGGGGTTCTAGAACACATTACATAAAATAGCAATAAAAATACAACATTACAAAACCAACTATGATAAAGTTACAGCTGAAGTGGTAAAAATCTTAGAAACAATGCTTCTTGATTTATCAGCTATATAAACTGCTTATATCTTTGTTATCTCCTAATGAAAAGTTTCTAATTTCTCAGTAAAAGTAACCCAAATAAAAGTGTTTTTTTAAGAAGTGAAAAGTTCTTACTGAGGAAGTATGCTTACAATTCACAGGGAAATATCATAGCCTCTTATCCCCCATGTCCTCTGCCATTCCTTTTAATCTATTTCTATACAGATTCTTACACCCATTCTCATTCAAAAATTGGAAATGTAGTACATAGTAATTGCCACGGGAATCACAATTATAACTGTTGTTGTTGTTCAGTCGTTAAGTCGTGTCCGACTCTTCGTGACCCCATGAAACATATTGCGCCAGGCCTTCCTGTCCTTCACTGCCTCCCGGAGTTTGCTCAGTTTCATGCTCATTGCTTCAGTGATGCTATATAACCATCTCATCCTCTGCCGTCCTCTTCTCCTTTTGCCTTTAATCTTTCCCAGCATCAGGGTCTTTTCCAAAGAGTCCTCTCTTCGCATTAGGTGACCAAAGTATCTGAGCTTGAGCTTCATTATCAATCCTTCCAATGAGCAATTAGGGTTGATTTCCTTTAAGATTGATTGGTTTGACCTCCTAGCAGCCCAGCAGTCTTAAGAGTCTTCTCCAGCACCACAGTTCAAAGGCATCAATTCTTTGGCGCTCAGCCTTCTTTATGGTCCAGCTCTCACAGCCATACATTACTACTGGAAAAACCATAACTTTGACTATGCGGATCTTTGTCGGCAAGGTGACGTCTCTGCTTTTTAATATGCTATCTAGGCTTGTCATAGCTTTCCTCCCAAGGAGCAAGCGTCTTTTAATTTCATGGCTGCAGTCTCCGTCTGCGGTGATCTTGGAGCCCAAATAAATGAAGTCTGTTACTGCTTCCATTTCTACCCCTTCTATTTGCCAGGAATTGATGGGTCCAGATGCCATGATCTTAGTTTTTTTAATGTTGAGTTTCAAGCCAGCTTTTGCACTCTCCTCTTTCACCCTCATCAAGAGGCTCTTTAGTTCTTCTTCACTTTCTGCCATTAGGGTGGTATCGTCTGCATATCTGAGGTTGTTGATGATTCTCCCTGCAATCTTAATTCCGGCTTGTGATTCTTCCAGCCTGGCTTTTCTCATGATGTACTCTGCATATAGGTTAAATAAGCAGGGTGACAGTATACAGCCTTGTCGTACACCTTTCCCTATTTTGAACCAATTGGTTGTTCCATGACCGGTTCTGACTGTTGCTTCTTGGCCCGCATACAGATTTCTCAGGAGATAGGTAAGGTGGTCTGGTACTCCCATCTCTTTAAGAATTTGCCACAGTTTGTTGTGATCCAAACAATCAAAGGCTTTTGCATAGTCAATGAAGCAGATGTTTTTCTGGAACTCTCATGCTTTCTCCATGATCCAGCAAATGTTGGCGATTTGATCTCTAGTTCCTCTGCCTCTTTGAAACCCAGCTTGTACATCCGGTAGTTCTCGGTTCACGTACTGCTGAAGCCTAGCTTGTAGGATTTTGAGCATAACCTTCCTAGCATGTGAAATGAGTGCAATTGTGCAATAGTTTGAGCATTCTTTGGCATTGCCCTTCTTTGAAATTGGAACGTAAACTGACCTTTTCCAATCCTGTGGCCACTGTTGCGTTTTCCAAACTTGCTGGCATACTGAATGCAGCACTTTAACAGCATCATCTTTTAGTATTTTAAATAACTCAGCTGGAATACTGTCATCTCCACTAGCTTTGTTGTTAGCAATGCTTCCTAAGGCCCACTTGACTTCACTCTCTAGGATGTCTGGCTCAAGGTCAGTGACCACACCAGCATGGACATCAGGGACATTAAGATCTTTCTTGTATAGTTCTTCTGTGTATTCTTGCCACCTCTTCTTAATCTCTTCTGCTTCTGTTAGGTCCCTGCCTTTTTTGTCCTTTATCATGCCCAACTATGCACTAAACGTTCCTTTGATATCTCCAATTTTCTTGAAGAGATCTCTAGTCTTCCCCATTCTATTGTTTTCCTCGATTTCTCTGCATTGTTCATTTAAGAAGGCCTTCTTATCTCTCCTTGCTATTCTCTGGAAATCTGCATTCAGTTGCTTATATCTTTCCCTTTCACCCTTGCTTTTCGCATTCCTTCTTTCCACAGCTATTTGTAAAGCCTCATCAGACAGCCATTTTGCTTTCTTGCATTTCTTTTTCTTTGGGATGGTTTTAGTTGCTGCCTCCTGTACAATGTTACGGACCTCCGTCCATAGTTCTTCAGGTACTCTGTCTACCAAATCTAATCCTCTAAATCTATTCATCACCTTCACTGTGTACTCACAAGGAATATGATCTAAGTCATACCTGAGGGGTCTAGTGGTTTTCCCTACATTCTTCAATTTAAGCCTAAATTTTGCAGTAAGAAGCTCATGATCTGAGCCACAGTCAGCTGCTGGTCTTGTTTTTGCTGTCTGTATAGAGCTTCTCCATCTTTGGCTGCAAAGTATATAATCAATCTGGTTTCGGTATTGACCATCTGGTGATGTCCATGTGTAGAGTCGTCTCTTGTGTTGTTGGAAAAGAGTGTTTGCTATAACTAGCTTGTTCTCTTGACAGAACTCTATTAGCCTTTGCCCTGCTTCATTTTGTACTCCAAGGCCAAACTTGCCTGTTATTCTGATTACTCCTTGACTTCCTACTTTAGCATTCCAATCCCCTATGATGAAAAGGACATCTTTTTTTGGTGCTAGTTCTAGAAGGTGTTGTAGGTCTTCATAGAAGCGGTCAACTTCAGCTTCTTCAGCATCAGTGGTTGGGGCATAGACTTGGATGACTGTGATATTGAATGGTTTGCCTTGGATATGCACTGAGATCATTCTGTCGTTTTTGAGGTTGTACCCCATTACTGCCTTTCCCACTCTCTTATTGACTATGAGTGCAACTCCATTTCTTCTAAGGGTTTCTTGGCCACAGTAGTAGATATAATGGTCACCTGAATTAAATTCACCCATTCCCGTCCATTTCAATTTGCTGATTCCCAAGATGTCGACGTTCAATCTTGTCATCTCATGTTTGACCACATCCAGCTTGCCTTGGTTCACAGATCTTACATTCTAGGTACCTATACAATATTGTTCTTTACAGCATCGGACCTTCTTTTCGCTTCCAGATACATCCACAGCTGAACGTCCTTTCGGCTTTGGCCCAGCCGCTTCACTCTTTCTGGAGCTACTTGGAAATGCCCTCCGCTCTTCCCCAATAGCATATTGGACATCTTCCGACCTGAGGGGCTCATCTTCCAGTGTCATATCTTTTAGCCTTTTAACATTGTCCATGGGGTTTTCTTGGCAAGGATACTGGAGTGGGTTGCCATTTCCTTCTCCAGTGGACCACATTTTGTCAGAACTCTCTGTCATGACCTGTCCGTCTTGGGTGGCCCTGCACGGTATAGCTCATGGCTTCACTGAGTTACGCAAGCCCCTTCGCCACGACAAGGCAGTGATCCATGAAGGGCAAAATTGTACAATCTGAACCATGTACACACTATCTTTTGTTTGTAATGTTTGGTGAATGGAACCAAAAAAGTACAGTTGAAGATGAACTGCTAAATTACAGACATAATTAGTCCATGCAGTCTCCAGCAGTGAAGCCTGTCCTTTAGATGCTTCACTAAATCATGAGTTTAACTTGATGGATCTAAAGAAATTCCAGATGAGACTCTATGATGGCATCAACAAGCATTTATAGATTCAACAGCCCTTACACCAACATTGCCATCCGTCATATTCTATCTCTCTCCCTGTGGACCTCTAATTCTCCATCATACTGTAGCAGGGTGTAGGGAGCCATGGAGATGACTTTGGAGAAACTATTCAGAAAATGTTACAACAATAACAGGTGTGAAAACATACTTGTAGCCCAGGAAACAGGAAAAGTGTTAGGAAGACACTTTTCTGACTCCCTGGGGTATAAGAGGGAGGGAAGAGAAAATGCAGTCAGGATTGCAAGATTCTGTTACAACAGCCTATTTCAGTATAGTTTTAGTCTACTTGTAGAATCCATTTCCTGATCTGGACAGCCTCAAAGGACTAACACGGAGACTGAGATTTTTATATGATTAATCATTAGCATATGAGCACTTCTGTTTTGTTGTTTCTGCCCAACTATTTTCCTACCTCCCTCCCTTCCAGATTATAAGCCTGAAAACAGGGGCTAAACCTGTTTTACTGTAAGTTAAACCAGGAACTTTTGTAGCTGAAATAAAGGCATAAATGATTTAAATAAATGTATGCATAAATAATGAGCAATGTAAGTTTGAATTTAGAAAACTTCAAGGCATGATGGAGTTGTTTTAGGATCTTTAGGAGTCAAATTGCTGAGCCATGAATCTTAAAACTGCTTGCTCCATGTTTAGAAAGTAGAGGGTTATGTAAATAGAAACATACACAGTAGGAAGATCTGACATAATTTCGATCTTTGAAAGCTTATATGGAAATCCTAAGGGAAAGTGATAAGAAATGTCAGAAGAGGTTTTCTGAAAAGTAGCCTGCCCACCTCTGCGCCTTCCCTGAAATGGGCAGCTTCAGGAAAGCAATAAATAAGTTACTAAGCTATGCAATTGGTAAATACCCATTTCTCTAGCTGATCCATAATCAACTTCAGAGAATGAGATTCTATGGCAACCAAGTTATATCAATAGGAAAAGTCTTTCCTGAAGACAGAAAAATTGAAATAATTTTATACAGGCTAACATACAAATAGAGTGCAAAATATACCTCCCCTATATGACTGGTGACAAAAGGAATCATCTCACCTTAGGAGTTCAATAATCAAAAGCTCTTAAAAAATATATTTTTTCTTAAATTATGCAAATGTTTAGAAACAGCAAGCATTTTTCAGGCAAATGTAGCTGAAATATTTTGCAGGATTACTGTGTCCTACACATGGTATCCCTTTGACTCATTTAATTTTCAGGTCAATACTCTGGGCCAACTCCCTGCAACAATGCATGATGCCCAGTAGAGCTAAACTCAGTTCTAACAGTTTGCCACTGCCTTACACCATCACAAGGTGATTGATAATACAACCTGCCTACTTTCTACTCCCAACTGACAGCAGCAAAACACTTTGTGATTGCACTCATGGGTATTTATCATATGTCAATAGCTAATTTGTCATTCACAAAGATGCTGCCAAATCTGTTCAGTCCATCTGATTTTACTTCCACCTCCATTTTTATTAAAACAGCCGATGTGGCTTCTGTTTTCATGAAAACAGAAGCATAGCATCAAAGCTCCATTGTTATATAATTAAAATAAAAGCTAGAGTTTATTGCCTTAGTAATGTTTCAAGCAACTCTATTAGGTAAATCTCTTTCAAAACATTGCAGGTGATGTGAATGAGCCCATAGCTGATCTAAGCAAACTAGTGAGATTTTTAGAGTTATGCTATATAATAAATTGCATAAATACTTCTGAATTCAAAGTATTTTATAGTCAAAAGGGCTCATGTCAAGGCTAAACAGCTGTTCCAGATACAGGGTGGGCTATTCTAACTTTACATGGCATTTCATTCAAAATATTTTGTACTCATCTAATTTGTATTTACTCATCTAAAATGCCCACATTATAACACAAACCTTCTATTTGCATGGATTTTCTCCTCTGATAAGCTAGCTGATCTATAAGGTACAGGCTGAAATTCCTAGATTTATAAGCTGCCTATTAAGACAAGAATACTATTAAACATTTGGTTAAGACAAGATGCATTTTCCACTTAAGAAACAAAGGGATGCAAAGGGATAAAGAGTCAAATGTAATAATTTGATTTCCATAAGACTTTAAGAACAAGTTATAATGCAGCAGAAAAACTAGTAATTTGCTACAATGTGGCATAATCATAATTTAAAGTTGCCAAATAAAACGCTATATACAGTAGTCCTCACCGGAAATGGCGATGTGGTCATAAAGTGAAACATGACATGGCTGTGCCTGACTTACAACCTCAATTCTGGCTGCAATCGTTAAGTGAATCACCCATGGTCACTAAGTGCAATGTCATGTGACTGCGACTTCCTGCTGGCTTCCTCATTGATTTTGCTGGTCAGAAGCCGGTTGTGAAGGTCATAAATGGCAATCACGTGACCACAGGACACTGCAACCATTGTAAACGTGCACCAATTTATGCCCGAATCGCGATCACAAAATCATATTGGGAATTTATAACCCAAATAAGGATAAAGTACTGTTGTATAAAGGACTTATGGAGCAACTAATAGGTTTCTCTTATGAAAATTGGTGCTTGATGGGGGATTGAAATGGAAAGGTCTTCGTACAACTGGACAGAACTTTTGAGAAAAATATTAAAATTACTCAAGGCAAACTGCCAAAAGTTTTTATTATTACTACTTCATGGATAATTTAGGTTGGCTGATATATGGAGACAGAACAATGGAAATTCAAGAAAGCACACCTACTTTCTGAAAGACATAGATCCTTTTCAAGAATAGACATGATTTGGATTTCAGAGAACTTGGTTATTAAGGTTTCTAAGGTAGAGATATTATCAGACTTTTTGGGATCATAATCCTGTGAGTTTGGTTTATAAAAGGAAATTCTTTTAGATGGAGAATAAATGAAATGTTGCTACAGAAAGAAGCAATAGTGGAGGATTGTAAAAACAAATCAAAAGAATTTTTTTGAAAATAATTTAGAAGAAGATACTGATTTAAGAATAGTTTGGTATACAAGTAAAGCTTTTATTAGAGATTATTTTATACAACATAATAATGAAATCAAAAAGAGGACTCAAGAGAAAACACAAGCTATTTTGGATGAGATAAAGAGAAAAGAGGAATTAAAGACATTTCCAGAGAGGATAAATGTTTCTCAACAAATTAAGCTTTTATGACAGTTATCTGTTAACAGTAAGAGAAATGGAAATAAAAATGAATGATGTAAAGGAAAAAAAAAAGAGTTTGCAAGCAAACGAGGGAAGTGAGTGGCATATAAATTATGAAAAGAAAAAGTAAATAAAATCATATGGAAATTACAAGAGGGACATATTGTATTAATGGCTATAGCAGCTATACAAAAACATTTCATCAATATTATTCCAACTTGTATAAAGGAAGTGACATCTCTCTAGAGAAAATAGATGAACATCTCAAGAAACAAAATTTAGCGAGGATTACAGAAGAACAATAACAGATTGTGAATGGACCCTTAACAATAAAGCAAGTTTTGGAAGCTATAAAAAATATAAAACTAGGAAAGGTGTGTGGACCAGATGGATTATCAGGTTCTTATTATAAATGTTTTGAGGATGAACTTTTAGAATCTTTACAAAATACGATGGGAGGAAAGATGCCAGAGAGCTGGAAAGAGGCCAGCATAGCACTAATACCTAAAGAGGGACAAGATTTGACTTGAACAAGAAGCTATAGGCCGATATCATTATTAAATAATGACTACAAGTTGTTTACAACGATTCCAGCTGAAAATATTTTTGCAAGAATTTATTCATGAGGATCAATGTGGGTTTTTACATTCAAGACAGTTAAAGGACAATGTTAGAAATGTATTGGACATTTTGGAATATTTGGAGCAACATAATAAAAAACAAGCCACACTGATTTTCTTAGATGCAGAGAAGGCCTTTGACAATTTGAACTGGACTTTCTTGTTCAAAGTTTTGGAAGACATTAACTTTGGAGAGAACTTTATAAAATGGGTAGATTTGATTTATGCTTCACAGAAAGACAAATAATTGTTAATGGAGATCTAAAAATACCATGTGAGATACAAAAAGGAACAAGACAGGGATGTCCACTGTCTCCTCTCCTGTTTATTTTGGTTCTTGAAATACTGAATAGAGATATAAGAAAATATGAGAGGACTGTGGGAGTAAAGATTAAAAAAAGAAACTAATAAGTTAAGGGCTTTGGCAGATGACTTGGTGTTGGTTTTGGAAGATCCTTTACAGCGAATTGAAATATTAATGGGAAAACTAAAATCTTTTGGTACATTAGCAGATTTTAAGATCAATAAACAGAAGATGAATCTGTTAACAAAAAACATGAAAATAGAAGATCAAACAGAATTAATGAATAAAATGGATTTTAAGATTAAAAAGAAAGAAAATATTGGGTATCACTATGACAAATATGAATCGGGTGTTATTTCAAAATAACTAAGTTAGGACATGGAATGAAGTTAAAAAGGGATGTTAAGATGGGGAAAAACTACAACTGTCATTGCTGAGGAGAAATTCTGTGATAAAAATGAATGTCTTGCCTAGAATGTCTTTGTTTCAGACAATATCTGTTTTGACAACTGATGCACCATTTAAACAACGGCAGAAGGATATATCTATATTTTTGTGGCAAGGAAAAAAAACCATGGGTTAAATATAAGGTGTTAAAAAATGCAAAGGAAAGAGGATCAGTCTACCTGATTTGAAACTGTATTTTGCAGCTTGTTGTTTGGTTTGGATGAAAGAGTGGGTGATGCTGAGAAATCAAAGTCTCTTGGAGTTAGAAGGACACGACCTGAGATTTGGGTGGCATGGATATTTCTGCTATGATAAAGTCAAGTTAATCTGGATTTCAAAAATCATTATGTTAGATGCGCTATATTGAGAATATGGAATAGATACAAACCCAGGCTGTGGCCAAAAATACCTTTGTGGCTGAAATAGAATTATGTACAAATGATGAATATGTAGTTACTAAGATGTATAAACTTCTGGAACAATGGGAAAATATGTGGTTGAAAGGATTGAAATTATAACCTTAAAGAGAATTTTCATAGAATTATGTCTAGAGTGTCTAAAGGTACTTCATATTTATGTTGGAAATTTGAACAAAGAGGGACATTTTATCATGCTTGGTAGATGTGTAATGCTAGAAAATTCTGGATTGAAATACGTATGCTGATTCAGAGGATTTTAATGATTAATGTACAATTGAGACCAGAGGTCTTTCTTTTGAAATTGATGGACAAACAGCTGGAAAAAAGTCATGGAATTCTGTTTTTGTATATGATAACTGCAGTGAGATTATTGTATGCACAAAGATGGAAAGATTCAGCATTACCTACAATGGAGGAATGGTTGGTAAAGATGATGGAACTTGCTGAGGTGGCTAAATTGACTTCCTTGATCAGAGAAAAGACAATATCTATGTTTATGGCTGACTGGAAACCTCTTATGGACTTTTTGCATAAAACAGAAAAAAAAATGAACTTATGATTTGTGGTTTTGATGATTAGACGGGATAGATTATAGAAAGAAGGGAGTCATGTTTTAACCTTAGAGTAACAGATTAATTTATAATTGTACTTACAATTGCTGCAAAAATCAAAAACCCTTCTTTGTACTTTTTTCTTTTTTCGATTTTTTACTTTTTGTTTCCTTTCTTGCACTTTTAGCTTTCTGATTTCTTTCTTTTTCTTCTTCTTGCTTTATATTAGTTTGTATTAGTTTTTGTCTTTCTTTTTAAAACTTTTAATAAAACTTTATACACATACATATGCATATATGATACACACAAACACACACACACTTTTAGGTGTGTGTATGTATGTATGTATGTATATATGTATGTAAACACCTAAAAGTAGCAAGCTAGAGACTGAACTATCTGTTTCAAGATACCATATGGTATTTGTTAGTAGTGAATAACAACCTATGGCTGAAAATGTCTGTTGTTCATGCAGGAACAAGACATTTCATGCAAAAACTGGAACAAACGATGCTGGTCGGTCCAACTGCCATCAAGCTGTCAGTTCAAAATAAAAAGGTTATCAGCTAAGCATGCAAAATGAGTGTCTGACAATGAAGCAGAATGAATGCTTTGCTTCAAGTTAAATAAATCTAAGAGCTAAAGCTTGAGATACAACAAAAACAACTCAAGCATATCAAAACAAATTTTACATTTAAGTTCTGTATCAATGTGCAGTCATGTAATACTATTGACTTACACTAAAAAGTTGGGATAAAGGAAGTTAATTGTTTTTTACATGTATCCAGATATCATTTGCGATCCTTACAAAGATATGGATTTTGCAATTTACCTTGTAATCTTTAAAACAACCACAGACAATATCTTTATGTGTGTAATTATGTTTTGTATGTATATCTGAATGTCTCCTGGACCAAATTCTTTCCCCCTCTCAAGAAGTTGAATACATTTATCTTTATTTCACTGTTTACCACATTCTCAAATCAAAGAGATAGGGAATCTTTCTGAAGTTGAATCATATGGTAGCACTGGTAAAACAGTATGCATGCCCTTTAAAATGTTAGCACTGGGTTAGAAGGAAAAGGCTATAGAGATACCTTGAATTTCCATCTTATCTGTGTGGATTTTAGAAAATTAAATTAGTCATCTTTAGTTTGCTTACTGCGTACTAAGTAAGGCATCCATAATCCATGAACTCATGAATAATTACAGAAAACTGACTCTCAATTTAACACTAAGAAGAACCACATTTCTGCAGAACGTTCCTACTTTTTCATACACTCTACTGCAATATTTTAAACAAATCATAATAGGATTCATCCCACTAGCATGACCATTCATTTACCACTGTCCTTAGAATCATACAATTGGAAAGGGCTTTGATTGTTTTTTAGTCCAACCCCCACCCCCCACCCTGCACAGAAACCCTTGAAGGGCATTATTTTGATACACAATTTTATATTCTATATATACACAATTTTATATTTTATATATATATATATATGCTTCACATAATGTATAACCATACCTGTAACAGTGCACTCTATTTTATTTCTAAAGGGTTAACTTGCTTTTGTTTTGTAAAGAGCACTGGTTTCTTCCCCCCTTATCTCTTTGCTGAATGCCCGATTGTCTTCGAATAAGCAATTAGCCAAGTACAAGCTCAATGTTGTACCAAGCTTTTTGCAACAGTTGTGAGGCCCTACATTCTAGAGAAAGATAAGAAGAATCTGGTATGCCATTCCCTTGATAACCAGAAGAAAAAGTTACATTTAAGTTTACCTTCCCAAGAACCACCTTTCACTTGCTCAGACCGTCCCAAAAATCCCTTGTATGGGTATGAGGGGATGTACTATCTGATTACAGATTTAAATGTCTATAAAGCCTCTGATGTTTGTTTTGTTCCATCAACATCTCTTGTTAATGTGTTGATTGGGGTCACCCAGCTGTGTCTTGATCAAAATACATCTGCTATTCATCAGAAGTCTCATCTCAAGTCTTCTTATTGGCATTTTATTGAAACTTGGGAAATAAAAGTGCCATACACCCTCATACCATCCCAGACAAATGGCTGTCCAATCTTTTCTTGAACACTTTCAGTGATGGAGCACCCAGGACTTCAAGGGCAGGCTGTTTCATTGCTTAATGGCCGTCAGTCAGGAAATTCCTCCTTATTTCAAGTGTGGATCTCCCATTGTAAAGCTTCTTCCCATTAGTTCTTATCCTACAGGGACACAGTGACCAGAAGTGGACACAGTATTCCAGATGTGGTCTGACCAGTGCAGTGCAGTGGTACTTCCAGCATTCTTGACACTATACCTGTATTGATGCAGCCCAAAATGCACCCCTTGCTGTTTTGGCAGCTGCAGCACATTACTGGCTCAGGCTTAATCTGTGGTTTATCAAGACACCCAGATCCTTCTCACAAATGCTACTGCTAAGCCAGTTACTGTTAATCTTGTACCTGCGCATCAAGTTTTTCATGCTTAAATGCAGAACCTTACATTTCTTACCACTGAACAACATTTTGTTGGATAGGACTCAGTGTTCAAGTCTCATAAGATTCTTTTGAATCTTGGGCCCGACTTCTGGGATGGTAGCAATCCTCCCTCCCCCAGCTTTGTGTGGTCCACAAATGTTATAAGCATCCCTTCTATTCCCTCATCTAAGTCATTTATGAAGATGTTGAAGAGCACTAGGCCTGGACCAAACCCTAAGGACCCTACCACATACCTCCTTCCACATGGACATAGATCCATGAAGGACCATGAGTTAATTATGGTTGTTCAACCAGCTATGAACCCATCTGGTAGTGGGACTATCCATCCCACATTGTTCCAGTATATTAAGGAGGCGGCTATGGTCTATTTTACCGAACAACTTACTGAAGTCTAAGTACGCTGCATCCAGAGCATTCCCTTGGTCACATTCTAGTCACATGTAAAAAAAGCAGTAAGATTTGTCTGGCACAGCCTGTTTTAAGCCAGTCTGTACCAGCTTCTGTTAATCACCATGTTTGTTTCTAAGTGTCTGCAAACTCACTGCTTGATTATTTTTTCTAGGACTTTCCCAGCATCTCTTCTCATGAAATCATGGAAATGCAGGAGCTGTTCCCCTATAGGAAAAGGAAGGGGGTGGTTCCCTCATAGGACTGGTTATGAGGAAACCACACAGGTAGCTTCTGTTGAGTCAGAATCCTGCTTCAATAAAAGGCAGTAATGAGCTTTGAAAAATCCACATGACTTTTTCATTCACACACTTCTAGTACAGTATTCGAAAAACAGAGCTCTGATTTTTAGCATTACCATGGAATATCCACCAGCTACAAACAGATCACCAAAATCAGCAAAGACTTTTCAAGGGACTTTCTCAATTTATGAGGCCATGTCAGAATCCAGACCGGGTGGCTCTGGTGGTAGCTCACTAGAGACAGCAATCTTAACAATGGGATGTTATCATGGTATCAAACAGTTATCATTATATTTCCCAGGTTTTAATTATCAGTAAAGGTTTTTAAGCATGCAAAAATACACATTATGAAATAAGAATGACATGTCTTTCTGCATGATGGGCCCAAAGTCACCCAGCAAACTTTGATGGGTGAAGGTGGCCCAGAACCTGAATCTCAAAGAAATGCCACACTACTTCAGTTAGCCATTCCTTAGCAATGGGTTCCCAGACCAAGGAAGGTTTTTACCTTGCAAAATTAGGGACCTCTCCCTAACCTTTCACTCTTGATCTCTCCTCCTTCCTTATATATCACAAGGGCCATGAAGTCACCTTGAAAGTGCTACCACCAAATTATACGACTTGGCTACAGAGAAAGAACTTGCAGCTGTAGGGCCTTATTTATGGAATGCCCTCCCTAGAAAACCACACCTCATGTCTAAACTCATGCCTTTTGGGGTGCTGGAGACTCTCCTCTTTTTCCAGGTATTTTTAAAGTTTTCTAACTTAACCTCATTTTAAGTATCCTCCTTGGACAACAATGGTGAATCTCACGTCTCCTGTGTTGTTAACTGCATTTTGTTTTCTCTCTTTCCTTCTTTCTAATATCTTTAAACATTTTTGTAATATTGTCCTCCACACGGAACGCTGTGGTTACCCAATGAACTGGAAATATATTAAGTAATAACCTTAAAGTTGATTTGGAGGTCTCAGCTCAGTTCTGTTTTTTCTAGAGAACCGGTTGTTGGGGCACAGTGACATATCAATTTAAAAGGTTGCTTTGGTGTTGTTGCCCAAAGGTCAGAGCCATCTCTCTACAGCCAGCTTTGAACTCAGAGTTTACCTGGCTCCACTCCTCACAGCTTCTTTGCTCAATACTGTCGGTCGCTCTGCTGTTTCTTGCAACGGTTACCAGCCATAACTATGAAAGGAAATTATTAAAGTGTAAAAGCTGTGTTAGGGAGGGCACGCAGCCTTCCTTTGCCAAGGTTTCAGCACACAGAGAAAGCACGTATAGATAGCTAATAATAGGGGTGATGGGGGGAAAGTTCTTAAAGGGAGATTATAAAAGGAGAAGAGGCAAACAGCTTAAGAATTATATACAGAAAGAAAACTTCATACACTGGTACAGATCACAAAAGATGTTCTTGAGTGTTGAGGTCCCTATGGAGTAGCATCCAATCTAGAGAGACAGGATTTAGTTTAAACTGATAGGAGTCTTTGCATTCGCAGACAGTAGCTTGATAAACAGAATCGAACTGAAGCAAGAAGATGGGGCATGGGTAGGGAAAGGTAATTCAAACTACTACTTCAATAGATTATTTTTCTAAAAGGTAATGGCATTTCATTCGGAGAGATTGCGTACATAGAAAATGCAAAGCGTGACAGATAAAAGCTATTTGGCTTTATTTGAATGAAGTTAAAGGTACATACAGCATAAGGAATGTACTCATGTCAGATAAACATTTAATTTTTATTCAAACTCTGTAACACCTCAGTATCTTAAAGCAAAGATACACCATAAATCTGGCATAAGCACATTTCATCAGCTACCTGATAATCAGTGCAATGGAAATGAATTTTAATAAAGACATTTCATTTCAAGTCCACCTGAATTAATATTCCATGCTATTTGGAATCTCTTTAACTGCATTAAAATTACTGCTAAATCAGACCCATGTTCACACAAGCCAAGTCCCTTCTGTTCTATGTGAATACAAGCAGCCTTGCTCCCTTATTGAATGTTGAAGTTCTCCACCTCCTTGAAAGGATTATGTAGCGTTTTCAGAATACAAAATGGAGAATTGTGCTGGATGTTTCCACATCCAGTCAGAGCAGAACAAAGCAAGCATGCCAGAAAGATTGATACATCATCTTTCTGACATCCTAGCACACTATAAGTAAACTTTTTTATTATTTTTGTGGGAACATTCAATTTTTCCACTTCCTATACTGCCAAGGACTACTGAGACCGTAAAAACTGTTCCCATCAGAATATGACGTACCTTCATAATTTAGCATGAGGTTCCTTTATTTGTGATTGCAGTGTGTGTGTGTGTGTGTGTGTGTGCGTGCGTTTATTTATTTATTTATTTAAAAAAGCACCTTCAGAATCACCTCCAAACCAGGGGGTCAAAATAGCACTAGGAAATTCATCCATTTTGCTACCAAACTCAGGGCAGTGGACCCTCAGATGTGGTCTGGGGGTTCCATGCAACTCACAGGCTACCAACCTGGCTTGGGGTTTAAGAGACATACTTGGTTGTTACAACCCCGCCTGGTTATTAAATAAGAAAACATTTTTCTTCTTTATAATACTGCTGTTTTACAAGCCTGTTTCTTAGAAGTATGAGGAAAGTCTTTTTCCTTGGTTATCCCAATTTGTAACTGCCACTCCTTCCCCATCCTTTGGCAGCCAACCTGAAGAGGTGCCGTTTTGCATTATCCTACGCGCTTCCTCCACAGTTCTCAACCTTTTCTTTTATGTGGACCACCATCAAAAGCTTTTGTGGCAACACTTTGTGGTTGGGTAATGGCATCTATAAGACCCAAAATTAAATAAGGATGAAATCTCTCACCAAATTTTGACTACACTCACTTGTACCATGGCCCAGCATAGGGAACGATGGTGCTAAACGATTCTGGGATCCTTAAAAATTAATTCATAACTGAGTAGTATCCATGTTAATTGAACAGTTGCAAATGCCACTTCACAGAATCCTGCTCCCCAAAGATGTGAAAATAGTCCTCTTTTTAAAAAGGATTGGAGGGGAGAGGGCACCATGAGTTGCAAGCCAGTGAAATGGGCTGTTCCTATTTATATAGTATTGAACAGCATGTTAGAAGGAAAAAAACAATAGCCAAGCTTACTGAAGAACTAGTCTTCTTGAAAAGAAACCGAGATGGCTTCTGCAGACTTAAGTTTTGTCTTCCTAAGGTCATAGACTATACTGAGAATGTAAGAAAATATGTTGACATTATATACTTGGACTTCCTGAAAGCCTTTGTCAACATGCCCTCATTAAAGGCTCGGGGGGGGCAGGGGGTAGGGGAGAAATTAAAACACTCAACAACCACAGGGTAGGAAGAAAGATCTCTAAGGGATATGTACTGGCCAGAGAACCTGAGAGAGTAAGAATGAGTAGACAGAGGTTCAAATTAGAAAGGTGTTCTAAATATTCTTCATCTGTTCTTAAAACAGTGAAGAGGGAGTGAGTCATGAAATTCTTTTGATCTCACAGTATTGAAAGGAGACTGTGAAGTAATGCTCTAAGTGGCTCCAGTTCTACAACATCATGTGGCTTATGAAACATGGCAGAACCCGAACGAATCACTTGTGTTCAGAGATCAAAGCAAAGATACTGGCCATATCCAACCAATTTAAGTGGTTTTGTGCCCAGGCTCTTTTCTTTCACTATGAAAACCATCTTTATATAAGCAGACTTTCCACAACGGTTTTGAAACTCCTGTTCAGCTCAGCGGCTCCCTAGGAGGATGCATGCTGACGCACCCAGCGGTGTTCTCCATACCGCTCCTTCTCCTAGGCTTTATCCAACGTGAAGCCTCCACTTGCCTTCTACAACACCCAGGACCGTCCTGGCGCCTCTGCAACGGCGCTACATAAAAGAGGACATGGAAGGGAGTACTAAATGGTTGCAATTAACATTCACCCTGCTCCTGCAACTGAGTTCCATTGCTATAGCAACTGGAGTTGCCCAGACGACACAAGGGCTCTGGCTTCAGCTTGTGTACAACATAATCACAACTGAACAGAATAGCTCCAGTTCTGGCCCATGCATTTGCCTGCTGGCACTTTAAAATGTTCACTTTATTTTTCAGGATTAATTAAGAAATTATGTCTTGATTTTCCTAGCATTCAGTACCTCTAAGTGTAATTAACGAGGAAGATTTGAAAGAACTCAATTTCTGCTTTCCTTTAGAAAACGATAAAATAAAATAAAAACATGCCCTGGAATGCAGCCAGAAAGCCAAACAGGAGTTCTTTCAAATATGCAAATTCTCACAGGTGGCTAATATTTTAAAGCAGCTCATAGAAAAGGGGATAAAATATATTTATTCCCAAGCAATAGAGCTGGTCCAAATGTAGTCTACAAGCTTTTCTATGGGATGAGCTTGGAAAGCCAAGATAAGAGCGCACAACCATTTAATTATCTCAAAGTGTGTGATTTTTAAATTGAAACGCACTTACGTTAACTGAAATTATATCAGGAATCAATACATGATAAAATAGCCATTTATTTTTTATAAAATTCTACTGAAGCAAGGAAATCTGAAAGATTGAGTGCCATTTTGGGCTGGAACTTACACCATGTTTAACAAAAACTGACACCAAATTTCCCAAATGTTTCAAGTATTTTGCCACTGCTTTCTTGTCAACCAACAGAATCCTTCACATAATAGTTAAATAGAAACAGTTAAAAACAACCTGCACAAGGTGATCTCAGAAACCTAAAGACTGAACTGTTGGCAATAAAACATGAAAAAAAACGGGATGAAAGAAAAACCCTTCAGATACTAGCTTCTCCAATACTGGGTGGGACAAGATACAACTGCATAAAATCCAGTTATTTTACTGAACTGGAGCCAAAGTATCAACACTGGTAGGTAGGGCAAGCCATTCTGTTTGGTTTGCATTAAGAAAACCAAAAAGGATAGGGCATGAACACAGCCAGCTCTTGTTAGGAAACAGGCGCCTCATTTCACTACAGTTTCTGACAGACTGAGAAACTTCAGAGGAGAGATGCAAGAATGTTAAATAGTAGAAAGGGTAATTATAGGTATTGGAACATCTGTCCATTTAGAGGTTCAAGGCAGTTAATACCATATTACATGAATTATAAATTTGCACTGTCCAGACCGTTACACACACCCTTTACAGCAAAGCATCATTTGGTTTATATATTTTGCTAAAACAAGGGCTGCTGAAAGGACCACCTGATACATTTCACAATCTTCCATTCAAATTTATGGCCAATTTACAGTTGAATGCACCTCTTTCATGCACTGGTGACACTTTCACATGCTGTATTTTAAAAAAAAGCATGTTAAAAGGACATTAGCCTAGAGTAAACCACTTTCTGTTTAGACCGGGGGGAGAAATTTATGGTCTTCCAGATGTTGAACTACAACTAGCATTTTTCTCAAGATAATTCATCTTTAAAATGAAAAGGTTGTCTTAGGTGTGCTGAGATTATGGTAACAGAGAAGGTTCTATGGGAGAAAGCATTTTTTAAAATTCAGGGCTGTCTTGTTTTGCACACTATTCACACCAAGAATATACTTATATACTTCTCTGAAGATATATAAGCATAATATATGAAGAGGCAAACTGATTAATAAATGGACTATACGACCTGAAGCTGTTGTATAAAGTGGTTTTCAATTCAGATTCTGCAGATATGAAAGTAGTTAATGTTCAAGGAACAGACCTTTCTGCTTTATTTGACACATGTAAAATAAATGAGTGAATAAAGTAACACTCAGCAAGGTTTAGAAATAAATGCAATTTTTCTCCTTCTGTTGAAGTCTTATCAACCCTATTTTATTGGATTTTGTTTGATAACCCTCTTCAGGGTGAAAAGTGGAATATAATTGTTCTTTTCAATAAATAAAAAGGAATCCAGGTTTTCATAGCTAATGAAATTTGGTAAACCAATTATCATCAGAATAAGTGGGAAATTATGCACCTTCCTTTTCACAGAACTGTGAAGATACAATGATTAACTTCAAGGCCAAAACAGAGGACGTCCTAGTGAATATTCCGGGGAACAAAAAAGATACGCTATATGCAAGCTACAGGTAGTCCTTGCTTAACGACAATAGAAACAGGAAAATTGCTCATAAAGCAGGACAGTCATTGAGTGAGTTATCATGTGACCAGACCTGATTTTATGTCCATTTTTATGATGCTCGTTAAACAAATCACCATGGTTGTTAAGCAAATCACGTGGCTGGTAAGTGAATCCACCTTCTCTAATGGACTTTTTTTGCAAGAATTCATATAACAACCATGTGATTCACTTAACAACCATGGTGATTCACTTAATGACTGTCATAAAAGGTCACAAATTGTGAACATGTGACCACGGGCTGCACCAGTTTGCAACAGTCTTAAGTACGAGTACAGGTCGTAAATCACTTTTTCCGAGGCTGTTGTAACTTTGAACCATCATTAAACAAACAGTTGTTAAGCAAGGACTACCTGTATAGATAAATCTCAGGTTTTAGATCCAGCTGAATTCTTGAGCCTTACGTATCATCTGGTTTAACTAGAGCTACTAGACCTGGGCTGGGAAACTCCAGGTAACCGTTGGGTGGCAGTAAGGAGCTAAAAGTCTGCTGCGATCTATTGGTCACATGAAGGTTTGCAGCCCAACTCTGACAGCCCTTGTTTTATCTATGAAACATTAATGTCATAAAAACCTATTTAGTAGCAGTAACAGCTTTGCTCCACTGGCCTGGCTTTCAACTGCATGCCTCAGTCAAAAATAACTAGCCTCAGAATAACATTTTCATTTCTCTCAGTACTGATGCCAAACATACAATATTGCACTGATTGATTGATTGTGGTACGAATGTATTTATAAATGTTTATAGATTTTCATGTTTTTTTATCTCGAGATGTTTAAATTATCCACACAGTTGCCCTCCAATTCAGTAAGACACAGGCTTGTGAATGCTTTAGTTAAAGAGCACTTCAAGTAGAACCTAATTTCACAGCAGGGAGGAGTTGCACCTAGAAATAAAAGGGCCATTATGATTGTTTGCTGGATGCCATGAAATGGGGTTAACTCAGAGATTCATTGGTCGTGTCCCATTTTCAGCCAGGGCCAAGCAAACAGAAAAGGGCCCAACTGAAAGCAGGGTGTAAGCTGGAGACTGATTAGTTAGGAAGCTATTGCTAAAGGCAGCCAGAGCGCAATCTGTCCCATGAGCTCTCTCAGAGCAGTTTTCTCTGCCCTGAGAGACTCCACTGGAAATCCCTTAATGCACTATGCCCTTCATTTATTTTTGCTACTGGACATTTGAGAGCATTTTAGAATGCTGCTTTCTGAACAGCTGCCTGATGATGGATTGTACTGAATTAAATATGTTTTTATTTCCCCCCGTGGTATGAACAGGCAAAGACTACCATCTACAGTGCGACTGTGAAACTAGATCTTTCATTTGATAAATTCACACTACTGAATAATATGGAATAATGCTGAATAATCCAAGTACAGTTCAACATCTGGATTCTACTTAGGTGAGTCTACGAATATGGAAAGTGCTCAATATTCATGACAAAACTGGTTTAGCTTAGCAGTATAAAATTACTTCTGAGTATCAACAGAGCTACTATGATTTATGTAATATAGACCAGGATGAAAAAATATTAACTTTATGTTGTTCTTTAAAAATATTTGAAAATTAAAATTACTTAAGTGTTATCTCTTTATGGCAACTTAGATACAAAATCACACAAATAACTGAGTTTAAAAAAATCCTTGTAAAATATACCACCAGTCTTCACATTAAAACAAAACTAAACCACTCATTTCATTCCGATTTCAGAAAAAAAATTGCTACATCTATTTTCCAAATTGTGAGTGACTGGCACCCCCTAGTGTTAGACTTAGAAGACAAAGTGTGTGAGGGTGTGTGTGTGTGTGTGTGTGTGTGTGAGTGTGAGAAATACGTTAGGAGAAAATATGGCTAATGCTGTAGAACTTGTGGAGGAAAGTGTAGAACTTCCTATCACCTTTAGAAAAGATAATTCCTTATATAGAAACAGAATTATGAGATTAGTACTGAACTCATAACAGGTTTCATGAACAGGGAAGCACTGATCTGGAAAACAACCTGTTGGGAAAATCTAAATTAGCCTAAATTATTCTATTTTCAGCTTACTTTCATTACTTATTCAGCTCATTGGCTTTATGTTTTATAATAACGTTACCTAGAATTCGTATCAATATAGCCACTATTATTTTTATATTTTACAAGACTTACCATGTACATAATACACAATTAGTGAAAATAAATGAAACAAGTTCCAGAGAATCTCCACAATTTATAGCGGGTAAATTTCTGGTTTGTCTACTGTTGTCTATTTGCTATAGGGAATAAGGCTCCTACAGTTCCTAAAGACAAGGGCCCAGAAACCCACCTTCTTCTCTACAAGACGAGGAGTTAAATACTACCTTAGTATTAACTACGTAAGCATGTAGTTTCAGGGTTCCAGCAGGTGTTTTTCGAAACTCTTCCTGGAGAATTCACAGATTAAATTTTGAGTCCATATGGAGTATGTCAGTATATAAACAGATCTGATAAATAAACCTTCTCCATGTAAATCATCTATTCTATCAATGGGCTACAGAACTTCCCCGCTGTTGACTAAAGTACACTTTGAGGATGGGGTGAAAGAAAAAGACTGTAAACAATTTACAAGAAATGTGAAAATCCCTTTTATCCCCTGCTTTACTTTCTCCTACTTAAAATTAGATAAGCAGGAAAAAAAGTACGCTGCTATTCGTATATATTCACTTCCAGAATTTGCTTTCATAAGATAATGACCTTAAGCCATCAAACATTCATGACAGCAAATGGAACATCTGTGTCCAGGACTAGTATACCTCTGATTACCTCTGGTTATAAACCAATGTAGCCTTGCTTGTGAGTGTTCAGAAATATCTTGGTTGACTGTTGTTAGAAACAAATACTGAACCAGATGATCATTACTCTGAACCATGCTACGTAATCCACATGTTCTTTAGGGACCGCATTTCCAAGATTAAAACCAAGAAGAATCTTAGGAATGTATATTTCAGCTTGTCATATTTATTCTTAAAGGGTAATTCACTTTGATTTTATTAAAAAAAAATGGTTTTGTAATTTAAAAACATGAACACATTCTGATCAGCTTGCATAACATCTGTCAAAATAGTTTAGTTATGCATTTTCTTTAGTTATCCAAAGAATAGTGTATGTCTGTATAATAGAAGAACATGTACACATATTCCTCCATGGCTAGGGCTTCCAAGAGGTTGGCCAGTAAAGCATTGACGGGATCCAGATTTGATTTATCTTCAACAAGTTTACTGTGGGACCATGGAATATATAGAACTTTAAATGGAACAGCTAACTCTCCTATAGTTTATGCATATGTATATTATTGTATGTTTAAACTTTTGAAACTGATAATTGAAGAATGGGGGAAAAAATGAATTCAGAGTAAAGCACCATATCTCCCCATCTAGTAAGTCAAGAAAGTCCATTGACCAAATGTGTCAACTTCCATGTTGGTCCTGTGTCAAAGCTCAACATCAATTTACCTATTTTTATAAACAGCACAATCTGTTTCAGAGATTAAATACCTGCTTCTCCAATTAAGAGAGCTCATATATAAATCAACATGCACTTTAAAAGAAGAGAAAATGAAAGCGGGACAACTAAGTCTCATGCTTTATTATACTAGTTTAGTTGCTTACGGGAGTACAGATCAATACAAACTGGGATAAGAAAATGTGATTTATGAATTACCGTGGTTACAAGGTTTCAAAACAGGCGCTGCAGAGGTAGAGCTGAAATTCTCTGGTACATCTGCAGATTTAAAAAAAGCCAAATAAACTAACACAAATATATTTCCAAAGGGTTAAAAAAAAATTAAATAAATAAACGGACAGAAAATTTACACTTTATCTATTTTACCAGTTATCACTTTTTTAATGCAAAGGGACCACAGAAGTATCTTGTCAGAAATAAATCCATAGTTTCTCTGGGGCAAAAGTTACAGAGCAGAATGGAAGGAAAACTTGGGGTAGAGAACCCTGATCTACAATGCAAATCTGAAGGCTGACATTTCTCTTAATCTTGACTCTGAATTACATTCTGTTCTTGGTCATGCTGCCAAACACAGGGAGAGAAAAGGTGATACTTTCAGTGGCTCATGACACTGTACAGCTGTCTCTAGACATTTTTTCATGATATCCTGAACCTACCCTCTACCAACAAAGAATTCAATTTTAATTCCAAGGGGATAAGATGTCTCCTTGAGGCTATTTAGCCAAGAGAAAAAAAGCCTAATAGCTTTTTTACCCTAACTTCAGGCCTTCTTTTTTTATTGTACATATGGGTATTTTCCTGTCATCTTCTTCTCTGGAAGAAGAAAACAAAAAACTTCATTTTTAGATTCTTTCTTTTTTTTTCCCCCCCCTTTAGAATAACAATTTTTCAACAGGTTATCTTTCTGTTCCCCCACCACCATCAATGCACACTGTTCTAACATACTCTTTTGATACCCCTAATTCGTTTTTGATGTTTCTTTTAGAACATTTCACTCTTTTGAAATTCTGAGAGCACATGACCTTTTGCTTCAGATAGGAAATCAGAAGCTTCTTCCAATAAAATGTATGCATGGATACACAATATTTTGGCACAGACACAAGGTCTTGCATGATATGCCTGGAGGCCCCCAAGGGGCCAGAAAATATTGCTGATCTGCTGTGAGACTTTTTCACTTTAGGCAAAACGACTATATTGGTAGAATCACAGTAATTTATGGAAAGCAAAAGGCAGTAAAGGATTCATAAGGTAAAGTTTTATAAATGAGTCATCACCACAACCCATTTTTCCTACAGCAAACCACCTATTTATGTAACTTGTCCCGCATAATTTCATTTAACTATTTCATTATCTTTAAAGATTGTAGTATATTTTCATTACAAAAATTATTTCTGATTTTATAAAAATATATACAGCCCTTTATACACAAACCTGATTTCTTGTTTATCCGTTATGCTTTAAATCAATTTTTCAGCAGCTTCTAGTCATTTCTGGCTGCATCCTCTTCCCACCAGGGAATTTAAAATAAAACCTCATTTTTATTGTCTCGTTGACGTGTAAAATATACTGCTCAAGTGGATGTCCCTGCTACATTTGCCTTTACTATATGAAATGGATTAAAACCACTCCAAAGCAGTTTTGGCCTGCATTTTTCCACTAATGGGTGGGTTATTTTAAATTAGGCTTGTGGCATGATTCTATAGAAAATGAGAGAGAGAGAGAGAGAGAGAGAGAAGTATTTACCTTTAAACTTGGGTGTCCGCTTTCTTCGGTCACGGAAAGCAGCGCCGGACTGCAGAGCCTCCAGCAAACTATCCATCACGCCTGTCTCATCATTCTCTGTAAAAAGAAATGGAGGGAATTCCTTCTGCTTTCTGGGTTACCATAGTAATGCCAAAGGATTTACAGGGATACAGGAAATACTGTAGCAATAAAAAGCTGACAATTCCAAATTCAGAGAAGCCTTTAATTTACTCATAAATCAGATTTTCAAGAAGTGAGCTCAGATAGTTTTACCCTGCAGCTGCTAAAGCAGACTTGACTTAATTTGATTAACCTCACAACAATGCATTCCAAAATGAGATACAGCAGTAATTTTAAGTGCAATGTAACTTTATCCTTATGCCTTTACGTCCCTCTAAACCTGGTATGAAACCAGGGATCATCATAACCTGAGCTTCTCTTGCAGAAATTTATCTGTAAGGACATAACCTTAGGTTAAACCAGGCATTCTTAACGTGGGGACTACCCGTACATTAAACTGTTCTCGTTCTGCTTTTTTATGGATCAGGGACGGTGGATGGATCTCTAATGCTTCCACTCTAGACCTGTAATTTATTACACTTAACTTCTGAATTATTTTTTTAAAGTAACATTGCAATGAAAAGGAAAATTCTTCACAGGACTGCCAGATATGAAGCAATAATTTCTCTCTTATAATGCTGGAGGACCTTATAAAGCTACTTACAATCTCAAGACCAGCTGAAAAACTATGCACATATAATACCCCTTGACAATAATTTCCATTTGTAACTGGAGTAACTTTTTTTAATACGCATGTATACCGTACCTGTTAAATAACTGAGCAACATCTTTGGTTTCTCAAACACAAAGGGTTGATTATACTTTTAAATGATTAGTTACCTTGGTTTTAATTGAAAGGAGCTTACAAGGAGAATAAGATTAGTACCACAAGGTTAAATGTTACAGCCATTTATTTATTTAAATATCTCTAGAGCTGTGTGGCTTAGCCATCACAGCCATTTACTTTGAGAGTAAACAATCTAGGAGTTGCTTAAGGTTTGCTTTTCTTAAGCGAGTGGTAGGTAGAAGTCAACAAGTTAAGCCTGAAATCTGGAGCAGCAGGAAAGGGCCAGCAAATACAAGTATTCATAGTTAAACTAAAACTACGTCAAGCACAAAGTCTGCCAAGTATCAAGACCCTCTGGTTGCTGATTTACAACACTGAGAAACAATAAAAGAATTTCAAACATTTAAAAATCCTTACTTAAAAAAATAGCTAATGAAGTTGCTGATAGCTTTCTGAGCTTCGTTCAAGGTTCTTCCTGTGGTGAACAAAGCCTTATGCAGTTGAGACCCAAACTGCCTGCAGGACTGTCTACTCACTTGCAAAACCTTAAATTCTCCAGCTTTGAAGAAGGCATCTTTGGCAGGTTCCAGCCCTTAGGCTGACTAACAGCAAGAGCAAATTTCTGCTTTTTCCACAATGGGAACTTCACTGGAATAAACTGTCATTGGAGTTCAGGAGGGGGCTTAAAACTTCTTCCCTGCCTCAGGCCCATCAACGTTACTATTTTGTTTGTACGTTTTTATTGTAAGCTGCCCAGAGCTATTAACAGAGTGGGTTGGCAAACAAATTTTCTGGATACAATAAATAAATCCAAGGCAAGACTCTTGTGTTGATTTAAATAATTAGTAGGAATCGTGATGAAGTAGGTGTTCTCTTACTCAAGCCAGACCTAAAGGGTTTAGAGCTTTGTCGGTAATCACCACTACTTTGTATCTCATCTGAAAACAACCTGGCAGCCAGCATTTCTTGCCAATTACACACATATACACTTGAAGTTTATAATTACTTTACTTGGAATCAGAGGCTGTCCTGTTGACAATCCTCAGGCTGCATTAAAAACCGAGCAACATTTATCTAAGAAATTATTTCTGGAGTCAAAAAGTAAACCAAGCTCTTAGTTATGCATAATCACCAGGAAACTCTCTGGGCAGTTGAACATTTAGTAGGAAGATCAAGCACTACAGAAGCTGGATAATCTAGAGCTGCTTTTGCCCTAGGATACAATTTCTTCAGGCAATACAGCTGCTTTATAGTCAAAAAGCAGAAATATATGACTATGCATATATAGACAAGAGAAAAAGAAATAAAGTTCAAAATGTTAACTACAATGGTGGACTTCAAAAAGACACAGGTTAAAAAAAGAAAAGAAAAGAATGTGTGCCTCTTGGCCCCTTAACATCATAGCAGAAGCCAAGAGGCACTTGTAACATTAACACAATCACAGTGTCCTACCATTTTTCAACCTATATTTTCTCTCTTAAAGGTCCGTTTTTTAAAATATCATGTTAAATAAGATCTATCAAAGAGCCTACATCAGTAATCGGCATTGAAAGCCTAACCTTATGTCAACCTATCAATGTTATTAGATACGCTTTTCAGAACTCCGACAGATGTCCTGGAGGACTCCTAAACCAGCCTTACATATTCATCTATTGTGTTAAGATTCTGCTGGACTGTTATATGGATGGCATTGTCTTGTTCCACCTTTTAATTTTGACAGGTTTTTCCCCTAGTTTTTCAATTATTTTATTATGTTAAGTGATTTACGGAGCCCATGAATTAACCCTAAAATGCAGATGATCAATCTTTTAAGTTTCCCGTATGTACCTGCAGCCGATCTGCTCCTCAGTGTTACTTTCCTGCCACTTCACTTTCTCCTTGATTGAGCAAAAGAAACTAATTTTGCAATCCAGCTTCCTGTTATAGGTATGAGAAGCTAGGGTTTGTTTCTTGCAGGAAGCAAGAAAGGGTTAACTGTGGGTGGACATCCTCAATTATTAAATCAGCATTTGTCTAACAGTAGCTACAGTCTGAGGATGAGGAAAATGTGAAAAGAATCCAGAAGGGATCAATCAGACTTAGACACAGCAGGGCAACCAAAGTAAATGGCCTCTTCTGCCTTAGCAACCAAGACGACCGTTTATGAAACAACTGCTCTTAATGCCATCTAGAATAATCAGGTTGCTGACCACATTACCTGTTTTCATTTCTAGCAGGTGCTTCTTCTTTTGTTGCGTTTCCCGTTTTTCTTTTTCTGCTTTTTCTTTAGCTATTCTAGCACGTCTCTGCTTTTCTTCTGCTTCTTTCCTTCTCATATTATCCTTTGCTGCTTGCTAGCAAAAACAAAAAGTTTCATCGTTACTAAATACGAAGATTTATTTTTTTAAGATTTTACTGCTTAGGTAGAATGATGGCAATTTTTTATTTGGTCCACAGAGACACAGTTCCCTTAAGGAGTGTCATCATTAGGGACCATGGGGCCAAGACTGCTCAGTTGCTCCCCCCTTCCCTGGAACAGCATTCCTTCTGACGTCAGGCTGGCCCCCAACCTACTGCTGTTCTGGAAAGCCATTAAAAGCTGGCTATTTCAGGAAGCCTCAGGAGCGGAGTTGTCAGCTGAGGAAGGCTCCTGTTATGGATTTTTGCATGCTGTTGTTACTCTTGTAATGTTTACTTTGAAACAGTTCATAGTCCTACTAGGATTAGAAAGATGTACTTGCAGTAAGCAAGCAAGTACACAAATTAAAAAATAATTTTGTTCTGTTGTGCAAAAGTAGTACTAATATTTTCGAACTTCAAATCCCCACTTGGTCACAAACTTCACAATATGCCCTTAGATGACTTGTTCTCCGAGCCTGTTTTATACACTAACTTAAAACGATGACAAGGTGAACAAAGCTTCAAATTTAGCTTTGGTTCTCTCTCACGTTTCTGAAAGAAGGATTTTGGTATAACAGTTCAACAACTGCAGAATATGCCCTACCCAGACTGGTCAATCCCATTTTAGTCTAGCCAACCCAATTCATGTAGTTCCAAAAGGCAGCAGCAATAAACAATTCTGTGTTGCTGTCAAGAAAACTACACAAGAATGTCTGCGTAATCTTCAAGAGTTGACTACAGCCTGGGGTGGAGGGGAGCAGAAATCTAATGAATGATATCTCTTAAAAAGTAGGCAGAGGCTAGGACAAAAAGAAACATAAATAAAATGTAATTAGATTTAATACATAGCAGGATTACTTATCCCAAATGATTAGAATTAAATACTATTTTGGGGGCAAAGATGGGAAATAAAACCGAACAACGACAGCAACAGTATGGAAGCACTTGAACATCTGCTATTCCAGCACAGTATATAATTTTGTTATGTGTTCTTTACCTTGAACATTGTTCTGAAGTTGTTCAAGTCAGTTAGAAATTCTTCTACTGAAACTTTCTTTAAATCAATGGCATAATATTCCATGATGTCCCGGTATAGTTTTTCCATGCTATGGTGTATCCTAGAAAGTTTCTGGAACTGCTCTTTTGCTTGAATGAGAAAGCTGTGTTAGGCTTGTTAAAGGTTTATTCAGAGTAGAGTCATATTAAGATAAGTCAGACTGAGACAGATTTTGAAAAAAACATTTCTAAGATTATTCACAAAGTACTAAAAAGTGCTAGAAAAACAGAGTGCAATAACAGATCACCTTTTCTGCTCCACAAAAAGACACAGCAGCATGTCTTTTTTCCCCCTTTTGCAACAATAGCATTTCTCTCGTGATTATGCTTGTATTTAGTATCTTTCAGAAAGGATTTCTCCTAGGAAACTAATGCAACCAGTAATTAAGCATGCCACAAACAATCCTAGCAACTTATCAAAGTGCTAACCCTCTATAACTTTATGGGGAAAAGATTGCTTATTTGATACTAAATTTACCACACAAAAAAAAAATCTTTACCATAATGCTTGGGGTTAGATTTCTATTGAAGTAAATATTATAAAGGATATGTACATATTATCTAGTACAACTGGGGGGGGGAGTTGTATGTAAATCAATCTTTTTTATTTATTATAACCTTTAGCCAGCAAATAAAACAGAAATTTTTTAAAAAGAGGATAGTCAAAATAAACACAAATAAGCATCTACAGCAATACATCATGCATCTTAAATCTTACTATGGATCCCCTGTCGAAGCCTTGATGCCAGATAACAAAATGTTGCAACATTGTTGGTTGTATAAAAAGCCTTATCAGCAGGTAGAAAATCGTCACAGAAACAGCTAGGGATTGCTGCTAGAAGGGAAAGAATAAGATTTTGATGCAATGTCGTATGCATCATTTATTCCAGATAAATGGCAACTATTTCAACTACTGCAGATGCTTGGGTAAAGAATGTGTATTTTCATGCCAATTGCTGTCAGTGTTTGCAAAAGCCAGACAATGTTTCATCAAGGCTTAAAATTGTGGGATTGATTTTGATACACTATTAGGAAAAAAACCTACATAAATCATTTAATTAAAAAGTCCCCGTTCACGTAATTATCTATTTACTTGTTGCAAGTGCTTAATATTTTTTCTTATGCAACATTTTCAAAATGATTACAGTGCCATGATTATTTATTAAACATGTTGTACAGAATTTATTTAAATTTATTACTGCATAGAACACTTCTATTTTATCAGTTCTACTGCAGCACTGGAGGCTTTCTTGTCTCTATACAAAACCCAATAATCAATCTGAGCTATGTTTGGCTTTATTTGTATGTTTCAACTCCCCCCCCCCCCACAGCCCCAAAACCTGGAGCTTTACAAAATCTACATTAAGTATCATGCTCAGAAATCATGAAAAGGTGCAGCTACTAATGAAGCAATGTTTCTAAACTGAGTGCCTCCAGGGCTTTTAGATTGTCAGCTGTTACCAGTTCACTAAATGTAATAGAAAACCTTCATTCAGAGGACATTTATTACCGCAAGCCTTACTGGCATTTTGATTTACTGTATTATTCACAGGAATCTTCCCCCCCCACCCCAGAGTCATTACCTTCAAGTGGGGAAGTGGGTGTCAAAAGACTTGCAGATGCCTTTGAAGATTAATCCTTGACAGTAACCCTTTTTGCAACAACTAAACCCAGCTTCTCTGCAGAACAGAGGCGTCTTTCATTTCTTTCCCTTTTTTCCCCGTCCCTTGTTATTGTGGTTAGAAGGGAGGGGAACTCATGCACATATTCATGTATTTCTAAGTACGAGACTGGCTTACGTGTCTAGGATAGAGTGGTTAAGAGTGTGCAATAAATTCTGGAAAAAAAGAAGTGAAATATAACATACTAATCTGGCCATAAAATCAATTTTCAATTAAAAATGGATTTGCTATCTTTAAATAGCCCTTCAAAATAAGAAACAAGATATAAAGACAAAAGAAAAGCTAATGAGTAGCATTAAAATAGTACATCCTTTTTTTGCTGTAATTTACTTTGTAAATCATATGTGCGTGTTTGTGTTTAAGTTTTTAAATACTTTGCAAAAAATCTTTGTTTAACTTAGTGTTTAAATCCAGAGAAGCATCAGATAGCAGTAGAGCTACAGAAGACTGACGGCCCCCTACAGATGGCCCTGATTTTTGCTACCCAGATAGGATAAACCTAATCTATATTCTGATATAATTCTGACTTCTTTCTCCATTATAGTTGCATGGACTTAATGTCTGAGCTGATTTCTCTAATTTTCCATCTACAACCAAATGCCACAAAAAAGCAGAGCTGTACATAAACAGGTCTGCAAAAACCTGAAACACCGACAGATGGCCGCAGAGAGTATTCAGAATCACTCTGCTACCATCCACTGGACTTGCAAGTCCAGATGCAATGGCCCTAATATAAACAGAGTAGTGGGTCATCTTAAGATATTGTAGCTGAGTTGCCTATAGAATACAAGCTTATGCTGAATGAAACTTTAAAGGAACCTCATCCTGCCTTTCTTTAATTTCTGATGGTGCTTCTTTACCGGGCACTGTTCTAAAAACCAAACCATTCTGTTTGCCAGCCATAACAATAATAGCTAGAACAGGTTCTTCAGGCTACGTAGCATCACCTCAGCATCTCGCTTGCTGACAGGGACCCACTGGCTTTGATGAGAGACAGTCTCTACGTTTATTGCTGACCGGAAATCCCTTATGGAATTTTCACATAAAACTGGGAAAAGAGTGAACGTGTGATTTATGGTTTTGATGATTAAATAGGATAGATTATAGAAAGAAGAGAGTATGATGTAACCTTAGAGAGGTTGAAAAGTAATTGTATTTATAACTGCTGCGAAGAATATAGGAAGCTACTTCTTTATACTTTTATATCTTTCTTTATATCTCTTTTTTCTCTTCTCTGATTGCACTTTTAGATTTTTCTGTTACTTCTCTTTTTCTTTTTCCCTGCCCTAATTTAGTTTCCATTCGTTCTTATTGTTCTTCAAATTTTTTAAAAATGATGGATGGATGGATGGATGGATGGATGGATGGATGGATGGATGGATAGATAGATAGATAGATAGATAGATAGATAGATAGATAGATAGATAGGCAGGCAGGCAGGCAGGCAGGCAGGCAGGCAGGCAGGCAGGCAGGCAGGCAGGCAGGCAGGCAGGCAGGCAATGTAGGATCACCCTACATTTACATCCAATGCCCCAGTATTCCTGGACATATTTTTTTTAATTAGCAAGCATGTAGCCATTACTAGAAACTAATGTAATTCCACTGTTCCCCAATTATTCTCTGTCTACAGAGAATGTTAACAGGAGGCTATTACATTTTAACAGTGTTTAAAGATCAAACCATCTGTTTAAGTGTCACATGTGGATTTAGCTTAGAGTGCTTAAGTATTTTTGTGAAGTTTCCAATAATGTTCTGTTTTATAAGCTTACCATTTATGAATGGCTCTGTTGTCTGTGTTACAATTAGCAAATATTTCATATGACTATGTATTGGAACAAAGTATTGTAAACAGCTTGCAGTGTTACAAGTTTTCCAATGTGGGAATTACCTGTTATATACAACTATCTTTTAAAATGAAAACAAAGAACATTTCACATTCTATTCCAGAGTTAGAAAGACTAATTTGCACTTTAAACTCATAACCTCTACAAATTAGAAATGGAAGAATCATTAAGCCTTGTTGACTGCTGGGGGAAAAAAAATCTTCAATGTGGCACTTTCAGGTAAAATTGTTTTAAAACAGACCCAATTTGGTCTAGTGGTGAAGGCCCCAGGCTAGAGATCGGGAGACTGTGAGTTCTAGTCCCGCCTGAGGCATGAGAGCCGGCTGGGTGACTTTGGGCCAGTCCCTCTCTCTCAGCCCAACTCACCTCACAGGATAGGAGGAGGAAGGAGTATTAGGTATGCTCGCCGCCTTGAGTTATTTATAAAAATAATAAAGGTAGGATAAAAAATCTAAAAAACAAAAGTGGACAGGGAAATACATTCTGGTGCCATAATTTGCTAAAAGCAATCAATATAATTGTTTGGAAAATAGTGTATGATTGTGATCAGGAAACAAAAAAGAAGGAAAAAGAAAGAAAAAGTGGTTGAAAGAGGATGTGAACTGTAAGAGGAGCAGGTGATTTCTTCTTTGTACAATCGGACTGCAGGCCAGAGGGAGACTTTTTGTAACAGCAATCTCAATTTTACTATTTCAGACCCCAGTAGCAACATGATGATAAAACTAAAGGTGTTGAAGATGACATTTTCAGCAACAGTTTCCTTCCTTCTTAACCTTCATAAGCATATTATGCCTAACAGCTGTTTAGCATAACTATTTTGTTACTTGCTAAAAGTGACTGAAAACCTGGGAGTTTAGGAGCCAGAGAATAGATATTCGGTGGCTCTCCGTAGACTGACTACCTCAGATGTGGGCCAACAAAAACATGACACTTTATCCGCTTCACGTGTGTTCATTCCAGGGTTTTCCTTTCATGCAAAGGGGATACAGAACACCCTTTGTAGGTAAGAAGCAGAATCAAAACCAAGCAGAACCCAGCAGAGGAACTACTGGAAGGAATTAGGATAGTTTATGTCAAGCAGAAAAATTATTTTAGATATCCTTTAAAACCTTGAGGAAATTAAAGTGTTACTTGTACAAAAAACTAACCAGCTTTAGCTCAAACAAAAATTCAAGATGGGCAAACTGAACAGGTATCCCTCACTGGAGAGTTCCCCCTCAATTCTCACAAAGCCACCATCTGACTATCACCAGATGGCAGCAGAAAGATGTAGGATTTAGATTCTTTCTAATTTAAAGAATAAGACTAGAGTTGTCAAAACCGAGCACTGTATGTAGAATATAAGTTAGGCAAATACATTTAAAATCTCTTTCAAAAACAAAGTGATATAAGTTATTTAACAACAACAAAAGGATATGGACATTTTTGTCACAAATTTGTCACGTGTATCTTCAGATTGAGGAAAGGTCTCCAAATCCTTCTCAAGTTGTTTGAGCTGCCCTTCCATCTGTTTCAGGCTCTTTTCCAAGCTCTCTACTGAAACTAATTGCATGTGACACACACACATACAAATAAATCTTTGATTAATAAAATATTTTTAAGTATAAATTAATACACAGCCTACTCCAGTTTCATAAATTACCAGACTAAAAACTTAGTAAAAGCATAAACAAGTTACTTTAATCAAAACAAGATAATGCATACATGCATCTACTGCTTTAAGAAATGAAAACCTTTTTCATGGCCAATTCAGGATTATAGACATGCATCATAGAAATCAAAGATGGCTTCAAAACATTCAAAGATAGTAAGATAAATACAATTCTACCCATGGAACTCATCCTAAGAGGAAGAATGTTTTCTAAAGAGACCTTGTGTCTAAAAAGACAGTTATCTATCACCTACAAATATATTATTATTTCCAGGACTCAAACATAAGCTAGGGTATACATTTGGGTAGAGGTCCTGACCTCATATACCCACTATCCTGATCTGACCTACTTGAGATCTTCCAGTTGACGTGTTAGCTCTAGTAATTTTTTTTCCCAATTCGCTACAAATCTGTTGAGTCTGATTCACGGTAGGGTATCTTGAATGTCCTGAAATACCTAATTCTTTGACCATCAGCAAATCAAAAGTCACTATTCCTTATCAGAATATCACCTATATCCTGAGCTATCCCATAGCACTACTATCTCTTTAAAGTGGATGAACCTGTGAGACCAAATGCCAACATCCATGAAGTGCCTGCAACAGGAAATAGTGCAGGAATGGTCAATTAGATAATCCTTTCAGAATGTACTGTATATGGAAAGTTTCTAAAATACCTATGGATGTCAGAATATTCTCTTACAACAATAACATACTGTCATGGATTTCAAGCTTTCCATCTCAATTTTTTTAAGGAATCTGAGTCTTTTTATGATTCCAATTTTATTCACACCAGGAAACTAACAAACAACAAAGGCCCACCAACCAACCAACCAATAGGGACTAACAAGAAATGAAACATCTACGCTAGCTGATTACTGGTTTCACTGCCACAAAACTATTCCTTCTACTTGTAGGCATTATCACTCGCCTGCTTTCTTTCTAAATGAAAAGATAAAATAGAAAAACTTCGAGATGAAACAAATGCACAAAGATGTTGCGTCTGCAAAGCATTTCTTGGATGTGTCACAGGGAGGAGTAGAACAAATGCAAGATTTAAAAGAGGCAAGATAAAACAATGTGTAGTGTGAAAATATCATATAGATATTTAGAAAATATGACTACAGGTAAAATCAGATTTCAGATTTAATTTCTTGAAACCTTTTGCTCCAGCCTTGTAATTTTTAACCTTTTATTTCAAAGGCATGTATGGAATCCATGAAGAACATTTTAATCCCCAATTTGCTGCTTGTTGTATTGTAACACTCTTGTACTTTGGATGGTGTGATATGAAACACAATCACTTTCCCCTTAAATATTCCCTGCTAATGTAAGATAAGGGAAAATCATCTTGAAAGAAATGCAAATAGCTGTGAATGGAAATTCTTAACTGCAGGCAGAGGTTAATGCATATTGCAAAGTTAAACTTGTCCATTCGGAAATCATTCATTTTGGTCAGAGTTTAACAAAACAAAACAAAACGATCAATTTTAATACAGACCTCTACTTGCTTTGTCTAAGTGCTGCAAGTCTTCAAGAAAGCTCAAAACATTAGGATACTTTTCTTCACAGATTTCAACCAGAAAATGAAGCAGTGTTATCGTCTGATCAACTGATTTGGTATCCTTTAACTAGGCAACAATAAATTCAGAGTTAGAAGAATTAATGTATTTCAGTTTCATCTTACTACATGCTCACTTTTTATTCTCTAACTCAGCATTAGATTTAATACTGAATTCAGACCACAAGTTAAACATGACTTGGGGTGTAGACAGGTCTTAGAATGGAGACTATCTGATAACTCATAAGTTTCTTTGAGTTCTATCAGGAAAGAAAAGAGGCTGTACATTGAGAGATGAATTATGATACCTAAGTTTAAAATTCACCTGTGGGGATGATATTAAGATGCCCATCACTCTGTAACTTGACCCAAAAGGTACACATCCAGCTAGTGGCATCCATTGGGGGAGTCAAAAGGGGGAAGATGGCACATGCCTTTTCACCTGTTTTGAATACAACATGCACACACATACACACATTGCGGATGCTACTGTATCCAGTGTGAACATCAGTCCGTAATCTCTGAAGACAAAGTTAAGGCAGATATATTTCAAATTTCCCTCAAAATACTCTGCGCTTTAGAAACCTGAAGCCTTGAGAATGTGCTTATTTGCTCAATTGAAACCTTAATATTATTTAGGTTCTGAGTTTTATTGCCAATATACTACTAACATGTGGGGTACATAATGTTATGCAAAGCACAGAAAGAACTTTTATTTTCCCCCCTACCTAGTGTTTTCCTGCAGGGAAAGGGTCTGCTTTTTTGGAACAACCAAATGCTGATCCGTTGGTTGCGACAGGAATTGACCAACCAAGCCTGATGTCGTGGGCTGAGAGAGAGGGACTGGCCCAAAGTCACCCAGCCAGCTTTCACGCCTAAGGCGGGACTAGAACACACGGTCTCCTGGTTTCTAGCCTGGGGCCTTCACCACTAGACCAAACCGGCTCTCTGGCTCTCACAAAGCAAAGCACAGAAAGAGTACACCAAAGAAAGTAAACGTATGAAGAAAGAAAGTGAAATATACTTCAATCTAGGCAGCACATCAGTGCCTTCCTTATAGCAATCCATACTTTTCTATCTTTGCAAGCCATCCTTGCTTCCACCACGTCCATACACCAGCTCATGCATTATCTTTTTGAGGATCTTACCAACTCCATTCAGCCACCACCTTCTCAATCTTCCTCTTTCTCTCAATCCATTCAGTCTCCCTTCATATGCTTGTTTTGTGATTTGATCCTAATTCAAACTTAGGATAACCAAAGCCACCTCAACATGCTTCTTTCATACTGGTCATTCACTTTTGCATTCCATCTGCACTTACTCAGCATCCATTCATTCATTCTTGACCCTGCCTCTTCTCCATTTTCCCAACTTTAGGAAAGGCTACTAATTTACTCAAATCCACATATTTGCTCTAGGTAGCAGCAGCATTTTTAACTGAGAAAATGAGCAATCGTAATTCACTAAAACCACATTCATCCTGTCTGCTTCACTGAATGAGAAACATAAACATTAATTGCATAAACATTCATGTGCAAACTCTGTCGCAGTTGGTAGACAGAAGAGATATTTACAAGTACTGTATTTGCAAAAAAAGAAGCATAAACAGCGTCAGCAATATGTAAAGGGCATGACTACAGCACCAGATTCCACACCCATAGTTTGCTGAAGCACTCACTTTACATAAGGAACAGAGGTTAAATCCAAAAGTCTGTGCATTTCGCGATCCAGCATTCATATAGTTTCCCATTAACAGGACTAGTTCCAGAAGCTGACTGAAACTTCTGCTCTTCTTTATCTCTTCACAGGCTGCGCTGACAGCCATAATATCAGGCGTGATGTTATTCACTTGTTCCTCAAACTGAAGCTTAAAAAGAATAGCACTCAACCGTGGTTTCAATCTCTTTACATCGCTCATCTGGTTGAAAAGGGAAGGACAAAACCTATGTTACACTTCAGCATGGAGCAATTTTGTACAATCTTGATATATACATATGCCAAACTTGAAGCTGCAAATTTGCATCTATACATTTATTCAGAGACTGGATAAATCAAGAATGCTTGTGTGAATGCTATTAAGAACTCTCTTCCACTTCAAGGTAATTAGAATGTGTACTGTAATATGTCAAGTTTAAATTAAATATACTAAACTCATCTGAGTATTATTCATTGCTATTGGTGAATAAAGAATAAAGTTTTTTGTTACAGAACATAGTTTATTTCAAACATCTGAAAATGTGACTAGTATATAAATAATAAGTTGTATAAATAATCACAATCGGTTACTTCAGTTAATTTGTTAGGAATTAATAATTCCTATTAAATTTGTAATTTCAAGCTACACTATACATAAAATACAAAGGACTATCAACAAGTAGTGTTCAAGAAAAATGGTTCTTCCTTCCCCAATTTAAACATTCAGCTTACAGAAGTTTAAAGACACAGATATACAAAGGCATTCAACAGAAAAAAAGACCAAGTTAAGGTAGCAGGATGGTGGTACCATCTTCTCCATCAAGCGTAGAAGGGCATATCATCCAACTATCTTAGCATGGTCTTCACCCACCTACTTGCCCTCCCCCAGGTGGGTGGGCAAAAACAAAGTACTGGCTGTGTAGCCACTCATAACTGTTATTTTCTAAGAAAAGTGCCACACTATTCTTTCCCAGCAGTAACCTACGAAAATTCCATACAACTTCATCTTTATTCAACATACAAAAGTAGTCCTTGAATCTTTAACTAGAGACGTATCTGGGCTGCAAGAATCCAGTGACCATTAGATGAGTATCTGGTATCTCTCTGGTAATATCTAGGGGTTGTCTGGTTTTTCTGCAGACCAGATATTATATGCCTACTTAAACATTTCATATGATGAAGTTTTTGTCAGACTGTGAATAAATGCCATGAAAAGAACCTGGAAAACGTGGAGATACTTGAAGCCCTGAAACCTAGTATGAGACAGCCCAAGGAGAAATATCATGCATGCTTCTCTATGGATAAGCATCTTACACCTATATGTCTTCAGAGTGGCTCCATAAGGTAAGAGGTAAAAAAGGCAAACACATTTATTTTTTACTTATATTTAGTTTGTGAATGATATATGATCCATGTCAAAGAGCTTATTAGTCATTTATTTCAAACTTACTATTTATAGGCTTACTTACTTTTATAGATTATAGATTTTAATGTCATAGGAACTTTATAGTAAACACATTTTATGTATATACTTGTATTAACCAGATTATAACCCTTACTCTCATAGGTATCTTATAGTAAATTAGTTTTATGTTATAATCATCTAACATTATAGGTTGTTTCCATGTTACAGAAATATTTTATATTGTTGAGATTAACTTTGTATTGGGCTATATTTTATGTTGACCAAAGAGCAAAATAAAATTGAGTGATCGATATTTCAACCTTACAGGTGCTTGCTTACCAAACTTCTATCAGGACATAGTTGCTACAGCATTGGTGCTATGCAAGCATCTCAGATAAGATCCAAGAGGTTGTGCACAAATGAACAGTTTCCAAGAAAGTTGCACAAACCTTGCAAAAGACACAACTGCTTAATGATTCGAAAAAAGGTGCCTTGTGTGTGCTCTTACATGTTATGAAACCCCTTTTCCAGTGCTTTGAATAGCACAAGAATTTAATATAATTATTAGCATGTTTACTGCGAAACAAGTCTCAGTATGTTATAGAAGGCTTATTCTCATGTAATTATTTTAAGACATGGTAAGGTTTCCTCATACTTTTCCTCTCATACTTATAATTAGAAATTGAAAGGCAAGCAGAGTTTGTTAGCATAGCAGTAGAAGCATAGAGGCAGAAATTCAGAGATGTCAGAACTACCTCATTCACTGTCTTGATGACAAGGGCAAAGCCTTAAAATTGCTCATGTCAGGAATTAATGTTTAAGACGTTGGTTAAAAATCATATCAGAAACTTAATGTGACAGATGATTAACTCAGTCCTGACTACCAACAACCACAGAGAAGCAACTAGAAGACAACAAGAGACTCACAGAAAAGGACCAACATGAAATTCATGATATTTTGAAGAGAAGCAATCTACTTACCACAATAGCAAACTGCTCTGGTTCAGACAAACTCTTATATTCATTCTTCAACTTGGATAATTCGTTGAGTTGTTTTTGTTCAGGAAGATGCTTTATTAAATTCTACATTCCATGGAAAGATATGAAATTAAAACTTTGATAGCCTTTTCTTCACAAGTGGTTCTGTGAGGCTTTATTTTGCATAATTAGTTGGACAAACAGAAAGGAGATAACCTTCTCTTCAGTCTCGTAAGACAGCAAAGCCGAAAATATACAGTAACGGAAAAGTATTTATTACTTAAAACTTAAGTACCCCTTAAAAATCCTAAGAAATAAATGCCAAACTCAGTAGGCTATTTGTTACATTTTTTAAACTCTCCAACTGCCATATCTTAGAGAAATCTGCTCATACACACAGTATAAAAGAAACAGTTATTAAACCTCAAAAGCTTCATTGTATTAATAAAAACAGCAAGTGCAATAAATGCGGTAGATATAATCTGCCAACTTTGGTGATAATACCAAATTGTGTCGGTGTATGAACACAAAATTATGGTTGTCTGTATAGATAATAACTTTGTGCATTCTTATATTTTAATGCAAATGTGGTAGATTTTATGAAGACCTAATTATTATGAATACTTGTTTATAAAACTGTTCATCAATTTACTGCACCTGGATCATGGATTCTGATAGCTGGGTTTCATCTATTTCCAGAATCATTATTTTTATTTCTTCATAAGGTACTCGAAAAGAACCTAAGAAAATAGCTAAACACACACAGAGAGGTATTTCAGTATATTTTTATTTGAGAAAGACAAATCAAACTTAAGCACTAAAGTGTTTCTAGGAAGAACATCTTGATGTTGGAGGAGTCCAGCCTGATCGCAGTGTTTTTCACTGACTGTGTGAGAACTTACTCTCGCATCTGCTTTGGGAGGCAATACAGGTCCAATTCAAACGGGATGAATATGCCCCAAATAAATAATTATGCAAGTGAATTAAGAAAGCAGGCTGTGGCTTCCAAACACTAGGAGGGAGGGAGGGAGGGATGGAGGGAGGGGACATCGACAGGAATAGCACGAGTGACAGAATACTGGTTAGGGTGGACAGGTGGAGGAGGAGAAGTCACGGGCTGACTGGTGGCAGCAGGAATTTTGACTCCCCCCAGTGTTATCAAGGTGCACCTCATTAATTGGGGAATGAAACTAAAAGTCTTCATCAATGTCCAGAAATGTAACAAAATCCTGCCCTTAGGAGGCTTGGGTGTGATTCTTATTTGGGGTGGGGGAGTGCGCCTGCTTATTTCTAGTGGCTTTACGTCATTATTACCAATCTCTTTTACTGTGTTCTGTGTTATAGGTGTATTCCCCCACCCATTTGCGGAGAGGAGTCCTTGACCATAAATAAATCAAAGTATGTGAAGACTTCATGTATGAGTCCCTAGATTATCATCTGGCACTGCATCAGAACCAGGCTGAAATATTAGGAGGATGGGAAAAAAGCACCAGAAGGAAGGGACAGAAGAAGAAACAACTGTTGTAATAAGAGCAAAAAAGCAAGAATATTCACCGAATAAAGGTGGAAGTGCTACAAAAAACGCAGCCTAAAAAAAAGCTCAAATTTTAAAACCAAATTTAAGTTAGTGTTGTTTTAAAATGAATACTAAATATATATATATATTTTCCAACTTCTGTGCCTTCATTTTCAAGGCTCTGTTCTTTACAATACAATGTTTCCCCATTTACTCATTACTTGAAATTATTTCTGCCAAAGCCATATTACAAAGCAGAATTATATTTAAAATTTGAATTTCAAAAGTAACATTAATGCACAATGTTTCTTCAAATAATAACAGCTATTCACTTACAAAGGTTTTGTGCAATCTTTGGATCCAGGATTTTGAGTTCTTTGATTCGTTTCTTAATAGGTTTCTTCTCTTCAAAACCTTCATGTCTCTTTGCTGTCAAGAGAAATGGTGTGTGTCAATATATAGCAATGTTTATATTACTACACTTGCATAGAATTTAAACTTCCAATATAGTTTCAAATTAGGTATGTACCAAAATACTCCATTCCATTATACAATGCTCCAATGTGCTGTGAATTACTTAAGCCAGCTTCATTTATAGGTAATCCTCACTTAATGATGGTAATCAGTACTGGCAACTCCATCATTAAATGATGTGGTTGTAAAGCACATCACGTAACCGCACTGACTTATGACGGCAGTTGGGGCAGTTCCAGTTGTCATTGTTAGGCGAATCCTACGTGGTCGCAGTGTCCCATGGTCACGTGACTGCCACTTGCAACATCCTGCAAGCTTCCCTGTTGACTTTGCTTGTCGGAAGCTGGCAGCAAAGTTTGCAAACGGTGATCATGTGGCTGCAGGACACTGTGACCGTCATAATTGCAAGATGGTTGCCAAGCGCCTGAATCGTGATCACGTGACTGTGGGGATGCTGTGACAGCTGCAACTACGAGGACCAGTTTTAAGTCCCCCTCTTTCAGCGCAGTTGTAACTTTGAACAGTCACTGAGCGAGGGCTACCTGTATTCAAATCTCAGTACTGAACAGCAAACAGTCCTTCACATTGCTCTGTCATTGTACTGATGGCTTGTGATGCATCAGGCCTTATTCAAGCAGAACCATCCTACCTGCTGCCACCTTTATTTCTCGTTTCAGCTAGTAATGAACAAGAGCTATATTGTCATGAAGTGGGCCACTGAGAAACAGAAGCGTTATCTGCATATTTACAGAAAATCTTTCACTTGCCAATGCTGTTTGTTTTTAAGATTTAAGAAAACAAGCCAGTCCAACAAATACAGTACCGAACAAGTTGAAATGCTACAAAATACTAGATTACAAAAAACCAAAAACCCTGAAAACATGAGAAGGATGATTATTGAATGAAAAATACACGAGTACTACCACCTGACACCTTAAACATGGGTATTGAAATTATAAATATAGCACACCAAAGCCCTAGGGAATCAGTGACATGTTATTGTTAGATAAGTATTCAAATTTTACCAGTTGCTGACAAGGCATCTACAGAATGTTATCCTGAATAAACTCAGGGTAATGATGAGGTTTCTTAGGGATGGAAAATGGGATCATATTTCATATTTGGAACTGGGTATTCATGATTAGCTGGAATATTAGGTTCACTGATCGTGAATGAAGAATTCCACACAACCTACTTCCTTAGAAGAATTCAACTGACACTCTTTGTCCAAGGAAAGTGTTTATGTCTGTCTATAGGCGTATGGGTTATGCACAAGTTTCGAACTCTATTCATCTTTCCCATGAAGATTAATACTATCTAATGAATGATCATGTTAATAAAAATATAGGGCAAAAGGACAAAATAGAAAGGAAATATAAATTATCTTCACACCAAAACAAGTCAACCATGGCAACAACTTATTCCTGTTTTTATTTATTTACATGTATTTATATATGGTTCAGCTGCCAAGATTGTTTTGTTTCAACAAACCAGTTAGTAGAATATGTAGAGCTGTGTTTGGCTACCACTTACATATTAGGTAGAAGGTTTGATCTCAACTCTTGCTTCTTAACAAGTTTATGGGGAAAAGACAGCCAAGTGATAGAATGATGCACATAAACACCAAGAGGAAAGATAGGCAGAATGAACAAGCACACAGAAAGTACAAGCACAAGGTCACTAAGCAAATTTTTGAACCTGGCCACTACTTCAGTTATAAATGTCTACAAATATTTGGGATTCTTAAACTGAACCATAATTTCAGTATTCATTTGAACCAAGCCAATATAATTGAATAGTTACCACCCCTGAACATCACATTTTCAGAGAACGTAGTGATAGAATTCACTTTTTGCATTTTCTGTACTGAGGTCCTTAAACTATTTTCAATTTGAATGTAACTTGTAATACTCTCCTTTGGTCATTATTCCTTCTAGGTTTCAGTATATTAGATGGGAGAATTATTTTTCAAAAGGGCTTAGCATACCTTAAAAAGAACTAGCACAGCACAATCAGATACCCCAAAAATTATTGGTTGTAACCAAAATACATGATATGTTTTCTCAACTTTGAGTCATACTTTCCATAGTCTATAATATATTTTAACAGTTCAATGAAGATATTTCTGCAGTAAATACATGCTTGTCTTAATTGCATTATACAAGGACAGCTTAAATGGAAAAGTGAATAATACTATTGGCTAAGTTCTATTCCATGTGTTGCAATTATAAATGATTGTAACCTCAGTTATGAATGTAACGATTATCAAGTGACATGGATAAGTACTCATCAACTGTAGTGACAAGTGCTGCAGATCTTTATTGAAAATAAAATAGGCTCATTTTCTAAAAGAACAATTTTAAATCAGAAAAATCGGTTAGTTACCATTTTTCTGACAAGAAAAGGTAAGTTCCAGCTTGCATAGCAGATCAGTACTTTCATACTTTCCATCATTTGCCATTATCCAGAAACAGTTTTCAGTCATTTCATGTGGTCTAATCTGCAAAGGCAATATAATATGATAATTTCATGTTATCTTTAATGCCATACTTTGTAGGGGTGCAAAAAGTGTCATTTATGGCAATGTGAAGGCCACCAGCCATCTACAAGCTGCATACATTTCTCAGTGGAACTAAACTGGTCTCTTCTGGAGGATGTGGGTAGATTTATAGGATACAATGTGTGTTTTTAACTCTTTCAGAGTCTTTAAAACACCTAATTCCCCATCAAAAAATCAGGTTTACTTTTAGTGCTATCACCACTCCCTTTTGAAGTGTGGCTTTCAACTGGTTGTAGCCCAAAAGAAATCAGAAGTTTGTTTATATATTTAAAAATATTATTTGATGTCCAACTCCCAGTGACTCTGGGTGGTTTAAAAATTGTTACAAAAAACATTAAAACAAGTTGTGTACTTCTGACCTAATTCCAAATGATCAGCTACAGAAATAGGATATTCCTCAACAGATGAACACTATTCATTAGAATGCTAGTATAAGGGCAAAAAACATACTATGGATATTTGGATTGTTGAGGATATCTAAACCACAATAGCATGGACATCATCATCTTTAAATAGATTCATGAAGGATTATTACTGAACCGAAAAGTCAGATAAGTTCAAAGCACAAAGCAACAATTGCCTTCAAAGGTATCACAAAGTGAGAATTATTTATAATGGCAGCCCACTGAAAATTAAGAAGCTGAGGAACAATGAAGGGGGAAGAAAAGCTGATGTCCCTAGCTGTGAAATTGGAACTGCCAAGTCAGTATCTGCATGATATCAACCCAACACCCACCAAAGAATAATGGCGCTGGTAAGCTGCAGCACTTTCCTCCTCTCCAGTGTAGCGTCTCCGTTGCAACTGCTTGCTATGTCTTAGATTAAAAACTAAGGTGTAATTGGTTAGCTTCTTAGAATTTATTTCCACAGTGCAGTGTATGAGATACTTTGTGTCCTTGTCTTACCTTGGACCAGTTGAGTCTTTTCATGGTCACTTCAGGCTTAAACTCTTTTTTAGGCTTCAGTCCAAAAGGCAGCACGTGAGGAGGAGGAGGAGGAGAGCACTGGCCTCCAGGCAGTCCATGTAACATAGGTGGGGGTGGGGGAATACCCAAAGAAGGATGGTTTTTTGAACCATTAGCGAAGGAAGGTGGTAATGGGGGTGGAGGAGGTGGAGGTGGAATACTCCCAGTGGACGATCCTAAAGCTGGTTGTAAATCTGATGGGGCATCAGCTGATGGAACCAGATGTGTGGGTCCTTCAACAGATGTCAGCAGACAAGCATTAGTTGAGCCATTCTGAAAAGAAGAAATTGTTGATGTTTTGAATTTAACACTTTGCATAGTAAGTGTGCACTCACACACTGTCTCTTTCAAAACAATAAAATACAGATCAATAAATTCCACCATAGGTAAATTCAGTTCAAGAATGGCTCCCCTATATATAATACATTACACAACAAGGCAAACAGACATTTAGAATATGGTTTCTAAGGGAAAAGGAAAATTGAATGGATGGGTGAAAGGATTCAAATAGAAATCAGAAGTTTTCCTAATATACTGGTTCCATTCAACAGCCAGGGTATAATGGGGTGGGAGGACACAGGACACAAATTGTAAGCAAGTAGTTTTTAATAACTGTAATGTTCTAATGATTCTAACTCTTTATTTTTTCTTACTTTTATATTCTTTACTCTTTCTTTTATATATTAAGAGTAACCTTTATTCTTTTAAAAAGAATTCATTGCAATTTATAATTTCATAATTTTATTGTGTGATCCCTACTGTGTTATTTGTTATCCTGATATTTGTATTGTGCATAAAGTTTAATAGTGAGTTTTGGGATCAAACATATCAGGTATCTTTAATCATTTATGAATGTGGAAAAACCATTAACTTAATCACATTTGTAAATTCCTTGTTATTTACCTGATTCTATTTCTATATTTTTCTATTTTTTCTTTCTTGTAAGTGTGAGTATGAGTATATATCCTAAATAAATTCTACCATAGGAATACTCAAGGACTATCTTGCCCTAAGGTGAGAAATTATGTATATTTCACCTTTTAATTTAGCTTGTGTTGGTTTTTAAAAGAAAATGTCAATTATTGTAAGGTTTCTATCTAATCCATTTTGTTTGGTTCACTGAAAAGCAACAAATAAGGATATTTATTTTATAATTTTTAAATATATAAACTAATTTAAAATATACTGTTTCAAGAAAGCCCTAAACCTCAATGTACTGCCTCATAACCACAATAGCCACTTCTGTCTGATCTGCCCAGGGGTACAACTTGACTTTTTTTTTAAAAGAAAAAATCATATTTCACTACAGGGCTTATAGCATTTGCATTTCCAGACTCACAACAGACAACATCCCAAAAGGGAATATCATCCATCAAAAGTGCAATTAATTTGAAGTAGCTCACAGATGAGATGGGATATCCAGCAGACCAACAAGGAAGGAAGGGAGGGAGCGAGGGAGGGAGGGACGACAGTAACTGATCACAAACTGATGACAAATTCTTTAAAATAAAATAACAAACATAAGTAAGAGGAACTCAAGGGACAATCTTGGCCAGTATTCTGTTACATAATGGCCAAGGAGGTACATTCAGGGAGGTCACAAGAACAGAGGGCAATAACTCTCTTTCATCACTACTAACTACTAGCTGGTATTTAAAATGTGCCCTACATGAAGATAAGCCACTGAATTTGTATAGCCCCCTTTTAAGACTGACTAAATTTGTAGGCATTGCTATATCTGAGATAGCATCTTTCATTGTCTAGCTACATATAAAAAAATAAAAAAACTTGTTAGCTAGCAACAGTCTAGGAATCTTCAGATAAAGCAGAAAAATGCTGTCTGTATGCTCTTACAGATGTGTAAGTCCCATTCACATTTAATGACTATTTCGCTAACAGACATTTCCCCCTCTATTAGTCCATTAAACCAAGGGGTTACTGTACTTCCATTTTATTAATCTTGAACCTGCCTGCATTTGGTTTAAGCAGTGATCTGGAGTTCTAAGCACTATAAGAGAGGGAGGAAAATGCCATATTTTCTACACTATGCATGCTTTTATATGCATGGATCCTCATTCCTGTTACAGAATGCTTCACTATAAAACAGAGCAACTCCGACTACTGTTGTCTTTCTTCATACAGGAGCAATCCAGCACTAACACTTCCAGCAATACCATATCCTGTGTTGACTCTTGCAATGGACTTCACTGGGGCCACTGCGTCATCTACAATGTCTAAATGAGCAGTCCTAGCACAGACTGCTTATTCCAGGCTACATCTGACTGAGGAGGTGGACACTAACACTCTTTGGCATATTATGATGAAAGTCAGCTTAGGGAAAAAGCCATTTTCAAAGAGCCAGTGAAGGTGATAAGGGAATTGCTTAATATTCCCATTAGTATAGTTTTAAGGTTAAACGTAACTATGCTTCTTCTAAATTCTGAGAAACATACATAATTATGAGATAACTGGCATGTCTCAAAAGATGGTCTTCTGTCCCATCAGACAGCTCAAGATAATCCTTTTTCTTCTCCTAAGACTTATCCACCTGATTATTTTTTCTTCTCTAATGGAAAGAGCGCAAGATGAGCAAGATGTTGGTAATGATGAAAATGAAGATGAAGGACAGAGATGCAAGATGCTACATTCCATCAACTGTACATCTGGACAAAGAAACATAAAGTATAAAGTGTCACTAGGCTGAATAACAAGAAAAAAAATTGTTATACCACCTCAGAAGATGGAAAACAACTTGCAAGACTCTTTAGAAGCCAAGAAGCACCAAAAGGAACTAAACTGTTGCTATCTGTGTCACATCACACTACCAAAAATATGAGAGTCTATACAAACAATATTCTGAGGAATTTCTATTATGAGAGATGTATAACAACCTGGACCATTAAAATGGAGGCAAATTAATTTAGAGCAAACCACTGGAGCAATGTGTCTGTCAACCAGTAGCTATCCCCTCCTTCCCATTTTCACTATTCTACAACTGCATTTCAAGTGCCATAGCCATCATTCTCAACAAAAGAGCTGCTTCCAACACAAGCCTTTCGCACCAAGGCCAGAGGCTGGAAGAACTGAAAAATCACCACCATTATGTACTTCTTATTCAGAAATGACAGAACATAAGGAATGGAAGCCTTTTATTAATTTTCATAATATTAATATAGTAGCATAACATATAAGCTTCTTGTTAATTATTCTAACTGCATAAACAGTATATTATGAATACAGATTTTTTTTACCTCATTTTTATAAGCTTTTCTTCCAGCTTCAAGGAGACTAATCTTTTCTTCAGTCTTCTGAAGCTGTGCCTTTGTCTCTTGATGAGCTACAAACTCTTTTTCAAACTAGAACATAAATGAGAAGGTACTGTATATCATTAAATTTACTGGTGTAATTGTTCATTGCCTTGAGTATTTCCATGCTATATTGCCTAGATTTACATATTATGCAATCTTAAGTGGCTCTGGGGAGGTATGAAATATCAAACTGACTTTTACTTCAAAACCAGGGAGCGAGATGGATTGGATTCTGCTTTCCTCTTGACAAGTACATTGATTTTCATAGTCTTTTCTTAAAACTGCATTACTGGTGTCTATGCAGGAAAAACTGTTACACCAGTTCCAGGTTGCTGTAAAGATATTTGTTGGATATTTTCAACAAATTAATCCACTGGATTCAAGACTACTTTCATCTCATCCTTAATATTATGCTATTTTAAATGCTAACCACCACTTCCCTAAAGGACACCAGTTTATTAGATTGGAAACTGGCACTTACTCATGGCACTATTAGGCAAGCAAAGGGTTTTATTACCACTGTGATTTTCTTCTTTACCAGAAGACAAGTGCAATGTGTGAAGACTTCCATAATTAGTCACACTAGCCACTTTTCTTTTCCTTGAATTTAATATGAATCTGGGGAAGTGACATCTAACAGCCGTATCCTTTAAACTGCTACATAAAGACCACACCTTATACAGTTTAGTCCAGGCATGGGAAACCGCTTGCCCCATTTTTAATTAATTTGTACTAGATAATAATTGGCCTCACCCCTTCAAGTGACAACATGTTTCTAACCATATCCTTTTTGTCCCTCTTTAGGAAGTTCTTAAGGATCAAGGCCACCAAACCTCCCAACAATAGCCAAAAAATTTGGACCTGTCCGTTTCAGGGATGCTCTGGGGGGCACAACAGAGGGTGCTGGGAAGCCACACGTTCAAATTCCCTTGGTGTAGCCTAATAATTCCAGTAACAAAGACAATTTATCTTGCAACAGGTCCTACTGTAGAATAGCAGATGCCTGGCTTTTTTATAGCAATGCTGTTTTTGACACAGTACATAAATAAGAGTTATATTGGTGGAACATGACTGAGACACCTGAGAACTGTAGTTTAGTAACAAATGGAGGGACACAAATTTTCCACCCAGGATTTAGAAGAACTGTTGAACCATCATGATTTTTCCTTAGTGAAATTTCTTAAAACATTTCCTCAATATTTCTTCCAATCATAACAATATCTGTTTGTTTTGCATCAAATAAAAGGAAGCAAAGATGAAAGCTAAGAAGCTGATGTACAAACACTGTTACTGATAAATGCACACTCCAAGGGCCAGAAACACATAATAAACTGTTTGATTGAACTCTTGATACTTTATTGAAAAGCAGCTGTAGCATCCAGCTGTGGATCAGGGCAGCAGTAACATTTCACAATCAAAATCCCTTCCAGCTATTATGTTTTAGAAAGGAGGGGGGAAAAGTGGCCATCTATTTTGGATCAAACAACTAGGTTTTAAACTAAAGCTAAAATGCAGAACTCTATTTTTGTTATCATGCCTCTTATAAAATAACCTTGTTTCAAGTCTGAGAGATTAGAAGTCATCCAGACATTAAAATCTGTAGGTTTGTAAATAAAACTTCTCTAAAATTACTCACCTTTTTCGAGAATTCTGAAGCTTTTCCTTCAAGTTCTTCCATTTTCTTCTGTTCAATACAGATATCTAGCAGAAAACAGTCTATATAAATCTTCTACATAGCTTTTACTGCCTTACCAGTCTCAGAGAACAGTCAATAGCAAGAGTAAGATTTATGTTAACTCATACCCAACCTTGAGATCAAACAAATCTGTACAGTCAGTATATCAAGAAAGATTACTTAATTATTTTAAGTAGAAACAAATTTTTAAAAAACCTGCTTCCATTAACGACTGACAGCTATGCAGCTAGTTTCAAACCCCAATGACTAAAATTTTCATAAAGCACTTTAAAAATCATTGTGTAAACAAAAAACATGTTAAAAATCATATTTTAACCTATGCAAAACTATTGGCTTGGAGAATACTTTGGGGCGAACAATTCAGGAAGAGCAAGGTGGAGGCCAGAAATATCATTTTGGATGTATTTCCTCCATAAGTATCAGAGAAGTTCGGCAATAACATTATATATTTTGATAGATACTCAAGGAAATGGCATTTGTAAGTGTGTCAGGATCACGAAAACATGTATTGCAAGTAGGTACACTGAGGTGGTGAGGATCTGGATGGGGAACAACAGGCTTCAGCTGAACCCTGGCAAGACTGAGTGGCTTTGGGTTTGGGGGCCTCATGGTTCTAGGACTATGTCATATTTGGTGCTGGATGGGGTGGCACTGCCCCAGGTAGACCCACTGTGTAATCTGGGGATCCTCCTGGACCCACGATTCCTGCTCGAAGAGGTGGTAGTCAAGGCTAGGAGGGCCTTAGCACAGCTTTGTGTTGTGCACCAGTTGCACCCATTCCTAGATCGGGAGGCCCTGCTCATGGTCACTCATGTCCTAGTCACCTCCAGATTGGACTACTGTAATGCGCTCTACATGGGGCTGCCCTTGAAGAGTGTCTGGAAGCTTCAACTGGTACAGAATGCAGCAGCACGGGCAGCTATGTGCACTTCCATAACAGCATATCACACCTCTGCTCCGCGAGTTGCACTGGTTGCCAGTCTGCTTCCGGGTCCAATTCAAGGTGCTGGTTTTAATCTTGAAAGCCCTTCATGGCATAGGGCTAGGTTATCTGAGGGACCACCTCTCCCCGATTACATCTGTCCACCCCATCAGATCTGGCAGAGAAGGTATGCTTCGGGTCCCATCTGCTAGAGACTTACATTTGGCAGGTCCTAGTAGGCGGGCCTTCTCTGCCATATGCCACCTTATGGAACATTATCCCCCTCAAAGTGAGGTTAGCTCCATCCTTGTTATTGTTCCATAAATCCCTCAAGACCTGGCTATGTCTGCAGGCCTGGGGATCCCAGAGGATTGGTAACATTTTAAGATGGGTCATATCTACTCTCGCCTGTGCCTGGTGGTTTGTATTTTTAATAATTGATTGTTTTACATTTTTAATAATCCTTGTTTTAAAATATGTATTGTTTTATTTAATTATTGTATGCTACCCAGACTCACTTTCTGTGAAATGGGCGGCTATATAAATTTGCTAAATAAATAAATAAAATAAAATGGCCTCCCATCTCACGAATGTGACCCTGGGTGGCGTACAATGATACAATAACAGTCCCTATGAAATCTGGGCAGGAACTCATTTTTTAAAAATATAATCTTTCATATGAATATAAATATGTAATACAAATAACCTACCCAGTATGTGACTGAAATTTACATCCAGCCTTTTTCGGTAACTAAAATCTGGGTCCAGACCACTTCGATGTAAGACTACCTGTGAAACACACTCTTCGATTAACTTGAAATACAAAGGTCTAAAGAAATGACAAGAAAAGTATGTATTTTAATTATACACTTCTGAGATGATATTACTTTTAATGCAGCACAACTTATTCATACTCTAAGGTTGATATGAGCTAGGATTTAAGACTTCTGTCAGTCTTCTCAAGACTGAACCCTGGCTAACGTTAACTGGAGAATAATTAAATATGTCTCAGAAACAGGACTAAGCAGGATGGAAGTTTGCGAACCCATGATCCATCCTATCACTTGACAAAGCGCCTACAAAATCTGACAGAATATCAGCATGCCTCTCAGTGGGGAATGTCAGGAAAAATGAGCTTCCCTTACGTCCTGCATAAGAGGATTATGGAAGTAGGACAACTGGACATGCTTTGCTCTGATCCAATACAGCTCTGTTTATATTGATGTTTTCCTTGGATGTCTGTAGGCATCTAGTTCATCATTGTTCAAAACAGGATGCTGGATTAGATATACCAATGTTTTTCAAACTTGGCAACTTGAAGATGTGTGGACTTCAACTCCCAGAATTCTTCACATCTTCAAGTTGCCAAGTCTGAAAAACAGAAACAGACCATTGGCCTGATCCAGGAGAGCTCTTATTAGGCTGTGTGAACCAACATTTCACTTTGCAAAGCAGTCTTGACTTCAATTGCTGGGGTGAAGTTTTGCCACAAAAGAGAAAAGCAAGTAGCTTTGCTTTGGTGCTCCACCACAGTATCATGGCCACTCACTTCATTTCAGTGGGTGTATTTTCTGTGCCCACGTGCAAAGGATTGCTGAAAAATGCCGTTTTGCTTTGCAACTAAGGAACACTCCACTGAGGGCTCAAAGCACAGTGCCCCCACATATTTTTAATGTTTCTTACTCTCTTATGTCTACTCCATATACCATTTTCTTTGGTAGGCTTCTCTGCGCTTCTTCCTACTTCCATTTATTTTTGCCATGTAAAAATCTACTGATTCAAGACTTGAATCGCAAGTCTTTATCCCACAACATTTATCTCACAACATTAATTAGAACAATTACAAAAGTGCTTATATGAAAAGACTCTTGTTTCTACCCATTTCTACCCACAACATTTTACAGTGAACACCAACTTCTATCATACAAGGTTTAATGTTGGGTAAATAACTGGGTAGAAAAGCACTTCAAAAAGGAAAAAAAAAAAAGTAAAACCAACAGAGGAAATAAATATGCTATCTGTCAGTCTTCAGGGACACTGATCATCTGTGCGATAAACATGTTAACAGAAATTAATGTTTGAAACTCAGTGAGCAGCAACTGGCAGTCTTGAACAAGAGATTTACACCTCTGAATGTCAAGCTGTTTTTTACTTTCCAAGTGTTCTTGTTCCTTTATATATGAATGCATTTAAATGGCCTGCCTTTTCTCTGTGAGCTCAAGATGGCCTAGGTTGGGTTCTCTTTGAATGTTACTTCATAATAAAGATCCTGCAAGGTAGGTTGGGAGAATGTCTGGCCCAAAGTCATCCCTCCCCAGTAAGATTTTCGTTCAAGGAGAGGCCTGAAACTAGGTGTCTTTAGTCAAAGTCTAGCACTTCACTCATCTCATTATAACACCTTCTCGCAAAGTCACTGTTTTATTTAAATTACCTACTCATACAATCAGCGTAACGACAGAAGAGGAATATTTCCAGAAAAATCAGTTTGGTTCCACCACAGAAATCTCTTTCTTTCTCAAAATCATAGCTAAGATTATATTACCCATTAAGAAAATTAATCACAAATACTTCCTTATGCCAAACCCAAATTATAAAAACCCAGCTCACTAGCAGCCTTAGAACCAAGACAGCCTTTCTCTGGCAAGTTTCTCCACTATCCTGAAAATTAAATCCAGAGGCCACATACACAGCCTGCCCACACCTTTCTTGTGACTCCACACCATTGGGAAAGCCCAACATTTAGAGACCTATTTCTGTATTTTGGGGGAGCTACAAGATTTTAAGGAAGAACATTTCAACCCTTAAACATTGGGAAATTTTCTCTCAAATTAGGCTATGGCTCTTGACCTGCCACACTTGACTTGACAAATGTTGCACAAATCTACTTTAAACTTCAGATTTGAAAGTCTTCTATGAAACTTTATGTAATGAAATGTGTAATAGATTACATAATATTTGATACTCCATAACAAATATCCAAATAGGAGCTTCAGCCAATTTTCATACTATATGATTATTTCCTTACCGTATAAAATGATCGTTTCTTATCAGCAAGAGATGTTGCAGTATAGAAAGGAAGTGGCTCTCTGCATTTGTATCCTTAACAGTATTCCACAGTATATTATAAACATCATTTGCATCAGTAATCAAATTAAGGATAAAATATCAAACTTGGTTTATAAATTATAGATTTCAAGATGAATTTAGATTTTTGCTGCAGCTGTTACATAAAATAATGGAGTTAGGTAAAATAATTTACATAAGTTGTTATGTAAAATAATAACGTGAAATGTTTTAAGTTTGTGAGGAAAATTGATTCATGTATTTGGCCCAAAATGAGGCATCCACCACAAACTATGATTTTTTTCCAAGAACTTCTTGGAACAACATAGCAATTCTTACTGTATATCCATAATTCCCACCTTTATCTATCACAAGATAATGAGAACTGTTGTCAAAGTTTAGTTGACCACATAAGTTAATTCAACTAAGAATCACAAAAATGATATCACTGTTTGGATGCTTGCCAGCAAGTCTGGTTTAATTGTCTGCAAATTTCCAGTTTTTCTTTAAAGGATATTCGAATTCTGATCTGATATCATCTAAACGGTGAGAAAATTCAATCATATCTTCTTCTTTGTGTTCACTGAACACTTTCAGCTGGATATCCAAAGCATCATTCCTTATACATCTTAGCATCTGCAGTGGAAAAGCACCAACAATACTGTAATTAATAGCTGCATATTAAAATGAGTTATTTTGAACAAAATTCATGTATCAAAAGCTAATATATTTGGGGAATATATGCTATTCAAATATATAGTTTGTGAAACAATTTTTACAGGCTAGAGTTTGTTCTGTCTTAATAAATAATTCCACAAGACATTTCACACAGCTCCTTCTCATCCCAATCTTCTAATTTAAATATTAATTCACACATACACATACTTACCGGCAGTTGCTCTTTCAATCCACATCGCATAAATTCATTTCGAATATGGAGTCTGAAGTCCAGGTCATCAGGAGTTGTAATCAGGGCATTGATGAACTGCATACAAGCTATCTACAAAATGCAACCATTTTAATCTGCAGAATTTAGCCTTCATTTGTTTATGTTATTGCCTTCATAGTATGTTCTGACTGTGAAACATCCAGAAAAAACAGACCATTCAGCCATAGCCACCAATGACTTAATATTTTATTGCTATGAACGTTATGAAATTTTCATATCATGAACAAATGTCTCTGTATAGTTGGGAGAGTGTTACCTGTAAAAATAATGTTAATAAAAAGAGAATGCCTATATATAATTTCAGGGGCTTATTCAACGTTTCCATTTTTATCTGTCAAAAGAAAATCAGTCAACACATCTACAGACAAACTTAAGAAATGGTAATGAATATATTCAAACTTCTTTTTATTTTAAATCCAGGTTATTCAAATTTCACAAATACTGGATAAACACAAAATTCCAGTGAATTGTTCTTTATTTAAAACAAAATATTATATTTAAAACAACAGAAGGTGCCCCTGCTATTACAGTTAAGAGAATTTTAAGGGCTAAAACTGAAGTGTAGCTACTGCATTTTTTAGGTAATCAGGTGGCATTGTCTGTCTTTCTAGATGACACCGATAGGCAGTATGTATAGGAATGTTGTGTTCAAAAAAGAGATTTGATATCATATCTCCTCTGCTGAAAAAACAAAAGCAATTAACTGTATCTTTCATAGAAAAAAATGGAACCAGTGTCCCTCCCCTCCAAAATCATGATAGCACAACCTTAGGATGAAACCTGAGTTTGTCACGTCATTATTTAACTGAAAGTATCTATGCAGTTAGTTTTTCCAACCTGGCAAGTGATTAATTAGAGAAGTTGCATAGGACAGACCATTCCCATTTTCTGAGTGTAACAGCCAGTTTAATGAATGACCATCCCACTGCTAGGAATTCTAGATACAGTCGTGTGAAAAAGAAAGTACACCCTCTTTGAGTTCTATGGTTTTACATATCAGGACATAATAAAAATCATCGGGTAATTGATATGATGATCCTTCTGTTCTGATGTCCATCAGCAACTGTCTGTCAGATTCCATAATATCATCCTCATCTGGTGTCTGGATGTAGGCTTCCCTTGGTTAAGTACTAACCTTAGGCCGAAATGTTTTCTTGTAAAAACCCATGATTTAATCCATAACTGCAATTCTGGAGTCAGTTATTGAAGTGGGGCATGTTGAAAAGAAAAGTATTTGTAATGTCCAAAAATTTCTTTTGTAAGGTAGCCCTGATCAACAAGCAATAAGCATTTTGAGGGCCACTGCAGCAGCTGCTTCTCAAACTGGAAAGGTGGCTTGAGAATTAAGTCCTTAGGGCCACCACCAAGAAATATAATAAACCCTACATCACCGATATCTTTCTTTCAGTAATTTTCATTTTGGGGATATGGTCCTTTGTGTGACCAGTTCTGGCACTGAAAAGATTTTCCCCGTGTACTGGACAATTCTCTACCTTTTAAGTGATTCCTGCCAAAAACATTGATGCATGATTTCACAAAGCAACAGTCTCACTCAAGACATCAGTACTGCAGCCTGCTACATGCTTCACGATGCTGATCTTCTGATTCAACTTCAGACTTCTGTCATGAATACATTTGCTTATTCTTTCTTGTGTGTGGAAAGCGAGCAAAAAAAAGAAGCAGCTGCCTTTTCCCATGAAAGATGCTGGTACCTTAAATGTGTTATTTATCTGTTTGAAAGGAGAGGGATTTAATGGAATTCACCACTAACTGCATCTAGTTTGTGACCTTCCCTCACTGGCTCTGAATGCATTCTGCTTTTGGTTCAGTTTTGAATATTGAATCCTGGAACAGGAACTGACATTTTCCCTGTTATTTTATAAAGAAATTCCAATTACTTAGTCATGAGGAGTAATGAAACTACTGTCTGCCCTGCCTGCATGGCAGACTACTGGACCTTAAATTCTCAAGAAAAGATGTTTTTCTGAGTAGTACAGCAGATTAGAAGGACCAGATCTCATATTTGTTTTTAGTTAAGCTGATTCCATAATATTTGTATTAATAAGTATCAACATTCCATTAGTCCCACAAAGTCAACATAAATCATTCTACAGATATTTGTCTGTCTAGCTACATCCAGGATTGAAGAATTGCTCTGGGCTTTCTTTTTCTTCAAGTCCACTTACTAGATTAGTGGCATTTATTGGCTTTAAAATACCACAAAAAGTATTACTTACTTGCAGATGGACTGAATTCTCCTCAAGACCCTTCAGAATGGGGCAAAATCGGTCAGTACCTCTCTCTTCTGCAGCTGTAGTCAAGGCTTTCAAAATTTTTTCAAGGCTGAAGGGGGTAAGTAAATAAATAAGAGGGAGGGAGACCTATTATTATGGCTGATGTGGGTCTTCCGGGCTGTGTGGCCGTGTTCTGGAAGTTTTGGTTCCTAACGTTTCGCCAGCATCTGTGACCAGCATCTTCAGAGGACAGGAGCACAGACAGGAGCAGTTCTGTCCAACCCAACTGCACAGAGGGAACTGCTGCTGTCTGTGCTGCTGTCCTCTGAAGATGCTGGTCACAGATGCTGGGGAAACGTTAGGATCAAAACTTCCAGAACACAGCCACACAGCCCGGAAGACCCACATCAGCCATTGTATTCCGGCTGTGAAAGCCTTTGACAATACATAGACTTATTTATTAGTTGACAATTAAACAGACATGAATACTTAAGCCTCACATCTTAAATACATTTACTTCAAAGGTCTTGCGGTCAGGAATAAATTATCAGGCCATCTCCCAGAAGCTTCCAATCACCAACCAACCACACTAGAGTTCAAATTCTACACAGACTATAAATCCTGCAAGGCGATTCCCACTTTGGAACTGTAGTGCCAGGAAACCCTCACTTGATCACAAAGCAAAACATATGCAAAAAACACGATCCCTACTTTGATACCAATCCCCCCAAGCATGGAGAACCCCAACTAAAAGTATGTAGAAATACTTCTATGCGCCTAGAATTCCTCACAAAACCTGTCCAGAAGCATAGGATCTTTATGAAACCTCTTTTGAAGGTTACACAGATATTCAGTTCTTCATTCTGCTGTGTTTATTATCTCAAAACTACTAGTACTTTCAATAAATTTCAGGCCTTTGTTTTTAACATAATTATTTCTAATTAAAGTAAGATTTAATTCCTTAAAAATGTTCTAAATTAACTGACTACACCAATGTCATCAATGTTATACTTACATGTTTTCCTCTCCAATAATACATATTGCAGACAGAAGTTTAACTGCATCAGTCATCATGCTGATTTGTCTGGGATCAATTGTTTCGGCCAATAATGAAAAACTTCTTTCTTCACCCATTATTCTTTCCAAACCATACTAAAGGACAAGTAATAAAAGTTAATGGGAGGCAGGAGGTGATCATTAACAAGATGCATACATGCATATACCATAAGTTGCCTAGCCATGTTGCCACATACAAAGAAAACCCATGAAATCCTACAAAATTATGAAGATTTTCGAAAGGCACTTCCACAAAGAAGAGGAATCAGCAATGTTAACTATGTAACAATTTGAAATTTTCTGAAACATTCATTTTTATTTTTATTTAATAGTCTTCCTCCCCCTCCATATATGTTTTTACAACCCCACATTCTGTTAGGCAATTCACTAATATCATAATATACCATTCTTGTTTGGAATAGTTCCCACATATGTACTTAACTCTTCCTGCTTTGTTCGAAAGGATTTCAGTTGAAAGAACAGCATCCCAAGATTTAGTAGCAAGCTATACCTCGTAAATTCTCATTTCAAATTCTCAGTTCCAGAATTTCACTTTGTGTCTCAAATCTGCATGTTATTCTGTAATAACAGGCTGTCGTCCTTAAAGATAACCCAAACTGGGCTTTCCAAATACTGATGTACACCAGCCTTTGCCAACACGGTGCCTTTCAATTGTGATACTTCCAGGGGAAAAAAAAAGAGTTCCAGCTGTTGCAGAAGCCATGAATGGAGAGTCTCCATTTTGAAGCAACAAGCAAGGGAACACAGAATTTAGACTGGTGCATTGCCAAGATGACCTCAGGACTCCACTCAAGTCAGTGTCAATTTTGACTGACGGTCAGCATTCAGGAATGTTTCCCCAGGAATAGAATAGCCAGCACAATTTTTTTAAAAAAATCTTCTGCATTTTACAATTTCCGAACATTATAGATTCATAATAAAGCAACATTTCATTAATAATAAAGGTACTTATTTCGCAGTCAGAACAAGGTGAACTAATCTTGTTCTGCCAATTACTAAACAATTGCTAACAGTGACAGGGTTTGCGCTGTTTACAAGCGATTTAATAGACCACAACCTGCCCGTTTCGCACCGAGCCTGGTTCTAAATGCCTTATTTTCATATGCATAGGCAGCTATCTCTACCACCACATGGAGCTATCCTTTCACAAACATAATGTTTATACGGCATTTGGATAACCCCAAGGAGAGATGATTAAATTACTACACCACTGAGAAAAACAGTTTACCTGCTACTGCTTTTAAAACCTGCTTAAATCTTATTAGGGAAATAATGAGATCCCACAGATACAGAATTTGACTTGGGTTTGAAAAAAAATACAGGCCTGATGCCCTTCTGCACCATCGGCAAACTGTGCACTCTAACTATCATTAGAATCAATCTGAAATTTGAGCCAAAAAATTGCAAACCAAATAACGATTTTATTAAAGTGCAGACCCACAACAGAGGAAGGAAATAGTTTCTACTGATTCTGCTTCATGATCCTGCCTTTCCTGCAGTTAAAAAAATACTGAATATATTTAGTTAAAAAGTATTTAACTACTTTTTAGTTAATAAAAATAACTAAATAAAGGGCAGGACTTGGATTATTCCAAAGACAACCTTCATGGAATCTTGATTCTTTCCATGACTAGAAAAATTCCCAAATCTGAAACTAGCACTATAGGCCATAGAGTCTTGCGCCTATCTCATAAATCTCACTGAGTTCCATATGGGTAGAACTGCAATTTCAAATAATTAAGTAAATTAGTGTACTGACCTTGTTATTCATAAATGCTTTCAAGCACTGAATTATCTTATGCTGTAGCTTCTTCAGAATCTTGTCCTGTCTGAACGCAAGAAAATAAAGATACAAAAATTATAACATGTTGGTTATTATCTATCCTTTCTGAGAATTATATACTGGCTAGAAGAAGACTTACTGTTTTGTTTCAACCAGTCTTTCCAAGATGTCCAATAATAATCCAAGTCCTTCATGTCCAAAGGTCTCAACCCAACTGCAAAAATATATTTCTATATTAATTTTAGGTATTACCAGTAAAGACAATCAATGGGTGGATCTAAGTCAATAACCACGTTAATGCAATGGATACACAGGGCCCCAACTGCTCAGTTCCTGGCTGTGCCATTTAGTTTCTATGAACTATGGAAAGAGTAAATTGATGGGACATCTGGGGGACCTGAAGATGCATAATATGATTCTGACATACATCATTACAAAATAACTGTCCATTTTCTCTTTATGCGCCTTGTTGTTTAGTATCATATTTCATAACAGAAGACAGCACATCAGGCTTAAGAATATATTCAGTATTTTTTTAACAGCACTTTTTAAATAATGCAGGATTTCTTTCTGGAGACACTCACTTTCATTCCTGATAGCTGGAGGTAAAAAGAAAGTGCTCTCTTTGCCTTAAATCAGCTTCTCTTCTATCTTAGCTTGCAAAACACTAGCAGGCTACAAGTTGATTCTGGAGCTCTCTCCTGCATGGAGGTTAACAGTCAGAGCCTACTGTTTGTAAATTTCTCCCTCAACTCTTCAAGTTTCCTCTTCTCTGCCTTCTCACAGCCTTTCCTCTCTTCCCCTCCATCATAATTCCCTCCACAAAGTGAGGGCCAGAGCTTTGCCAAGAAGCCTTCTGCCCTCCAGCCATGATTTCTCTATCTTTCAAAGGCAAAAGCAGGTGCTCAAAACCAATACTAAGGCCTCCAACTGGGTTTTCACTGCATAACACTTTTTAGTTAATTACTCTGAAAGGGAATAAAGAGCATGATATGCATGTCTGACTCTCTCAAAAAAAAATGCCAATTGCCCACAATTTATCAGGAAAAGGCTTACATGTTCTAGAATAGGAACACAGGAAACTACTTTATATAGGATCAGCTGTTGGTCCAGCTTATTCAGTATTGCAACAGTTCTACAGGATTTCAGACTGGATAAGGCCAGCTTAGGACTCAATTACTGAACCCATGGAAAGCTGGATGAGCAAAGTGGAATCTATGTGGATGGCTACTTGGAGGACATTATTATTGTTAATTATTTATCTTTGTCAAGTATATTGGTGGCATCTGTTACAATATTTGAGTTGGGGTTATTTCTTGATTTTACTGTTCTTGTAAACTGCCCAAAGAATTTGGAGTTGGGTAGAATACAAATGATGAATTAGTTACCTTTTTACAGCATGTATGTAAGAATAGGCATTACTTGTACACATTGGTTAGGATGCTTTAAAATATTTTTAACTCAGAAAAATTACATATTTTTTACAGTAAGTACTGAGTTAGGGTTATTTGCTCCAACTTTTGCATTGGATAGTCATGCTACTCCTTAAATCATAGCTATACCAAAAGCCTGGACTTCCTATTATTATTAATTATTTTATTATTATTATTATGAACCTATTTTTAGTCTTCCCACTAAAGAGGTTCTTTATTTAAAAGAAATAATAATCTGTAATTATGCATAAATCAATTAGTGCAAGAATTCATTTGCTACAAACACCAGAGAGCAGAAACAACCCTTTCTTACAAAACTAGCAGAATAGTAAATATATCTTATCTTGGCATCTTATCACTAGAATGACTACAGACTAGCTCTTTTTTCAAATGTAAAATGGGAAATTTTGTTCATCTGGAGGAAAGGCAACACTCCCATACAGCAAAGTCACACATACCAAAGTGCATACTTTTAATTACATCATATCCTAAATAACCCCTTCATGGATCACTGCCTTGTCGTGGCGAAGGGACTTGCGTAACTCAGTGAAGCCATGAGCTATACCGTGCAGGGCCACCCAAGACGGACAGGTCATGACAGAGAGTTCTGACAAAATGTGGTCCACTGGAGAAGGAAATGGCAACCCACTCCAGTATCCTTGCCAAGAAAACCCCATGGACAATGTTAGAAGGCTAAGAGATATGACGCCGGAAGATGAGCCCCTCAGGTCGGAAGGTGTCCAATATGCTACTGGGGAAGAGCGGAGGGCAATTCCAAGTAGCTCCAGAAAGAGTGAAGCGGCTGGGCCAAAGCCGAAAGGACGTTCAGCTGTGGATGTATCTGGAAGCGAAAAGAAGGTCCGATGCTGTAAAGAACAATATTGTATAGGTACCTGGAATGTAAGATCTATGAACCGAGGCAAGCTGGATGTGGTCAAACGAGATGACAAGATTGAACATCGACATCTTGGGAATCAGTGAACTGAAATGGACGGGAATGGGTGAATTTAATTCGGGTGACCATTATATCTACTACTGTGGGCAAGAAACCCTTAGAAGAAATGGAGTTGCACTCATAGTCAATAAGAGAGTGGGAAAGGCAGTAATGGGGTACAACCTCAAAAACGACAGAATGATCTCAGTGCGTATCCAAGGCAAACCATTCAATATCACAGTCATCCAAGTCTATGCCCCAACCACTGATGCTGAAGAAGCTGAAGTTGACCGCTTCTATGAAGACCTACAACACCTTCTAGAACTAGCACCAAAAAAAGATGTCCTTTTCATCATAGGGGATTGGAATGCTAAAGTAGGAAGTCAAGGAGTAATCAGAATAACAGGCAAGTTTGGCCTTGGAGTACAAAATGAAGCAGGGCAAAGGCTAATAGAGTTCTGTCAAGAGAACAAGCTAGTTATAGCAAACACTCTTTTCCAACAACACAAGAGACGACTCTACACATGGACATCACCAGATGGTCAATACCGAAACCAGATTGATTATATACTTTGCAGCCAAAGATGGAGAAGCTCTATACAGACAGCAAAAACAAGACCAGCAGCTGACTGTGGCTCAGATCATGAGCTTCTTACTGCAAAATTTAGGCTTAAATTGAAGAATGTAGGGAAAACCACTAGACCCCTCAGGTATGACTTAGATCATATTCCTTGTGAGTACACAGTGAAGGTGATGAATAGATTTAGAGGATTAGATTTGGTAGACAGAGTGCCTGAAGAACTATGGACGGAGGTCCGTAACATTGTACAGGAGGCAGCAACTAAAACCATCCCAAAGAAAAAGAAATGCAAGAAAGCAAAATGGCTGTCTGATGAGGCTTTACAAATAGCTGTGGAAAGAAGGAATGCGAAAAGCAAGGGTGAAAGGGAAAGATATAAGCAACTGAATGCAGATTTCCAGAGAATAGCAAGGAGAGATAAGAAGGCCTTCTTAAATGAACAATGCAGAGAAATCGAGGAAAACAATAGAATGGGGAAGACTAGAGATCTCTTCAAGAAAATTGGAGATATCAAAGGAACGTTTAGTGCATAGTTGGGCATGATAAAGGACAAAAAAGGCAGGGACCTAACAGAAGCAGAAGAGATTAAGAAGAGGTGGCAAGAATACACAGAAGAACTATACAAGAAAGATCTTAATGTCCCTGATGTCCATGCTGGTGTGGTCACTGACCTTGAGCCAGACATCCTAGAGAGTGAAGTCAAGTGGGCCTTAGGAAGCATTGCTAACAACAAAGCTAGTGGAGATGACAGTATTCCAGCTGAGTTATTTAAAATACTAAAAGATGATGCTGTTAAAGTGCTGCATTCAGTATGCCAGCAAGTTTGGAAAACGCAACAGTGGCCACAGGATTGGAAAAGGTCAGTTTACGTTCCAATTTCAAAGAAGGGCAATGCCAAAGAATGCTCAAACTATTGCACAATTGCACTCATTTCACATGCTAGGAAGGTTATGCTCAAAATCCTACAAGCTAGGCTTCAGCAGTACGTGAACCGAGAACTACCGGATGTACAAGCTGGGTTTCAAAGAGGCAGAGGAACTAGAGATCAAATCGCCAACATTTGCTGGATCATGGAGAAAGCATGAGAGTTCCAGAAAAACATCTGCTTCATTGACTATGCAAAAGCCTTTGATTGTTTGGATCACAACAAACTGTGGCAAATTCTTAAAGAGATGGGGGTACCAGACCATCTTACCTGTCTCCTGAGAAATCTGTATGCGGGCCAAGAAGCAACAGTTAGAACCAGTCACGGAACAACCGATTGGTTCAAAATAGGGAAAGGAGTACGACAAGGCTGTATACTGTCACCCTGCTTATTTAACCTATATGCAGAGTACATCATGAGAAATGCCAGGCTGGAAGAATCACAAGCCGGAATTAAGATTGCAGGGAGAATCATTAACAACTTCAGATATGCGGACGATACCACCCTCATGGCAGAAAGTGAAGAAGAACTAAAGAGCCTCTTGATGAGGGTGAAAGAGGAGAGTGCAAAAGCTGGCTTGAAACTCAACATTAAAAAAACTAAGATCATGGCATCTGGACCCATCAATTCCTGGCAAATAGAAGGGGTAGAAATGGAAGCAGTAACAGACTTCATTTATTTGGGCTCCAAGATCACCGCAGACGGAGACTGCAGCCATGAAATTAAAAGACGCTTGCTCCTTGGGAGGAAAGCTATGGCAAGCCTAGATAGCATATTAAAAAGCAGAGACGTCACCTTGCCGACAAAGATCCGCATAGTCAAAGCTATGGTTTTTCCAGTAGTAATGTATGGCTGTGAGAGCTGGACCATAAAGAAGGCTGAGCGCCGAAGAATTGATGCCTTTGAACTGTGGTGCTGGAGAAGACTCTTGAGAGGCCCCTGGACTGCTAGGAGGTCAAACCAGTCAATCTTAAAGGAAATCAACCCTGATTACTCATTGGGAGGATTGATAATGAAGCTCAAGCTCAGATACTTTGGTCACCTAATGCGAAGAGAGATCTCTTTGGAGAAGACCCTGATGCTGGGAAAGATTAAAGGCAAAAGGAGAAGAGGACGGCAGAGGATGAGTTGGTTAGATAGCATCACTGAAGCAATGAGCATGAAACTGAGCAAACTCAGGGAGGCAGTGAAGGACAGGAAGGCCTGGCGCAATATGGTTCATGGGGTCACGAAGAGTCAGACACGACTTAACGACTAAACAACAACAATCCTAAATAAAAGGTTGAACATGTTGTCTATACTAGCATTCAGTATCTAGTAATTTGGAATCCCTTTGCATACCTTTACTATTTGCAAATTAGTAAAATAATTTGCATAGATTAGCACTACAAGTTGTTTAGCATCGTAAATTCCCTGTTTGTGTATTTGATTAAAAAAGGATTCTGGTCTCCACACTATAACTTCGCTTGCAAAAAGATGCCTCTCGAGCACCATGTTGTATGCAAGTAGAAATACTTAATAATGGAAACATTTCTGAAAAACACCCTTATGTTGTGATTTAGATACTACTGGTTAGAAAGAAATGAAGTTTGTGTTCATAAACATGTACAAGCAAATTATCTAGATATTGCCATTAAAAAATCTGATAGCCACTGATTTAATCAAGTTCTAATTTGAGTGCCAGAGATGTCCGGCGATATCATGATATGGAGATCAATTCAAGAACAAGTGAAAGTGCAGCCAGATGAAATACATCAATAGCACAGTACTACACACAAGATGAGACCTTTCTGGGTTGTTATAGAAATTTAGTTTCCGGAATGCACAGAAATATATATCAAGCTACCAAGTCTATATTTTTGTATACAGTGGTACCTCGGTTCACGAACTTAATTCATTCCGCAACTCTGGTCGCGAACCGAATTGGTCGCGAACCGAATCAAATTTTCCCATAAGGTTCAGTGTAAATACGGTTAATCCATTCTGAACCATATCTATTTTTTTTAAAACCACAAAAATATGAAATAAAATACATTACAGTACAGTATGAAGAGAGAGAACACTAACCTTGCTTGAGGCGACTTCTGGCGTGGAGGACAGGAAGGCGGGTGGGGAGGCAGTTATTGTTTGGAGGGAGAGTCCCCCTCCGTACAGGAAGCCACGACCACGTGTCACAGCAGGGAAAAAGGCCGCGGGTCATGTTCGTCACCCGATGCGGAATTCGCGAACAGAAGCAAAATTTTGCGAACGGTGCTGGTCGCAAACCGAATTGTTCGTGAACAGAAGCATTCGTGAACCGAGGTACCACTGTGTGTGCATTTGACCTACGACTGTATATTTTAATAAAGTTATATTCTATACATGTGACCTCACTTTCAATATTGGTTTGTGCCATTTGTAAATTCAAACAGTCAGAAATGAAATCAAAAATACCTGTGACAGATATATGAAAGCAAGTGATGATTGTCAGTAAAGAATTTTCACAAATAATAACAACTTATAAAACTTAACTTAAAATGAATGCAGTGCCTTAATGAAAGACAGCTGCAATATACAAACCCGGCTTTGTTGGATTCAGCTTTTTCTAAAAAAAAACTTTGTTGAACGGCTTGCATTACCTGACAGGGTTACTAGTCAACGACACACGAAGGGATTCTAAGCAACTGACAAGTTTTTCATCCACTGTTCCAGTTTTCAGTTCATATATGAATTCCTGTGGCAGAATCTGCCTTCTACTCTTGAGGCTTCCCTGAAAGAAAATGATCACACATATTATGAAATGAAAGAATCACTTTTTTATCTTTTATAATGACTGCTTTTATCTATTTGTTATTTTATTTAATTGTTGTATGTTGCCCAGTAAGATGGGCGGCTATATAAATGTGACATATACACACAGACATAAATAAATAAATAAAAACAATGTTCACGTGCATTTTAAAACACACACACACCAGCCAATCTGGAACCTTCTTCAGTTCACCTGTTCCAAAATAACCAAACTAAATGCATAGGTCTATGCTGAATATGAAAACTGTATCATCATCTTGAAAGTGGGCTTAAGATGTACGCACATTTTAAAATGGTACCATTGGGTGATTAATACATGCAGATTTAAAGGGACCATATATGCCATGTCAGAACTCATTTACAGAACTGGAGCTCCTAATTAAACCCAGCAAAAATTATAAGCAGAACTAAATCTGTTTGTTTTTTTCTGCTGATTTGTATCAGTCTCTTTCAAGAGCATATGCTGTGGTCTCCTCAATCCCAGGAGCTTACCGGCTTTGAAGCAGTACTAGTATACTGCAAAACCATTTCTTTTTTGATACTGAAGTCTTTTTCTCTTAGTGGAGCTTTTCGGTCCTCATTTAAATTCATATCTTCCTAAGAAGAAAAGGTAACACAGGCGTTATATCTCAAACTTATTCCAAAATATTTCAAAGCAGTGAGAAATAGGATGAGGTCTGCTTTAAAAAATCAGAGGCCATAACAATAATATTAATGATCGCTCAAAGGTCAATTGAGTTTCAACAAACAGCAAGGCACAGAAAGGAAACAAAAGGCAACAGCAAGGCAAGAGCAAACAAACAAACCAAAAAGGAAGCTTTTCCAGAGGGACGAAGTGCCATTTGTTAGCATGAGGTAGTGATCTGGGATCAATAAAAACCTTGGCTTTCATTTAGTTCTTGGGCCACCTTGCCTGGTAGCCACCAATAAATAGATATTCCATGCAGGAAGTGAGGACAGGGAGGGACACACCTTTCCATTCCTCCTGTTGAAATAAAAACCACTCGCCTTCCATTTTCTCCTCTTTTTCTCAGTCCATTGGGTGAAAGGCAACTTTTTAACTAGCCTGCTAAATAGGCAGTATCCTGCATTTCCATTTTGACTGTAGAAAAACAGACTCCCTGTTTTTTACAGCCAGCAAATAATGACAGAAACCAACATTTCAACAAAAACCTTGACATTTTCCATCTCCTTAAAAAAAAAAAAAAATCAATATTTTCATCAAGCTTTCCATCACAACCACCAAACTCAGCCTCCCTCCTCTCTTATTGATGGATTGAAATCTACACTGCAAAGCCAGCTCTTCCTGTGATTTAGTTGCCTGTTGAACAGCTACTCTCGTGTGCAGGAAACTCACAGGAAGTGATCCAAGCCCCTTAGAAATTCCTTTATTTGGTAACATTGGCCTTTTTTCCCCAATTGGCTGAGGTGTCAACATTATCAACTATGAAGATTCAAGAGCCTCTCTTCCAACTAGTTTAGTAGTGTATTCTTAAATATTCAGGTGCTTAACCCTCAGTTTCTGAATTTTTCAATGTTTAATTCTTCAAGAAATATAGGCTCCATTTTCTTTATTTTAAAAGCAACTAATCTTTGCTTGATTGCTTAATAAATATTGCTAGGTTCATACGTTGCATAATATAGTTTGATTTTTGACTTAACATGTTGTATGTACTCAGCTAACATGGTTGACAAATTGTCTGGTTAGCTATATGGATCCAATCATTTATTCCATTAACCATGTTTACACAAACTAAGTCTTTCCATATTCAGTTGAAAACTAAGATTGATTTTAGTCCTTTTGCCTAGCATGAGAGTGGTCTAAGTCACATGACAGACCTCTGAACCTCTGTATTAACAGTTTTCAGGAAAGAAAAGAGCTCTGGAGAAGCTTCATCTTCTCCATAAAGATAAGTCAGAACGCTGGAATTCCTACAGATCCAAGTCAAGACTTCTTGCCATTATTGCTCATGACAGGTTGGAATGCAAAGGTCCAGTGCTACAGTCAGTCATTACCAACTCCCTCAGTATGTGTAAGTGAACCATATTTGGCCTTTTAATGTTCTTTTCTTCAATTCAGAAATAATGTTTGGATATTGTGGTTCTTCCTTTTTGCTTTAATCAGCTTAAATAATTTGGTGTATTCAGCAAGCTTGGTCTTGCACTAACAGATGAAGAAGCTCAGATCCCAACATAGAGATTAAGTGTCAGTTTATTCCTGTCCTCTTTTCCCTTACCAGTTGATAAGAGTGTCTCATCTTTCCCACAACTAACTTTGCTCACTAGTCTTTAGAATGGGACTATCAAAAATCTTCCATAAGTCCATATAAAGACCACCTTACTGTAAATAAGTTGCCCGAATTAATCCTGGGTTGTTTTTAAAATGTATATAAAACATTTTTCAAGATCTACATTAATCTGATTTAAATTATTAAGTCTCTGTCATAGATACATTGGAAAATCTAGGACGTGCTATTCTCACTCAGCTTCATTACTCCATATATGCAGTACTGTAAAAGGGATACTGTTACTGATTAAAAGATTTACATAAGGAGTATAATGCTATAATATAACATTATTTTATTATTTGTAGTGAGCAACATCTTTTTTAATATAAAAAGTAACTTCACATATTAAGAATACAGTAAACTGCTGCCAAGGAAGATCTCTATCTCTAATCTATTCTTGCTACCATAGGAGGAAATTATAAATGCCTACTAATGTTTAGGAACAATAGTTTGCTTCTCCACCAAGGAATGCAGATGTACATTATGGCTTCACATTTATACCTGTTAAGGTTCTATTAATTCAAATGTACCAATTCTATTCTCCATATTCAAGTAAGTGCAGGGAGGGAGGTGTTTGCTTTGCCATTAACTGAAAAATTACCAGTGTTAACAATGTACCTTTCAACCTCATTCTCTACAAGTGTGTCTCTCTTCCCACTTTATCTCTTACCTAATGGCATCTGATAGAGACTTCTTCTCTACCATTCCATGCCTCTTGTGTCACACAGCAGCTTCATTACTGTCCCTTAAAAAATACATATGTGACCAAAGACAGGGAAGGGGAATACACTACAGCTGAAATGCATGGTTTCAGTTCATATATGCATCCTTAAAAATACTCTTGGAGCAATGCATAGTTGTTGCATGAATTTTGTATGGAAGAATATGTTGAAGCATCTTCAGAAGTTGCACAAGTCTTAACCAGCTAATTTAAATTTATCAGCCCCAAACAATAATATCTACATTAAATTGGTATTGGAAGTGGGCAAAATTATATCGGTAGCCCTGTTTGGTAAGACAGATATTTATTCTGTGGATCAATACTAATCATCACTGTTCATTTTCAATCTCAACCAACTGCAATTAATTGACTCTTCTTATGGAAAAAAAGCAGAAGTCATTTAGCACCAGCGTATTTCAGAAATATTCCATAGGGGTCCCTTTGACTTCTTATCTTGGAAAAAAAAATACATTAAACAATAAAATGACTTTTTCAATTGATCCTCTCTTGTGTCTGCTGCTTTAATGAGCTGATGAGCAGACAATTTTTATCAATGCAGTTGTTTTTCAGGAAAAGAATTTTCACAGGGCAGTCAGGCATTACATATCCAATTAGGAAACAGATCTGTGATTCTTACCATCATTTTTTCAAAGAGTACAAGGATCTCTTGATCTGACAAATGGGTAGGCATGGAGTCATCTACCTCCACAGGGGTAGTACATTCACTAGATGAGCAATGTGATTGTTTCAGATGCAGGAGAGCTGGTCTATCCTTTTTGCTGCCTGGAATTCGTATGCTGGAGAATTTATCAAACTGAACAAAAACCAAGAATAAGCATGTTTCAGCAGGTACACAGTTAGCCAAAAAAAAAAAAAAACCCACCTCCTTAGCCCCAAAAAGATCTGGTGTAAAGAAATACAATTGATTACCAAAGAACCTTTAAAAACAAGCAAGAAAACCTGATTATACAGCATGCCAAGCACCATTTTATTTCTACCACTAGACTAGAAACTTATCATCTACAATTACAGACGTGAAAGCCTGGAAGAATAAATGAGAATGGTAAGAGAGAACATTTGTGACCTCCAAGAAGAGGAGAGAGGTCAGTTGCAGAACACTTAAGATTCCCAGCAAGTCCTGAAGAAACCTTCCATGCTGGACACCGTATCTATTATGCAGCCATCTGCTTTTTCTCTTTGGTTAAGGTGGGGAAAAAAACCCTTTCATTCATCTTCCATTACATGGTGTAAATTGGGACTCTGCCAAGCATACAGTTCTTACACCTTTACAGCCCTGTTTGCCAGGCTTCTCATTTACTTCAAACTCCCTTATCTTCTATATCTAATGAAATGAATTGCTGACTATTTAAGGATACACATATATGCAGTTAAGGCTTGATTCTTTAAAAGTATAGGAAAAAAATATTATAAAAAAAATTCCAATGTCATAAACTTTATGAAACTCAAAGTTAGACGGCATTGATCTAAAATATCAATTCTAACTAAAAACTAGATTAAAATGCTGTTTCTGCAAATAACATATTAATAAAGTGGCAAGAAAACTGTTTTCTATATCCTAAGAAAAAACAGCTCCTAGATTTTTTTTCTTCCTAAAATTATAGTTGTTTTGTAATATTATATTATAGCATAACACTGAGCATCAACATTTCTTTCCTTTATCATTTTGTAAGGTTATTTTCCAAGCTTTATTTCTTGTGAAACCAGAAGAGGACGTTTAGGCACTGAGTCCAACTTTCAGATCAGGGCATGAATCCAATTTAATACAGTACTTGCAAACAGAACGAATGCATCTTTCGCCTGAACACATCCTGCAAAGAGGAGTTCATCCTCTCATAATCAGGTCTACTAGTGAATGGGCAACAGTAAGTTACATTCAGTCAGAATCTGTTTTGCTATAACTTAACATAGTTACTTTTGCCCTGTTTCCTAGGATGGTAGGAAATAGGTTTAGTCTCCTTCTTTATGGAAGCTTTTCAGGTACTTGAAGAATGTCATCATGTTCTGAGTCATCTTTTGTCAAGGTTAAACCATTTCCTTATTCCCTCTTAACAGTCCTGTAATCATCTTCCTTGCCTTTATCTGAATCAGACAAACTGTGTTGTCTAGTTCCAATTTTAATTAGTGGAACTTCACAAATCCCGAGATTTTGAAATTACACTTCTCTAGATGCAGCCTACAATTGTTTTTTGTTTTTTTGGCAACAAAGTCACATTGCTGACCTTTGTTCAATCTGTGATTAACTACAAGTCCAAAGTTCTGTTCATGTGTCACCATCACCGAGGCAGGTAATCTCCTTCCACACTTTTGATTACTTTCAACCTGCTCCTCTAACCTATCAAGGTCACTTTTTGCCATCTGCAAATTTATTAAACATTTCCAAATCTGTCAACTTTGGGAGGTATTCCAGACGGGAAGCACACCCAGAAGTACAAATTCTAATTTTACTGTAAGGTTACATTAACAGAGTCTGAAAGTACATCTCTCCCCTCTCACCTTTACAACCCAAGAAACTAGGAAGGGTCCTTTTTGAGATATTTGCCACATCCCTATTGCTTCGGCGGGGTTAGCCGCTGCTTGTCTGATTGTTGTCTAGTCTGCCGCTCTTCCTCCCATCTCCCAAGGTCATTCCCACAGACCATTACAATATCATCAACCAAATCATTAAACAAAATGTTGAAGAATATCAGCCCAAGACCAAAATCTGTGGCACCCTACTCGATAACTGTGTTGGGATGAGAAATCAATTGTTGATGAGTGCTATTTGGGTATGGGTACCAAGACAGTTGTGGATCCAGATAGCAGACTTGCCATTGGCCCATAAATATCTGTCTTGCTAATCAGGATATCATGACATATTCATCAAATGCTATTAGGTCCATAGCACTCCCAAATTCTAATATTGGTAGATGTCCAATGAAAAAATGAAATACTCTGACAAAACTTGTTCTTCACAATCCATGCTGACTTCTTGTAATCACTGTACTGTTTATAAGGAGCTTACATGTTGACCACTTAGGAAGAATTCTAGAATCTTGTCAGGTATCAGTTTTATAACTTCCTAGATCCATCTTTCCATCCTTTTCATAGATGAGGAAGGCTCTTCTAGTAATCTGGCACTTCACCAGTTCTCTGGGATTTCTTAAAAGATTTGGTCAGGCCATCAGCAAATTCCTTCAGTACTGTAGAATGCAGTTTAGAATTCAATTTAGCCATGGAAATCTGAACTCATTCAATATTTTCTTCTTCCAGAAGCTCAACCTGAAATCCTCTTCCTTCAACCAGTTCATCACAATTAGCCAGTAGAATGTCCATCGTCTTTTCAGAAAAAAACTGAATCAATAAAAATTAATAGGTCTGCATTTTCTTTCTTTCCCCCTTTTTTTTTAATTGGACACTTTAAAGAAAATATATAAACAAGTACAAGAGAAAACATATAATGGTTTGAGTTGAAATCTGTGCTAGATTAATTTTTAAGGTACAACATCATTTTCAACATGAAAACATACTCCCACTACTTGGTTACCCATTCTTCTATTGGGGATCAGACGATCTTTCCAGAAGAACCATACAGTATCCTGGACGCAGTTATCATATATAAAAGTAATTCAGTATATTTTGAGGGGATAACAGGTAGTCCTCACTTAATGACCATAACTGGGACTGGAATTTCCATCACTAAGTGATGTGGCCATACAGTGAGACATCACATGGCCACATCGCTTAGCAACTGCAATCCTGGCACTGTCTTGTTATGGGTAACCAAGTTGAATCAAGGGTCATTAAGCGGAGGGAGTCCTAGGTAAAGAGTTCAGGGATGCTGCAGGGGTGTGGGGGGTGGGGGGGTGTGGGGGGTGTGGGGGGTGTGGGGGGGGCCCGGGGGGGGCCCGGGGGAGCAGCAGTACCAGGATTAAAGTAGAAGCCTGGGGCCTTGAGCAGTCTCAGCCAGCTACCACCGGCACCAGGTCTCTACTTCAGCTCCAGCACTACTGCTGCCACTGAGAAATGCTGCGTCAAGCCCCGCACCGCAGCCAGCCAACCCAGCACCACTGCACAAAGCCCCAGTTGCCTTGTACTCCACAGGTTCTGCTGCACTCACACTGTTTTCTTGCTGCTGCTGATGACCCTACTGTATATATTGTATCAGTCTGACCCTACTAAAAGTGAGGCAGCTGCTGGCCTCATCAGGCCGCTCACCCCATTCCTTCTCTATATCGCATGCCCCATTCTTATGAACCTTTGGAACCCTTTCAGTCTTCCCAGATCTTGCAAGGATGGGCATGCCATTTGGAGAATGAGGTCTTCTGAAGCACCACAAGAATGGGGCTTCTGCTGTTCTCCAAACAGCAGCCAAAAGGCATAGACCAGGGGGCAGATAAGGGGCGGGGGGATTGCAGCACACCTGCAGTCATAAGTGTGGGTGGGCTGCAAGCACCCGCATTTTGATCACTTGACTGCAGAGGTGCTGCAACGGCCATAACTTCAGGCATGGGTCATAAGTCCATTTCTTCAACACCATTGTAATTTTGAATGGCTGCTGAACAAATGATTCAGTAGCAAGGACTACTAGTATACAGTCTGGTAAATTTTAATAAGAATATTGCAGGTTGAAATAGGATTTCAACTAGTAAGACTTATTTTATTCTAGTAATCATTTTCCAGAATTGCTGAGCTTTATCACATTGGCACCAAATATAAAAGAATGGTCTGTCCTGCTCATTTTATTCCCAACAATCTTTTTAAATGAATTGTTCATTTCAGCAATTAAAACTGTATATAGTACACTGTTGTCATAAAAAAACATTAATATTTTCTTAGCTCCTGTTCTTCATAAATATTCTATATCCAACTTAAAAAAAAAATAGAGCTGCAACATATCTTGTTCAAATTGCAAGAATGAAAGGCCATTCAAAATTGTCAAGAGCTTTTTTTGCATCAAGAAAAATCAGGGGTACTTCTTGTTTTTAATTTATCTTGTCAATAACATTAGGAATATGTCTGATATTGTGTTTCATGTAGCTTTTTAGGCAAATTCAGTATGCTCAGAATGTGTAATTTCAATTTTAAAAAATTTGAAAGTATTGCTATGAAAAGCTTATACAGACTGAATATATGACTGATTTATAAAGAAGGAAAAGATAAAACTTGCACAAAGAGATAAAAGCTTCTTTCCATGACAAAGGAAGTTCTTCACATTCCTGAATCTCATTAATTACTTAAATAGTTCTGCATTTGTCATCTTCTCTATACTTCAAGTATTTTGTGGCCCTTTTTATTATTCGTAGCAGTCATCAACAACTCATCTAATTCTGAGCTTTAGTTTTCCTGACAATGCTTCTAAAACACTAAAGGACCTATGTATATTCTTCCATACTGACCTGCCTCCTATATTTTCATTATTTTTATATACATACTTACATATATTTTAGTTAAGCTGAAGAGACAAACTACACTATAGCTCAGTGTTTCTCAACCTCAGCAACTTTAAGATGTGTGGACTTTACTTAGACTTTGTATATAATATTAAACTGAGGTTAGATTAAAAACCAAAGTGAACACTTTCAATCATCTCTGTGCAACCATACCCACAAAGCAGAGAAATAGCAGTCAACCTGGAAGGAGGCTCAGGTGAATTGTTTCATATGAACCTACAGTCAGGACCAGAAATATTGTAACAAGGATAACTGTTTTAGCATTTGGCCTCTGTACACCACCACATTGAAGTTGAAAGGAAATATACCCAGATGGCAGCGAAGTCAGGACTTTCAGCTGTAATTCAAGGGGTTTGACAAAAGTGGGGCACTAACTATTCAGGGAGTACAGCCAGTGGCATACACACATACCCGTCGTTGGTGGCTCATAAGTAATGGAATGAATGGCAGACAAGCAGCTGCATGGCCAGGTGTGGCCTGTTTCCCCACCTGGGGGTACCCCATGACCAATCAAGCAGATAAAAGGCCTGAAAGTGGTTCTGAGTGTTACATTTGCATTTGATAGTTGTTCAGTGGAACTCTCAACATGAGGTCCAAAGAGGTGTCCATGTGAGTGAAGGAGGACATCGTTAGGCTGAGAAAACAAAATAAACCCATCAGAGAGATAGCAAGAACATTGGGAGTGGCCAATACAACAGTCTGGAACATCTTGAAAAAGAAGGAATTAACTGGCAAGCTCCCAAACAGCAAAAGGCCTGGAAGACCATGGAAGACAACTTAAGTGGATGACCACAGAATTCTGCTCAGGTGAAAAGGAACCCTTTCACAATATCTAGCCAGGTCAACAACGCTCTTGAGGAGGTAGGCATGTCATTGTCAACATCTACAGTTAAGAGACGGCTTTATGAATGTAAATACAGAGGCTTCACAACAAGGTGCAAACCACTGGTAACGCTCAAGAACAGAAAGGCCAGATTAGACTTTGCCAGCAAACACCTACAGTAAAAAAGCCTGCCCAGTTCTGGAATAAGATTCTTTGGACTGATGGAACCAAGATTAACTTGCACCAGAATGATGGGAAGAGAAAAGTATGGAGAAGGAAAGGAACAGCTCATGATCCAAAGCATACCACATCATCTGTCAAACATGGTGGAGGCAGTGTTATGGCATGAGCATGTATGGCTGCCAATGGAACCAGGTCATTGGTGTTGATTGATGACCTGACTGCTGATAAAAGCAGCAGGATGAATTCTGAAGTGTATAGGGGTATACTTTCTGCTCAGATTCAGTCTAATGCTGCCAAACTGATAGGACGCCGCTTCATATAGCAGGATAATGACCCAAAACATATAGCAAAAGCAAAAGAATTTCTCAAGGCAAATAAGTGGGACGTTCTTCAATGGTCAAGTCAGTCACCTGATCTCAGCCCAATAGAGCATGCTTTTCACTTACTGAAGACAAGACTGAAGGCAGAAAGACCCACAAACAAGCAGCAGCTGAAGGCAGCTGCAGTAAAGGCCTGGCAAAGCATCTCGAGGGAGGAAACTCAACGTTTGGTCATGTCCATGGGTTTCAGACCTCAGTCAGTCATTGACTGCAAAGGATTTTCATCCAGGTATTAACGGTGATCCTTGTTTGTGATGATGTTGGTTTGTTCCATTACTTATGAGCCACCAATGATTGGGGGGGTATGTCACTGGCTGTACTTTCTGAATGGTTAGTGCCCCACTTTTGTCAAACCCCTTGAATTACAGCTGAAAGTCCTGACTCCGCTGCCATCTGGGTGTGTTTCCTTTCAACTTCAATGTGGTGGTGTACAAAGGCCAAATGCCAAAACAGTTAACCTTGTTCCAATATTTCTGGTCCTGACTATACAGTTTAGTGTTTTATCTAACAGAATTTTTTGATAAAAATTAAGAGTTCAAACTGCCATTTGCGACTCTGGGGGCCTGGAATATCCAAGTATAGCTGACACATAGGGCTGATCAATACACTTGAAGCTGCTGCTTTGGAAAGCAGCATCTACTTGTAATTTATTAAATAAGTCATGCTCTTTTCTTGGATCTTGCAGCTGCAACAGACGTAACCACACAATCTTGGGAAAAGACATAGTTATTTTAATGAGTTGCAGGCAAGTACTGCATTTCGGTTGCTACATGTTCGAAAGTACCTATTATACATCATTTTTGAAGCAGTGGACAGTCCTATTATAGTAATCTACTTAGAAATAAATTAGCATGCCAGGAGATCAAAGCCTACCAAATCTTCTGAGGCAAACAGTAAATCAATCCAAATTGGGGAAACCATACTTAAGCAGGAAACCAGAACTAGATGCCACATTCATATCATAATTCCAATTCTAGTCTCAAGGAAGTCTGCCTAGCTAGGATGTAAAAGCAAGCCATAATTCATCACAGCACAGAAAGGATGACATAGTGATTGTGTTTCTACAGCACACAAAAATAAGACAATCATGCAATATCTCAATCTGTTGTGTGAACACTGCTGAAATGATAGGAGGAGGGGAACCTGGAAGCCAGAGGAAAGTTCATGCAACACAAGAGTTTGGCTTTATATCTGAAGTAAGCTACTATGTCAATAGACAGCTATATCCAAATAGCAAAGTATATAACAAATAAATTCTCCTTAAGTTTATAACATAACAACAAAAGCAAAATATCTTACCACATCATCTGTCAAGATCTTGAGGTGCAAGGGCTGTAAATGAAACAAGCAATCTGTTAAGGTGATTTAAACTATTAAAAGTATAAACTAAAACAAAGGAATGTTTTAACAAAAAAGTGATAATTCCTATTACATATTTCAAATTTAAGTAGAATATAAATATATATGACTAGAACTATGTGACCCAATACATGAATAATCCAAAAAGCTTCTTCAAAAGGTATTTGTCAGTTCATAAATAATTAAACTATAGTATGTTTTGTTTCAAAGGATGGTTTAGCACCATATGCTAAGTAAGCTAGCTGCTGGTGTGCTTCACCATAACTATAATAGTATATGAATGAAACCATTGCTTCATCGCTGGCATATGCAGCAAATGAAAACGTTACAACTTCCAACTAACCTTCCCTTTTCATACAACAACTGTTATTTTTTGCAGCTTGTTAAGTAATAGCTCAACAAATCTATTTTGCTGTCCATGTTTTCCCTTTAGCTTAAGCTTCTCAAATGTGGCAGCTTCTCCTGAAGATTTGACTTGCTCCATTCAAACAAAACAATATAAAGATTTTAGCATAATATTCTTTTCTTCTAGAAATGTCATCATCTGGAGAGATAAGCTAAACAGAAGTGCTCAAACTGCCCACTAGTTCTTTCAGATTTTTCTTCTCTTCAAATACTGAATATAGACAACAATTTATCTAGTGGAGATTATGAAAGCTACAAAGAATACTTGGAAACATTTATTAAACTTGTCTATTACAAGACAGTAAGCACCTACTTACTATATTAAAAATATTTTTTTAAAATACAGCCTTTTAAGTTAGTTTATATTTCCACTTTATGTGGCTGCTTTTCAGTGAAAGCTCAGACTGACTGACAATAAAAGAAAAACCCCAACAACAAAAATATGTGACTAAATAATATACATCAGAACAAATACAAACTGAAGCACAAAGAAATACACCCCATGACGCTAAGCAAGTAAGACAAAACTTTCACCCAACATCGAAAAGGATACAATAACAGCAACAAACAAAACTCCTTGGGGAGATAAATGAGGTGTCTGAATTCTTCTATCTGTCACCAGTCAACATCTGCCTCACCTGCCAAACTCAAAATGTAGCAATTATCACACAGGAAAAGACAGTCCTTAACTGTCCTGGATACAAGTTGCAGCAAAGAAGCTAAGTCACGATGGCTTTCACACAAATACTTTGTTAGTATTATCCAAATGCCTTAAATAAAATTGGCTTGTTATTTATCATAATGGAAAGGAACGCATAGGTAAGGCCGTGGAACAATGTCATCTACTATTTATTAAATTTATATTCTGCCTTTCTATTCATACTATACACAATGCAGTTTTAAAATGATTGGTATGCCTTAATGACTTCATATCATGATTGATATGAACTTGACTTCAAAGACATCACCTTAGATAAGCAGTCTCTACAGTAACTAATCAAACTATACTGAGTCTGAAATGTCATTCTATCCTGAAATCTTGTTACACCAAGCAGGATCAGCAAGTAAAAGTATTATGAACCATTTATTGTTTCTTTCATTCTGAGAACTACTTTTTGTCCCTTAGAAGCTTAGCTTTTATAATGCTTTATCACTCCATTCAAATTCAATCCTGAATCCAGTAGTACAGCAGTTAGTAGGGTTTGCAACAATCTCTGAAATCCCCATGGGTCTGAGTAGAGAAAAGTCCATGTTCTCAAGAAACCAAGATGATTTTGAGACCTGTTCAGAATTACCCTCCTGCTGTACCAGTTTCCTCTCTTCATCACCAAAAGAAAGAGATGAGCCAGGTCCCATAGACAAGAAGGTGGGAGTATAGTTGGACTACGGTTGAAAGTATTGAATCTTCAACCCAAGCTCTCCCTGGTTCAACTTTCACTTAGTAATAAAAATTACAGGAATGCTTCCTCTAGTGTGCTTTATACTTTATAGATACCCATTATGATCAGGGCCCTGAAGTGCAGGCACATCCCACCTGACTCCTCCAAAATGGAGATGTGATTCTATGGAAAAATAATAGCCACTTCCCAACTCTGAGACACTGAATGTTAGTAACGGCTCTCATTATTTTGTAGCAGACTGCTAAACTGTCAATTACAGGGGAGGGCAGGACTAAATGACCAAGCACTTAAAGTTGCATTGTTTGAAATGCTGTCAGTTTTGAAGATTCAGAGAGCTTGAGTCAACCATATTAGGTCATTGTTTCTTCAGCTGTTCTTATTGCTAATAGAAACAGAGGCAAGCTAAGCAGTGACACCGTCCTGCTGATTGACCAGCAAGAACTGAGCTGAGAGAGCAAGTAAAAAAAAAAAAAAAAAGCCTCTTAAAGTGATCATGGCTCCTGGGACACATGCCCATTATGACCCTGAGCCATGATTATAACTTTCCCAATTATCCAATAAATGTCCCAAAAAAGTGCTGAGCTTTCCCTCTCATCCCCTTCCATTTGAAAAATCCAGTGATATACACAACAAAAGAAATGATAGAGCTCCATGAAGCATGCCAAAGCTAGACAAAATAAGCTAGAAGGGAAAAAATGCTCACTGTATTTTAATCAAACCTATCAAACAAGAAAGAAGAATAACCCAGTATTCATGATATTCTCCACTGTAGAAAACGGCTCATTATACTGGATGAACTGTAAAGTGTCACTTTGTACAATAGCTACTATCACCTGAGAAATAATATCATCTAATACCAGTCTTAAGCATTTTACTCAGAAACACTGAATTTACTAGGATTTATTTCCAGATAAGTATGTATAGGTTTGCAACTTAAATAGAAATCACCATCCAATTTCTCTCAAATGTTGGTGCATGCAATGGATTTTATGATCTTTTTCATGGAAGCATTGAGTATACTAACAGATATTTACTGGTAGTACATACATGACTGCCTGAACATCCATTATATAGTTGACCCTAACTCCAGGTGTAGTTTGGCAGTAGAATCAACATTAGAACTTTACCAGTCTTTTTGATCATGAGATCCACTGAGAAAACATTGTGTTTAATAACCTTATTGAGACTTGTCCGTAGAATAACTGAAGTCTACATAAAACGGTGTCCTTTAAAATATTTGCTTTATCAAATACATTGACCTTCCTTTGCTGCTGCCATGCTCCATGACTCTCCTAGCATTTTTCTGAGACTGTTCCAGTTTAAAACAGCTGAGACCAGAGCCTAAGGCTGATTTCCAAGAATATTTCTGGGGCCTATACGTATGTCGAAGACACAGAATAAAAAGCCAAGTCCATGCACATCTCCTGGAAGGCTAGCTAGAACATTGGAGACACAACCAACCAATTTCTCTTCCACCACACCACGGCAGTGACCTTGCATATGGCCATCCCAAGCCCCACCAAGGTACATCTGCCCCAAGAGGTCAGAGATCCCTTCTCCAGCCCTGCTGCAACCCCAAATGGTTTATCATTCCTGCCCAGGAACAGGAATGTTCCCTTTCCAATAAGAAGTTGTTTTGCAACCTGCCACCCTTCCTTGGTGCGAGTGGCCACCCTAAGCCCCACCGAGGAAGTCGGCCATCCCTTTCTTACCAGGGGCAACCCCAACTGCTTTGTCCATCCTGCCCAGGAGCGGGTCAGTTTCCTTTCCGCCGAAAGGCCGCGTTGCAACCACCGCGGGGAGCCCCTTTGCGGCGCGCAGGTGCCCCGCAGCCCCTTCCCTAGGCCCTCTTGCAGCCTCAATCGCTTTCCCATCCCTGCCCAGGGGCAGGCAATTCCCTTCCCCGTAAGGGCCGCTCGGCAGCCCGCTGCTTCCACCCCACCACGGGGAGCCCCTCTGCGGCGTGCAGGCGACCCACAAGGAAGCCAGGCGCCCCTTTCCTGCTCCCCAACTCCACCCAACCGCTTCCGCGCCCCTGCCCAGGAGCAGGTCGAGTTCCCTCCCACCCAAAGGGAAGCAGGGAAAGCCAAGCCCTCCAGCGCGGCAGAAACCCGCCCGAGCTCTGGTACTTACGAACTTGGCTTTCTTGCTGCTGCTGCTGCTGCTGCTGCTGCTGCTGCAGCCCTCCGAGCCGAGCGCCTCCGCGGCCTGCCTGCGGGGCGGCTGGTTCTCCCTCGGCTTCCCGCGCAGGCCCTTCTCCATGGTGGGCTCGGCGAAGGTGCAGAGGCAGCTGCCCGGCCCGAATTCTCCCGCCGCTCTGGCCCCGCCCTCTCCCGCAGACGCCGCCAATACCTGGCCGCGCGGCTGGAACGCGGCCTCCTGATTCGGCGCGCTGGCGCCAATCGCGCCTCGCGTCAACCGTCGTCTCCAGGACGGAGCCGTGGCTCGCCGCTGAGGAGACTCCGCCTCGGAGGCGCTATTCCTGAGTTGCTGCTCCTCGGAGTAGGGCATGTCATTCTCCCGTCCCGCTTGGGGTGATCCTGTAGGTGATTTATGGCTGGTGTGGTGTAGGGTTGAGGTAAGTTGTGTCTTCGTGAAGAGGAGAGGACCGCCGACTACGACCGAAGGGGAGGAGACACACCGTACCCCTCAGGCACATTATTTAAAAAGAAAGAAAATGAAGCATTTTGCCTTTTTTTTTTTTTTAAACTCTGAGAAAGCCCAGAAACAACAGCAGCAACTACTCAGTGGAGGAAGAAGCACGGAACTTTCCAGTGGAGACGTGAGGTAACGTCTCCACTGAGGTGAAGTAAATCCTGATGACCTTGTTCTTCTAGCCTTCTGGGCAATAACATGGAAGTGATTCGTCATGAAAAGTCTTCCAGGATACTTTCTTGACCTCTTCCTCTAACCAAAGACCATTAGGAGTACTAAGTAAGCCAGTCGGACCTTGATTTGCTTTTTGGAGATCTCCTCAGGAGGTCCTGACATCTGTAACCGGATGCTGATAACGTGGGGAAAAAAATTAAAATTGCTATTGCTGGAAGTAAGAGTCTGACTCAGCAAGAAAACAAAGCTCGCCTTTGACCAAGTCTACCATCTTAATTGAAAAGAGCGTTTGGAAATGTATAAATTCCTTCGGTTGGTCCAACTCAACCTAAAGGGGGGAAAAAAGATACATTCTGAATACTTCCTAATAGAAAAAAAACAAAAGAAGAAGTCAAAGTTGGTCCATTGTTTTTTTGTTCTAGAGTTGCAAGAATGGATGGAGTGGTGTGGAATATGTTGAGAAAACCATACACAATTTGCTAGGGAATTATTAAAAGGAATTAATTCTCACGACAAATGATGGAAGCAGCGGTTTTCACATAGTGTTTCCAGAGAGAGACAGCCACAGAAAAGACACAACAAAGAAGCAACAATGATGGTTCCACTTCAATAATACAGCCTATGAAAAACAACAGCAGACTTCTGATGGCTTATTCATAAAGCATAACAGTTGCGCCATGTGTGCTTTTTGTTATTTGGCCTTGCAGAGAAATGTCAACAAACAAAACAATGCTGTCTTTCTTTTAAAAAAAGGAAGATTCTACAGCATTGTAATAAGTGCATACTTTGCATTTGTCATTCTACTAGTACAGCAACAAGAGCACAGCAATGCTGTTGGTAATGTTTGTAGTATGCATTTCTGCATTTGGCAATTTTCCTAAATAAACAAGCCTAGCACATATTGAGAGAAGATTATGTTAAAACCCTTTTGTTTCCTCTTAATGTAGAATTGAAGAATAGCAATACATCCACCTACCAGGGCAGCAACAGTTTTTGTAATATCCAAAAATGGTTCTTAGCACACAATTAAATGATTTTCCTCACTCCCACCTCTGCTTCCAGCCAGCAGCAGGGATGGAACCAGTTTTATTAGCTAATTCGCTCTCTGTAGTTTCTATTATTTGAAGAAATTAAATGAAAGGCATGTCAATTATGGGATGTTGGAACACTCAAAACATGAAGTGCATTACCTCAGCATGGTACTGACAAAACTTTGAGCCATGATCATTGCAAACTTGGAACATTATACACATTCCTGGCTAGGACTACTTAGCAAACAGAGCTTTGTGGTTAAGCAGGAATATGATTTTCAGTTTGTTTCTTTTTATTCAGCTATCGGGTCATTCCCAAAGGCCTGGGATAGGAAGATATTGTTGTTAAAGGTATCGTCACAAGATGTAAGCTGTTCCAAGTAAAGCTGCCTTCTGCAGTTGATTGATGGTGATTTTGCCAATGCCAATCGTCTTCAAGTGGTACTCCAGATGTTTTGGGATTGCACCCAAAGCGCCTATTATTATTGATACTATCTTTGCTTTCTTTTGCCACAGTTATGGCATTTCCTTCTCAAATGTCTGTTGTAGTTCAGGGTACTCAATAAATTGAACTATAGTGAAATGAACCTATGGAATGGCAAAATCCTGAATAGAATAGATAATGGGAGTGCACCTACTGAATTCACTGGAATGAGTTTGAGTAAAGATATAGACTTGTTCATTATATATTGGCCTCTTCATATTTTTATCATTTATATACAGAGATATTTACTCCATCGGATATCAAGAGGCATTTTATATTATTAAAATACAATAAAAACATTGAAGTGTTACTGCATTCTTCTTATATCCATTAAAATCTATACCATCCTATTAATATAGAACAATTTGAATCTGGATTCACCAACAAAAGCAAAAAGGGAAAACCATAAAGGTTACCAGAACTGGTTTAATGGATTACAGAAAGTCAGCAGGCTAGGGGTCAAATGGGCTTCAGAGAGTAGGCTGTTCCATAATGTTGGGACTACTAGTTGGAAGGTCTTCCTCCAGTAAAATATATTTACAATATTGTTGCCATATATTTGAAACAGTACATCATGAATGGCAAGTGCAGATAAACTTAGCATACTAAGCCATAACCTGTGATTAAGAAATCACAGTAGCTGGAGTACATTAAATCAAACCCAAACAAGTAATGTTAGAGCTAAGCAAATTATATGAATTTGGGCTCTGGGTTCCAATGCCACTCTTAAGTTTAAGTCTGGCCAAATAGCTGCGTACAAAGGAATATAATGGTATAATACACATTCTTCACCTTGCAGGGTGTGATGTGTTTAAACACAGCCTATAGCTTAGTACATTGTTCAAGCCAACCACTGAGAGACATTTGATAATACTGTCTTTTTATCTGTGGAGCATTTCTGAATGTTACCCCCGGGTCACCAAGGAAGTGGCAATAATCACTTCTGGAGACTTTGAGGCACTAGTGTTGAAAAGGTCCACTAATGAACTCAAACATCCATCTATTCCTTAAATCTTCTGAGAGTGACCAAGTGCCTCTCAAGAAATCCACAAACAAGATACAAACAACAGTATTCTTCAACTGTCATATAGCAACTGATATCGGCAGTGCTGTATTTTTCTTCATTTCCATCTTGGCTATCATCACCAAAGATTAATCTTCCATGAATATGTCTAATTGTTTGTTTGTTTATTTATTACTGTAAACTAATTCCCCTCTCAATTTCTGGTAATAAATTACATATCTGAACTATGTGTTGTGTAAAAGGTACTATTATTATGTCCTCCCAGTTAGTCATCTGTTAAAGAAACCTCAAGCACTCCAGCTTTTCATCATAGACATTTCCTATGTAATCTTTGGGAGAAAGGCATTCTGGGTGAAGTTCTATATGCAAAGTGGCAAGTGCTAAGATTGGGATAGAATTAACTGGCTTAAGGATCACTTAGTTACCTTTGATGAAGGCAAAAATAATGTATATGTGAAGTTACTTGTATAAAACTACTCAAGAAATAGACTTGGAAAAAATATCTGTTTTGTTTTTTGTAATACCACATTCTGGTATTAGTTCAGTGCTAAATACTAGAAGACTGGACTTGTACCAGATCTTATTACTACTGCCATTTGGTGGAGCCCATTTTTAATGAGCAGAACAAGTTAAACAATCTCACACATGCTGTGCGAAAAAAGGAGCATCTGCTATTCCTGATCATTACTAGACTACTCAGGCTTATACAATAATTGTTTTGTTCCATGAGTGTCACAAACCTGTCACCTTCCAAACAACAACTTTGTAGGGAAATCCCCACTTGCATATTTCTTTACTGAGATACTCTTTTTCCTACTGAATTATATAATTTAAACATCTGATCACATTTTGGGGGAAACACATATCCCAATTTTTACACTCAGTCCTCAATAGATTTCAGAACAGGTGTCTCATACATACAGAGCAGATGGCCTTCAAAATGCAAAGTTTAATCTTGCTGGAGAGAATAAGGATAGTACTGTGTAATCATTCATATGTGCCCTGTTTGTATAACCAAAATCCGCATAGCCCCATTTTTTAATTATTTGTGATGAGATACATAGCACATGCTAGCAAGGTTATGCTCAAAATCCTACAAGCTAGGCTTCAGCAGTATGTGAACTGAGAACTACTGGATGTACAAGCTGGGTTTAGAAGAGGCAGAGGAACTAGAGATCAAATTGCCAACATTCACTGGCTCATGGAGAAAGCACGAGAGTTCCAGAAAAACATCTGCTTGATTGACTATGCAAAAGCCTTTGATTGTGTGGATCACAACAAACTGGCAAATTCTTAAAGAGATGGGGGTACCAGACCATCTTACCTGTCTCCTGAGAAGCCTGTATGTGGGCCAAGCAGCAACAGTTAGAACCGGTCATGGAACAACCGATTAGTTCAAAATAGGGAAAGGAGTACAACAAGGCTGTATACTGCCACCCTGCTTATTTAACTTATATGCCGAGTACATCATGAGAAATGCCAGGCTGGAAGAATAACAAGCTGGAATTAAAACTGCAGGCAGAAACATCAACAACCTCAGATATGCAGACAATACCACCCTAATGGCAGAAAGTGAAGAAGAACTAACGAGCCTCTTGATGAGGGTGAAAGAGGAGAGTGCAAAAGCTGGCTTGAAACTCAACATTAAAAAAAACTAAGATCATGGCATCTGGACCCATTAATTCCTGGCAAATAGAAGGGGTAGAAATGGAAGCAGTAGCAGACTTCATTTATTTGGGCTCCAAGATCACTGCAGACGGAGACTGCAGCCATGAAATTAAAAGACACTCCTTGGGAGGAAAACTATGGCAAACCTAGACAGCATATTAAAAAGCAAAGACATCACCTTGCCGACAAAGATCCTCATAATCAAAGCTATGGTTTTTCCATTAGCAATGGATTGATTGATTGATTGATTGATTGATTGATTGATTGATTGATTCGGCTTGTATGCCGCCCATCTCCCCCACGGGTGACTCTGGGCGGCTCACAATAAAAATGAAGAAAAACAATTCTCTCCAAGATGGCTAAAAACTATAAATAATTTAAAAACATATTAAAATACCGTAAAAAACCTCCTCTAATTTTGGCCCTATAAAAATCTGTAAGATGCTGGGGGGGGGGCAACCCATCATCCCACCAGCCATCTCCACAGGTGCGAGCCCCCCTCTGGCCCCCAGGCCTTCTGGCAAAGCCAGGATTTAATACCTTTCCTGAAGGCCATGAGGGAGGGGGCACACCGGACCTCAGGAGGCAGGATGTTCCATAGGGCTGGCGCTACAGCAGAAAAGGCTCTCTGCCTAGACCCCACCAATCGAAATTCCCTGACCGGTGGGGTCTGCAACCTGCCCGTTCTGCTGGACCGAGTGGGATGGGCTGAAGTGACCAGGGCAAGGCGGTTCCTCAGATAACCTGGTCCCGTGCCATGAAGGGCTTTAAAGGTGATAACCAACACCTTGAATTGGACCCGGAAACAAATTGGTAACCAATGCAGCTCGTGCAACAGCGGTGTTATATGTGCCCTCCTAGGGGCATTAAGAACTGTCCGCGCCGCCGCATTCTGCACCAGCTGTAGCTTCCGGATACTCTTCAAGGGTAGCCCCATGTAAAGCGCATTACAGTAGTCCAACCCAGAGGTGACCAGGGCATGAGTGACCGTGCGGAGGTCCCCCTGATCCAGGAAGGGGCGCAACTGCCGCACAACACGAAGTCGTGCAAAGGCCCTCCTGGCCACGACCGCCACCTGCTCTTCGAACAGGAGTCGTGAGTCCAGGAGAACCCCCAAATTACGCACTGGGTCTGTCTGGGGTAGTGCAACCCCGTCAAGAACCAAAGATGACAAAGTCCTAGATCTTGAGGCTCCCTGTATCCACAGCCACTCCGTCTTACCAGGGTTCAGCTGAAGCCTGTTGTCCCCCATCCAGGCCCCCACAGCCTCCAGGCACCGCGAAAGGGTAGTCACAGCATCACTTAAGGCACCAGGGATGGAGATGTATAGTTGGGTATCATCAATGTATGGCTGTGAGAGCTGGGCCATAAGGAAGGCTGAGCACTGAAGAATTGATGCCTTTGAATTGTGATGCTGGAGAAGATTCTTAGGAGTCCCTTGGACTGCTAGAAGGTCAAACCAGTCAATCCTAAAGGAAATCAACCCTGGTTGCTCATTGGAAGGATTGATAATGAAGCTCAAACTCAGATACTTTGTGAGAGGTTTTTTTTTTTAATTTAAAAAAATGTATATGGTATATTCCAAGTAAATCAGCAGATATTGAAAGAAAAGTTCAATAACTCTCATTTACCATATTTATGGCTATAAAGTAGTAGAATAGATTTCATGTTGTAAAGAAATTAAGAGAACAAAAATAGGCCAAGATATTTATACTATTTTGCCTATGTGGAATCTATTATCTTCCTTTAATGGTTAAGTTAATAGTATTTGGGTTGTTAGTGAAAAAGTAAACAACAATAAGCATTATTTTCTACATAGTGAAGCATTGGTTGCAAATACAGTTGGTGCCATGATAAGAACTAAGCTATACAAAGTCATGAAAATGGTGGACTGTTTTAAAAGTAAGGTACTGAAATCATACTTGAAGAAATTGGATGCAATTGTGAATCCCCTCCACACAGAGGTCAGATGGTTATGAAGAAAAAAGTGTCAATATGAGTGTATGAACTGAAGAATGATATGATTACTTTTTTACTCTTGAGGAAAAAGAATTTTGTCGGTTATTGCAATGGTAAATGACATTTGGTCTGTGAAATTACCTTATTTAATGGATATCTTTGAACAATGAAACAAGGTAAACTTCAGAATGCAAGGTAAAGCTGAAAATGTTTTATCTTTTTCAGACAAAATTAGTGATCTGAGAGAGAAGAATTCGGGCTGTGAAAGTAAGGGAGGGCAATAAGGACATATTTCCAAAATGTTACTGCAACAAACAACGAGGAGATGCCACCAGGGCTGGTTCTAGACATTTTGGCGACCTATTCTGGCAATCCTCTGGTTTGGCTCATCTTCCTTTTTTTTTTTTTCCCCTCAGACATTTTTACCCTATTTACTGCAAATCAGTACATGATTTTAATGACATCAGCACCCTTGTCATATGGCAAAAAATCTGTGAAATTATATTTAACCCTTGAGTGGGCAGGCTGGTGCACAAAGTGGGCCATTACCACTTTTCTGGGTATAACTTTGATAAGCTGATAGTTACATAACTTGCTTGCTCAATACTTCCTATCAGACCTTTCTCTTGCTTCAGTAATATTATCAGTTTCCCGAGGGACATAGCTGTAATAATAACTTACAATGTCTGGTTAATGTGCTGTTCACTACCACTCGACTAAATTTGTGGATGTTTTTGAAAAGTGTAGAAAGAAAAAGTTCTAAAGCAACAAGGAAAGATTATTAGATTTTATACTCATATTGTGTATTTCGGAAGTCTTTTCAATTTTGGCGCCCCTAAAATTTGGCACCCTAGGTGACTGGCTGGGTTCCCTGGCCCTGGGTGCCACCAATTTCTGAGTATCATGAAGTATTGGAAAAGAAAAAAATTAGTGTTTTCTAAATATGTTCATTGAAAACAATGACTAGTTGAGAAACCTCTTTATTGAAGCAACAACAAATCAAAGACCTGCTTTTTCTCTTAGAATAGGTGGAATTATTGATCAAATGCAGAAATTTCAAGTGTAAATGGCTCTTACACAATGAAGTCCTTCAGATTCTATATTCTCTAGTAATCCTTACACAATTTTCAACATATCAGATTTAGCAGTAACACTATCAGTCCAAGCAACACATCTCTTAAAGACCAGTTTAATTCATTTTATTAAAAAAAGGTTAAATTAACAACCTAAGAATTCTGGCAAGTACTTAGCTTTCCAGATGTAAAACTCGTATTTAGGTATATTGAGGCATTTAAGATTCTCTTTCTTGAACTCTTGCAATGTTTGAGAAGGAGACCTATCTTTTTAAGAAGGCAAGCCAATATGCATTTGTAGATTGTTTTAGAAACACTCAGTATCCTTTTTTATATGAGAACCACTCCTATAACTTCTGACCTTTGCAAACAGAGATTGATTATAAATGACTCAGGAAGACATGAGTCTGTCAAAAGGCTGTGGTATCAAAAGGCTGTGCAAATCCCTTCAAGCCCAAATATAATGCTAGTTGATAAATGGGAAATAAAATCTCAGTAAGTTTCTTAGTACCTTCATAGAATATACTGCTAATGAAAACATGTATACTAATAAACCAATTATGAAGGCTGCTGATTTATTTGCAACATTCCTTATTAAAGTTGTAATTGCTACAAAGTGTCTTTTGACAAACACTATCCTTAGGCTTAGCCATAGATCCTTATAGACTCAATTTTATTCAGTAATTCAACTCATGATTGCAATATACATTCTTAAGGCAACTATACTTAGTAGAAAATGGAACACAATGCCATAGAGTACAGTATAAGAATTTAGGCTGCTATCGGCAAAAAAGGTTGAGGACTACAGGTCTAACCCATAGTATGGTTCATTTGACTTTGACTGCTAGCCAATCCTGTAGTTTGTAATCCATAGTTTATGGCTTAAGATGATATAATTGAATCCTACAGAATATAATGCACACAGAGTAAATGACAATATAGGACTGAAATGCTGGAGTAGAGCATGTTTGCACACATAAAGTTTCAAGTTCAGTCTGCAGGATCTTCTGGTGCTATCAAGAAAACCCTCTGTGTGAAACCTGAAGAAAGACTGCCAGTCATTGTAGCTCACAGGGGCATAGCCTGAGGCTCCAGGATGGCATGAGGGTCACCTGAAAAGTGGGGGTGGGGGGGTGGGAATGCAGTTCTTTCCAAATTATAAATGTTAACATGATAGAAGGTGAAAATCATTAAATGCATGTCTGGAGCGGAATTACAGTCACTATATTAATTTGATGGAAATGAAATAAAATTAAATTTTCTTTTGTCTTAAACCCATCTACTATTTTAGAGTGCAGTCTTGGACATTGAAAAGCAAAGTGCAGCTTTCAGCCCAAGAAAAATTGTTCAAGATTAGTGCTTGTGAAATTTAGCTAAATAAACCAGTGATCATTATAGGAGAGGATCTGTCTTAGTCTACAGTATGGTAGGCAACAATCAGAAGGAGTCTGGCAGTACTTTATATAAATGTATAAGGCCACCTAACTCTACAACATTGTGAAATTTTATTTTACAAAAATCATGCAAATCCCTAATGGAGTAATGTTAGGATATAACTATTAGAAGTATACTCATGGGTCCTCCCTGCTACCCTTTAAGTTTTTCCGTGTCGGAGTGCATTCACCTTCCCAGAGAAGAAAAATCCAAAAATTGTCTCAAATCATTGTGAAGATCTTAATGAAAGTAACATTAACATTGGCATATGTGCCAAACTGCAATGATAATAAAATGGCAATATGTATGTGGTGATGTCTTCATGTATATGTTCTCCTAGTGTACTTACGTCCTGCACTTTCATTAATTTTGCCCTGTCCCAAGGATGATGATGTTGATTTGTATCAATAAATGTCTGATTAGAAGGCAACAAGAAATGCAACCCTAATTTATACTTGCACGTCATGACAATATCATGTCCTTATATTTTTAAATTAATGCCTACCTTACAAAGAATCAGATTTGCCATGTAAATTGAGCTACAGTTATGAGTTGAAATATTCTGCATGCAAAGTATTTGCTACATTAATGAGCTGAATCTCACATGTTGTATAATAGATATTCCTTTAATCTTTTCATCTGTTCTTCTGATTATCTTCTGAAGCCCAGATGTGGATGTCATACCACAGATGTAGGCAAAGAAGGATAAAAGGGAAGGACCAGTTGTGCTTAGCTCATTTTCTGCTTTATGAATGAGATTCCAGATAAAAGCATCCAAGGTTCATCTTTAGATTTCAGTAGTGGAAAGAAACCAGTGAAACTTATAGTTGGGAAGGTGGAAAGAAGTCAGTGGCAAACCAATTCTGTATGGTTATCCAGAGAACAATATGAACATGTTCATGAAGGACTTGAAGAAAGTTCAGTGCAGTCTGTAGAAGACTTCACAGAAGACAAAACTGCTGCCTTTTTATCTTTTTTGTTAGCTTTGCAAGAACATCACTTTTCATAAATTCTTATAATTAATCTGTTGTCTATAATTATTTTCCCAAATCAACCAATGTTGTTTAGTTACAATGTTGTCTGGATATACTTAACTTGGGAGAATCATGATATATAGCTTCCACAGCAATTAGTCTCTAGTTCTCTCCAAGTCATCCATCCTATGCCATTTTTCTTCCAAGAATATTTCTTATTCCTTTGGTCTTAAGCTTATATCAAAACTATAGTATTGGAATATAAGTTTCAAAATACCTGATAAGTTCAAAAGAAAAAGCAAATTTTCAGTTGCCCATATATTGCATAACTTCACGAGTTCAAGAATTTATTGTGTTAATATCACAAATGTCTCGCCACTTTCTATTAACCACTCAGAATACCTATTTGTGTTCATGAATTCATTTATAATGCTTTAGGGTATTTATTTGATGAGAACCACTCAGTCTTCTAAGAAGGGGGCTTAATTTCCTTCAATAAAAGAAGAGAGAATAAATGATAAAAATGATGATATGGCTATGCATTACTCTTGTCTGAAACACTTTTCAGAAACCGCTCCTTGTAAATGCTAGTGCCAGAACAGGAATAGCATATGCATTAGGCTGACAGGATTTTAATACTGAAGTTATTTTCAAGAAAAATCAAACACTGTATGTGTGTATGTGTCAGACCAAGACAGACAGAGAGAGAAATAGTTTGATAATACTTCCATGTTTTGAGGAACTCACTACAAATAAGTGTTCATGTAATACTGATTTGAACATCATGGAGCTTTATGTTGAAGTCATTGATATCCACACAAGTAAGTTCTGCCTCACAGAAAAGATACTGTCTAGTCAAAGAAAGGATGGCAGGGAGAACCTAAAGAAAGTCAGTAATCTAAAATTCCTGCAAATCCTATTGGCTGTGTTCATACAACACATTTTTAAAATTCAAAGACTGAAGAGTTGCATTTGACTTCTAAGCTTGGTTCATTTTACTGTTGCTGCTTCTTCTTTCCCCCTTTGGTGGTTTTGGGGGTATTTTGGGTTAAGGATCAATGTATTAGACCAGGAAAATGGGTTTATTCAGTAATTAGATTCAGTGTGAACTCAGCCACTGAGTCAAGGCGGTGTGCATACTTAGCCTATATCATAGAGAAGATCAGCTCCCAATTTGTCAAAGCTCAGTTAATGGCTGGAAAATTGGTGGACCTATCTGAACAGGAACATAGAGAATGTGAACATACATCCATCAGCACCAAACACATTAAGAGGAAATGCAAGTCTCTTTTTTCTGAGGATTGAGAACGTTCTCTACTACCATTCATACTACCTCTGAAATGTTAATTATATGAAAACCTAACATCCTTAAGGTGGAAACGCTCTGCTTCTGAACCATGCTTTTGAATGATGCTAATTTCCTGCTATACAAATACAAATACAATACAAAATACTTTAATGACCAAGTATAAAATATATACAAGGAATTTGTCTTCGGTGACGAACAGCAAGATAAACAGTAGCAATAACACTGCCCAGTAAAATAACTTTTCCAAAAGAAGAAGCCACTGTCCAATACATATCAAATCATATAGTATTTAACAGAGCAATGGCACAAGGGAAAAAACTATTCCGATGTCTAGATGTTTTAACATATGGAGCTCTATAGCGCCGTCCTGAAGGAAGAAGTTGGAACAGATAATATCCAGGATGAGAAGAGTCTGCAGATATCCTCTCTGCCCTCCTTATGACCCTCACAGTATACAGTTCTTCTATAGAAGGCAGGCGGGTTGCAATTATCCTTTCTGCAGACTTAACTATCCGTTGGAGTCGGAGTCTGTCCTGTTTGGTTGCAGAATCAAACCAGACAGTTATAGAGGAGCAGATAACAGACTCAATGATTCCCCTGTAAAACTGTACCAAGAGCTCCTGGGATAATTTAAACTTCCTAAGTTGCCGCAGGAAAAACATCCTTTGCTGTGCCTTTTAATAATGGCTGTAATGTTAAACGTCCATTTCAGGTCTTGGGAAAGTATAGAACCCAGGAACTTGAAGGACTCTACCTCTGATACTAGGCTGTTGAGTATGGGAAGGGGTATAGCTCTCAGGCAAGGTGGTGAAAGTTCAAGATCAGAAATTTAGAGGGCTTTAAGTAGGAATCGTTATCCAAGGAAGTCACCAGCCATGTGTCTAGAAACAACATGGCCTTGGAGGGAATCAATTCCATCATTTTTGGAGTCTCTGCAGAAATGCATCAAGTAGCTGTATCCTGAGATCTCTTTCCATTTCAGGATCCTTGATCTTTCCAGGCAAGTTTATGATGAAATATACCTCAGATAAAGTAACTATACATATGCAGTGAGAATTTTTCTGAAATGGTTAGGCTTGGACAAAGGGAAATTGTATTCCTAAAAACAAACAAACAAACAAACCAAAAACCAAAATAAAGGTCTGTCCATCTGTAAGAACTTTGGGAGAAGGACTGATGAGGAACCTCAAGCTGAATGAGGTTGCACAGAGCAGGAGGCTGGCCTTTTCTGTTGTGGCCCCCACTTTGGAAATCCTTGGCCCCAGGCTTGTGCAGCTCTCTCCCTCCGGGCATTTCCTGAAGCCATTAACACAAAACTAGTTCAGCCTGGTTTTAACCAAAGGTGATTATTTAATAGCAGTCATCTTGGTGGGGAAAAATGGAAATGAGTGCCTTTGAGTCAGTGTTGACTCCTGGCAACTGCCTGGACCAGCCCTTGCAGTTTTCTTGGCTAGATTTTTAGAAGTGGTGTGCCTTTGCCTTGTTCCTAGGGCTGAGAGAGAGTGACTGGCCCAAGGTCACCCAGCTGGCTTTATGCCTAAGGCGGGACTAGAATTCAGTCTTCCGTTTTTTAGCCTGGTGCCTTAACCTCTACAACAAAGTGGGTCCATCTTGGTGGTAGGGGTAATTTATTTTTATATGGGAGGGATAATTAATTTTTATATATTTTACCATTTACTCCAGAGGGCATCTATGGGTGGTCAAAAAAGTCAAGATGGCAGCAGTAACTGTGCTACCCATGTAAAAAGAGGCAGGGCTTCAGGTCCCTATCCCGCCCTTTTTGATCTTCCATGCTGTCAACCCTCCAAGATAGACTAGCCTAGGAAACCAGTCATGTAGGCCAATACTACTTTTATTGTAAAGTTATAATAACAGAACCTTGCCAGTCTGAATGTGCCTCCCCCACCCTTCCTTTATCTTTGTGTGAACCAGGGAGGTGTTTATCTGAGATGTCTATGTGCATTACATTCCTGCACCAAACACAGGGTTTTTTTTTTATCTGACCATTGCCTTAGCAGCAGCTCTTCCTCCTGTCCCTCAAGGTCACTCTCTCTTTCCTCTAAATGTGCACACTCTGTCTTACTCTGTTGTTTGTAGATTGGAGTGCACTAGAAAAACAGTAAGATAAATCACCTCAGAAAGCAAAAGAATTAACCGATTGGAACTGAGTCTGACATGTACAATTCAAACTTTTTGTATTGCCTGGTTTTGTAGTATGTCCATGTACTTAACTAATTCATATGTATTTATAGACTTCTGCTGCTATTAATGCTTGCTGTAAGATAATATGCAGTTGCATGGTGTCAAGCTGATAACCAAGGCTCCTTTGCCTATGAACAAAGGTTTCATTGTTTTGCCAGTTCTGAAGTAAATGATAAAAATTATAAACTAATTTGCATCACAGGAGATTAGAAAATTATCCCTTTATCCTTATTAATATATTTGCCCTTCCTAATTATAAAGATTCAAATCTTTCTTGAAGAACTTCACACAGAAATATTCCTCAGTATAAACTATGCATTAAGCTCACTTTTGAAAAGACATTTGCATAATGGAACAAAAAAGATAAATTGCTTCTGTTTAATAATAGCTAGTTTTAGAAGCACATCTTTACTAAAACTGAAGTCACTGGGATGAAACATTTTTCCTGAACTTGATGAAGGAACTTCATTAGGAGTTCTTATTTAGAAAGGTACTAGTCCGCATGGAGAAATGATAATGCATTTCAGGGTCTGGCCAGCACCCTTTTGGAAAAGGGATTTGAGTAGGGCTAGGCAACATTTTTTTGGTCTGGAGGTGGCACTTCACTTCATGGCCAGTGAGTGAGTGGCTCACAACTTGCAGTAAAGAATATAGGCCCATTACTTCATGAGAGCATGTCTGGGCAAAGGTGGTTGTCATAAAAGGATGAAGAGATGATCTTGGGGAATGAAGGAATGAACCATTATGGGAGGAGAAACAGCAACTCAATCCTGAGAAAGTAGAAAATGTGAGAGGAAAAAAAAAATCACAACAACCCTGCCTTGATTTTGTCTGGTATAAGATGGGGCAGAAAGAAACTCTGACAGGCTTTCAACGTTCTGTTATTACACCTTGAAGCAATAAAGTAGTATTCCCGAAATCTCTGTTGTGTCTATTCCTTGACCCTGCATACTTCAAAGTTCTGATAGTTACACATCCATTAGATATGGGCAACTTTCTCAGTTATTCCTTAGCCAGTTGCTGCTTTGGCAGCTGTTTCGCTCATGTCCTGAAGCAACTAACACAGTATTTGGATGAAGAAGAAGCCACAAAGCATCAATGGATACATGTTTGTTTGTTAGATTTATCTCCTGCCTTTCCTTCAGGAGCTCAAGGCAGCATATATATAGCACTCCAGTGTGTTATGAGCCTGCCTGTCTGCCTACCTATGAAGAGGGTAGGATAGAACCAAACAGAATGTTTAGAATTAGTGAGATATATGCAAGACATCCTGGAAATGTTGGTTTCCTGTTCCTGATTTAAGGTGTAGCAGACTCCTCTTTTTCTCTTGGTGCAGACTTTGGACCTGAGTCAGGAAACAGTTAGGTTCACACAATGTGCTGGTTCATCCAAAGGAATGCCAACCATGTCCACCGCATACTGTTGATTAACCAGGGACAGATCCTTTCTGTGCCACCCAAGTCCTGAGTGGTCACCATTTCTGCTTTGCAGAATAATGGAAACTGAAACCAATCACAACCCTCTCTCAGTTTTCAGAAATGGAAAATGGTGGCCGCATGTGATGGAAGACATGAGTGAGGAGGTCCAAGGTCATAGGGAGTTGGAGAGTTGGAGTTGGAGAGGAATCTCAAGCCTGCAGCCGGAGTGTGTGAAAACTAAAAGACACCACCCTAAGGAATTCAGAGTGTTTAGTTGCTGTTGTTGGGGGTTAGAGTTAGTCTGGCAAGATTCTGTCTAGTAGGTGTAAGCTAATAAAGTAACTGAACTTTTCCTGAATTGTCCCACTGAGTTTCTTGGGCTGAACCTGACACCACTCTGGTCCTAGAGGAGCAGTAACCTTCCCTCCTGATTAATAGAATCCCAACAAAGCTGATCAAACCCAAGTTGCGTTTTAGTTGTCACTGAGCAAACCATGTTATGACCCCAAATGGGGTCAGTATTGAAACGAATTCAGGTGCCTCTGAGCTTCCAAGAATGATATGGCTGGACACAGAGAATGCTGGGGGAGCTGGACCTTTGGAAATGTTGGTTGGGAGGGAATATAAATTTGATAATTAAATAAAGTCTCCCAAATGAACAACCTCTCTCTGTGCACTGGCATTTCCAGCAAGTAATTGTAATGGCTGGAATATGGGCTATGCTAACAAATACCTCAATATGCAGAATATGCAGAGTAGAAATAAATCCAAGTATCTACAGTACACAACTCATGTTATGGCATAGCTTATGACAGATGGATATTGCCATTCTGCCAAGAAAATTGCTGCATAAATATAAAGAGTAAGTAGAGCATTTAGATATAAATCCTCTTCATATTTGGAATTCAAGATGTGCTTTAAATGACTAATGCATGAATAATTCCATGCACTTTAGTATCAACCCAGGTACAAACTGAATTTGACAAATAGGATAAGCTTTTCCCTCGCCCACTTCCCACTCAAGTACAAGATGGAAAGAAAATTGATTTTATGCAGCTTTGAGTAAAGTTGTTGGTATGGAAATAGAGGTCCATTACAGCATGGGTTTAATGTAATATGGTTTGCATCTTGCAGTCAGGTAGCATCATTAGTTATTTACACCCACAGCTGGCCTGTGATCACACTTAATAATAATAACAATAGTAATACCTCAAGGGTGGACAGATTTTACTTTTGTGGGATCCACTTTATGTTTTTAATAGCACCTGTATCCGTGAGATACATTCTTGGTTATCCCAAACTTTTAATAAATAAATATCATTTTAGCAACATTATTTAGAGTGGAGGTGGCAAGGAATACTGAAAGCCAGTCATATGTGCATTTGGTAGTAAATCTGGTGTAACAGTAGATCCATATTTACTGTACCTTTTGACCATCCTTGAATGGGACCAACCGAGAGATAACGAGCAACATAAAAGTTTGTGTAAGCAAATATATGATGCTGAAACTGATCTCCCCATTTCTCACAAATTTCCTCTCCTTGCAAAAGAGACTTTTGTTTTTCCCAGTCTTGAGGATTCTGAATCCCACCTGTTCATTTGCAGAAAACCTTTTGGGAGGAGCTTTCTCATGACCTCTTTCCTTTGCATTTTCCTGAAGCCAAGAAGGATGAGAAGTCTTGGGCAGTTAAAATAAACAATGACATAGCCCCAAGTAACCTACAAACAAGAATCCTGTATTCGTCTGTAAGAAATTCATCAAACTTTCCTTCCTCAGAGAAAAAAAGAAAAAGAAAAAAAAAATTCCCCTCTCCATTAAACTGAGTAGTTGGGTAGGAAAAACAGTAAAAGAATACAGTTTTTGTTGCAACAATAGTAACCTATTCTCAAGTTCTTAGATCCTAAGGTAGGATGTGCATATTTACTTACTTACTTTTGATAAATATATTCATTTATATACCCTATATACCTGGCCTACCAAGTAATGAAAAGAGGCCAGTCAATAACAATAAAAATAAATCCCTTTTTCCAAGATGCTTTTTGATTTCCTAGGGTAGCCTCAATTTCTACGATGTCCTGTTGGTCTCCCATCCAAGTACTAACTAGGCCTGACTCTGGTTAGCTTCCAGGCCCTTATAAACAGCCAAACAAATGTTAATATCTGTTAGGCTTCACATAACACACTAAGCCAGTGTTGTCCAAACTTGGCCACTTTAAGATGAGTGGACTTCAACTCCCAGAATTCCCCAGCCAGCATGGCTGGCTGGGGAATTCTGGGAGTTGAAGTCTGCTCATCTTAAAGTGGCCAAGTTTGGACAACACTGCACTAAGCTGTAAACAAGCAACCTTTATGACCTTGCAATGTGTGGAATCCAATCAATAATAATAATAATAATAATAATAATAATAATAATAATAATAATAATAGTTGTTGTTGTTGTTGTTGTTGTTGTTGTTGATGTTGTTGTTGAAGGTTCCTATCCTTCAAGCGGGATTAAATGCCACATTTGGAAAATGAATCTAAGTATAAAAGTGACCATAAGGTCCTCCGTTGGTAGGTAGAAATGCAATGACAGTTGGTGCTGGTCTCAGAATAAGATGACTTTAAATGTGCAAACTATCTGCCAGATTGTAAAAACATTAATAACCTCCTGCAATATTGTGTTTATGTTATAGTACCACTTACTGTTTAGTAGAAACATTGAAAATGCTTGTGTTCCATCTGTTAACAAATGTAAAGAACACTTTATAAACATGGGATGTAGCTTTCTGTAAAATTGAATTTAATACAACTCTAACGTAAAGCAAGATTTACAATATTCCTGTCTCTTTTTTAAACTTTAATTGTGGCACACTTTTGAATAAATACATAAATAATACAATTTTTCATTCAAATCACTGCCTTATAAGAGTGAAATATACATATGTACACACAAACAATATGAGCAATAAAACAAGAAATAAAACAATACAAGAGCTGTGAATCACTGCTGTGTGCTGATGACTTTGTGGTAATGCAATGCCACAGCATGCTTCAGCATTGGATGCAAATATGAAAAGTACACACCAAGTGAGTAGGGATAAGATTTACAGCAAAACAAATCTGGTCCCTCGTTGTCCTGACAAACTCTTCTTTTTGCCTTCATCTCATTCCCATCCCATGTATGAGTCAACCTTAAGTCCTCTTTAGGTGTATCAATATTAAAAGGTATCTTCAGCAGGTCAAAACTCTGTTGGCTTTGCTACCCATTGCATTGGAAGACATCAGGTAAACAACAGTGATTTGGAAGAGAGGCAGGATAGGGATTGGCAGTGGGGACAGTAGCTTTTTTTTTACAATTTTTTTACAAATTCAAGGACAAGTAGAAACCACTTTAACTCAACAGCGGGGAATGGCTATGAAATAAGAAGCTTATCTGTGAGTTTCATATCAGATGATGGTCCTAGTGGGGTCTTCTAGTACCTACTAATATTCTAGGCTGGAAGAAATAAGACCTGTGATGTCTCAGTGTCTGAGCTGTAAGTGTTTTGCCTTCTCTCTTCTCCGGTTCCTGGTGATACAAACAGACAGGCTTGCTAACTGAGAGACAAAGCACTTCAGGAATAGCACTTCAGAACTCCTGTCGGTCACTGACAAACGTTCATCCCTGTACTAAGCCACTTTGTGGAATCAACATTCATGACTGCATCTCTTTCTCACCCCAAAAGTAGCTGTTTGCTCCAACCTAGTGTCAGGGGAAAAACCTCGTTAAACACGGGAGACAGACACATCAGAACATAAGTCACTTCAAAGTTCTAAAAGCTTTATTAAATGTTAGTTCAATAAGCAAGTAAAATTCAACCAATAGCGTACAAGGTACTCACTTAGATTCACATTGCAATGAGGACCAGCATGAGCAAGCAGTCAGGTAAGACAGCTTGGCCAAGTGGCCCCGACCCCCTTTTTGCAATCCTTTTTATTCTCAAAAACCGCAGACCACAGACATGACTCCCAGGATTAGCAACTGATTCATAACGTCCTTGGTGCTAATTTTACCATACTTCCCTGTTCCATTTCTCCTGTCACACTCCTTCTATCAGCACTTTACCTTGTCCATCTATTTTCCGACTTCCTGTCCATGACTGAAAACTTTAGTCCACATAGCAATTTTATTTATTGCTCTATAAGCTTGTTTTATTTGTATGTTACAATTAACAAAGGCCTTAGGTATTAATAAATCAGTTTTTTTCCTCTCACACTAGTAAAAGCAGATAATCAAACCTCATGTAGTAACCTTGGAAAAAGGTATTTTACCTGTGCGCAAAAGCCCATCTGCCATTTGGCACGTGACAAAAAACAAGCCCCAAAGCACAGGTATGAGAAAGCCTTTGAACTCTTTTTAACACTAGCAGATACGTGCAATCGTAGGATCATAGACCCCAAGGGATACCTATATACCTAAAATCCTCTCTGTATTGAAAGTTGACTGTTTCACTTTTAGTCCAGCATGCACACACAAACACACACACATGGGTGTTTTGAAATGCCTCTGACACCTCTTGCTAAGATGCAGCCATGAAAGAATGTGATTGATTTTATGGAAAACAAGCTGAAGAGCTTAGATCAGTGTTTCTCAACCTTGGGAACTTGAAGAGGTGTGGACTTCAGCTCCCAGAATTCTGGGAGTTGAAGTCCACACCTCTTCAAGTTCCCAAGGTTGAGAAACACTGGCTTAGATGGTTCTTTGGGTCTCATCAAAGGGATATATTCATATTCCTAAATGGTCTCTGTTTTGGATAGCTACCATTATAGCATTTTCTCCCCCACCCCCATTTCTTTCCAACACATCTGTCAGTTCATACCCTCCCTCCAATAAATGGTTCCTGCCTATTTTTCCTTTCTTCAGCTTTATTTTCAGCTTTACTATACCCCTCCCCACTCAACAAGATTGCTGGTTTGTTGGCAGTTGATGACTGATTGACAACTATTTTCAAGATAACTCTGTATTGATAGACCCTGTAGAAGGAGAGCTGTGTTATTCTGTAGGAACCAAAAATCAGAAGGAATCTGACTGAAGTGAGCTGTACCTCACAAAAGCTTATGACTTTGAATAAAATTTGTTTAACTGAAAGGGTACTACCAGATTCCTTCCAGGTTATATATTGATAGGTGATACTCAGCTGACTGATTCTATTACTGTTCCCACACATTAGTGTTCTTCTTTGGAAATCTTTCATAGAATGTATTGCTTCACTATGACACTGAGTACCCCAAAAGGAAGTGCTGGCAACTCAGTCTGATAGCTCTAAAAAGTGGCTCCAACAAATTCATAGATGAAAATCTCTGAATCGGTAGTAATCATATTGGAAGATTAGATAAAGGATCCATGGCTACTAGTCATAATACTATTCCACTACTTGGAGACTGTCCTGAGCCTCTTCCTCATGCTTTCTACTTTTCCAGGACTTGAAAATCTTGAAATTTTCTCTCTGTCTCCTCTTACACTAAACAAAATCAAGGTGGGGTCATTTTGAGATTCTTTTGCATGCTTCCGTCAATCTCAGGACTGAGTAATAGCTTCTCTGAAATCCTCCTTTTTTTTTTTTTTTAGATTTTTTTAAAATCTTGCCTTTATTATTTTTATAAATAACTCCTATCCTGTGAGGTAAGTTGGGCTGAGAGAGGGGGACTGGCCCAAAGTCACCCAGCCGGCTTTCACGCCTAAGGTGGGACTACAACTCACTGTCTCCTGATCTCTAGCCTGGTGCCTTAACCCCTGGACCAAACTCCTTAATGATTCTTTCCTTCTTTTCCCCCTTAATGACTCTTCCATACCTTCCTCATGGTCAACCCTCAATTCCTTTACATTGGTTGAATCAAACCTGTGTAGGTTCAGTCAAACCTGGTCAGCTCTTGAATGGAAAACCAAAGAATCCCAGGGCTTTTAGACTAGGAAGTAAAAAAACATCCAGAATAAAGGCAATGGGAAGCTACTTGCAGGAAAACTGCATAGATGTGTCAAGTCACCAGAGACTGAACTCAACTCTGTACTCATAACACTGTTAAAAAAAAAAAAAAATTGTTCCCCATAGCTCACTGTGCTTCTCTTTCTCTCTCTCATCTATATATTTATCTCTCTTAGCTATAGTCTCTCTCTTTCTCTCTCTCTCTCTCCATCTGTATCTAATCTATCTTCTATCTATCTATGAATGAATGAAAAAGTCAATATGAACGTGGAGACCAACAGAAAGGCATTGGATGAGGGTGGGAGCCTTTTTCTTCTCTCTTCCTATGTGCCTCCTTGCCTCTCTTCCTTCCCTGATTTACATGAAGCAGCATAATTTAGAAATAATTTGCCCACTACTCTGCAATTCCTCCTTGTATGTGCTACAGAAAAAAGCAAGACAGCACGGGGGAGAAGATGGCTTTCATTTTCTCACTACCATTCTTTCATTCCTACTTCAAAGCAACAGGATTCCCCTTTCATCCTTTGAAAAATCTGCATAACCAAGAACTTGCTACATGTTCTGCCAATTAAGACAAGCCATGTAGGTAACTAACCTTTGCTTGGTATATATGTGTGTATACCCACATACACAGTTGTATAATCCTTTTTGACTGGTAGTTCAAAGAATCTTTCACTGTAAACATCCTAAATTTCCCAGTGACAAAATATTGAAGATTGGGAGTTGGGAAAATGGAAACAGAAAATAGTGCTGTATTCAGAGAAAATGTCAGAAATGCCTTAAACCAATGTTGAACAGCTTCAACTTTATTGCACAAAAAGCATCCATCAAATGGCAAAATTAGGAGAAGGTCCTGCTGTGTAACAGAGGGTAAATTTATTGTTGTAACCATGGGTCATAACATATAACATACCATAAAATACAATGAAATAACAGTAGAATAGTAAGACTGTAAAACAAAGAAATAAAAAGAGTATTAGCTGTAAGAAGGTTAAAACAAGATAAAGCCAGAGCTTCAACTAAGAAGTTAAGTGTTTCTTTCTAAGTTTAAATGACAGCAGAGCAAAAGTTAATAGCAACTTGGTTGCTGACAGTTGGGAACACGTCTGCAAGAAGATAGTTTAACTGTTCAAGCCCTGAGCTCCTGTTCACCTACCATCAACAATTTGGACCTGATTTCATTGCAAATGGGGCAGTGGAGGACATAAAGAACAATGTTCTCCACTTGACCAACACCACAAGGACAGAGATGTTGATCAACAGGGTGCTTGCAAAGTCTCCCTTTGAGATACGCGAAGGGCATGGTCTGCAGGCGAAGGGATGTTAAAGCCCTTCTCAATGAAGCACTGGCTATGTTAACCAGGTTCTGGGAGAGACTTCTATGTTTTTTATAACGATGATACCAAGATGAAAATTTGGTTGATTGTACTGCAGGGGCATCTTTATTAGCATCCCTTTCAAAAAGCCTATCTCTGATATTTTCTCTATTCCAAGAGATAAGTTCTCTCAGAGATGGTAGGAAATACATTTGTAGGATGGGCAACAAAAGTTTGGTCCACTGATTCATTCTAGTTTCTTATGATGCGCCAGCAAATAAGATGTATTCTTGCAGAGATGAAAGGTGTCATCCTTAAATAAGCAGCATGGATGCCCTGGGGGAGGCCCAAGATCTTCCTTATGAAGTTGTTTTGGACTACTTCCAATTGAGCAATAACCAATTCATCCCACCCCATTCAAGCATCAGAGGGAAAAAAGTGGATACTAGGTTTGTGGGCATGTCTTGAAGGTGGCTCGTTTATATGCTAAAGGTTCCGAGCATTAAATTACATGCTAAATATCATGATGGAGACACCACAGAAGAATGAGTCCACCTATCATACTGAATCATGATGTGTTTTCACCAACCAAGTACATCATAACTGGCTAAATCCATTATCCCAGTCAACCACTAACTACACTTCATCAACCACAATTCATCCAAGAATCTAAGCTGAAACCAAGCAAACTGCCACATGGCTTAGCATGTAGCATGAACCAGATCATTACTTGAATGGAAATGTCCATATCTGATAGGAAAAGAGGGAACCAGGGATTCATTTATTCTTCAGTTTATTTAAGACTTCAGTCATAGGCACCATTACCCGGAATTAAGCTTTACTTGCCTAGCAGCCTGTCTGGAATTGGCATTTAAGCCTTGGTACATTTGCCTAACTCAGTTATCAGCAAATATACCTGACCTCCTGCATTTCTAACATGACTGTACTTGACAAAAGCTGTAATGCCTACAGCAACAAATAAAATCAGAGGCAAATCTTATTTTCACTTCCTAAATTAATTTTATTGCTCTTCCCAGCTTAACCTGTCAAAACTTGTCTTAGCGAGTTGACAAATATTCAGCAATTACACTTAAAAACCACATGTGGTAACTGTATAAGAGATCTGAAACATTTCCGTGACAGACACTGCCAAGCAACTAGATGATAAATATTGTTCTCTTTCAGGCAACCTCGGTGCGTATATAATTTAACCAGGATTTTCTTCTTCCTATGCTTGCTCTGTTGCTGTTTGGAAGAATCTGTTGCCTATTAATTTAATTAATTTCTAAGGGAAGACCATTAAACTTCAGGAATGCTGTCAAAAGTCTATCAACATGTCACATAGAGCAGGATTAATAGGAGAAACTGAAACATGGTTTCTACCCAAACTACATTCCACAGGGTAACTTTTCAAAGTATTATTGTTATATAAGCCAACAAATTAGTTATCTGGACACATTAATTAATTCAGCAGGAGAACTGTGAGACATTTAAAGATATTGGGGCAAAAGGCCACAGAATACAGAGCTGCCCAAAATATGCAAATTTGGAAATAATGATTATGATTTTAGGTTTGACAGAAAGGCAGCCATTTTCCATCCAAACCAGCCTAAATCAACTAAAACCTCAAATGAATCTGTATCTCACCAGAAGTCACCTCAAATAAATCAATCCTTTTCGATTACCATTAATTTGCAAAGAATGCTGTGCAGAAAAAGTCTGTTTACTGAATGATTTTTTGGACTTGTCAGTGCTATAATAATGTGTTACAATCCACTTTTTGCTTGCCGCCTCAGACCCAGAATCTCTCTGACTCTGCCTCTCATCTCCTTCCTTCCTTCCTTCCTTCCTTCCTTCCTTCCTTCCTTCCTTCCTTCCTTCCTTCCTTCCTTCCTTCCTTCCTTCCTTCCCTGTCCCTCCCTCCATCCCTCCCCTCCCCCTCCCCCCTTGCCTTTCATCTTTCTCTTTTTCCTTTCCTTTCCTTTCCTTTCCTTTCCTTTCCTTTCCTTTCCTTTCCTTTCCTTTCCTTTCCTTTCCTTTCCTTTCCTTTCCTTCTGTATCCATCCATCTAGGTGTCTATGTTTCATATGTGATTTATTGGATTAGAAAAAAAATATGTTCCTCTGTTTCTTGACTGGCACAAGGTGGCTTCTCTCATTCTTTTAAACAGTGTTTGAAAATGAGAAAGTGATTTGACATTGGCACACTTGGATAGTGATAGTATTCATTCTTTCAGGCATGCCTAAAACTGGCAATGTTGCTGCTGAAGTGGAACTACCAAAGTCACAAAGGAAACCAGGGAGTGATTAATTTCCCAGTTCCCATCTGAATTCTACTCCAGCATGTCCTCTTTCATCTGCCACTGTGACTATTACCGAGGAAAGGACCAGAAAATAGGGCAGAGAAGGAAGATCACCACAAGACAACTTTTTTCTGGCTGGGAATTGTACTTGGTGGGGTCAAGAGTGGTCTCTAAATTTAACATACTCCAACTTTAATATTAATGTTATTTAAATGTTATGAATTATAATAATTATTATAAGAGTTGGTTTATGCTGATCATTGGCAGAAAAACGAAGGAGTCGCACAGAAGGCCCTGCGAACCGAATCTCATTTCATGGATCACGCACCATCTTCAGGAGATCAGTGTGGCATACAGACAGTACAAGCAATATTGATCTATGTATATTTATTAGGAACATAATTTCCATTTAATGGAGCATGCACAGAATTCAATCTCATGCAGAGAGAGATGGGGATCAGCATGGATATAGAGACAGACATAGAGATAGGAAAGCATGTTAAATTCTTCACAATTTATCTTACAGTGAACCCGCATAGGAATTGGCTGCTCAGTAGAATTAAGTAGCGTCTACTGTTCTAAAGCTTTAAACAAACAGATGGCATCTTTGCCACCTGACAGTCAAGCCTGTGCTAATTACAGAAACACACAGATAAACACACCACACAGTTTTGAATGGTGGGCTCTTGTTAGTACTTGGATGAGAGAAACCACTAGAAAATCCCCGGGCTTTAGACTAGAATGGGAAGCTGAGAAGTATGTCAGAAGAAAGCAGAGGGAAAACATTTGCATAATTTTGCCAGGAAGACTGCGCAAACTCTGTGATGCAGCCCTGAGGCTTCTTATCTGCTTTAATACATCTAAATTGTGATGTTCAAATAGAAATTGTATTTTGAATTACAATTAGGACCTTTATATCCACCGCTCCCGATGTTACCTGTTACTTATGCTGAACAATTTATTATTAAAGCAGGAGAGTTTACAGTTTGAAACAGATCCTATTGGTAAACTCCACTTACCTGAAAGGGAAGTAATGTAAAAGAATTCCCAGGGCAGATCTGGAAGTCAGAAAGGATGAACAAAAACATATTTTAAAGAAAGAAATAGACCGCTCCTTGCTTCTGTCATGGGCTTGTTTCTCAGAATTTTAGAAAATGTCATTCAGAGACTTCTCTTAGAGACTTTTTAACAACACTATAATGACAAAGGTTATTTGGAGGGAAAGAAAGACTATTAAACGTGGAAAAGTCCATGATGTGTGGATATCAGATTTAATCAGGAAGGTTGAAGTGGGGAAAAACACTACAGAGAACACTAGCTCTTGTAATATTTGGGCATATTCTTTTTGCTTCAGCTAATATTTTCAGAGGTTTTTTAAAAATCCTACACACCATTATTATAATAGGCGCAATCACTTATCCTAGTTAATATCAAGATTATTAACATAAATGACCTAGTATGTGCTAATTCTGTCTGCTCCCTGCTCCAACTCAACAAGGCATCCAGTTTTATTAATATGCATTTGACATATTTAATTAAAATATGACCTACGTAAATAGAAGAGCGACTGCACATCTCTGACATCAACCTGATATCGTCCCAGTTTCAGCCTCCCTCATTTCCAATAAAAAAGGTCAAGGGAAACAAAAATCAGGTGAAAGATCTTTGTAATCCAAGTCAAAATATTGGAGAGGCACAAATAATATGAGCTCGCTGACTCTGCATATTAATTAAAAAACTAAAGGAACAATTTAAAAAGCACCATTAAAAAAAAATATCTATGGATGAGATTCAGAGATTCTCAGTTCAAGGAGGAAGATATTTCCCCTGCACCGTGGATGAAATATTCCACGTGCAATATTAGATTATTTTAGAATGGGTTTTGAAGGATGTAAGAAATGGTTGGACGTTGCACACATTTGTGAATACAGAAGCAAGTGACCGATCAGAATATTGCACATGTTTGGAGATGGGTTGAATGTATCTGCTCTGGTCAGAGAAACTTGGATCGATTAGGAATAAATGTCAAATTGAAGTTCTTCATACATGGATATTTATCTGTTCAGCTACTACAACCGTCAAGGAAACTGTCAGTACTAAAAAAACCAAAACAAAATTAAAAAAAAACCCTTTAATGTCTCATATGAAAACGGTGGAATACAACGGCTACCTAAATGTGATGCAGAAATAAAATTAAATAAATAAATAAATAAATAAATAAATAAATAAATATAGACTTAAAGAATCATCTGAAGCCTGCTTCTCAGTTACCTGAGACTCTGATAGGGTGGTGCAAAGAGGTCTTCAAAAGGGTGCAATTTGCAAAGCACAGTGGGAGCGAAGCAAGCTCTCCTCAAAGCGCTGAAGCAGCGGGGTCCTTCTGAAGGCCACCTGTGGCTTCCAAAGGGGTTTCTGGTGGTCCGTGTGGGAAGGAGCCTGCCCACCGAGAGACGTGAGCCCAGCAGAGCAGGGCAGAGCAGAGCAAAGTAGCTGCTTACACGTTTGAAGAGTAACGCTTAGCTCCTGCTCCCGCTTTCCAAAGTTTTGCAGAGCTGGCCATTCACCGCGGGCCGTGAAAGGGCCCTCTTTCATTGTAACTGAATAAAAGTATTTGACTGCCTCGTTTATTTATTTGGTGTGGATCTCATCTTCCTTCAGGGGTGCCAGGTGGTGGGCTTCACACTTCATCCTCAATTTTCCCCCAGAGGATGGGTTGCACGAAAAGGGAAGGGTGCCCTACCACCCAATCTGCCGGCTGAGGCTGGATTCCAGCCTGCCTGGTCCTCGACGGTTACCTTCCACCGCCTTTAGTGAACATTTTCCATTTCAGCGCAGTTGGATTAGTCGATGCTTGGCACTTAATCGATCCGTATTTAAAAGAGGGTACAGCGCTAGCGATTGTAAAACCGCTAGGAAGAAATAAAAAAGTAAGGCCAGCAATAGAAGAGAATAATGCTAGCGATTGTTCAGGAAGCTGTAACTCTATACCGCAGTTCGTAGGTGTGCAAAACGTGACTCCTGGTTGTGACAAAGGAAATAGTTACTGTTCATCGTTTTAAGGACAAGAGGTGTGAACGTTTATTGGGACTGTAGTGACTGTTTAATGAAAACCGTTTCTTTGACTCATCTGTCTGCAAAAAAGAAGGAAAAAATAAGGATGCGGACGTGCCAAGGAGGTGCGGACATGAAGCGATGACCAGCTGAGTTGAAGTATTGCCGGTTTTAAAGTGCGCCCCTGGAGTGGCACAAGCCATCGAGTGGGATTTGGGGCGAGCCCCGCAGCCATTCAGATGCGGCCCCTGCGGGCTTTCTGCGCCGGGAGGGAGCCGGGGCTGCCTTCGGGCCGAAGAGAGAGACCCCGACCTGCAAAGACGCGCGGGGCGGTTTTGGACCAGCATCCTCGCCCACCCGACCCACTTCGCGAGGCTGCTTTGATGCCTCCAGCTCTGGGAGGAAGGGCAGGATGCAAACAGGACAAAGAAATAAGAGGGAGAGAGGAGAAAAGGAAAAAGGGGGGGAAGCACTTCTGCAAGCAGCCAAAAGCGGCCAAAAGCCCCACTCCGGGCTTTCGCCGCGGACCCAGCTGAGAGACCCCGCAGGAGCCTCTCCGCGCGCACGTGCGCCAAGCTGGGCGCCGTTCCTCCAGGAGCCGCCAGGGGCACCCGCGCTCCCGCCCGCCGGAGGACCGCCTTTCCGGGACTCTATGGCCGCCGGGCGGAAGCGGAAAAGGGAGGCCGCGCGCGCAGGGTGGCGTCGGGAGCCCCGGACTTCCGGAAGCGTGAGCGAGGCCGAGGGGGCAGGGGCGCCCCCCTTTTTTTTAATAACTTGCGGGGAGAGAACGCTTTTGGAACTGACCCTCCCCGGCCGCCGTGCCTCGGTTGCCCTGTGCGGGGGGAGCAGGAGGCGGAGGAGGAGGAGCCATGGCTGACAGGGCGGCCGCGACCCTCTCCGAGTCGGGCTGGTGAGTTCGCGGGTACCGAGGGTCGCCGGGCCGGGCTGTGGGCTGCCTGCCGGCCGGCGCGCTCTCCAACCGGCCAATGCTCTGCCTCCGTGCCCGCGGGGCCCGCTCCCCGCCGGCTGGGGGAGCGGGCGGCCGCTCTCCTCCTCGAGAGGGACATCTGCAAAGCTAAGCAGGGTCGGCCCTGGTCCGCCCTTGGATGGGAGACCACCAGGAGAGCTCTGCTCCTTGCTCAGGATTGGATTTTCCTTTATTTTATTTTTTTTAGACATGTTTCTGAGCTTACCAAATTTTGTGTTTTTGTGCCGTAGGGCATTGTGCCTTTTATTCTAGTCCCTCCTGTAGTTGTTTCCCGAAAGCCTTGCAGTAGCCATAGCTGTCGGTGCCATAAGTCAGTAAACCAAAGCTGAGCGGGGTGGGAGACCATGGGGAGATGCCCGGCCAATTAAAAAAAAAAAAAGGATTCTCAGAAGAAGGCAGGTCGGGATAATATGTCACCCAGAGCCAAGTGCAGGATGTTGTTCGTTGCACCCCTGTCAGTTGTGTCTTGTTATACATTTCAGAGCCCGGCACTATGCATTTTTAATGATGCCTTAACATGAGGGTCCTTTCCAAATGGCTTTTGATTTACGGGTGATGCTTCATGGTAGCGGATGCCAAGCAGAGCCCTGGGCGACCAGGCCAGCATCCAACCTCCGGGACTCACCAAATGCCAAAAGCTTTTGGGAAAACAGTAGGAATGGTATTTAAACAAAATGCATCTTTTCCTGGGATGGCAGAGTGGTTGCGATCCTGGGCAAAGGTACATTTCTTTCAGTGACAGAGAAGGCCCAGTTATTCGCCTGGGCCCTCTGAAAATCCAAATACACAATAAATCCATCAGTGGCTTAAAGATAACTGGAGTAAACCTCTGCTTTAATGGACTAATTAATGGATTGATAGATCGTATATTTGGAAGCCAAAATTTTCTCCCAGAGAGTCATTTATTTTAATCTGACCAAGAGTGATTCGAACCTCAGCTGAGAAGCAAGAGCGAACTAGCAATTTGAAGACGACGTAAGGCAGAGGTGGTGAATACAAACGGCACCCAAGAAGCCATTTGGCACTGAAACTCAGAGGCTGGGAGCAGAAGCCAGAAGGATTCAGTCGGAATGATTGGGCTGATCTGGGAACATAAGTTGCTTTCAGAGGCCGCAGAGAGAGCATATCACAATCCAATAATTTGAGGAGGATTGTTGATTATAATATGCAAACGCAGAGGTCTTTAAACCAAAGTTTAGAATCGATGATAAAAAGCAGGAGCAGAGCAGAAACCTGACTGAACAGAGAGCGACAACAGGATTTACAGTAAAGCCTTGATTGAACAGATCTCAATTTAGCAAACTTTGGATTTAAGAAATGAAATCTGCTGGCTCCGGAGGGTAAACCCTGTTGTCGCTCTCTGTTCAATCAGGTTTCTGCTCTACTCCTGCTTTTTATCATCGATTCTAAACTTCGGTTTAGAGACCTCTGCGTTTGCATATTATAATCAACAATCCTCCTCAAATTATCTCTGCTGTACACTTTTACCCTTATATCCCTGTGGCCTTCTTCATTAGTTCTCCTCCATTGCCTAATCTCCATGCCAGAATTTCCTCCTGGCAGTTCCAGGAATGAGAATCCAAGAGCTCTGATTAAAAGCATCAGAAAGAAGGGGAAAGCTACAGGACAGGAATTCCAATATGTACTGTAATTTTAAAAGGGGAAAACTGTTGTCTGCTTCCTCCTGCTTTTTCTGTGCAGAAGGCTAGACGGCTCCCTCTTTTGTGAAGGAGGGGCAGTTGGTGTCTCTTCACTTTTTTGATAACTGGCACCCTTTTTTTTTAATAAGCATGAGAAGTAATGTTCACCCTGTATCTATTTTATAAACTTTTTAAAGAAACCTCAAAAATTATTGTGAGTCAAAATTGATCTCAAAACTTTATTGTACTGTAACCACCCTGGAAAACCTTAGTTTGAAGCCTGGTGTACTGTTCTTAAAGTATTAGACATATGATTCTGAGTTTTCTCATATGAACATTAAACCATCAGACTCATTTTTATTATCGTTGTCATTAGTGCTACCAAAATGGGATGCTGTTCAGTTTTTCTTGGCTTTAGGAACATTTTTAAGTAGTAAATTGTGCAGATAGGTTTCATCTCGTTTTCTCCTTTTGGGGCAGACTTGGTTAAACCCCTGCTTGTACACTGTTTTCTTGTTTCACACATTGAACCTTCTCAGTTTTGCTAAGTAGCTAGCCCTGTACATAGAATGGATAATATGTCAGAAAAAAGCAGTCTGGTCTTTCTGGTTTAAACATCCTACCCAGAAACAAAGACATTAGTGATATTAGATATCAGAAATATTAGTGAGTATCTTCCATTTATTACTGCTGATGATTCTGCATAATATTTTAAATCAAGCAATGTAACTCCATTTAAATATGGCATTATCTGTTTCGACCTAATGTCTGGCAAATTAAATATATAAATGTTATCGACAAATAGCTCAAGAATAGTAGAACAAATCATATTTTTGTTAAAAAATCTTCAGCTCTGATACTGAGACATAAGCCAGTTTTCTTTTATTCCCCTGGATTAAGAAAGGATGATTCTTTAGTTTTAAAAAAATGTTAATTATTCTGCTGGCTCCAACTCTTTGTTCCATCCCCTTTTACTCTTAGTTGTACAGTTCTTGTGGTTTCCATATCTTTGCAATTTATATTCTTTTAGACATGAAATAACTTTAGAGGAACATAGATTTAAATGGCACCTGCACTGATGCTTCAATAATATGTTCTTTAGATATTTTATGATATAAAACCTTTACTTGGTTTTGGCACCATCAACATTGCCAACTAATATTTAATAATCCGTTGGATTATCCAGTTATTATTAGAGTCCTTATCCAGTAATACTGTATTATCTATGTGTATTTTTAATGGTTGATTTTATTATTGCTATGTTTTTATTACTATGCTGCACATTTTTGTTTTATAGTTTTATTTGAGTTATTTTTATTATAAAGCTGAATAGGTACAATAAATAAATAAATTGCTGGAGACAGTGCTCACTTTGCCACCTCTTAATGATTATGATTAGCTAGATGCATTTTAATTAGCTTTGTTATTGAGGTGGCCTTGATTGCAGATTATTTTGGTTGGAGAAATACTGTCTGAAATCTCTTTCCATGTAATCAATCATAATTTCAGTCTTCTTAACTTGGTGGAACATCCTGGAAATCCCATTTCATAGTGGCTCCAGTCCTTCCTTGTAGAAAGGATCTAGATGTGCCCTTGAAAGAGTTCTGTTTGATAATTTAACTCAATCTGCAATGCCTGACAAGGCTCCATCTTTCTCTATGCTCTTCAACATCTAAATCAACTCACTGGGAGACATTAAAGAGAAATACATGGTCTTTAGCTTTGTATCTTTTAATATTTTAACAAACGTGTAAGGGGTAAATGGGTAAGAAAGCTGGGCAATACAAATTGATAAATCAGGGTTTATGGTCCTATTAGAGTCAGTACGTACAACCCCTTTTCATAGCAATAGATTAACATCTAATGCACTTGAACAGGAGTATACAGTAATTGGTGAAAAGGAGAAATGAGTCAGGTTTAAGGGTTCTGTCTCATTTGACTTGGGTTATGTTATCTATAAATTTTAAAGGTGTATCCTGGCTTGGCCAGAAGTTTAGACTATAATAAATATTCATTAATTGATCTGTGTTACATACAATAGAGCAGAGTCCTTTCAAGGATCACTCAGAACCTTGGACAGCATCCAGCAGGAGACACTAGAAGATATATTTCTTCCTGGAGCACAGTTATACCTGAGGCTTTAATAAGACTGGCATAGGTAATTTTCCAGTGGCTCCAACCATTTTAACAATGCCTCTTATAGTGTCATGCCCCTGCCTGAATGAAGAGCAGGAGAAACAATTGAGAGTTGATCTTAGACCCTCTCATTCAGAAACAATTGGGAAACATGGAAGTGGGTTTGAGGGCTCTTGAAGGGAGACATTCAGGAAGGGGACTTGCTGGATTCCATAAGGCAGTACTAAGCCTCCAGACCAGAAAATATGACAGTGCACGTGGTATGTCCAAGAGAGCATATCCACAGCTGAAATATGTATGCCAACTACATCAGTTTCTAGATAGAGTGAATCTGGTTACTGTATGAATTTTATTGCGAGCCTACACAGCCTCTGTTCCTAGGGTTGCATTAATTTCAAGTGTATTTCAGCCTAATTTCAGTAACCCTCTGGAAGAGACTGGTTTAGGCTACTGGAAAGGATATCTTTTGGGTTTCTGCAGCCTGATACTTTGGACAAAAAAGAATGTGTTAAAAGAAGAGAAATTGAAATAGAATGCTAGATATAAAATACCATAGAAAGAAAAGGCCTATTTTCTTGAACCTTACCTACCATGCAGACTTCAAAAGAAAAATAGTGGCCCATCTTGAATTTCTTGTGGTGTTGTTTGTAGGCATTTGCCTTTTGAAGAGCGTCTGGAAACTTCAACTGGTATTTATCATAAGCAGCACATACTGATGCTGCCAGAATGCCAACCCATGTATTAACATCATCACACATATGCCCCCATTACATACTTGCATCCTGACATCTGGTTCATGTCACTATGTTAAGTTGTAATTTTTCCCATCCTTCTGAGTTTCAAGGCAGCTATAAACTCAGTCAGAAATTATATAAGAGGTTAGATCAAGGTTCTGGTTAGAGGTTTTATAGGACAAATGGAAATAACTGGGCTTCCAGTGGGAAACAGTGGAAAGTCAAAGGAATCTCTGTAAAGTAGATAGAACAATAGCAGTGCTACTCTGATACACACACACGTGCAGTATAGACATGTCTATGAATTTCTCCAGTGGGAAGACACCAGATTGGTTAGCCAGGTTATTTGCTCAATGAGAGGACCAACAGAAGTGTCAGGCTGAGAAAGCAGAGCCCTGTGCTGGCAAGAGTTATATCAAGGTTCTGTATTTTTTGGGAGCCCACTCAAAATGGCTATAAGAGAGTGTCTGGCTAATTGGTATGAATGAATGCCTCTGTGGATGGGGTGGAGAAACGGAAGTCTCACTCGTCTTCTTTTTACCCCTGCATGGACCAAGAGTAGAGCTGGGAATATTAGAAATACTGTGATGGTATACTTCAGTGATATCAATATTAGAGAATATATGTACTTCATGGAACTGTAGGGTTCTTGATTTTCTCAGTAAAGTTCAGAGAACACCAAAAACCCAGTAATGTTATTTATTTATTATTCAGGCTTGTATGCTGCTCTAGTTGTAATTGACTCTAACTAAGCATGAACTGATCACTGTGACTTATGTTTGACTAGGCCTACATAAGACTGCTGTTCTACCTCAATCTCCCAAAGTGGGGTGGAAAAGGAAAAAAGACTGGGAAGAGTCTAAGCTGAAAAGGAGGAAGGTAGGAGAAAAAGTGAGGTTAACAGGTAGAGATAGAAAACAAGGAGGAGTTAAAGCTGGGAAGAAAGTAGAGCAAGATTAAGTGGTAGAAGAAGCCCTGGGGATCAGAGGAAGGCTAGGGATTAAAAAGAGAAGAAAGAAGCATCAAAAACTGAGAAAAGATGGGGAGGACTGTATTTAAGAAAGAAGACTGAGAGTCCAGAAAAGAAATCTTTACTGTTTGATTGGGTTCATACTACATGCTAAAACCCTAAAACTGAGTGAGCAAAACACAATGGCTGGGTTCTTGTAACCACAACTGTCCAGACAAATAAGGTTTTGTTACGTTCAGCTTGATTCATGCAATGTGCCAGGACAATGGCTGGGATCCTACAGCACCAATCACAAATGATGCAATGCCATTTTAACCTAGACTAGATGTTCTACCAACCTGTCTCACAAACAGGCAATCAGTGAACGTTTCAGGAATGGGGGGAAAAAAGGCATATTTCTGAATCTGTAATATTTTGTCTAACGATCTTCACTTACAACATTAATGGAAATCAGTGGTGAGGTACATTTGATATTTTCTGTAGCTATTATGCAAACTTACTGTATTTTAATATCTTTTAAGCCTCACTCAGTCATCAGTTATTTACCATCCTGATTCTTCTTAGCCACACTAAAATTATATTTTACTCATTTTTCACTAAGGTCTCTTAAGGATACCTTCATTTTTCTTAAAGATATACGTAGATATGAATATATAAATGCATATTGTAATTGTTCGGCTATGCAATAAAGTGAACTGTCTTGCACTCTATTGTTGCTAATTCATTCTTTAAAGTTCCAAATGGCACAATTTTAACATTTGTTAAGTTGTTGAATTTTTAAGAATATGTTATCCAGTTAGTTGATAAATGGAAGTCAGAAGTAAAAATCAGGTGGTTTTTATGGTAACAAAACTGGAGTTAGGCACTGTAGTATAGGACTGCCAGATCTGGATGACCAGGAGATGGCAGAAAAGTGATATCAAAAATTCTAACTCTTTGCTACCATCTATTTATAAACAAGTGTTTTGTAGCTCCCATACCGTAGTCTTTTCTAGTATGTTCTTTTTTTTTTTTTTTAAAAAAAGGTCAATTATAGCTAAATGAGGTAATACGCTATTTTTTCTTTGAATTTCTAATTTAGCTTGATAGAAAAATCATTAAGATATTTAAACCTTGCACACTGTTTTATGAGCCCATTAAAGGCATTGCCTTCATGTAGAAAACGATTTTTTTTTTCTTTTAAATGTCCTTCACAGGTACTATTATCATAACAATGAATGCCAGGTGAAAACAGTAAACTGTAATGTAATTAAATTTCTCTGTCTCCCTCCCTGAAGTGGGGAAAGTATTAGCTTTGAGGGTTCCTATGTTTCTAGTCTGTTAATGCATTATTTTGGGTTTTGGATTCCTTGAAGATATCTTACTCAGTATAAGATACAATTTATTCAAAACAATTTGTTTACTGCTTTTTATTTGTTTTCTAAGAATCCCAATACTTTGTTATTTTGATCTTTGTTTCTTACCTATGTCATTTTTAATTTTATGGCTTTCTCTTTCTTTCAACCTATCTGCCTTATCCTTAATAAGGAAGAAGAGCTGAGTTGACTCTTAATTGTTTGAGTCACCAAGAACTGGTTTCTCCTCATCCTTGAGAGCACCCCATGCTTATCTTCCGTAGAAGTGGATAGAAGTAACCAAAACCTGCTCAGCCTTAACTCTAATTGTTTTGGTAACTTTTAAAACGCTCTCCCTGCATTATCTTCTCTTTGTGATAATGGCTAATAATTTCTAGTGTCCAGTTATGAGCATTTGGGTAAAATATATGCCCATGTTTAGAATCAGTTTTCTGATATTATGTCTGGGTGTTGCTGTTTTTTTAGGACAGCACACAACGGACCATTCTCTTAGCTGTCAAGTTGCTTCAGTGTAAATTATAGGTCATGCAATATGCCATTTATAGGTCTGGAAACTCAGTTTGCGGCTTCTTATGGTTTCCCAGTACTGCTTGTCCTCATCTCGAATTAGTGGGGTTGAACAAATTGGTAAATGTCATAATTCCTGTTGGAGCTATTGCTGCTTTTCAGCTTTTACTAACATAGCTGTATGCTGTAAAAAAAATATATTTATGAAATGCCACGTTACCAATAGCTCAGTGTTGTTGGCCCTTAAGAGTTGTGTAAATCCAACAGTACTGGCTTTACCATTAACACTTTGGGTGCTAATACCTGATGAATAGGAGTCATTTCTGATTTAGAGCCATATCTCATCAGTCACTATAAGTGTGTTTGGGGAGCAGGTAATTATATGGGGATGTAGCCAGTGGCTAAAAGCTAAGCATTTATTTTTGGATCTCCTTTCATTTTTCTTTTAAAACCCTTCCATTTCCTTTCAAAGCCCTTCTATGGATGAGCAGCCGTTTAGCTTGTTTTCATAAGCAGAACAAAACTTAAAAATCTGCCATGACTAGTTTCCAAAGAAGCACAGTTAATTTGGAGCATGCTCTTGTTGTTTATCAGGCATTAATTGCCTTCCCTTCTTCAGGGGATGCTGCTTTAAAAACAACAGGAATTATGAAACGGTAAGTTTGGCAGAAAGCGCCTTGGATAGGATTGTACTTGACTAAACTAAGGGTTGATCTTGACTCTCCCAAGGTCTTGTGGTGGGTAGGTGATAAAATGTCAGGTGAGGGGAGGAGGAACTTGGGGTCAGCTCCATATCATAATAAGATAAAAATGTGTGAACCATCTTTGGTATTTTGGGCTCCTTGGAGGAAGGATAGAATTAAAGTGTAATAAAATACTATCCGTTCACTTGCCGTCTCCTATTTTTGCAAATGTCAGGTTTCAAGTTCAGTTTTAATACTTTAATCCTTTGTAGTATCTCTCAGTTACAAAGTTCTGTTTGTATCTCCTGAGTAATAACAGTGTTGATGGATTCCCACATATAGCTTTCAAATACTAGTATGCTGTTCTTACTATATATCAAGCTTTGTGTGAGGAACTAGTAAACTCTCCAATCTGTTTTGTGATTAATAAGACAGCTGCCAACTACTTTTTGAATTTGCATTCCACATCCTTGTACTTTATTACAGATCTCCATAGTGTGAAACAAGGCTGCTTTGTGTTAGGAAATAAAATAAAGCATTGAACTGAATGAATGTTATGAATAAGCTGGTTGCAAATATAGGATGCAAAGTATGACCTCACTCAATTGATTAAACATCTATCATTCTACTTTTCATTATTTTCTCTTTCCAAAATCAAGCTGTAAGTTCTTCAGTATATACCCAGTGCCTTTTTTTCTTTCTAATAACTTAAAGGTAGTGAAATTAAGCTAATTTGAATGATAACATGTAAATAGTGAATGTTTGTAACTGTCTTTCTCAAAAGCTATAGTGCCTACTTCATGTAAGAAAAAGCAGATATTCTGAAGCAATATATAGCTACTTAAAACACACACACAAACACAGCAGCTAAGATTGAAATGGCCTGACATCTGTGTAATTGCTGCTTCTTCAGTGAATTCACTTGAATATATTCTCAACTAGTTTTATTCAACTGAGTTCTTACGAAAAGTTTCTAAAGGATTCCAAATATATTGGAGTGTGTGTGTGTATGGATTTGCTTACTGGATATAATCATATATAAGCCCATCCACGGAGAGGCTGACCCTCGACTTTTAACCAAAATACCATAAAAAATGCACCACCTGGAGATAAACTGACCCTCAAAATTTTTGTATGTTTTAAATTTCACAATTGGCTTATCTGTGGGTAATCCATGGATTATACATTTTTCATGGTATCTTGGTTAAAAATTTGAGGGTCATTTTATCCATGGGTGGGCTTATACATGAGTATATACGAGGTATACAGGTACTTTTAAAAAGTATTACTGTATATGCTTGTTGATAAGCCCATCCACAGATAAGCTGAACCCAGTTTTTGGGGTGTATTTTGGCACCTAAAATTCTTGGCATATTTGCGTTATATATGATAGTTACTTGGCTGATCTGATACACAGCATTTGTTTTGACAGTGAATTGGAATTGAGATGTGGGGTTTATACCTCCGTCTGGGCGTGGAGTTTGGGCCAGTCTTCAGTCTTTTAGTCTAGCCTGCTCATTGTGAGGAAATAAGGAGAAGAGGTATATGTAACAATTATTATGTCAGATCTTTTGAAGGAAAAAAAATATTTTGTATTAGAATAGGATGGAATAATTGTATTTAATATACTACATAGCAGATGTTCTCAAGAGTTGGTAAAATCCTGTGTCAGTTATTTGTCTTCGAGTCTTAATCCTGTATGGAAATAGTATCTAAGTGTGATAAAATAAAGCATGACAATGGGGCGTAATCCCTAACTTCCTGTGCTCCAGGAAAATAAAATCTCTGAAATTCCTTGTGAGAATAGGACAGAAAAGATATAGAACATAGAAAAGTTCACATTTTTAGAATTGCTTTATATTTTGGGAGAGACAAGGAAGGATTGGTAAATATACTCTCCTTTAGTGTGTTTAAGTTGCCTGCATGTCTTAAATGTCCCAGTGGGGCTTCTGATACTGCAGAAAAAGGATAGATGCAGACAATCCATGAAGAAGTTCAAATCATTTTCCATCTCCTGGGAGAAGCCTTTACATAATTCCCAATTCTTCATTTTTCACTTAGACAATGAAGTTGTATGTCTGAGGAACTGCACTGATCCCTCTTCCCTCCCTCCCCACAATGCCTTGGAAATTGGGTGAGGGAATTACTAATTGGTGTATTTTACTACACCCCTAGAGGGCACTAGGGTGTTCACGTTCTGTATAAATGTCTACAAATGGAAATCGAAGAATGGCTGATGATTAAGGCTCTTCTGTCTCCTTTCTTCACTGACAGAGGACTAGTTTTGAAAATTTGGTTTAGTCCTTCAGTGACATTGCTGTTGTAAAAGTGGCATTCATTCTAAGTGCTGAAAATTATTAGTATGAAGTGACATTATTTGATAATGTGACATTATTTGATAATGTATTTATGTGTCACATAGGTTTTTGTTGTTGTTGTTGCTGTTGTTTTGCTCCTTGGGCACAAAGAGCAATTTAGGAATCTGTCATTAAAACTTGGAAGATTTGCTAGAGGACTTCAGACAGGATCTTCAGTGATACATGTACAGATACTGCTTTACACGGGAAGCCTAAATTGGCATATTCCTTTAAAGCTTTGGTGTAATCATTTTTCATTGTTATTTACTGCAGTATTTCACTTGAATAATGTTGTAAATTCAACATTATGTTCTACATCAGTAAACTGAATAATATTTAGATCAGAGAAGTTCTAAATGGCTGACAAGTCTAGTGTTACTTTAATCTAAATCTGTAATTCACTCACATGCTTTCTCCTTTCTCTGCTTAGCACAGTTTTCTTCAGGTTACATTTCTGTGGTCAATTGCCAATGATTAGTTTTAAAGCATAATTTGAGGGGAAGGGAACAAAGACCAGTTGATTCAGTTTAAAGCATTGGATCTCAGCACCCAACATTATCCTTCACCCAGAAGTTAATTCTTGGTTGAGAGACCACCAGGAAGTAGAAGGCAATGACAAGCCACTTCTGTAATTGTACGAAGGAAACTGCATAGTTTTCTCCTGTTTGGGAATTGAAGGATGTTTTTACCCTTAAGTCTGCATTCTACCTCCATAAAAGTGGTGCTTTATTTTAAAATGTTTACAACATTAGTCTATGAGAGTTTTAGAGCCAGGCCTCGCTACTTAAATAACAGTCCACCTAAAACAGGATTTGTTAAATGTTTTGTTACATACCATCTTTATTTTTTACAACTCCAATGCTGCATACATAATGGTCCCTCTACTTATTTTCCTCACAACAACCCTATGAGGTGGGTTGGGCTGAGAAAGAGTGACTGGCCTAAAGACACTTCAGCTGTACCTAAGGGAAGAACTCACACTCTCTTGTTTCTGGTCCAGCATCCTAACTACTGCACCAAAGTGGCTTCATTTCACTTACTCTCTCAGCTTAACCTACTTCACAGGATGCTAGTTATGGGCATAAAACTGCATCCATACACACACACACACACACACACGCACGCACACACACCCCAACAGCTACAGCCGTACATTGATTCATTCAGTTTTTGAGCAACTCTATGTCTGAATGTTGAATAAACCATCAGAAACAATTTAACAAATATTTATTTTTATTTTATTTATTTATTATTAAACTTGCATGCCATATTCCAATATTCCAAACATTTGCATACAGTATAAATTAGCCTTTGAAGAACTGTATTGTCTGCATCATTAAAAGTGACTATTTTCCTATATATTTTCATTCAATATATCATTCAGGGTCGCTCACTGAATGAGATGGGCAGTGACTAAATTTGAAATATAAATAAATAAATAAAATTCTTGTTGGATAGGGTTGTATCTGCACATTTTCTGCCATGTTTTTCCTTTTCTTTAACTATAACATTATATTAAAAAATTAAAAACAAAATTAAAAATAATTCCAAAAATTAATGATTACTAAAACTATAAAAACTCTATATACACAATGACATAGTTCTTTAAAAAGAATTGGGAGCTTCAATCTCTTGCCCTATTGAATGCCAGACTCTTCTGAGACTCAGAACTGTCTTCTTGGGAAGTGCCAAAAATTTAGAAATGGAAATTGTGTTGCATCAGACAATCCCTGCTGTCCATTGTCCGTTGAATCATTATAACCTGATATACATCTCTGATCAAAACAGCATTTTGCAATCACTTGATTGTCTGAATTTCTAATATGTTTAACTGAAGTTCTGTTTTTTGTTCTTTAAATAGGTACCTGTCAGATGAAGGAATTGAGGCTTGCACAAATTCATCTGAAAAAGTCAACATCAATGATATTATCCTGATTGCACTTAATGTAGGTACAGTTTGTAAACATTTAAAATTTATACTCAGTTTCTGTGATCATTTGTTAGTTAAATTTTTAAATGTATTAACTATCTGTAAAAATGAAAATGTCCTAGGCTAGTATTATACAGGTGAGACGTGATATATATATATATGTGTGTGTGTGTGAGAGAGATAGAGAGAGAGAGAGAGAATGAATGAATGAATGAATGAATGAATGAATGAATGAATGAATGAAATGAGACTACTTTTTTTAAGGGTCCATAGTTTTTTGTTGCTTTCTTAGTGATCTGGATAAATATCAGTAAGGTTAATGCTTTTTTAAATAATGCTTCCGTGTGTTTTATTTTTCCTTTGACAAATATTATTTATTAGCCTTCTGTTTTATGCTCAGCTATGAATCCCAGAATTCCCGACTATTATGATTAGTCATGTATTGTCTATAATTAAATATAAAGCTATATTAAATGAAGAGGTACAGTGGGGCAAAAAAGTATTTAGTCAGCCACCAATTGTGCAAGTTCTCCCACTTAAAAAGACGAGAGAGGTCTGTAATTTTCATCATAGGTATACCTCAACTATGAGAGACAAAATGGGGAAAAAAATCCAGAAAATCACATTGTCTGATTTTTAAAAAAATTATTTGCAAATCATGGTGGAAAATAAGTATTTGGTCAATATCAAAAGTTCATCTCAATACTTTGTTATATATCCTTTGTTGGCAATGACAGAGGTCAAACGTTTTCTGTAAGTCTTCACAAGGTTTTCACACACCGTTGCTGGTATTTTGGCCCATTCCTCCATGCAGATCTCCTCTAGAGCAGTGATGTTTTGGGGCTGTCGCTGGGCAACACGGACATTCAACTCCCTCCAAAGGTTTTCCATGGGGTTGAGATCTGGAGACTGGCTAGGCCACTCCAGGACCTTGAAATGCTTCTTACAAAGCCACTCCTTCGTTGCCCGGGCGGTTTGTTTGGGATCATTGTCATGCTGAAAGACCCAGCCACGTTTCATCTTCAATGCCCTTGCTGATGGAAGGAGGTGTTCCCTCAAAATCTCACGATACATGGCCCCATTCATTCTTTCCTTTACACGGATCAGTCGTCCTGGTCCCTTTGCAGAAAAACAGCCCCAAAGCATGATGTCTCCACCCCCATGCTTCACAGTAGGTATGGTGTTCTTTGGATGCAACTCAGCATTCTCTCTCCTCCAAACACGACGAGTTGAGTTTAGACCAAAACGTTCTACTTTGGTTTCATCTGACCATATGACATTCTCCCAATCCTCTTCTGGATCATCCAAATGCTCTCTAGCAAACTTCAGACGGGCCCGGACATGGACTGGCTTAAGCAGGGGGACACATCTGGCACTGCAGGATTTGAGTCCCTGGCGGCGTAGTGTGTTACTGATGGTAGCCTTTGTTACTTTGGTCCCAGCTCTCTGCAGGTCATTCACTAGGTCCCCCCGTGTGGTTCTGGGATTTTTGCTCACCATTCTTGTGATCATTTTGACCCCACAGGGTGAGATCTTGCATGGAGCCCCAGATCGAGGGAGATTATCAGTGGTCTTGTATGTCTTCCATTTTCTAATTATTGCTCCCACAGTTGATTTCTTCACACCAAGCTGCTTGCCTATTGCAGATTCAGTCTTCCCAGCCTGGTGCAGGTCTACAGTTTTGTTTCTGGTGTCCTTCAACAGCTCTTTGGTCTTGGCCATAGTGGAGTTTGAAGTGTGACCCTTTGAAGTTGTGGACAGATGTCTTTTATACTGATAACAAGGTCAAACAGGTGCCATTACTACAGGTAATGAGTGGAGGACAGAGGAGCCTCTTAAAGAAGTAGTTACAGGTCTGTGAGTGCCAGACATCTTGCTTATTTGTAGGTGACCAAATACTTATTTTCCACCATGATTTGCAAATAAATTCTTTAAAAATCAGACAATGTGATTTTCTGGATTTTTTTTTCCCCATTTTGTCTCTCATAGTTGAGGTATACCTATGATGAAAATTACAGGCCTCTCTCATCTTTTTAAGTGGGAAAACTTGCACAATTGGTGGCTGACTAAATACTTTTTTGCCCCACTGTATTTCTTGAGAGAGAGAGAGAGAGAGAGAGAGAGAAAGAAAATACAGAATTGCTTTAAAAGGATAATATTGAAATTTTGCTTCGTCTTGGTAAAGGATAAAGTTTTGAGTATATGTCAGTATATGGCATATTTCTTCCCCTATAGTTAGCAGGATGTGAATAACAGTCTGTTAGATTGCAAGGTGGTTTCTAGGTAAGAGATTATAGTTTGCCTAGGATGTCATAAACATTAGGATCAAAGTGGTTACACTTTGGTTATACTTGCATCATATTGGCCAAAATGTTCCAGACAAACTACTGTTGTCTTTATTAGTATGGAATGTGCGTGTGGAATAAGTGCAACTAAGTCCAGTCCATATCTTCTTTATCTTATTAAAATGTTTTGTGGAAGCCTTGATTGACCAAAACCATAATGAACGGCAGAAGGGAATATCTATGGAGCCATCTGGTGACATTTCTGACACGACACTTGGACTGTAAGAGGAGTAAATGATAAACAGCATGAATTAATAAATGAAGTAGAAGAAAGAAAATTATATATATTGTGTCTCTGTGAATTTAAGAGAAAGGGAAAATGCGTAATAGAGCGGAATAAAGATAGTCTGATCTTCTGGAGTGAATTTTATTAATACATGCATGGAAGTGAAAGTGGTGGTTTAATTATAATTATATAATTATGAAAATGTGAAAATACATGATGAAAAATGTGAATTTGTGTCCTCTTGGATGTTGTTGTATAAAAGTAGGAATGCATAGATTGTTGTATGTTATCTTCCAGTGAACGGGGATAATGCAGGAAATTGGGATATATTAAGCAACAAGGAATATAGAATATAGATTATATCTCATTCCTTCTGGCTTATTATTTCTTTTTATTTCCTGTGCTCTGCATGACATGTGATAGGTATAGATGTATATGTCTATGTATGTAAAGACTGAAGTTTTCTTGGTAAAAGAACTGGATCTATACATTTTCTACTTTAATCTTACTTGTTGTTGGACATCTGAGTATTGTGTTACCAAGTGCTTTCTGAACTTCTTTTCTTTAAAAAGAAACAATGCTTTTTTGTTGTTTTTGGGTTTTGTTTTGTTTTTGTTTTTGCAAAAAAAAAAGAATGTCAAGCACTAAAACCTACAGAATCAAAGTAACTAAAAAGAAACTAAAAAATCTGTGAGTACATGGGTGATTTTAAGAAATTAAAACATTTACAATTACTTCATTCAACTTTCCTGTCCGTAATGATGCTTACACAGTTGAAATTGATTTATTAGGAAAAAAAATATTAAATATTGACCAGGTTTGAATCCATTTCTCCTTCACTGTAGGGTTTTTCAGAGCTCTTCATTGTCAATTATCTATCTAGAAGAATTTCCCATACTCTTAAAAACCACACATCTTATGAAAGATGTGTTTTTAATTGGTCAGTGTTTTGCAATAGCAAATTTGCAGCTAACAATACAAACTGAATCTATTTCTGATGTTGCATTGATTTATATGTCTTCAGAAATAAGGCAATAAACCATTGATTTGTTGGTTAATGGATTCAAATTTGATCTGTAAGTTTAGTTAAAGATTTATTTTCATGTTTTTTATTATTATAATGCAAGTTCCTTCAATACTTCTTTTGCCTTTTTTGAGGAGTGGGAAGAGAATATGCTCTCCATTATTCAAAGCATATTTTCATCCAGAGATCCTTAAAACCATCAAAATTGTTTCTTGTTTTGACAGAAGACAAGGTGAAATAAGAGGGATATATTTATTAAATATGTGGAAAATTAAAAGGGCAGAGGGACAGTATCCTAAGGCCCTTTCAAGTTTATTATTATTATTAGTCTTCAGTTCAGAATGATCCAAGATACTCTGTCCAGGAGGTTTTCTCCTCATATCTTGCTGGAGCATCTCCCCTTATTCTTCCGAATATGTTGTCCCAGTTAGTTGCAGGATCTGCTTTCTTTGCAGTGTGTTTGCCTACAGTACTTCTCATAGTGAAGTTATTGATGCATGAGGTGACAAAGGGTTTTGTTTATCTGCCACCTTCTTGCAGAGCTGGATGCTGATTTGGGCTGAGAAAGAATGATTGGCCCAAGGTCACCCAGCTAGCTTCCATGCCTAAAGGCCTCAAATCTTAACTACTGCATATATATTTTCTGAGACACTGAACCAGGCAGTAAGGGGTAGAATATTCACTGTCTTTTTAATAGTCAATAATGAATCTTAATGGGAACAATGAGGGAGGTGGGTAAGTGAGAACCAGTATTTAAACTGTGGTGCTACACAAGGCTGGTTATCACATTGAGGCAACTCTCTGAAGTCTGATGATTTGTTTGATATTAATGGTAAGGCTATTCAAGCTATTATCAAAAGTAAAATTTGAAGCAAAACCTATTTGCTTTGGTAGCTGATCTCCTTGTCTTTGGGCCTCAAGTGCTTACCGCTGAATTTTAGTTTTTGAAGAGTGCCTTAAGTTGCAAAAATATACTGTCTATAAGATAGTACATGTGAAAATCATAAAGCTACATTGATTACTGCAACTTATTGTCAAATCATTCTTATTACAAAATCACCTATTTTCCTTCCTCGTATTTGCCTTTGAAAACAATGTTAACATTTAATTTCTCTTTCAACTTTAGACAGACTTAAGAGCCATTGGCAAGAAATTTCTCCCGAGTGACATCAATGGTGGAAAGGTAGAAAAGGTAAAAAAATCTTCATTTTTCCTTCCTATCCTTATGAAGCCTGTGCAAAACTTTGAAAGGATGCTTTGCTCAACCTACGCTTTAGCAAAGTATCTCTTTCCTGCATGTCTCTAAAATGAAGTTCCACCTTGTTTCTACCCGTGAGTCAGAACTCCTGCTTCACCTCAAATTGGTGTCTTCCCTGGCCTTTAATTACTGGACTACAAGGATCTAGGTAGTCACCACAAGACAACAAAAAGTTAGAGTTTTCTGCCTTTTTTGCTGCTGTCTAGTTGAAACCTGGTTTACCGTAGAGGAGCACAGAGATGCAAAGTTATGTAAGAACCATTCAAAAAGTCGTCAAGTGAAAGTAAATGGCAACCAAGTCCTGGGAAACAAGGGAGCGTGAGAAAGAGACTCAAAATAACACCGCCTGGATTCTGTTTGGTATAAGAGAGGACAGAGGGAAACAAGATTCTCTTATTTATACCCTAGAACAATAAAGTACGTTCCTGTAGTCTGCAGGGTGTCTGTTTTCTGACCTGGCCTATCCTGAAGGGCTGACACCCAAATATAGCAGCTGTACCTTTAGCGGCCTTGGTTTGTGCACTGAGGACACTCCCACTGAAGCAGATCAGCCAGGTAAAGCTCAGCAGCATGCTTCAGTTGCATGGATTGCCTCGCTTTTCCAGGTCAGGAGAGTGCCTTCAAGCTGAGCCCTGTTTGGAGTTGAAAAGGCTCTCTGAAATGAAATGATGCTGCTTTATATAGCTCTGAACCCAACTGCTTTCCTTTTTCTCTCTCTTTATGTCAAATTGAACATGACACCGTCCTGGTGTGGACTTTGAAAATATTGTACTGAAGTGCCTTTATTCTAGTTTCGTGTAGCTTATTCAGAATTCAGATTTGGAGCTTAAGGGTTGTACATTGCAACTATATATTTATGTATGTATGTATGTATGTATGTGTATATATGTATGTATATACATACATATACATACACGTATACATACACATACATACTATGAATGAATGAATGAATTAATTAATTAATTAATTAATTAATTAATAACCCCAAACATAGAATGAATCTGTATATTAGGAATTTAATATCTGTGGAAATCTTTCTGTAATATTGTTTCTTTTCATTGAAGTATTGTTTTGTTTTGTTGGCACAGAAGTATGTTCTTGTCATGTTCAACCCATTTTCTTAGGAAAGCAGAAAAGTTGATACATAGATGTTAGCTTATCAGGCATTATAGAATTGGCCATGATTTAAACAGTTTTCTAGGTCATAGGGTCTTGAATAAGGTGGAATATATTTTCAACAATGGGAATTTGGCATAAGTTACTTGATTCTTCTACTCAGCAAACTCTGGGAGGGTCCCAGATGCCATGTCTGGAGGATGTCAGTCAGTGCATCTAAGAGTGTAACTTGATACAGATGTGGTTCAGATTTCATCCATACATGCTCCCTGCTTATATTGCTTTTCAGCTACCTTGTCTATGGAAGAGATCAAAGAAACTCAAAAGCTTATGACTTCAGTTGCCCTAATAGAGGTATTGCCTCTATGGAGTATTTGTTTTGTGTATTTGTGTGTGTGTATTTTATTTCTTATAAAGTGTTACTGTTTTTCTCCATAGAACAAAGGTGGTAAAAGAATAAATGTAGAAGTTCTCTGTGGGCTGTAAAAACATGACTTACAAGTTTCAGCCACAAGATGGCTGTATTTGATTAAACTTGAAGAAAATAGTGTAGATATGCTCAGTGACAGGGTTTTTTTTCACTATAGAGTTAAAATAGTTCAGACTTGTCAGTCATGATCATTGGGAGTATAAAAGGAAGCTTGATTTTTCAACACTGTCCTTGAATGTGTTGTGCCAATTCAAAGCTAAAACAAGGAAAACAGTGTCCCCCTCCCCCCCCCGGATAGGCATTGTTGGATTATTTTGAACATTTTAGGTTAGGAACTTGGATCTTTTCTGCAAATATCTTTAAAAATCTTAGTTATATGTTTGAAATGTAGGGATCTGTTTTTTGCATTATGCTGAAGGTAAGATCTAATTCTTATCTCTTTTTTAGCTTTGAGTATTAAGATGACCCAACCCCCCCTCCCCAATATAGTATCTGCAGAAAAAACTTTGAGTCAAGCCTGTCTAAAATGAGAAATCTTCTTTAAATATGTCTTAAAATGTGGGCGTTTATATGGGTATATTGACTGTTTCTCCTTTAGAGCACATTCTTGAGACTCCTGTAGAAAGTCCCTTCAGTTTCAAAGTCTTTGCTTATACCATGAAGGGGGTCACTGCCATTTGAAAGCAAAAACCAAAACCAGAATCTCCATGCATTCACAAATAATTGGACAATTTTTCATCTAAGAATCAAGAGAGGAATTCAGTCACACTCATATCTTCATTAGTGGATTAAAGTGACTAAACTTAGCATAGAAAACTTTCCTGAAGGTGATAATACATATTTTGGCAGTTGTTTTACAGAGCTGTTTGTTGCTTCCCTCCCCCTTTTTTATAAATGTCAATCATGTCTACCACCAGCTTTTTTTGTATCTCCTGGATTATAACTCTATCCTGGATTTTGGTGAATATGAAGGCATATAGCAGAAGTCAGATCCCTTCTGGCAAAAATGATCTGCCAAAGTGCAAAAGATTCCAGTCAGCAGGCAGAAAGCAGCTGAATAAAATCTCACGATGCTGAATTAGAAATGATGGGTTACTTTTATCTCTAAAGTCATAACACAGGAACTTTAAGATTAGGTAGGAGATCTTGCTCATAAAACAAATGCGTTACTTGAAATAGTATGAAAATCTTAGCTGTTCTTACAATAGACAGAATACTGTACCATGTTAGCTGTGGAGGTGCTATTTCAGCAACAAAAACTACTTGGGAATGCATTCAACGAAAGTATCTTTGCCATGCTTATTTTGGGTATCAGTCTAACATTTTTATATAAAGTCGGTTTTTTCGTTTGTCTTCACAGCTAGAAGGTCCCTGTGTTCTGCAGATTCAAAAAATTCGCAATGTAGCTGCACCAAAGGACAATGAAGAATCTCAGGTGGCTCCCAGAATGCTGCGCTTGCAGATGACCGATGGACACACAAGCTGCACTGCAATAGAATATACTTACATGTCAAAAATAAGGTAAACAAAACTCATCTGTGCTTTATGGTGACTCTCGTAGCTCTTAACACCTCAGATCTTTCCAATGCTGAAGAGTTATCTTTACCAAACAATTCTTTGTCAGCAAGATCTTTTAAAAGGCAAAGAGTTGGCTCCCAAGTTAAGATGAAATGTTTCTGTATGGAGTACACCGCCAAGCCTAAATTCTTATGAAAATTGACTTATGGGTAACATAATAATTAAAGTTTCTCCTTCAGATTTCTTGGGTAGCTCAGCGAGTGTTTATGGTGCCCATCAGAGTAATAGGCTAGAGTTTGGCCACAGAGGGAAAGCACTTGAACATTGGTAGACCAAATTAATTCAGCTGTCCGTCTGAATGAGCTGGAGTTTATTACTGATGTGCCATCAGTTTTCACTAAAGTCTACCAAAGGGGAAGCCTCATTAATAATATTTAATTTCTCTACTTTTGAACAAAGTAAAAGGGTTTTCACTACCTTTATTCATAAAATGTTTTTAGGAGAAAAAGATAAAATTAGTGAGAATTGCTGCTAGAGGCAAGTTGGTAGTTCTATAGTTTTATTACTGATAAAATTACACTTCATGTTGTTCTCAGATGAGGAATTTCCACAGTTTCCAATTTAATTTCACTGCTGCTACTCCAGCGGTAAGATAATGAAAATACTACAAATGTGTTACACATGTAGATGAAATAGGTGTTTAAAAATGGCTTGCAAGCTTCCAACTCCATTAGGCTTAAAAGAAAAACTAAAATGTTCCTACTCACTGTACAGAAGAACTTGGTGTCTTTTTTTTTTTTTCCTTCATGGTGGGCTACATCAGTGATTGCAGAATAGTTTGAAGGACATGAATTGTCCCAGCATCACTAATGGTAGCAAAAAAACTAACCTTGCCTGCAGAAATTGCTATAATAAAATTGTGTCTATAAAGGTCTAAGTGGTTTAAATTAGGCCTGGGCAAGGGGCAAACAATGTCCAGGTTCCAGTTTTGAGATTAAGTGGGGTCTTAGCCTTGTAGAAATTAAACCTTTTCCAGAAGTGTTGTAATTTTGCCTGAATAGCACCAGTCTCAGACTACCTTCCTACCACACTGTTGAGGCTTCTGTTCCTTATCCTACAACGCACTTATCATTTACCCATCTATGATCACATTCTGCAATAAGAACATGCTTCTGCATGTTGTTGCATGTTATGGGAAATGTTCTTCCTGGTCTCTGGATACTAATCAGAGTCAAGCCTGTCTAGTACTTAGCTGGACAGATTGTCAAAGAGTTCTAGGCTGAAGTCTTGACTGGGAAATCAAAACAAATCGAGAGGAAGGGCCCAACTAGCAAATTGGAAATTTTCCATGTGAGTGACTGAGGCCCATTTGGTGAACATCATGACTGAATAAAAATTAATGCCTTCCTTTAAAGCAAGTAAACAAGACTGCAATAGTTCTCTGATGTTTTCTGGAAGAACATCTTTATATTACCATAGAATGCATACATTACCATCATACCGTCGGAGAAGAAGAGCTGAGGTTTACAGTCATAGAATTCTCAGGAAAAGTAGAAGCTGCATTTCTTTGCTAATGCCTGAATCTCCTTAGTCATAGCTCACAATTCTGGAATACGTTTCTCTCAGTTTTGTTTTTGTTTTTTAAAAAAGGCATGGGTGGGATCTAGAGATGGCAATTTTATTATGAAGTTGCAGGTATCTTCAAGATAAAGTATTCAAAATGTGGCGGTACAGTAAAACTAAAGTAGTTCTTATCTGCTCCTTTCTTCTTACAGCTCATGTAAGATACTATTTTTGTTATTTTATTTATGAACGAATTCTTATAATAATGTGATTTTCGTTCATTGTATTTTCTGCATCCGTTTTTCTTTAATGTTTCTGTTGATTCCACTCATCCCCAACATACAGTCTGGGATTATTTTCCATTTTTATGGAAAAGCAGAGATAGTTTGGTATAATGGTTAAAGGCACTTGACTGGAAACCAGTAGACTGTAAGTTCTAGTCATCCCTTAGGCCCAAAAGCCAGCTGGGTAACTTTGGATCCATCGCTTCTCTCAGCCCTAGGAAGAAGGCAAGGGCAAACCACTTCTGAACATGTTGCCAAGAAAACTGCAAGGACATGTTCACATGGTTGCCAGGAGTTAAGACTATCTTGCTATCTATCTATCTATCTATCTATCTATCTATCTATCTATCTATCTATCTATCTATCTATCTATCTATCTTTCTACTTAATTAGTCTTTTAATATGCTACAAGTCTCTAGTGTTTTGCTACATCAGATAAGCATAATTCTCCTCCCTAATGAAAGTGCCTTAGCTAAAATGCATTCTAATTGTCAAGAAAAAAAAGAAAGAAAAGGAAAAATGAAATACAGATTTTAGCTGCTTTTGTATTTTCTCAAATTCTTTTAAGGAAACCTGATTTTTATTTTCTCATTTTTAAAAACAAAAATCAGGGTCAAGTGAAAAAAAAACCTTAAGTTTATTAATTAGTATCCATAGTATTCAACACTTCTTCGTGTTAAGAGAGGCTTGGTACAGTTCCTGGGGCTTGGAAATTTAATGAACTCCCTTTTGGTTTTTAAAAAAAAAAAATCTTATTTTCTGGAGTCCTGGCTTTATGGAAGGAGGGCCCATGCGGTAATTCCCAGGGTTATACCACGGTCATGGTATCTAATATCTTATTTCAGCTCTACAAAGACACTTGCCTCAGTTTTATGAGCTTCAGTATGCTGTAAGTCTCAGAAAAGCTTGTCTGGCTGACCTTCCTTGTCGGGGTTGAGAAGCTAAGCAGGGTCTAGCAAGGTTAATAGTTGGACTGGAGGCCCCAAGGAATACTGGGATTGGAGGCTAGGCTGGGAAGACATCCTGGAAGAAGGCAGTGGCAAATTACTGTTTGCCTTACTGTTGCCAAGAAAATCATTTAGGAGTTGCGCTTGAACAGAAGGCAATTTTATTTTTATGAAGAATTTTGCCACAATCCTGTATCCTTTGGATTGCAGCTACAAATGGTATTCTTCTGTTTCCATAAATAGGCTTCATTCTTGCCCACGTTACCCTCATCTCAACTTGATCTTTGAAGTTATCGAGAGCTGATTTTCTTAATATTCTGTCTGTCTGATAGGTGCACTTGACTGCTGAAAATGATAGATGCTTTTTAGATGCTGTGGCTTGAAACTGTGTTTTAGGTTTCCCTACTTTGATGGTGAACAATGGATACACTTGATGGAAATTGTACAGTAAGCCATGCTTTCAAAGACTGCTGTCAGAAGCATTACAGAGATGGATTCTGACACTTCTTGGATAAAGTGATGGGCCACATGACTTTTAGCTGTATTGTAAAATACAGGCAAGTTATTTGCTTGCAGAGAGGGCGTTAAAACATTATTTTATCAAATCACATTAACCTTAAAACAATGCAGTATGGGCTCACAGTGCTATAAATAGGCAGTGTTTGAACTAACGCAGAACTTATATAAAATAATTTGTAATGTTGCACTTGAGTTGAATTACAGCAACATAATTTGAATAATGCTGTATTGTTCTGTTAATTTGCCAACAATTGTAGATGTACTCTTCTTTTTGCATGTAGTCTGAACACACCTCCTGGAACAAAAATTAAACTGTTGGGAATCGTGGAAGTGAAAAATGGCTTTCTCCTTCTGGATGACAGTAACACAGTGGTCCTTGGAGGTGAAGTGGAACATCTTATAGAAAAGTGGGAGTTGCAAAGGGTGAGGTAACACGATGCATTTTCCTACCTTAAGCAAAAGGTTAAACTGCAGCTGGTTTGTCCGATATATTCAAGGATGATGGCATTTTGCTTTGTTTTGTTGTAGCAACTTGTCATATTTTATCAGGCCATGAAAATATTTCCATGGAATGGACAATATTTAAATCTGAATAATTTAGGGTCAGGTCAATTTTGTTAGCATTCCGAGGCATCAGATAAAAATGCCTGAACAAATGGGGTAATTTTTGTCTCATTCCTCTCCCTATAAACAACAGAGTCATACCTCCTAAGGATTTTCAAACAGGAAAAAGCCAGTTTGGTCTAGTGGCTAAGGCCCCAAGCTAGAAACCAGGAGATGGTGAGTTCTAGTCCTACCTTAGACATGAAAGCCGGCTGGGCGACTGTGGGCCAGTCCCTTTCTCTCAGCCTAACTCACCTCACAGGGTTGCTGTTGTGGGGAAAATAGGAGGAGGGAGGAGTATTAGGCATGTACGCCACCTTGAGTTATTTATAAAAATAATAAAGGCAAGATAAAAACAATCTAAAAAATGCACACAAATTACCAGCGTATTTTTTTGGTTATGAGTAATTAGAGGAGAAATAATGAGCATGCTTAATTAAATTCTTTATTGGACTTTGTTCTTTTCCTGTTACTGTGAAGGGTGTAGAGCAGTGTTTCTCAAACTTGGCAACTTTAAGACACGTGGACTTCAACTCTGGCTGGCTAGGGAATTCTGGGAGTTAAAGTCCACATGTCTTAAAGTTGCCAAGTTTGAGAAACACTGATGTAGAGGATCGGCTTGATGGACAGAGGGAAGATCCATTACCAAGGCAACAATCATAAAAGTGGCTTGAGCCTGTACTAAGAAAGATATTTATGGAAACACCTCATTCACTTCCTGCCCTTGTAATTCACATGAAGATGAAAGAAGAAGGAGGGGAAGCACATTCAGACTTGCAAGGTTCTGTTACTGTAGCTGTTGTAATAAAAGTAGCTTTAAGTCTGCACAGGGTCTGTTTCTTAGTCTGCTCTACCTTATAGGGCTGACAGTTACACAGCATGAAGCATTGGCTTTGTGAATACTCTTATGAGCTGCCTATTGTAACTGAAAAGTTTAACCAGGGGAAACAGCATGGAACTTGATATAGTATCTGCTTTGGCTCAGTAGAGCAAGTGGATAGGCAAACAAGATTAACTGTTATAGCTGAGTACGGCATGCTCTATATTTGTGTTTTGAAATCAGTGGTGCATAATGGCTAATCCTAAACTGTGAATTAGATAATTGCAAACTAAAATGTTTTTGTTACTTATTGGATGGCCTTGGGCTAGTTATCAGTCTACCCCTGTCAAATCCTCAGTATAGTAATACTACACAGAACATATGAAATGCTTTGAAAGCTCTGAAAGACTTGAATGAATACACACAGTGTTGAATCAGTGAATGAAAAATGCAGAAATGCTATTTATCTTGGAACTGTATTAAACAACATTTGTGCATTAGTCTTGCACGGTTATTTTTCTCCCTGAACTGAGCACCTTGGTGTGTCAGAATAAACCAGATTATGTTGAATTCAGGCAGCCTACCAGATTATGCTCATCAGCAGTGGAAGCAGTTGAGCTAATCAGCAGCAAAAGTTGAGCACTGCATGGGAACCAGAACTTGTTTTGAATCACACAATTATCCAGAAACCAGTGACAAATTCTTGTTTCAGACCCTAGCTTGCCAAGGAAGTAACAAAGTTCAAACCCAAAGATGCACCTTTTCCTATCTGTCTGGTTGTTCCTGCTTGCAGGAGAAGCTAGGTGATAATGCCATGTGCAGAAACATCTTGCTTGTAAACGAAACAAACAAATAAGCAAACAAAGGGGAAGGAAGTTTAATAGATGCACATTGATCTCTGAACTATTGATTTGTAAGCTCGAGTCTTCCCTGATCATTAGAGTGATATTGTGCAAAGTATGAAACAGTTATTCAGCTTTTTGTAGCCTTTCCTTCCCAAATCTTGATTACACCTTTGTTTTTACAGTAAAACTATCTTCATATATATTAACCCTACATATTGACTTAGAGATAAGGACAGTCAGCAGTGCCATTAGCCTCCATTATTGTCATTTTGCTTTCTTAGCAATCTGTGTGTGTGTGTGTGTGTGTGTGTGTGTGTGTATCCCTCTGTGTGTGTGTGTTGAGTTATTTCAAGCCTTCCTCTGTTTTTAATGAAAGTGAGGAAGAGACAACAGATTCTGTGTAGAATCTTCAGAGCTTCTGTAGCATTCAAGCAGTGATAAGCTTTCGGGCGATAGCATTCATGACGTGTTGTCAATAATTTATGTGCTTCTATCTGTTTCTTACCACTTTTTCCTCTTACCAGTTAATGAAAACTGCTTAATTTTACAGAGTTTATCAAAACACAACAGAAGCAACATAGGAACAGAAGGTGGACCTCCTCCCTTTCTCCCTTTCGGGCAGGTATGATATGCTTTTGGGGCTTGGACATCTTTATCACCAGCTTGAAACTATGTTGTCTCGCGTCTGAAATATCTCTCTTCACAACTGAAAGATGCAATCTTTCATGAAAAATAGCCTTCCAAATATATATTAAAACAGCTTTTTTCTCCCTAAATGTTAGGTAATTTGAATATTTTTTTTCAGTTGACATTTTAAAAGTATATAATATTTAATGAAATGCCTTGCTGAATAAATACATTTAAGCAGTTGTAGCAGCAGGGCTGAAGTCAGAGGATGGAAGATTGGAAAGCTTTACCCACCCTAGCTCTGCCTCCTGCCTTGTCTACTCAGAAGTTAGGGTTGCTACTATCCAACTTCAGGATCACGTCCTTACCTGGCATCTTTCCCCTCAACCTCACCACATGAGAAAGATAGGGGCCCTGCAGCGGGAAGTAAACAAAAAAGAAATGATCAGATGAACTAAATTCTATTACATACCTCCTCACTTTGGAGTGGTGGGGCATGTGACTAGGGAACACAGACCCCTCTCCCAAACAATTGAGTTAGATCAATATCACAAAGGATAATTAAAATTGGTCCAGCCCGGTTTGTTACTACTTGTTTCTCTCCATCTGCAATCAACTGACTGCATTTTCCCCAAAAGATCAACACCTCTGTCCTTTGGGCAGAGAGGGGTCGAAAGGACTCTCTTTGTGCTACACATTATCCATCCATGCCTCAGTCAGGAAGGTGCCATTTGAAGTAAAGGGCTAGGTGGATTCTTCCATGTGGTGTTAACTTGTAACTCGTTTGAGGCTTTCTTTCTTCTCAGCACCTCAAATTATTTTTTCTATTTGTTATGATTCCAGCTCACAGTTTCTAAGCTGACCTCTCTCATGATAAAATTGATATTCTACCTTTCCTACAGGGATAATATGACCCTAACTCTAACCTTTTGTTATGCCACATGATACTTTCTTATCACCAGTACTAGTTTCTTGTCATGAGCAGGACCTTGTCCTCAGTTCCTTCTCCTTTGATTGCTGAAATCTGCTTTAGCAGATGCCAAGGACAGGTCATAGCTTAGATTAAACTCCCAAGTAAATTATTGTTTGATTTCTTCTATACGAACAAGTGAATGTGTTGTAGGTTTATCTATTGCTTAAATTTGCTTTTGCATCACCAGAGGTGTGTATCTCAGCTTCAAGTGGACAGCAAGGAATTGGATCGCCGAAAAACTCTGCAAGTGACAAATGTGGCTAAACCGATGGGTGACAACGATGAATTTGAAAAACAGCGAACAGCTGCTATTGCAGAAGTTGCAAAAAGCAAGGAGGTTAGAATGAATGCCTCTGTATTTTTGTTTTGAAACAATGCATGAATTATCTCTGGATATATCTTAGGGGGGAAACCCATGGAAAGCTGTCTGCTGTGATCCAGCAAGAATAGTTTCTAAAGTACTTAAGATGGTAAGTATGAAGAATTACTGAAGAAAAAAATCGTGGAATATACAGAGTTTTATTGTGTGTATATCCTAATAAATATTATTGGGGTTAAAACAATACATATTTTCTTAAAAATATGCTTTGGTGTAATTTTGTGTTTTGGGAGGAAAATCCTAAGTGAAGGTACTGGCATGTTCAGATAATGTATGCTTAAGGCCAATAGCGCCATCTTTAGTGAAGCATTTTGGGAATGATATTTGGCACTTCATGGTGCGTTCTGGATCATAAATTGCTCTGCTCAAGAATTACATGGCACATCTCTAACTTTCCTTGATAGCCCATCAGTCGTATATATATTCCCTTATACCCAAATAGCATTAATAAATTTGTCACTCTACAGTATCTTAATTGGTTAAGGTGACTTGTGTACAATAGACTGCAGTATTTGAACTGAAGCTTCTTGATTTGTTTGAGCGGAAACGGTTTATTAGATCATACATTCCACATGCTAATTCTATACCGCTGTGCATTTAACTGTTGCAAATCAGGTGGCTTGTCCTGTTTCCCACTCACCTCGCCCAAAATGTTAAACGTTGATGTAATCAGATTGCGCTCCTCGGTCACTTCATAGATAAATGGCAGTGGCATTACTGAAGTATTGTTTTGTTCCGTAAAGACCAAGACTTTTGGAGGAGGTGGTAGTAATACTAGAAGCAACCTCAGTTTGAATGCAGGAGGGAATCGAAGCAGGGAAGTATTCCAGAAAGAGAAGATGAAGCCTGAAGGAAAAAATGAAGGTGTCTATCGTGAACTGGTAAGACACAGATCCCCACAAAAGAAGATCTTCTTCATATAGTGCTTTGTATGAAAATTTCATGGTATTCAATCAGTTATTCAGCTTGTATATAAATCACAACTTAGTTAATTCAGCATCTGATGTTTCCTGCACCTGCCAGAAATACAAGTGAACAAGTGAGCCATGAAGGAGATAAGTTGACTTTCATTCAAGAAATCACTATCTCACATACCAATCTACATCTCACCGATTGAGATAATGCGTGTGCTTCAGTTTTACTGGTAAAATCTATCAAATAAGTACACAGTATTTCTCATTGTGTCTTCAAATGAACACTTAAAAACAAAACAAGGTCTTAACATCTTGTGGCCAGTGGACACCTGTGACATTTTGAGAATTTGGGGGATATGGCTAAAAATATTCATTTGCTAGAAGATGAATGGTGAGATTGCCTTGTTTACTTATGCAGTGAATCTAAGGCAGAGGTGAGAACTGAGTTCTAAAGCACTATGCCCTTATTTAGAACTCTTTCTTTTTTTCTTTTTGCTTCAACATCCATTCCAGAGAAGGAAATTAGTAACTTGACCTAAAGCTGGCTACAGGAGAAAACACAAATGGAGTTTGGGTTTAACCCCTGGTCATAGATTTCTACCAAAAAAACCACCACAACAGAGTCTTTTCATACAAAGCAAATGGGTAATGCTCCGAAAAATTCAATCACACTGAACTACAATTCACTTTTAAAAAAACCCTTTCTTTGTATTTTAAGAGTTTTGTTTGAATCTGTTGAATCTTGTGATTGACTTTTTTTCATTTCTCCTGCAGGTTGATGAAAAGGCTCTCAAACACATAACAGAAATGGGCTTCAGTAAGGAAGCAGCACGACAGGCACTTATGGATAATAGCAACAACCTTGAAGCTTCATTAAATTTCCTCCTCAACAGCAATAAACAAATGACTATTCAAGGGCCAGCCGTTAGAGGTACTACTTCATCCATCTATCATACACAAAAGGGTTTTCATAGGATCAAATTTTTTGGACTACAGATTATACTGTTGAAGGTCTTCTAGGCAAAATGTTCACAACTGTCTCCCAAATTAGCACTGGTGATAGGGTGCACGTCCTGGCTCAATTTCATATAGGTGGAGGAAATACTTAAAAGAAAATAAGGAAGTAAGAGGAGAATTGGAAGGAGGAACTACGGTGGACATGGGGGAAGATAGAAAGTATGAAAGGAGTAAGAAAAATCTGGAAGAGATTGCAGAGAGCACATAATTAAGGCATTAAATTCAAGCCTAAATTGAAATTTAAATGTTTGACATGTGCCAAGTGTTTGGTTCCAGAACCTTTGCTATTTTAAATTTTTGTTTTGCGTAAAATATTATCACTAACAAGTTAGTATTAGAAGTTAATAGATTTAGGACTGTATAAGTGTAGCCGCTGTTCTAATAAAGAACTATTTTCCATTTGGCTGAGATGACATTTCGGATTAAATGGGCTCCATACTGTGTTTTGAGATGTACTTTTATAACCTAGGTCTTACTTGTGTTTCTTAAGGAAATGTAAAATGATGATTTTGAAGTGCTTTACAATATAGACTCAGTTTCTTTCCCATATGTAACTAGGCTATATGGTTTATCTTTAGGAAAAGGAAAGGGGAGAGGCCGAATACGACCTGAAGATGAGGAAGAACTTGGAAATGCTAGGCCATCTGCTCCAAGCACATTGTTTGACTTCCTAGAGTCTAAAATGGGTACTCTCACAGTAGAAGGTATGTAGAGAGGTCAGAGGTTGTCTGGCTTTGTCTTTCATGGAAAAGAACTAACAAATCTACTTATACAAAATTCAGTCATAACTAGGCTAGTGTTCTACCATCATCATCATCATCATCATCATGGTATATGCGGAGTATAGGAACATGTTCTTCTCAGGAGAATCTTAGTTGGCTGTTTTGGGGTTACTGTCACTGAGAAGATGTCATTGAGAAGATATTTTTCTGTGCAACATCACCAGTTGGCGAACTTAATTTAGTTTGTGTTTCTTTTGTTTCATTTTACTTGTTAGTTTTCTGATTGCATAACTTATGTTCCATAAATTATATGGATCCTGATTTTCTGGAACTCTAGGCAAAGGTTTGGGGATTGGAGAAATACAGACTTAAACCACTACCTCTGTATGTGATGAGATATGGAAGAAAAGGTGCCTTCAGACATTTGAAGTCAATAGCCATCCCCACTTCCCCCTCCTGAACCTCCACTCTTCTTTCCAGATTATGTTCAACCACTTTGAGACCAATCTGAACCAGTTCCACATTAACTTGAAATTACCATTGCCATGTATATTGAGTGGCCCTTGGAGTGGTGGGTTCAACAGGACTGGCTTAGAGGCCATCCTGCAGAAAGAACAGTTAAAGCACTTCAGTTCTCTAAATTGGACCATTGCAATGCATTCTACATGGCGCTGCCCTTAAAGAGCATTCAGAAGTTGCATCTAAATTTACTCTGCAAATGATAACATTGAATCTGAAGTTCTAGACAGTCCTAAAAGTAATAGTGTTTGGGGATGACTGTTCTAATATAAGTTAATAGCTGGCAGTTTGTTGGTATGCATGTAATAAATTCAACTTTCTGAAAAATTACCTATTGCTTGAAAGCACAAAATAAATATGCTTCTGAGAATAATTAATTTGGCTTCCCCTAGCCATTTTGGTTAACAAACAATAGCATTCCACTGGGTTACTTCAGGATATATGGTACAGGATGCTGTAAGCGTGGTAGGTAATTGTTCTTTGTTTTCGTTCAAGAGGAAACGATTGCAGATTCTGGTTTATTGCTACATGAGAGCATTGCTTTTCAAAAGCAGCATCCCAGTTTAATTGTAGTTTGAATTAAGTGAAGTGTTTGAGAAAAATTAAAGGTTATTAAATAACCTGACTTTGTATTTAAGACAAATATTTAATCACACACAAAAACAAAATCAATAAATATTGATGGATTTATAATTCATGGGAAGGAGAAGAAGGGAAGGAACAAGAGAATGCAGGAATTTTAGTTTACCTCATTTGTTGCTTAGGAAAGTGACTGCACATTCTCCCAAGAATCTGGCTTGACTATTGAAGAGTTCCACATAAACCATTTGGAGAAAATGTTCAAAAGGACATGTTTAAAGAATGATTGATATGTCAAAACCAGTAAGGAAGGCAGCACCTAATAAGTATCAGGAGAGGGGAACCAAAAGTCACTTTTAATTAGAAGGGCAAAATTACAAGTTGGGACTTCTCTATTGCATGTTTTCTGCACCAAGGAGTGTTAGAGAGGAACAGTGCTAAACAGCATTCAAGAGTGTTACAGAAGAACAAACAACAGATCAGAAGTTGGTGAAACCAATGCTGTGGTCAACGTTCATAGGTTGTGAATTACATTCTACCCATTACTATTTTGCTGTAACTGCAGATTCGGCTGAGGGAAATAATTGATGGAACCAATACCTATTCTCTTCTAGCTTTGTAAGGTGTAAACAAAATGTAAAGCAGTACATTTTCTTACTATTTTTGTACTGTGTTGAGCAACATGGCTAGGTTTCCTTTAATCTTCGTTTCTATAGGGCTTTCTATGCTGAAAGGCATGTTATGCTCTTAAGAGACATTCACAGTTGAATATTCAAAAATTCTACAGTGTTATATGGGTAGAAAATGGATATAAATAAAGAACATTTAAATAATGAGTAGAAAATCTGGGTTAGTAAAGGAATAAAAGTCCAGCAGGATTTGAGTGGAATTACTATTTCTTTCAGTATAGTTCAAACCTTAAATAAAAGTAATCTCAGCTATAGCAACATCCCATTAGAAAAAATCCAGTATCACTCTTATAGCCAAGATTACTTCTATTTAAAGTGTGGTTGATAGGTTTGAACTCTACTTAATGTGACCCTCCAGACTCTCCACTTGCAGCTTTTCTCTATCATCTCATGGAAGGCAGACATTTTTCTCTGCAGACATTTGCCTTTTCTATTTTCTTTAATATTAATTTTATAACATTTTAGGCTTAATTATTCTTTATCTCAATGTTATTTATAAAGTAATTGCAAAATAATTATTTATAACAGCTACAATACAACTGTTTATTGTTTTAGTTATTTGTTTTTTTAAGATTGCCATTTGTTTTTGTTTTTTTTATTTTACTGCTAAGGGGCATTGAGTCTTTTTAAAGAAAAGTCAGGATATACATATGCAATAAATAAAAGATCAGTCTCAGGTTTGCAGGATTGAAAATAACCCCCTGAGCTAATTAAGATCTAGTCTTCATAATTGTAGGATAATGTTGCTGATACTTGACAAAGTTGAGGAATTGTTTATGCCTTTTTTCCTTGTTGCTGGGTAGTAATGTTTTTAAGGTGCACAATATATTTTTCTGCCCAGATGTGCAGAGGCTGTCAGAATAATAATATAGCATGAGAAACTCTATCTTTTTGCTAATTTAACCTGGAGAGACACTGGCCACTAGGAACATTGGTCAGCTCTTAGAATCTGTTCTTCCTGGACTTTCAGAAAATACTATTTGTGATTTTGGGGCAGGTCAGAAGTTTAAGCAAATTGTTATATCTGTGCAGTCTCCATGCGTTAAATAATATAATTACTTTAAATAAATTATTCAAGAGCAGTAAAAATATTATTCAATAACCTTTTTAGCAAATTCCTGCCTAGTTGGATCTGGGTAATTGGAGTGTAAGGTTCACTGCATTTGGCACTGGAAATAACCCTCGTGAGACACGGACTCGAACAAAAGCTAGTTTACTCAGGCGTAATGCGTAGCGGTTGCAGACAAAGCCAGGATTGGCTTGGCACAGTTTCTTGCAGTGTTTTATAGGAGTCCCCCCTTGACCCGTAGTGCCCCGGGTTCCGCCCCTGCCCTTGTCCCGGGTCACCCCTCTGCTTGTCCTGTCCTCCCTCCCCTCTCCTTAATGGCAGATTCAGTCAGGTTTCATTGTCCTCATGATCGTCGTCTTTTGTCCGCGTTGTCAGTGTGCTCGTGGGGCTTTTCTCATGTGGATGGAATGGGGTTTCTTAAGTCGGGTTCCAACTGGTCGCTGATTGCCTCCGGATCGCTGTGTTCCTGAAGCATTGAAATCGGCGTTGCCCGGGGCGTCTGGGGAACCGCCTGCGCTACAACGCTGCTGGTTCCAGTTCACTCTCGGCCATGAGTTAATTGCCCCCACCTGCCGGCACTTAGCTTCCGGTCTGCCTCATTTCCCTTCCCCTGCCCGCCTGTGCCTGAGGCGGTGAAATTGACTAGCAGTGGTGAAACTGAACAGTGGCGCTGGCTGTACCAGGCTGAATCTGACATGGAGTACACCTACAAATTATTACAAAATATTGTGGAACGTTCTAGGGTTCAGAGTGGATCAACGTCTGAAAGTTGCAGCCTTAATTTCTTAAAGCAGTGGTGCAGAAGTATTAATGTAAGCCTTTCCCTTTAAATATGTCCTGTAAAATAGTTCCAGAATTTTTTAAAGCGTTGGAAAACGTGTATAGTCCCAGGAGGTTGTCACAAAATGGCACATTAATGGGCATTGCATCATGGGTTAATGCTTCTGGAAGGTGATAAATAGTTTATTTTTAGAACACTAAGCACAAGATAGGAATTTTCTTATTTTTCTTTCTTTTATTCCTTGCCCAGTGATCCATTAGCCAAACATTCTCAGAAGACAAACAGATACTTTTGCTGGACAGATGTAACCAAACTAAATTTGACATTTTAGAGCAAGATGTGTTGTTTTTCCTTACAGCCAGACAGCCCCTTGGCCATTATGGTAAAAAGTTGAGGAAAATGGCTTGGAAAATGCTTTAGCATTTGCCTTAATTGCAAGACAGGAAAGCTTTTGTCTTCAACTAGGTAGTTTTAAGTTGACAAGCCTCTTCCTTTTAAACTGTCATTCAGTCATTTTATTCATTTCATCTCCTATGAATTTGTGACCTTGAAATAAACATGACAGACTAATCTTTCTTCTTTAAAGGAAGCCACAGAAATTTCCTGGGAGGGATACATTAGTCTGTGATGATTAACACATACAAATTTATTTAATGGATGGTAGCCTTCAAAATAAAAAATTATTGTCAGTAAAATTATCTAATGTGATAAAATATCAGAATTGCACCAACAAAATTACAACATATGCTTCTTTTTCTGTTCATTCTGTTCCCCTATTAATGCCTTCTGTTAACTTCTGCTATTCTCTTCTTTGGATAACAATTAAGATAATTATTACCTTGATAATATTTAGAAAGAAAAATACTGTTGTCCCAAAACAGAACTGTTCCCTAGTCTAAGTGACATGGCATAAATTATTGCCCCTTTCTGGCTGTTTGTTAGCCCACCAAGAAATGCCATTTTGATGGCATTTCCCATTGATTTGGTTCTGGTGTCACTGTCAAGTGCTGATTTGAGAGTTGTTAAGCTATAAGCTGGGGATAATTATTCTTTTTTGTCTAGAGACACTTTTAGAATTTTAAACTTATGTGAATGTGTGCCATAACTTTCCTACTCACAAAATGGTTTGTCAGAAAAACTCATGTATAAGAATGTTCACCTTCCCCACCCTACTGTCCCATTCTCGGTTATTTCAGTAGTAACTTCTGGTGAGTATTATTCTATAGGTAAAGATATACTCTGCAGCCAATCAACTTCCTATTTATTTATTTATTTATTTATTTATTTATTTATTTATTTTAATGAAAAGTATGTTTTAAAAGTCTGGTGGCAATCAAGGTGGGCCTTATGGACCCATCAAAGTTGAAATTGCACACGTGCAGAGTCAGAAACTTCAGGCAAGAATTTAACTCAAATCAACCTTTTTCTTTATTAAAGTCCAGTGTCTTGAGTTTATTACATACAAGGGTACACATACACACACTTGCAACACCTTACGATTAAGCTGGCCAGGCAAAAATAGTATGATGGGAAGATCTGAGGTGCCCAGTTGGCAAAGATACATCTTCAGATCCTCTTTGTTCCACTTCTCTTTTGTATAGTAAAAGCTGTTTTTCTTCTCTAAATGAGAAAGTAATCCTTTTGTTTTTCCAAATGTCTGAAGGTGAGGAGATGTCTGGCTCCTTCTACCTTTAAGTGTTGGGATGAAAGTGATAAGACAGTAGCTGGTTGGAATTTGGTCCAGATGAAGTGATAATCTAACATCACCTACTTTGTGTACCCATATCTAATTTCTAGCTGGAATTTAGCTTGCTTGGGTAGCTGCTTTTTAACTACGGCATAGCTATAGTAAGCTATGCCTACTCATTGACTGCTGTTTACCTTTTCTTGTTTTTCTCCTGACTATTTGTCTGCTAGCTGAGTTGAACAGACCATTTTTATCACAAAGCAGAAAGCCTTCAAATTTTCACAATTGCCCTAAATAATGGATAGTAGCAATTGCTGCTGACCGCTAACCATAGGTTTCTCATTTTGCACATCACAGCAGATTATGATGTAAGCAAACCAGGGTAGAAGTTAATACAGTGGGGTTGGGTGGTTTGGCCTTGGTTGCCTAGTAGTTAGACTCTGTTCTGTTCTGGAAGGGCCATGGGTGCATACTACCTCCCTCTTAGAGTTTGACCTTCCTATATGAAGAGGAGATATCTGAAGAAGACTGCTGTTTTGCCTTTTATTTATTAATTTAGAAAATTTATATGCCACCCACACTCTTAATGGCTCTGGACAAATTAGAAAGGTACAATAAAATATCAGTCAAAGTATGCCAGATATTAACCATGAAACTAAATAGTGGCTTTATGAAGTTGTTATAAATATTGTATGTATGTTTTGAGACCCCTATTAAACTGCAATGAGGTAGGGAGTTACTTTAGCTCCAGTGCTGTCTGTTCCACAGTGTGGTCCTTCCATGAAGAAAACCAAATTGATAACTGAGATCAAACATTTTCATTTTCATTTTTATATATTTATATTTCAAATTTGGACACTGCCCATCTCACAAGGAAGTAGGGTTGTTTGGTAGGATCTGCAAGAGGTGACTCATTGATGACCTAATTGGTATAGGACTAAGTGGTCCTGAAGTAACTTGGGTCTCACTTGTATAAAGGTTAATATCCCTTGTGGGCACCTTGAACTTAGTAAAACACTTTCAATATGAGATAAACAAGGAGGCTCCATTCAACACCTTTGCTGCCATGTTCTGGATTACAGGTAGTCCCCAGGTTAAGAATGCCCAGTTTACAGAAAACCCATAGTTAAGAACGGAGCCTACTGTAGCAAAATTTGAGTTAAATATCCAATGATTTGATGTTAAATGTACAATGGTTCAAATTAATTACACAATACTACTTATACAGTATTATACGTTAATACTGTTCTGGCTTACATAGAAATTTGTCTTAAAGACAAATTTGGAATGGAATTTGTTCTTAAACTGGGGAATACCTATATTCCAATATCCAGACCATCGTCCAGAACAGCTTGATCTCCTAAATCCTGAAGTTCAGCCCCAGGAATCAGCACAGCTCTGTCTTTATGAACTGTATTTTGACTTACTATCCCATATCTAATCTGGTGATTATTCAACCCCTAGTCTACAGGAAAGAATTAGGGATATTGGTGATAACTAGTTATGAGAATGATACTTCTCAGATATTAAATATTTATCCAAGAGAAGTTCATCTGGCTGTGCTATAAACCTTTGGACACCTTTTTATTCCCCAACCACTTCAGGAATTTTGTTCAGAGCTATTTTATTGTGCTCTGTTTTCTTTTGCTGCTGGCTTTACTTTTTGTTTATGTATTTATCCCTTGCCGCTGCTATTTTGATCTTGACAGATTCTGATCTGGTGGATTTCACTTGGAAAGAAATCTCTGACAGATTGGACAGATATAATAAGAACTGTTTCACTACACCTTTTTTGCTTACCCTTAACTTCCTGGGAGGCACATGATAGTTAGAGCCAATTTTTCCAGCCTCTTGCATAGTTTGCCTATACAATAAACTCTTTCGCTGTGTGAAACACTGAAAGCATGACATGTCTGCTGTTGTTCTCCAACCCTGCTAAGATGAGTAGAAAAAATTGATAGAAAACCTGAAAAAATCTACAAAAGATAGAGGAAAAAAGAAAAGAGGAAATTGAGATGGAGTTACAGGTCATAGGTAGAGAAGAACTGAGGAGGTGGAAAGAGATTTGGACAGCTTCAGAAGGCAGAGTTATAAAATTAAGTGAGAAGAAAAAATAATACACTTGGATGCAAAAAGGTCTATAGCTGAGTTAAGGAAGAAAGTGTTTAATGCAGATCTGTGGTGCAGTAGGGGAAAGTCTCCCACAGAACAGGAAGGAAAAGAAATTCATTTAAAAGCAACTGTTATGATGGAGAGGGTGGGCCATGGTACGCCAAGAAACAGAAACAGAAAGAATTAACATCAATGGTTCTGCCATTAAATGAAGCAGCAATGCCCTCCAGGTGAATCATAAACACCGTAAAGGAAAGTTACCTTCCCAAAGGAACTGTAGACGGAAACACTTGTGTGCTCATGTTCACACATGCATAGCTAGATAGCTAGACAGACAGACAGACAGACAGACAGACAGACAGGCACAAAAAGATAAAAATCCTCTGCAGTGCTTTGCTTCTGCTGGTTGATGTCAGCCCTTTGAGAAACAGGTCAAGAAACAGACACCATAGGGATTCAAGGAACCTCTGTCCCCTTTTACAGTAAACAAAATCAATGTGGGGTTATTTTGAGTTTTCTTCTCATGCTTCCTTTTATCTCAGGACTATGTAATCACTTCTCCAGATTCCTCCTTGACAGCTGATTTCTTCCTTCCTTCCTTAATACCTATTTCATATTTCCCAAGGTCAAATTCCGTTACCCTTGCCAATTTAGTCTTGCTGATAGAGGTCTATGTATTTATGCATATCTGTATATTTGTATATTTACCTAACAGAAGCCACAGTGCGCAAAAGAATAGGATCTGGTGAAAAAAGTAAATGTAATCTTAATTATAAATTTAAAATGAATGGCATATAAAATAAAGGAACCTATTTATAAAATTAATTGATCCCCAGTCCAACCCTTCTCTTTCACACACACAAACACATGATCATACACATGTTCCCCTCCCTCTTTTTAGGAGAAGCAGCCAAAAAAAAAAAGAAAAAGAAAAATAGGAAGGAGATGGGTCAAGGAGAAGGGAGATAGGTAAAGGGAAAAGTATCTGAGCAGAGAAAAAAAGACAGAAGGGAAATATGAAAGAAAAGCTGAAACACAAAAGCAGGCAAGTGCTCCTTCCTAGCTACTGCTAGTCTCAGCAAATATTTATATTTCTGGCCATTTTTTGTTTTCAACAGTATCTTCTATTCTAGTCAGTGAATTACCCCAGTTCAGAGGTAGTTGTTTGTCTTCCTTGCCTTCCTATTGGATAATTAGAGTATTTTGAAAGCTTACACTATGTTTAAGACATAAATTTCAAAAACTAGTTGTGTCACTAACCGAGGACTTTTTCTTTTGTAGAACCAAAGGTACAGATGGCATTGCAGCATCATGGACCCCAGAGAGTACCAAACACTGAGCAAAATGGTGTAAAAGTATATAACCATCAAAGACACACTTCTCGAAATGAACCTAGGCAGCCAAGGAATGAGAAGCCACCTCGCTTTCAAAGAGATAGTCAAAATTCGAGGCATGTTACGGATGGAAGTGGATTATTGAGAGCAAGGCCTTCTGAAAGGCAGAATTCTCTGGGCCCTGATCAGTGGACTGAAGAGAAAAATAAGTGTGATAGACTTTATCCTCGGAAAGATTTTGCATACCCTATAGCTAGTCATTCTGGTGACCTTCATTTCAAGAGGAGGGAGACCCCTGTGCAAAATAGGCCAGGAAAAATTGGGTCACTAATTGAAATGAAAGAGAACTCTGCTGGCCAAGATTCAGCTGATAACAATAACCAGAAACAAGGAAGTAGGGAAAGTCAGATACATCACCCCAACAATTTCTGTGATAGGAAAACATTAATCCTAGCGAATGAATCTTTTACTGCCTTAAAAAACGAGCAGCAATTTGGTGTGACTGTAGATTACTCAAATCCAGTTAGAACTGAACATTTTTGTTCTGTACCAAATGGCGATTTGGAACATTTCCCAAAAGGAAGGAGAGTTGGACCTATTAAACTGCCTCCCCCCAATATGGCCATTTCCTTTGATGTCAAAATGTACTATGATCCTGGTCCCAAAAAGCGATCTGGGCCCATCAAGCCAGAAAAAATGTTGGAGCCACCTGTTTCAGGAGAGTATGGGAAAAGCTGGCAACCAGGGGACGAATGTTTTGCTCTTTATTGGGAAGACAACAAGGTATGCTTTGTTCCAAGCCAAAAATAACACGGTTGTTTGAAGTGGCTGTCATTTTTTGTAAGGTTATAAAGTATGATCGTTGGGCTAGGGAAAAAGGGCATTAGCTTTGTAAATAGCCTCCTGAGTTGGTAAAACTTGTCATATCCTATTCTGGTTTAAAAAAAGAATTCAGTTCTTTGAAGCTAGGATGTGTAGAAGCTTTCTTCTGAATCATATGTTTCATATTTGTAGCTGCAGACTATCTTAAAAGCTATTGAGTTCTGGGGATGATAAATTGATCAGTGATAGACTCTTAAGACGTGAGCCTCTGAAAAGTGATCTGCTTCTCAAGGCTTTATAGTCCTAAGTGATCTTAAGAGATTGATACAAAGTCTTAAGCAAGATAGTTATTTTAGCCAGTTTTTCTTTTAAACGATTCAGTGATTAATCTACCTGATGACAATACTTCTTAAGGAGGTGATTCAGTACTAACACAGATCAAAAGTTGGGATTCTTCTGAGAAACTTCAAAACTTAACATAAATGACAACTGCAATAACAAAGGCCCTTATGAATATTTTTATTTTGGTTCTGTCATGCTGACCCAAGTTTTTTGATGGAGGGTAGGGACGGCTTAAAGAACAAGGCAAAAAAAAAAATCACTATAGTTAGATACATTAGAAATTATTTCCATTTTCAGTGTTCAGTTTAATGAACAAAGCCAATACATTGTTATAATGAGTTTTGTTTCCAGAAAGAAAATTATCCCGTTATCTCATGCTTCACTATTGAAATTGGCTAGAACCCTTCATTAAGCCAAATAATTTGGTTGCCATGTAGACTATAGTAGATACATTTTATTTGCACCTGGCACTCGTGCCATTCCTGAAACCATCTTGCACTCTTCAAAGAGGTCATTTCAGTAGGATATTGCAGAGGGAGGGCCTCACAATTTCTCTGTCCACTTTTCTGCATGTTTAGTAATACATATTGTTGTTCTTCTCAGAACATTGAATACCTCAGGGCTTTTACCTCTTCCCAATATCATTACAGGTTTTGTTTTTTTTTGAATGACAAGTTGTGCATAGATTGTTATTTTGCGGTTGAAATATGCAGGCTGACATGGTAAAATATCTTTTTTTTTTCTTTTTCCCAGTTTTATCGAGCAGAAATTGAAGCTCTTCATTCCTCTGGGACGACTGCTGTTGTTAAGTTTTGTGATTATGGAAACTATGAAGAGGTGTTATTATGCAACATCAGGCCTGTTCAAGCTGACACCTGGGTACGTGATAATAAATTGTATACAAAGAGATAAAGTACATATTTCTTATGAACATGGAAGCCATAAACAGATGACTGGTATTGTACTGAGGGTTTTCCAATAAAAACCTGAAGAAAAGAATTCTAGAACTGGTTAAGGTGTTTTTTTATTGCATCTCCATCTATAACTATGCCTTAAGAAGCATGTAGCCTTAACTTCACATAATAACATTTGTAAATTGAGCAATATTCTCTTTGCTTTTCAAGCAAATAATTATTTACATGGAGAATAATATGGTTTTTAAATGCATTCTGCTAGACTATGGATTCTAATTGATGGTTTCCCTGTGGTTTGTTCTAGTTTAGAAATCAGATGAATTCACAAAATTTAAACTCGAGGGTTTTTTCCCTCCATTAAATAATCCTATTCATTGTATGTATACCTAAACTTATCATTGTTTCTATAATTGTATTAATTGTGTTCTTTTGACAAACATATTAAATATATTTGAGCTATAGGGTAGCCATAAGGATTTAAAAGGCGTTGTAAAATGTCAAACATCTTACACATTGAATGTATGGAAAAGTGCCAAATGATGTAATTATAAATAGGGGTTATTTTTCTGAAGTGTGCTTAAAAAGAAAAAAGAAGCTCCTCCTCCTCCCCCCCCACAAAAATGGGCAGGGACAGTGTTTTCACTACAAAAAAAAAAACTTTTGCATTTGCTCAGATTTTTTTTCCCTCCCACTTAGCTCTAGTGGGGTTATTGTATGGAAAAAAAAGAAATTATTCTTCTCCAAACGTATTTGCTTGAGTGCAGCAATTTTTGTTTAGCTCACCTTTTGAGGTTCTGTCTACGTAACCAGCCTCATTATTCATTCTCATATTAATGGTACATAGAAGACAGAACATTAAAATCAGCTTCTGTGTTTTTTAAGCTTGGAAATGCTGCTTTGCATCCTGCATTTTTGACTATTTTAAAACGTTCACTAATGTGTTTATAAATGTTATTACTTCAGAGATCCAAGTTTTACTCTTATATAGCATTAAACATACTTTGGTATTTACTCTTTCATACAAGATTCTGCATCTCTTAGTGCAAGTTCTTCTAATGATAAGAGAAATACTGTAATTTGAGAGTGGGGAAGGGCAGGGATAGATACTAGATGTCTAGTAGATATTAGATGTCTTGAAGGAAGGAAGAAAGTCAGGTGTATAGTTGATAGTTAAAGGTATCAGTTCATCTACAGTGACTTCAGAGTTACCTGTTGAATATTTATAATAATAATCATGGCCATTGCTTCAGTGCGTGACCTCAAATTATATATAATACAAGTAAAATACATGCATTCAGACTTAAAATAAACAGACTATGTCCAGACTGGACTAAGGCGGAAGGTTCTCACTGGATTTCATGGGTTTGGGTAGATCAAGAGTAGGAATGATGTTTTAATTCCTGGACATCTCCAGAATACTCCCCATACTGTGGTCTGTAAGGACTGTCCAATTAAATATTTTCTTTTCTTGCAGTACTTCATTTTGGAAGGGCACTGTTCTCATTTCCTTTGCTACTCTCAAATTCAATCATTTTTGTCTGTTAGTAAACCAACCAAAAAAAGTACAGTTTCTGGAACTATAACTTAACAATCTTCTCCATTACTGCTTGTGTCATGATGGATGAATAGCATTCATTTAATAATAGCAAAGCACATGGTACAGGAGATAGGAATGAATTAAAGAAGCAAATACATTTTAGTTTTATTAAACATAAATGAATGATTACATGAATTCTGTATTTCTTTTCATAAAGCAATAAATATGGAGTGTTGAATTAGCTTTTACTATGTAGATATATCGAGTTTTCATTAGAAAATGTGGACAACAAAGTACTTGCATTTCCCTTTGTTGAAGGATTGTTTAACCTTTACACTTGACTAGAGAATGTACCCATATATATGTAATCCACTGTTGTGCTAAATGTGGCAGTGATCACAGAATAAAGGCATATGTTTGCAACATATCAGCCCAGACTTAAATGCCATCACCATAATAAACTCTTTTCTCTTTTTAAAAGCATGCATTGTTCAGACAAAGTTAAGTCTGTGCTGTAGAAATATAAAATAAACACAAACAACTTAAACCTAAAGTGTTATATGTTATTTTCTCAGATTTAGAAATGTTACAAATGAGTACATGTTTAACAGGGCCTCGTTTTATTCTCAGTATAAGTTTTTCTTCTTACTTTCAGATATCTTTGTGCCTTGCAGTAGTTTGTCTTTATTTACAAAGGTAGAACTTTAGCATCTGGTTATAGTAAACTATTTGTAGCTTCATCTGTTCCTGAATGATACAGAGATGATGTTGAGAGAAGGTGTTTTAAAAGCAGATGCCATTTTCAAATATATATATTGGCCAGTAATTTAGGTTCCTTTCATAGAACACTTGTCAAATTAACATTCTTGATAAGAGTCTCCTGTGTATTATAGAAGATTTGCTTAATGTATTCTAGAAGCATTTTCTAACTTCAGGCTCATGGCATCGTATCACTGCCCTCCATACATTGAATATATCCTTGAAGATACACTTCTAATGCTTCAGTTGATTACAGTTTGATCTACATGTTAAGTTTTTAGTTATTTCAGAAAACTCAGTGCCAAGTATTTCTCCAGTGCCATTTCCAAAACACTAACTTTACAAGTAGTGTAAAATTTCCAGTAGAGCAAGAGGGTGAATTGGTTTCATTCACATCAGGAAGGTCATACACTGTGATCTTACACAGATGTGAATCTGTCTAAGGGTTCAATATTATTCCAGAATAACTAGACCATCTGTATGATATTACAGTGATAGGATGAATTTTGCTTCCCAGGAGGTTGTTTGTGATATGATTCTAGCTTCAGTGGAAGAAGGAATAATAGAAAACAATTTATATGCAATTGCTGTATGGTGATGACCAACTTTTACACTGGAATATTTATCTGGATTCTTTATTTCTGACTGGGTTAACAACCTTATGGCCAAATAAATAGTAAGAGTTGTAGAATCCCAAACTGCTGATCCTAGGCACACTTCTTGACATTTCTATGCAATTATAATGCAGCATTTTGAAGATAACAGATCAAGATATTGCTTGTAGCTTAAAATTAATAAACAGAACGTTTTTATTTGATTTAAATTTACTTAAATTAATCTCGTCTATCTTTCCCTTGTGATTTTTGATTCACTTCCACTAGCTGTGACAGCTGTCAGATTTCATTACAAGGAAAGATTGGACCTTGGGTGAGAACTAAAATTAAAATAACTTAAAAAAGAAAAGATCTTGGTTGACACGTATGCTAAATGTCAGAAGGATATATAGAATAATTTTAAAAGTAAATGTGGTCTATTCACAGACTAAATTTGAAATACATGTGTGCTTAAAGGCTCTTTGGTGCTGATCATCTGATCTGCCAGCCACACACATTTGACTGTAGTCGTAAACATAAAAATCATAAGCTGCTCTATATCCTTTTGCTCCAACTTGATGCCAGCTGATAACAGTTACCCCTTCCAAAAACTGGATTTCACTTAGACATTTTCAGTGTGCTTCAGAGCAGACATTCCATCTTCTGGTTTCAGAAAATTCTGCTTTCACTTAACACATATGATTTGATATGTTCGTTTTCTCATAAATATATACTAAAATGCATTGCTGTCCTGAAATAATTAATTTTGTTTCTTGTGGAAGTAATTTGTTGAAGGGCAGAGATCTTCCTGGACTGGTCAAATTTAGAAAGATTTGGAGTTGTCCACTTAAAGCATGGCTCCTCCAAAACAGGTAGAACTGAATGCTTCCAAAAGTTCATTAGTAATTTGGAAATTTAGAGGGACTGAGAGGCACAATATGACACAAAAATTCTTTTTTTCCTTGTCTGAAAGTAGGCCAATTTCACACTGCAGTGATGAATGGTATATTAATATAACTTGCCTATTTTTTCTTTAAAGGGGGAATGTAATTATCCTCCTGAAATTATAAGACCCCATTTCTACAAAAACAAAAACAAAACAACCCTCTGTGTCTTCCTACTAATGATTGTCCCTGGACTGAGTGTCATTTATACCAATTGCCTGCCAAAAATACAGGAAGTGAGTGTGTCCTTTCTGGAATATTCCCCACCCCTGGATGTACCAGGAGGACTATTCTTGTAAAAAATATTCGGAATTTATTCTTCAAAACTTTTTACACTTAATCTTAACTCTTAAAGGAGATTAACAATGCCTGTAATGCAATTTTTCCCAGTTCTGTCAGGCATTATCAGTTCCATTTTTTAGTCAACCAGCACAAAAACACATGTACCAATTTGTCTGAAATTTGGCCGGCTTTGTCACTCCATAAAAGGCCACTAGTCCCGGAAATTCATCTTGATGATGGCAGATGTCCATTTTGATTGCTTTTTCATGAAAACAGTACTTGGATCAGGTAATAAACTCAACATTGCCATGCTCATTTGATTTACATTATGTACTCTGATCTAGGACCACTCTGTATTTTGGAAGATTCTGCACTCGCGTTATGCAGTGTATCATGCCACTTACCCTTGAAGCATTTTATTGTGTGAAAGTGTGAACAGATGGAAGCATCTGTTCCATCCTAAAATTCTTTAGTATAATTAATTCTCAATATAATGAGAAATCATGTATCGGTGCCTTTTTTTGATAGAGACAGAATCCTTAACAGGGTTGAGTCAATCTAAAAAATATAGAGAATGAAAGCAATGCATTTTTATGTTTGAGATCACCCATACAGATGCACTTGCTGAGAAGAGGTGATTTGCTATGATTCCTGCTGTATGTTCTGGAATGGTTTTTAAATGCAAATGAAGATCTGCAAATAAATTACCTTAATGAGGAAGGAGTACAAACAAAGCAATATAGTTTCTGATGCTGTTTTATGCATTTTGTAATCAAGCTTTTTAGCACCTTTATAAGAAGGAGGAGAAAAAGGAACCACAGATTTTATTCCAAACAGTGGTCGAGAGGAAAGTAAAGGAATAGCAGAATATCTGCAGGGCTTGTTATTAATTAAATTATTATCTTATCCTTTAAGAGTACACTTTTTTTTTTTTTTATTCAAATACCAGTCAATAGAGAAGGAAAACAATGCTACTAAAAAAAATAATGTGCTATTTTCCTCTCCTACTCATTTTCTGCTGCTAGGTATTTGTACATATGATTAACCCTCAGTCCTGGTCCACATCAGGGGGAAAATTCAAGGGCCTGGGGGCCGGGGGGGAATATACTTCTGCAGATCTACAAGGGTCCAGTTGCTGAAACTGTGACCAGGAATGTGGCTTTTCAGGAATGATAGTCCACCACATTTTTCCTCTCGTGCCGCATCTGAATTTAAAAGTAGTCAAAGGTGGCCAGTTTTATATAGCTTTGCAGGTGAAATGATGCTATCCAAGAAAAGTATCTCAATGTTTTGAAGTATTTCCAAAACATTGTACAAATCTTATTACTGCTGTCTCAGTATTTCCATTAGAAATGTAAAACTTATTCAAAGCATGCTACTAAATGTATCTAAGGCAAGTATTTAGTTTTCTGAATATGTTGAGAAATATAAACATAGACCCAATATATATAGATTGAAGAATATTAACAGAATGCCTCATTATTTTTCACTATTTTTCCTTCCAACTATATTGCTAAGTCCTTGCGTAACAAAATAAAAATGTACCACCTTTTTTTTCTTGGCACAAAAATTCTTAGTAACTTGTTTTTTTTTCAATAATAACAAGAGGGGATTTGGTGTTGCAAATGAAAAATAATCCAGCTTAAAAATGATTTAATTTTGGTGTCTGTAGTGAGCAAAGGTTCCCCATTTTGTCAAATAATACTTGATTTTTTTTCATAATTTAAGTATTTGCTGTGAACAACCTGCAGCCAGAATTAGTCTGTTAAACAATATGAGATGGTTCATTTGATTCAATTTCCTCACGTCCCTCATGCATTACCTTTAAGGGTTCGCAGCAGCAATTCAGTAATGCTTCACTTTTTGAAACATTTTTGGTTTGGTTCTGAAAGCCAACGAGGAAGTTTATAAGTGCTTAAAATGTAGCTTTTCATAACTTGTGTAATCATAGCATATTCAGGTCTTGCTTATTTGACATTATTTGGTTCTAACGTTCAATCATGTTGAAAAATATGAGCCTTCATCAGCATATAGAAATGGCCTGTGAAAATAAGCTGCTGTTTTAGATAACCCTGCGGTCCTGGCAATGTGGAATTAGTGCAAGATGGCATCACTCACCTCCCCCCCCCCCCCAAAGTGGCACTATACATGCATATTTAAGAGTACAACTAAATTTTGTTTTCAGTTTTATGGATGTTTGGACAACAGCTATTTCTTCTGCCAAAGTTTATTTTAGCCACTTTCAAGCAACTGAACGGTGCTATCTTCTGTTGAAAATGAGAGCCTAGCTATTTCACACTGTCATTCTGACTCCAAAATTAATAAAGCTTAAGTTTAGATAAACTACATCCTTGGAATGGTACTGATATTAATGGGAATGGCCATAAATCCCAGAAAAAGACAACTATTTTCTTACTATGTTTTTTTATTATGTCAATTACAATTGAAATGGATCTTGCAATGTCTTCCAGTCATTTTTTTTTTCCTTTTAGACCAGCCCACACAACAAAAAGCTGGCTAAAACTGTTAAATTGTTTGATAATTGCTCTAGTGGAAAATCTACTAATTCTTCTAAATAAACTGTTTCAGCATTCTATCACTTTTTAAAATATTCTTTCTTTTCTAATTTTCATATTTCCAGTGGCAGTACTCTAAGGAGCATTTGGATTATATCTTCTTGATATGTCCAGTTGACTTTTTATAAGTTTCTGTTTAACCTCACAGAATGAAGAGCATAATGCTTTTGATATTCTTAACTTGTGAAATGTCACTTAGAATAATCAGGAGAATGATTAATTACCAGCTTTTAGGTTTTTTAGGGCCTGTCTAGCTCACCTAGATGAAATAGCCAAAAGGACAGTAACAGATCAGAATGATTTAGCAGAATATATACTGTGTGAAACTCAGTATACTGGAGTTTGGAATGTTGAAAAGAAAATTATTAGGCAGAAGAAACATGGATCTTGGAGGGCTGTAGATTGTGATTCTGTCTTTACAGTAACGTTTCTGGACACTGAAGGTTTTATAACAGGTTCCTTGGTAATGATGTCTAGTAATATTGATATATTTTAGCTTCTTTTTCATTAAATTATACAGAGGTCTTTGTAGTGATCTGTGCATCTTTCAAAAACTAACATACAGAACTTTCTATAATTGGGCAAGTGGGACACTCTTTCCTGTGTGTATCCATAGTGATCTACCTCTTACCTTCATTGATTGACTGATGATGACGATGATGATGACGATTTCTTCCATGGAACAACATTTGGGGTTTTTTTCCCCTTTGATTAATTATTTGTTTTTCTTCATTTTTTCCCCATCCTTGTCTTACATTTGGACTTGTTTTGCACAACTGTGGTGCCTTCTTCACTCTTAGTAGTCATCTTTTTAGATATGTTACATCTTGAAATAATAAGCTGCATTGAGCAAGAGCACAGAGATTATTACCACTATTTTGGTGAGAGGCATATCCAAAACTTAAGTAGTCTTTGTCACCTGCTGTTTCAGAAACTAAAAAGGGGAGGAATAGATTGTAATCTTGCTTACATTTTAGGAGCCTTTATTTGAAGCCTTTTTGGTCTAATCTGTACTAGATACTCATGATTAATCTTTCCAAACAGCTGTTTGGAAATTCAGGATCATTAGTCAATATTTATGTCCATCAATGACCAATAAAAATTCAGCAGAGTTTGTGATTGTTTAACATTTTTTCTTTAAATGGTAATTTCCACTCAGCTGGGTCTTTTCATTTAGAGATTCAACTCTTATTCAAAAGAAAGGCCCAACTCTGAAGACCCAAGGTAAAAGTTTTTCCTTGGGTTTTCAGAATTTTTCCTCAAAATATTTTAGCATTTCTAAGAAAGTCTGAGGCCAGCAGCAAATTCTGGATCTTCAGTATGTAAGTTCTTCCATAGAACTGAGGAAAATTGGCACAGTGACACTTGCACTCTTCCTTCTGATTTTTTTTTCCACATAAGAGTTTTATTTGCCTTTTATTGGGCTTAGATCCTTATGAAAAATAGATCACACCTTGATTTGAATGATTTCAGTATGTATGCATTGTTCTGGGAATCATTAGTTTCCAATATTTGAACTGACTATTCCACTGGATTATTTAGGGTTTATTACTACTGCATTGCCCTTGTTCAGTAGAGGATTCAGATTTCCTACACATAGGTGATTGAATGTTCACTTGACAGTAACACAATGCTTTGAGATTACCATTCCTGTTCTTTGCTTTGTGGATAATTAGCCATAATTATCCTGAAGTAGACCTTAAAATTTCAGCTTGGCTACCAGCTCCCTGTTGGATTTAATCATTCAACTATTTGAATGCAGAAACAGATTCCAGTACAACCAGCTCATCCAGAAGGGATATGCTGTCTCGACAAAGAAGAGAATCTAGTTGACAGCGTCCTCTGAATGTGGACTTTCCAACAATGTGGACTTTCCAAACCTATTTTGTAGTTAGAAATGTTTGTAGACTGTTTCACCAAGTAATTCTAGTAGTTTTCTAGTCAGATGTGGACTGATTGAGCTGTGTTAACTACAAACTCCAAAATATGGTTTTTACCCAAAACTGATGCCAAAGCTTTGTGCCAATTTTTTTTAACTATTCTACTGAGTGAGTAACTGACATAGATAGTTTGAGGAGCTATGGAGTACCCCAAAATCAATATAGCCCCATTAACTTCAAACTTGCATCCAGCTTTTGTATCAACTTTGGGCCATTTTGTTCCACCAAGTCCAGGTTTTGTATTGCTCCCACACAAACGGTTCCAGCTTAAAATTAATTTTATGCTAAGTGAATGGAAATCATTTTTTTTTTTGCCATTTAGTTTTTGGCAACTCATGCACTAAGAATAGCAAATGTTCCTCACTTCCTATGTAAATCTATTTTAGTTCTGATTTTAAAAGAAAGGAAACAAGATTCAAGTGCTTAAACAGCTTTTGTAGTGCCCTTCATAAGGGGACATCAATGGAAAAATATACTCAGGTACAACGATAATTAATTTACTCAGCTTGTAATACTTTTAGTCTACATAAAATGTTTTATGTGTTCAAATTATATTAGTTGTTTTGTTTGTGTGGCTCTACTATGAACAGTATCTATAATCATTCATATAATGGGCTTTGACAAATAAAATTTGGAGAGGCTGGTATTCCAGCGCTAAAACCAAAAACCTTTAAAAGTCATTTAGTTCAACACAGACTTCAGAGGGATGAAATATCAGTGCATAGTGTAGCTATTAACCAGATTAATAATGTGTGTGGCTGAAATAAAAGCCTTTATGTAACCTTTCAAACCATTATGGAGAAGTGTAACAAAACTTCTTAGGTCAGCCTAATTCTTCGAACTGCACCCCTTCCTAACTTTAAGCCTTAGAGCATTGACATTGATTCTTGAGAAAGGGGCAAATCTAGTTTAAGAAGATACGAGAACTGAAATCTACATTCATGAGGGGAAACTTTATCTTGAATGTGAATAAAAAGAGATGTTTTCTGTAACTATTATTTTAAAAATGATTGTTTCTGCTACTGTTACTACTAACAACAATAGCAGCATTACAGTATGGCTGGGAAATAAGATTCTTATTTAATCATGTAAGTTTGAAGATCAGATGTAAGATACCAAGATACCATGCCCCCAGTGACAATAGTAATCTAAAATCAACCTAGTACAGAGAAAGTGGCATGATGTATTAAAACGGTATCTCGTGCTTCTCATCCAAAGAGTCAGACCCCTTCATGTCATCCAACAGACAACTTCTCTATCAGAAAAAAGGCATTCATTTTAGTTATGGTAATTGTCTGGAATTCTGACTTTGTTTCGCAAAGTAAAAAGATGTGACACCATGATCAAAAATTGCCAAGTAGAAGAAGAAGAGCAGGAAGGAAATACAAGGTGAGAACAATTACGATTGGCAGGCCCCATTATTTTCTAAGGACTATCAAAGAGCTCTCATTATTTCTAATGGACAGTCTTGACCTTTTAAGTATATCCACTGGGGAGAAGGTGAGATTCACAGAACTGACCTAAATTTGGATGTGCTCCAGACATACAGATGCACAGTCATTATGAAAAGAGGGCATGCCAATTATTTGCTTTTGCAGAAGGACATTCAAACTTGATTTGAAATGTCTGTATCTGCTTAATAATAGGGAGACAAGACCCAACCTTAGTGGGATAAAGCAGTTCAGAACTAGTGTAAAAGTTTTGCATTGGTTGAGATTGACACAGATATGATTTTAAGTGCTCTGGTTTCCCTCAGTGAACAAGGCAAAGTGTGTGTGCGTGTCAGGGGAAATACAAAAATAAGACTTGGTGGGCCTGAAAGTTTCAAAACCAGTATAATACTCTGGTGCAGATTTTGAGTAAAAATAGTAAATTGTTTTTTAAATGTTTCCTATGAAGTTCAAACTGAATTGTCTATGGGGTACAAAAATCACATGGTGGAACAAAATGGCACAAAACTGGTACAAACGAGGATAATTTTTTTAGTAGAAATTAGTTAAAATGACCAGCCTTTGGAGAAGGGTTAGGATTTATTTTCTTCAATACACTTCTTTTATTTATTGCCCTTTACAGTAATCACAAAGATAAAAAAACAAGCCATATTCTCATCATCCTTGATGGCTGGGGGACCCATAGTTGGTGACCCTGCTTCTGTCCTACAGAGATTAGTCTTTTCTCCTAGAGGCATCAGACTTCATCTCTCAGGAGTGAAGACAGATTATCCACCCCAGGGCCTTCATCCTCAAACTGCCCGAGTGTGACATATTAATTCACAGTAAAATGGAATGACTTGTAGATGAGACACATAATCAAATGATTCAGTTTTCTTTGGTTTTATTGATTTACTTGTTTGTTAGTGTTGTATCTCCCTTTCCCTTCAGGAGTTCAAAGCACTATCTATAGCACTGCCTCTTCCCTCCCTCTTTTTTTTTTCCTGAACAACTTGTGAGGCAGGTGACTTGTTCAATTTCCTGGAAACATTCATAAAATTGCAGCCAGAAGGAGGTTGCATATTCCTAGAATGATTGCTGTAATGGTAAAAAAAGTAGAGTGTCCCTCAAGGAAGCTTGACTTTTGAAGTCTTTATGAAAATATCCATGTTTTTTTCTTGCAACTACTTCTGGGTTGTTCTCCACTCCAGTCCATCATGAGCTGTGGAGTTCCTAGAATTCTCCATGCACTGACCAGCTTGGAGCCTGCTTAGCTTTCTAAGGTCATTCATGGTCAGCTAGCTGGAGTATCTTAAAAAACCAACTTAATCCAACAATTGATATACAATCGTGTGAAAAAAAAGTACACCCTCTTTGAGTTCTATGGTTTTATGTATCAGGACATAATAAAAATCATCTGGTCCTTAGCAGTTCTCAAAAGGAGGTAAATACAACCTCAGATGAACAACAACACATGACATATTACACCATGTCATCATTTATTTTACAAAAAGAAAGCCAAAATGGAGAAGCCATGTGTGAAAAAGTAAGTACACCTTATGATTCAATAGCTTGTAGAATCACTTGCAGCAATAACTTGAAGTCATCGTTTTCTGTATGACTTTATCAGTCTCTCACATCGTTGTGGAGGAATTTTGGCCCACTCTTCTTTACAACATTGCTTCAGTTCATTGAGGTTTGCGGGCATTTGTTTATGCACAGCTCTCTTGAGGTCTCGCCACAGCATTTCAATAGGGTTGAGGTTTGGACTTTGACTGGGCCATTGCAACACCCTGATTCTTTTCTTTTTCAGCCCTTCTGTTGTAGATTTCCTGGTGTGCTTGGGATCATTGTCCTGTTGCATGACCCAATGTCCGCCAAGCTTTAGCTGTCGGACACATGGCCTCACATTTGACTCTAGAATCCTTTGGTATACAGAGGAGTTCATGGTTTGTTCAATGACTGCAAGGTGCCCAGGTCCTGTGGCTGCAAAACAAGCCCAAATCATCACCCCTCCACCCCTGTGCTTGATGGTTGGTATGAGATGTTTGTGCTGATATGCTGTGCTTGGTTTCCACCAAATGTGGTGCTGTGCATTATGGCCAAACATCTTCACTTTGGTCTCGTCTATCCAAAGGACAGTGTTCCAGAAGTCTTGTGATTTGTTCAGATGCAACTTTGCAAACCTAAGCCATGCTGCCATGTTCTTTTTAGAGAGAAGAGGATTTCTCCTGGCAACCCTTCCAAAGAAACCATACTTGTTCAGTCTTTTTCTAATTGTACTGTCATGATATAACATTTAACATGCTAACTGAGGCCTGTAGAGTCTGAGATGTAACTCTTGGATTTTTTGCAATTGCTCTGAGCATTGTACAGTCTGACCTTCGGGTGCATTTGCTGGGATGTCCACTCCTAGGAAGATTGGCAACTGTTTTGAATGTTTTCCACTTGTGAATCATCTTTCACACTGTAGAATGATGGACTTTCAATTGTTTAGAAATGGCCTTATAACCCTTCCCAGATTGATGGGCAGCAACAATTGCTTCTCTAAGATCATTATTGATATCCTTACTCTTTGGCATTGTGTTAACACACACCTCAGTACTCAAGACCAGCAAACTCCTAACACTTTGGCTGTTATAGAGGTAGTCACACTTGCTGATGATCAGTTGATCAAAGGCATTTGATTAGCAGCACCTGACTGCAACTTAGCCTCTTCATACCTATGGAAGCAGTAAGGGTGTACTTACTTTTTCACACATGGCTTCTTTCTAACTGGAGATTGAATTACAATTGTAAAAAAGTGGAGGAAACAGATTGGAAGTCTGAAAGTCAACCTCAATATTAAAATGTAAAGACCCTGGGTAACAGCTGTTGGAATTGTGCATGTAATTTCTGGTAGAACTGATTTTGTTTTTTTAGAAGGTATCAGAAAAGTAAAGGAGAATAGGTTGGTATACCAAATAAGGCCTGGTTTTGAGATTAAAAATAAGAAATGGTATTGAGTGTGAAAGTATTTTTTTTATTATTATTATTTTAATCCTTACTTAGTTCAGCTGGCTTTTTCCACAAATGTTATGAACAAAAGGTCTGGTTAACAAGGACAAATTCATTTAAGACATCTCCAGCTCTTGAAAAATGTTTACTTGTGATATAAATAGTATAGCAATACATATAAGTGTTACCTTAAATTTCCACATATCTATGTTGGATTATAATTGGACAATTAAAAAATAGTTATATTTCAACTTATATTCATCTTACACTGTCTCAAATGCTCTTCAAGGCAACATGTTCAATCCTTCAAGATTGCTCTCTGTGAACATACCTATCTGTGCATAACATCAAGCTATTATGTGGCTGGCTTCTTTTTGACAAACCATGAGGAAGGGAGTTAGCAGAAAACTATAATAAGCAACCATAGTTTGCTTTCACTGTGATATGTCACTATGAATGAACCAGAATCTTGTTCTTGTACTCTGCCTATCCCATTTAGATATTGAGAGAACAAATCAGGGAAAAATACTGTGACTGCTTATTTTTAAGGCTGCTTCTTCAACAAAACCTGGTTAAAATAATCCTAGCTTATTGTTATATATGTTTGTATAATTATAATTTTACTCACCATCCTCAGTCTACAGCTCTACATCTGTGGTATGATAAGAGTTAGGACATTCATCTGGAGGGGGAATGACTTAATCTGCATTGATCTGTTTGTTTCATTTCACTGGATCTTGTACTTCAGAAAATAGTAGACCAATTCAGAAATTAAATTGGGTGGTAGCAGTATTTATAAGATAGCATCAAATAGGATTACATCATGTACAATCTAAACACATTTTATCCAATTTACTGTTGACCATTTCTGCCTTTCTGGAAACAAAAAGAATTACATAAACTAGGTATCATGTAAAATTTCCATTACATGTACTCTGTGACCTGTAACAATAGTGAAAAGACTACTCATTTATCACACTTGGCCAGTTAATTCACTTTGTCAGGATTCACCATGCTAATATAATTTAATATAGTATAGAAGTTCTTGATTTTGTACGATTGAAGCAAAACCCAAAATATCGCTGTGGTATTTTTATATAGGGCATAATTTGAACTTGAAATGGTATGTGTATGTTAATTCTCAAATTTAAGGGACATGTAGGAGTCACAATATCCCTATGTGTAATTTCAGCACAGTTATCATACTCTATACCAGGTCTTACTAAGCATTTGAAGGGCAGCCATGCAAAATACATTGGCCCAAGCAAAGCGCTGTTCCTCAAGGCACTGTGGAAGTCATCTCCACCAGAAGGCTTGGTGCAACTACTTGAAAGGCTAAGTTGTTTTGCACATAGTATATAAAATATAGATAGACATAATTTTTTCTCCCACTCAAGGTCATCCATGGAAGTTAAATGCAGAGAGATTCAGGATCAACAGATGAACCCCCCCCCCCCCATACAGCACATGTTAAACTGTGGAATTCACCTGGCTTGAAACTGTGAAGGAAGGTGTGCAGCTGTTTCAATTGTAAAGTTAGCACAGGTCCTATCTGTAGCCCTGCTTAATGATCTGCTGAACCACCATTAGCTTGGAATATGCTTTGAATACAACTGCGTAGATAGTATGTTGCAGCTATCTAGATATGAATCCAAAATAGGGTCTCTTTTGACAAATCTGCAGTGATTAAGAGTGGCTGGATTGGTGCCCCAGGCAAAGTTGGGTAAATAACCAAATTCAGTGCCTGATCTAGGAGCCCCATTACTGGATTATTCACAGTTTTGCAGTTATTTTCCAAGTTGTAGGATAGGATTCTGCTTATCATTGGTTAAATAAGGCCAATTCCAACAGAGCAACCCTTTCACAGCCAGTCCTGATTATGTTTCATCTGCATATCTCTTTGAAAATCTCCTTTAATGTTGAGTTGTAGTCTTAGGGACTTCACAGATACATGTAGTTTTCTTGGCAACAGTACTGAAGGATCTTTTCCGAGTTCCCAGTCCAACTTATAGTCCTACTGTTTCTATGCTTTGACACTGCTTAGATGGTTAATTGAAGCCTTGTATTCCTTGATCATTTCCTAACTCTCAGGAAGCATTTTACTCCTTGAAAAAGAAGACAAGGCTCTCCTGAGGAGGAAGAAACTGACAAGACAACTGATGGAATGGGACAGATTGATTCCCGTGTCTTATTTTCCTGGTGGCAACAAGGTTTAGACCTGGAGTGACCAACTCAATATCAAGCAATAACAATATCAAGCCTACATATTATCATGCTTTAGTTCTAACAATAGTCAGAGATTTGGATCCATAGATGATAATGCTAAACTTATCATCCAATCAGCCTGCTGTGTATTATCAACAAATTATATGCAAAACTTATCTACAAAGATGTGCTGACTCTAGAACAAGCAGGTTATAGATCAGGCTTCTCAAAAGTTGACCACTTTGCATCACCTGTCGGCAAAGGATGCCAGTTTACCAATGGGCGCTCTCTACACTGCTTTTATAGATTTGAAGGGGGCATTTGACTCAATTCCACGTGAGAGTCTATGGAAGAAACTGGCAATTCTCCCTCAACCACTGTCTTCTACAAATAATGCTGATGCTGCATGTTGATGCTGCATGAGGGCAGGTTAGATGTCCCTGTGGATAACTGACTGTGTCTGTTCCACCCTCCAAAGGATGTATTCCAGCTCCCCTAGAATTTATTTTTTACATTGCCCTTGCCAAATTCATATTCCATAGTCCATCTCTGGCTCACAATTCAGGGTCCATGTTATTAAATGCTGAAGATGATGCTATTCTGTCTCTTAAGTGGAGCTTTGATGAATAGTTTGTGTGCTAGCACTATTTTGTCAGACCACAAAATAACTAGGCAAAACCCAAGGTGGTTGTAGTTACTTGGATAAATTGAAACATTAACAATACCTACATTGAATAGGTGAAGGTCTTCACGTATCTAGGTATTTATTTTCAGTCCTTCTTCTGCAACATTACTCTTCAACTCTTAAGTTGCAAATGCAAAAATATTCTAGTGCAGTAGCCTGATACTTGAGCCATAACTACATGTCCATAGCAGTCAACTTATTAAAAGCCAAAATACTAAACTTGCACTGATAGACAGTTGCACCTCCCCATGGAACGACCAAATTATGTCTGATCTAATTACTGCAGGTTTACCACACACAAGCACACCCCAATCTATATCTATGCTGGGTCTCTGGAGAGAAGTCAGATGACACAGATGATATTTCATCTCTACTACAATGAGCTTATGTATCTGTCCCTTATCAGTCCCAACTACTTTCATCACATTTTTGTGCCCTTGCAAATAGTAGGTGTGAATACCTTTTCATTGTGCTGATGGTGAGATTCAATATATCCCCATCAAAAGCATTTATGTATAATTTCAGATGCTGAAATTAAATCAATTGGATGTGCACTTTGAAGTGTTCCATAAACCATTCTTGGAGGTTGGAGTTAATCTCCCCTTTAATCATAAATGACCCATGTTGGCCCCAACAGGCAAACTGTATTTCCTACTCAATGATCAGTATTCCAAAATTTCCAGAAAAGTTGGAAATTCAGTTCTATAGCAACTGTTGCTCAGCTTTGTTTAATTTCTGTTATGAACAGGGCTCTTAGGCTGGCTGCTCTGTATTTTAATTGTGTTTTTTCATCTACACCCATTGAATATTGATTAATTGGTTATATGCCATCAAGTTGTTCTTGACTGTTAGCAACTACACAGATTTTCTCCATGACGTTCTATCCCTAACCTAGTATTTTAGGTCTTTCAATGGCTCTACAACCATACATAAGTAAAATACAACAATAATATCCTGGATGGATGGATGGATGGATGGATGGATGGATGGATGGATGGATGGATGGATGGATGGATAGATAGATAGATAGATAGATAGATAGATAGATAGATAGATAGATAGATAGATAGATATTTCCACCTGTCTCTCGGATGATGCCTCCTCTTTTCGAATTTCTTGAAGAGGATATTGTTTCTGAATGGTTTCAGGACTACAGACCAATGGTTACTGTAAAATACTAAAATTTTCAGTTGTGATACACTTTTTTATGTATTATGTATTATATTTGTATTCTACCTTTCCTCACAAGAAGCTAAGGTAGTTCCCTCCCTTGAAGTTTCTTCCCACCATGCACTGTGTGATTGGTGACATTTAAGGAATATGAGCAGCCCAGGACAGGCAATGAATCCCATTGGCAAATCATTTGTGTCATTCTTAGAATGGTACAGAACAGAGTCCTATCATTCTCTGCTTTTCAGGTCCCGTTTATATATAAGTTCACTCCCCACATTATTATTGCATTCATCCATTCTTCCACAGATAGGGTTCTTTTGGGAAATAAAATATTTGTCCATTAATGCTGTGGCAGAGATAGCCCTGCCTATTTCACTTTGAATATTGTAAACAAATAATTGTCCTTCCCTTGCATTGTAAGAAATCGCCAACTTTTAAAAACCCTGAATCATACACTGAGCATTGTCAACTGAAAGTCTCCTTTTTCATCTTTAGAAGTTTCCGTACTCATTTTACCTAACTGCATTTATCCTGATCTCAAACATACCCACATTTGATCTGTGTTTTGGGAAGAGCCTAACCTGTGACTCGCCTCTGTGTTTCTTCTGTTCCTTTTACAAAGACAATTCCAGGTACATAGAAGCTTTTTAGGATATAATTGTGCTCATGTGCATTTCTAAATCATGTTCTTTAATTGCAGGAGGAGGAAGAAATGACTTACGAGCAAACTTTAGAATTTCGCAGAGGGGGTGACGGGCAACCCAGGCGGTCAACACGGCCCACTCAACAATTTTATCAACCTCCAAGAGCTAGAAACTGATCAAAGGTAAATTATTGCTTCCTACAAGTAAGAATCTAGCTCTGTTCTTCTGGAAGTCCCTTGACATTCTGAGTATCCCTGAAAAAGGAATGTGTATTCCTTTTAAATAAAATATCTATGACACATATGTCTGGCCTGATTCATGATTGGGTGAGAAATGCAATGGAAAGTGGCTTATAAGGGTGAAGAGTTGTAATGTATGTCATTTTAGTGCATACAACATGGAAACGGTTAAGTCACATATTAAAGGGGGGGTGACTTAAATGTCTTGTGGTGTCTCTCTTTTCTAAATGTTCTCTATATAATCATAACACATACAAACTGTTTTGTGAAAATGGTGAAATGATCCCACGTTGTCCTTTTTCCCATTTCAGATATTCATCGTGGCAAGAGCGTTCTGCATTTCTTCACGCCTGAAGGGTAATATTTCAGAAAGATGCAGACAGGGAGTACAGAAATCTACCCACCACAGACTTTTTTTTAAAGTTAATGCTGTGAAGCTAAACTTTTTACATATGAAAAAAAAAAAAAAAAACATTGTTAATACTGACATCAATAAAAGCCACCATGCTCAACATTGTCTTTGCTTTGTGTTTTCCTGATTGCATGAATTATTAGTGAATGCAGCCCTAATCCCTCTTATTTCAAAGAATTGATGGACTCTATTAAAATTTCAGACTTGAAAAGTTGAGAACTGAGAAGGACCTGTGTTTTTGCATCAGTATACAGAGGCTGAAACATTTATTATTGCTACCCCAATAATGTTACTGCCCAATCACTTAAGGCTTTATTAGCATGCATTATATTTACCAGAGTACAAGATTCCTGCCCCAGAGATCTTACAGCTCAAAATCTAACCCTATGGAAACAGAAAAGAGGGGAAAGAATATGCAATTTTCTAGGTTACATTTTGCTTATGTCCAGAAGAACTACAGATTGCAGCCAAAGACTAGTTAGGTAAGACAAGGAACTCAAGAGACTTCTCTTTGGACCCATATCACTACTTTATTACTGTCCCTAACAGTAGAGCACAACCAGGGAAGCTTCATTGCAGGTAGTCCTCGCTTAGCAACCACAGTTGGGACAGGCACTCAATCGCTAAGCACTAAGTGAAACATCATGTGACCGTGACAGGCTTACAATCTCACTTCAGTCGTTCAGCAAATCACTGCAGTTGTTAAACAAGACATCACATGACCACAACTTGCGATTTTACTTCTGGATCTCTCTCAATTCTGCTTGTTGGAAGCTGGTTGCAAAGCACACGAAAGGTGATCACGTAACTGCGGGACACTGCGACAGTCATAAATGTGAGGATTGGTCACCAAGCTGTTTTTTTTTCAACCATCATAACTTTGAAGAGTTGTTAAAGGAGGTAGTCGGTAAGCAAGAACTACCTGTATTCAGCTTTCAAGAAATAAGGGGTTAGGATACCGAATCTCAGAAACTGAAAAGGCAAAACTTCTCTCCTCATTTGTGAATGGTTTCCTCAAGATGGGACTGCGTGAGATGTTTGAACCATTTTTTCCCAGCCTGTGAAACTGAAGGCTAATGGCCCTTTCACCAGATAATCCTGGCCCTAAACATCCATCTGCTCTTCATCAGAGATGCTTTGAAATCTTCCCTTTCTCACTCACCCTCAGTCAGTTCTCTTACATTATTCATTATGTCTCCTCCATCACAGCACAGAAAAATTAGCCAAGGTTTTCTCATTGTAATTTATGGACTCCTTCAATTCGGTCCTCAAAGCTACTTGGAATGCATAGAAAAAGATACTTTGTCTCATGCAATTTCATTTCTAAAATAAATCTGAGCACCACTCAGATGTCTTGCAAGACTTGAAAGTGGTGAGGCAGGAATCTCTGACTCATATCGGAGAAAAGCATTTTGTAAACAAGAGACAAATTCTCAAGGCTTAGAAAGGAGCAGTTACATCTTCGTTTTTCTTGAGGCCGAAGATTTCAACCTAAGGTTTAACGTATACAGAAGGCAAGGTTCCAAAGAGGTCCTGGACAGAAGATTTCTTTGTATCTATGACTTCCTAATTCTCTGCAATAAACTACCTATTTAATGTTCTTGTACTTGCATAGGAATATGGAGTGAAAAGAGGGTTTGATACTTGGTACAAAGCCTTGATACGTCCTTGGAAGCATTATGTATTCATAGGAGAGCACATTTTTGAATATACAGTATCCCAAATTCTGGCCCTACATCTCCAAACAGGACTGGGGAACCCCTTACCTTAAAAATCTGAAGAGGTGGTAGATCAGGAGAAGGTAACATGGTGCCAAGAAAGTAACTTTGTGCCATCCAGAGAGAATTTTTTAAAAACATTTCAGTTTTTTATTTCCCCTCCCTCCCTCCCTCCCTCCCTCCCTCCCTCCCTCCCTTCTTTCTTTCTTTCTTTCTTTCTTTCTTTCTTTCTTTCTTTCTTTCTTTCTTTCTTTCTTTCTTTCTTTCTATGGTGCCCTTTTCCATGGCCAATGGTTAAGGATTATATTTCTGAAGTAGGGATCTCCAGACTTTTTTGCTGGACCCATCGCAAATCAACTGGACCCATCGCAAATATACCCAGTTAAAAAAAAACAGTTTACTTACCACCTCTCCTGCAAAATTTCTCATTGCCTACTTTCTCCTGTTCCTTGGAATATTGCCACATTCCAAAATACTTGCTCAATATAATAGATTTGTGAGCCCAAGAAGATACTGTATTACTATTACGTAACTGTGGTTTACAATGCTCGCATTACCCTGTTAACTTAATTGGGCTATCACATCTTCCTTCCTTTCTTCCTTTTTTTGACAGCATTTATAAACTGCCCCAAGTCTTAAGCTTGCAGTATTTTCTGAGTGGAAACTGCAGTGCATAAGCTAAGACAAAACTTGGTCACAAAGATAGAGTAAACCTAACATTTGGACACAACCGTGCATAAGGGGGAGAGGGCATCCATGTGCTTGTTAACTGGCCTTTTGTTGTAATTAAGCTTAGCGTGTCATGCAGTAGAAGACGTGGTCACAACAGTTTCTTAGCCTGGCCCAGATGAAAGGGTTGGGGGTCACAGATCACTTATTGCACCAGAGCATGTCCTGAAGTTTAATGTTCAGGGAGACTAAGTACAGTGTAGATTACATTAAATACTGGTGGATGTTTTTAATTGTAGAATGTTTTTAATATTATTTATTTTATGGTATGTTTTTATTGTACGCTGCCCAGAGACACGTTTTGTGAGATGGGCAGCTATATAAATATGATGAATAAAATAAATAAATAAATAATAAATGAAGGGCATTCTGAATAACACAGAATTTTTTAGTATTGATTGGGCTAAGTGTGTGTGTATATATACCACAAAATAACTACATGCTGTTCAACAAAGGCTTGTCTGTAAACAGAAGATTTAGAAACTAGAGAATCACTAAAGCGTTTTCTAATTTTGCCCCCACCTTACCTGCCATAACAGCGCATTGATTTTTCTCAGCATTGGACTATTTACATAATGTGAAGGGCAGAGGCATAATGAAAAATAATGGTCTTTGACATCCCAATTAGTAAGATGAATGCCACTGGCTTTTGAGGGATATGTAGTGAAAAGATTAGAAATCTGTTTCATATAGCGCTCTTTACTTAAAAGACATTTGGGTGATCAATGAAACAAAAAACTAATTTTACTGAGTCCTTGTAAGTACCTGCCATGCAAAGGTGAGCATTCATTGGATTAAAAGCATGTATCAGATATGAATGTCACTTCCACAGGAAAATATTGCCCACCATTTGTAGTTTTTAGGAAAGGTTGAGATGCAGCTGGAAAAGGGTGACAGGGAAGCCCTATGAGATAAACTTCGCTGGTGGCAGTTATGAAACAATCCACCACATCTCTTTCTTCTAAGCCAGTGTTGTCCAAACTTGGCCACTTTAAGACGAGTGGACTTCAACTCCCAGAATTCCCCAGCCAGCAACCCTAACCCTAACCCTAACCCTAACACTGTTCTAAGCCATCTCTATGAGAGCTCAACTGTCTCTTCTAACTTTTGCTTGACCCATGTTCAGGGTAGGTAGGAATAAAGGGATTGTTATTCTGCATGACGGGTACACAGAATGATGCTAGAATGTCCTGCAAATACCATGAGTGCATACTTAAGTCCTGAATAATAGATCACAGATGTGATTTGTTTGCCCTGCTGGAGCAAATCACCTGACTGTATGTGGTCTTATTGTCTGCACTGCTGAGTCTAAAACAGTTGAGCTGTGTCTGAGAGCCTTCTGCTGACTAGCCTATTCCTGAATAGGGATTCAGTGCCTGGAGAACTCAGAGTTACTGCTGAGCTCTGGGGCAAAGCCTGACACTAACTCAGTTAAACATGTTGTAGAAACAGGACTATCAAAAGGAAACCATTAAGGAGAAGGTAACTGTAGTGAATTATTGTAATTCATAGCAAATTGTTGTAATTGAGTGTAATTCACTAAAATAATGTAGAGAAGAATTGGCTGAGCAGGTTCTGTGTTAATGTGATAATAGGTTTAGGCAGGAAAGGTGGGAAAAAATGGAATAGAGTTTAGTAGCACTTCTTCTGACTCACAGATTTTATTAAAAGGCATAAGCTTTCATGAGCTGCAGATCACTTTGTCAGATGCAGAGAATGATGCATCTATGCATCTGATGAAGCTTATGACTAATTTGTGAGTCAGAAAAGGGGCTCCCAGGCTCCTTTTGATTTTTTGCCACCACAGACTAATGTGGCTCTCCTCCTACAATGGCAGGAAATGTGTGGATATAAGATGAAGCAGGGGGCAGGCAGTAGCTCAAAGTAAGAAGGAAGGGGTTAAATTAAGCCCTGGAGCTTCACCTGCCTTAGACTCTAAGTATTCAAGAGCATGACCGGGCTGAAAGGTGGGCTCCAGTTCTCCACAGATGTGTTATTTACAGGATTCAGGCAGATGGAATGGTAAGAGGAGGCCAGAGCATGAATTAATATTGCTTGAGCTTCAAGTCAAGCCAGGCCAACAGCAGCTGGACTGTGCAGAATGATTTTGTTTGCATCTTCAGTGCAAAGTCTTGGCAAAAAGGTATCTAGAATAGGAAGTCTTTGCCTTATGTTCTCTGTATTTTTATTTCTTTTCACCCTTCTTTTTGATTTGATTCTGATGTCCTTCATTTGCATCCATCCTTTGGAAGTTGGTCTGTATCTGTTATACCTTGTTGGTCTTTATAAGCCCTGTTCTTCTAGTTTAAAGGGACAGGTGCAGAGTAAGACCGTTCTGTTGACTTCACATGTTTTGGGGGTTGGGCTGCTTGTTAAATGTTAAGCCTTAACATTTACTCCATGTGCCTCTCCTGATCAATAGGGGGCAGCATCACACATTACAATGCCCATATCGTCAAAGATGAATAGATGTCTCCTTGTATTCCTGTATCACATTTCCTATAAATTAATTCTTGGGTGATCCTAAGGCATGCTTCCATTGTTTTTAAACTGGAGTTGATCCAAAGGATGAATTAAGGTTTTTATTTTATTATTTGACAGTGGAGGGACTCTATTTTTATTTTGTGCTCCACTTCTAGGAGTGTGGCTGATGAGAATATAGCACTGGAGTGAAGGAGGGTGATGTTTTTGCTTGGGTTTTCTTTGAGTATGGAAGGATTTAAGGGGAAAACAGATTACTTTAAGTCTTGCAGAAACTTGAGATCCCTCTTTCTCTCCTAGCCTTTTCCCAAGAAAGAAAGAAAGAAAGAAAGAAAGAAAGAAAGAAAGAAAGAAAGAAAGAAAGAAAGAAAGAAAGAAAGAAAGAAAGAAAGAAAGAAAGAAAGAAAGAAAGAAAGAAAGAAAGAAAGAAAGATTGATTCCCATTCAAAGGGAATCCTTGGAATTGTACCAGAAACTATGGGTTGTTCACTCAGGTTTATGCTATAACAGATGTAGTAGTTTTATTTCCCACTTCTTTGGAGCTTCTTTTCTTGTCCCATTATTTATTGTTCTATGCATTTTTCTAGTCAAGTGGGCCTATTTAGAATGTCAGCAGGGGATCTGTGGCTCTCTAGATATGGTTGAGTTACCACTTCCAGCATCGATAACTGGCATGGCCAACAGGCAGGAATGCTGGGAGTGACATCTGGAGGTTTATATTACCCTTCTCTAACTGTTCCTTCTTGTTTTAAATACCTTAACTACCTTAAGGGGTTCTGGAAGATAAAGATGCTGTTGAATCAAGCTTGATTCTTGACTTTACCACGCCATTTGCTTGGTGGCATTACTAAAATAGTTTTGCATATCATGCCTCCTCCCATGGTTTATGTCTGACGCTCCTTAGCTTTGGAGATCTGATTATGTTAGCTAGGAACTACCACCTGCTACACATCTTATATATCATATATTTATGTTATGCCATTGATTTCTGGGATCTGACAATGTTTCTGCTTCTTTACAGTGCCCCCGATAAGGGCGTCTGATTTTAAGAACCAGTGTTATTCCAGGTTGTACTGTTCCTATGTTGTGTAATGAAAACAAAAACAAAGTGGAAGCTGAAAAAGTTCCTGGGTCTTTCTCTTTAGAATAGAGTTTCTGTAACAGAATACTATTCATCATCACAAAAAGAAGTGTGTTAAAAAAAATAGGCCCATGGGCAAGATTTGGGTCAGGGCTGATAATGAAGAGTTTGTTTGTCAGCAAATGGTCTCAAACTGAGCTTGTCTTTTTTCCAGACAGTAGACTTTCACTGATTTTTTGCAGTGGAAAAACAATGACTCTCTTGTCCTTGAATTACAACTTTCCCATGTGATTCTTCTCCAAACAGTGATTCTACCAGGTAGAGAGAAGTTCCAGTTCTAATAAGGGTAAAGGTAGAGTCCTTCAGTTGTAATTCATAACCTTGCAAAGAATATCAGCATAAGCAGGTCTTGTATAGAAGAGGAAGAAGAGGAGGAAGAGGAAGAAGAAGAAGAAAAAATGATCACATTCGTATTCAGCACAACAGGAATCCCAGTTAGAGAGCCAGTCTTAGTATCAATTCTGCACTTACATGTCCTCAGAAGCCTAAAATTCAGCATTTCCTTTTCCACATAAACATTGATAGGGTCTAATTGTCCTGCAAAGGTGGCTGATTATGTTTGTATGTTACATCTTGTAATTACCACCAGGACAATAAAAATGCAAGTCAGAACACTAACATTGCTTAGGGAGAGCAGGACAGGATTACTAGTCCATTTTCCCATGACCCACAAAATTGGGAGCTGGAAGTGCTGCTGGTTCAGTTTTTTAACAGTTGAAGTAATAAATTCTACTTTGGGAAGAGAATGTGCATAACTTTGTTTCTGAGGAGGTGGCCTAGAAAGACAACTGTGTATTCTGTCCTGGATCTTAATGACAAATTCTTGGGGAGTTGAAACAGCTTCTAATAATTGTTAGAGAGACAGTCTGGTGTAGGGGTTAAGGCCCCAGGCTAGAAACCAGGAGACCATGACTTCTAGTCCCACCCTGGGCACAAAGCCAGCTGGGTGACCTTGGGCCAGTCCCTCTCTCTCAGCCCTAGAAAGAAAAAGAAGGCAACAGCAAACCACTTCTGAAAAACCTTGCCAGAAAACTGCAGGGACTTGTCCAGGCTGTCACCAGGAGTCAACACTGACTCAAAGGCACAAAAATATATTAATGACTTCTTCCATTCCAGATTAGCTTAGATGAAGTAAAAAAATGCCATTTAAATATTGCACGACCATGTTGGATATACAAATGTTATTTCTAGCAATATATCAAAAACCAAACCTTGCAGGTTCTGTTGAACACCTAAGTTGAGGAGTACTTGTACAGAAGATGCAAAGTGTTAATATACACGAATACTCTCCTTTTAGGGAAATTGTTAGCAAAGTGATATTCATCACCATCCAATTCTGTAGAGTGAAAAATTAAATGTGATATTTAGAGAGTGAAAACATAATCTGATATATAATAAACGAAATGTCATCTGCCCATTAAATAATTGATGCAGTTAATTAATCTAAATTATAGTGATAGGACACTAACCTATATTAGTCTCAGAATTGATTAGACCCATCATGTTAGACATGGATAAAACACTCAATAGCAATTAACCATGATTGGTGAATATTCATATTTAGGACAGGTTTATAGTGTAATGTAAAGTGAACTGTCCATATTCATAACAACAGAATACTGTATACATTTTAGGATTGTGCAAAGCATTTGTCGGCGTGTTTCACAGATACCTCTGCCTACCCAGACAAACTGGAAAGGTCTTTGAAACAGTCCAGATGAGCCTTTGGAAGGATGCAACCTTACAACATGTGAACCAACATCTGTTTGTCTGCTTTGCACCCTAACCCTAAAACCTTTCCTATGACTCATGAAGAAGGCAACAATAGCTGCTACAGAAAGAAAACTTTGTACTTGGTAAGTGTACGGAGTGAACACGCAGATCCTCCTAGGAGGAGAGTCCATGTATCACAGAACCGTATGCATGAATATGGTCTAGGATGTATGGCCATTGTAGTGTCTCTAAATTAGCATGCAATATACTGAACTGCCATTGCTAGCTTAGGTCCACCATCTGATTCTATGCAGCTAGTAGCACCCTCTCCAACCAATTAGTTCGGTTCTGTGGGTCAACTGTGCTCTGCCAGTCAAGTGAGCAGCATCAGAGAATAGGAAATAAAGCCCTTCCATGCTTTCTCTCAGCCCTGTTCATCTTTCCCCACGTTCTCATTTCTGCACACATTGCTTTTTGCACCTTAGGGGGAAAAATAATAAAAGCAATGCGGGTTTTTCCTCTACACAGCATGCTGCAAGGTTTTACTCTTGCAGCAGGTCTGAAAACATTTCTAGCAGAGAATTTTTGAAATTATCTGAAGCCTTCAATAAGTTAATTTGAAGAAGGGCTCTAAGTTACTCCTGATTATTAGAAACTTAACACAGATTCTTTTTTTTTTTTAACCGCATACATTATTTCTGTTTCTGGGCACAGTTGTTGGGTTGTTAAAGCTGTTGGACCATTATCTGAACTTTAAGAAGCTCTTCTCCAAATAGCTCCACCTTGAGAGGATGGACAGATATGACTTCAAACAGGTCCTTCTCCATTGTGGCACTTCTTCATGGAAAGTGTTTCCTGGGGGTGCTAAACTGGTGTTAAATTGTCTTGCCAGCACCATGTAAAAGGCTATATATTCACTCAGATATCTCAGGTTGTCAGCCTACTTTTTCAATTTCTTTTCCCCCAAATCTGCATCCTCATGTCTTATTTTTCTTGTGCTTAGATTGTGTTTATTTGTTATGTGTCAGTTTTAATAATGCACTATAATACTGCTTTCGTTTGGAGGCATTTTACCTGAAAAGCAGATGGCATATTTTTTTTATTTTTGTTTAAACATAGAACAAAATTGTATATTCTCTTGCAAATGCTTGCAACATGTGCGTAATACATGCTACCATACATCTTTTTCAAATGGGAGCTGAAGGGAGTGAATTTTGAAGTCAGCAGGTCTGATTTTTGAGTGGACACAAACATCTACTCAGCTACTGCAAAGTGATAGCAACAGCATGTCAGAGGAGGGTGAGTTTAAGTGTGGAAAGCAAGCGTGCTCAGCCCTAAATGTGTTGGTTTCAATTCTAAGATTAAAGTGAAAATGCTAGATTCTTTCCAAGGACAGCTTAACCTCCCTAACATCCTGCTATTGCGGATAATGCAGAAATATTTTACTGAAACTTTCAGAGAGCATCCAGACATTTCCTATCAATTGGATTTTTCAAGAAAGTCTTGAGGAATGGGAACCAGCTGGCAATGAAGGACTGAATACTTTGAAGTATTCTGGTTTTGGTAAGAAAGTCACATTTACTGATTGTGGTGTAAGAAAGTGAGCATTTCCCTCAAGAGCAGCAGAGATGTCACTGCAGAAAGTGGCTAGAGGTCCCTGGGCTCCCTTCTCCTGACTGTTTGGTACTAAACCATTGGGCTGAGCAGATTTCAAGGAAAGCTGCTGCTGATGTCTGTTTTATGTGGGGATCCTTGGGTTTCTTGATTTAATATCCTCTTAAACATCAGCATTTTGGTTTGAACTTGCCTTCGTTATTCGGTGCCCCAGGATTCAGATCAGCAGACAGCTGCTGCACCTCTGACAACAGCTGCAGTGCAGCAGCGAAAGGATGTTTGTGGTCTCTTTTCCATCTGTGCTTCCAAGAAAGGGCGAGCTCTGCCATGCAAGATGACCCTGGCATGCACAGAACTGCAACAACAGAAGGTAGAAGGAGTGTTGATGGAAGGGTGTGTGCTTGATAGAAGGAAGGGACATCACTCCATGGAATTAAAAAATGCATGGATTTCTGGGGTATTCGTTCCCCTTACTGGCATTGCACTGTGAACAATTTTATCACTTAATGAGATGTTTGTGAAGAGAGCTGTAAATTTTCCTTACCAATTCTGAATTAAGTGTAATAGAAATACTTGCATGTTTTACTGGCAACAACAGGCCTCTGACTTGTTTTTATCCAACACTGTACAATTTTGAGTGTGCCGTTATTTGTATGAAACATCATAGCAACCGTGTTTACTTCCCCATTCTTTATTTTTTTTTGCCTATTTCATACTGCACAGAACCTACGTAGAGGGGTAGATAGGTTGAAGACTTTCAACTGCTTATTTTTTATATGTGATATGCATGTGGTCTTTGCAACAGTGTGCATCATCTTGGAGGAACATCATTTTGTTTCACTAGTATGAATACCTCATAGCTACTTGCAGGGGACTTCTTCCTAGCCATCATTAGAGGGACTTGTAATATTATGAGTTTGGGCAGAACTCTAGAAAGTCTCTTCTGATCTAATAATTATTGTTTACATTTTCTCTTTTCTTCTAAGCCATGGTTTTAATTGTTTGTATTGAATAACCCACAGGTGTCTAGGTTCACAAATCATGCTAAGATGTCAACCATGCTCTGTATGCCACAGTGAGTTTGCACCTAAGCCAAGCAAAATGAACCTCATGTAGGGTTAACATACTGAATCATGCCTTCGAAGGTTTGCAAAAAAATAAATAAACGTGATTCTACTTCCAGTATGGGCTATGATAGCCAAAGAGGCTTGTGATAGGTGATCGTGGCTCAGTCTTTCAATGGGTTGTAAAATAGGCTCTCTGTAGGTAAACTTTTGCCAATATGAATCCAATGGCAGACAGGAATCAAGTGGAGAATGGGAGGGCTCATGCTGTGAACTATCATCTGGTGATAGTGGCTGAATACAGAAGAAAGTAACAACCAAACAGAGAAACCTTATTGCAGATGATGACATGGGTGTTCAGTAATGCAAGAACACAACCTCTTTTAACTTCAAAATACAGACAGCCTGTGTCAGTGCAAAGCTTTTGTGGATGTGACCTGACTTGACCTTGGCTTTGGATCTACTGGACACTACCCTTCTTGAGACAGTTGAATTTGAAATAGATAAATGCTTGCTGTTTCTAAATAAAGATTGCATTCCAAAATGGATATGAGAATTTGGCTGAACTTGGTTTTACAAGGATGCTGTTTCAGAGTCATTTTGTGAAGAAGAGTAATGCCAAACTGAAGGTCATAATTTTTGAGAATCAGGGGCATACCTTACATTTTGACAACGTGTTGTGGATGATCAAAGACAATGGTAGCCATGATAGGTTTATCCATTCACAAAATGGTTTCTATGGTGGATGCAGCCAACCATAAAACATCTATTTACAAGACTTAATGATAGTTGCTAGAGGAGTTAATTTGTTACTGTAGCACCTCTAGATTTTTTGTTATCAACTCCCAATTTCATTCTCCTCTAGGCAGGCAGTCACATTGATAAACAAAGCCATGGGTCTCACCCATCTGCCATTTTTATTTTTAAAGTATGTCTTTGGGAACCATGTAGGGCCCAGAAACGTTCTCGGAAATAGAGACCATTTTGAGGATGGTGCTTCATTTGGCTGCATTTTTGTTTCTTTAATTTGGTTCAAAATTAATATGTTTAAAAACATAAAACAAGGTAAAAGGGGAACCTGGTGAGACTGGTGTCCCCAGATTGGAGGACTTAAGAATTAAGAACTGTTTCTTTTTCCCTTTGTCAATTCTTACCATAAGGTGTTGCTGCTATAGCTTTTCACACATAAACAGAAATTGACCTGAAGTGTTATGTGAAAAAGTTCGGAACTCTGTGCCAAAAAGTATACCTCCATGGGAATTATGACAAAATGAAGGCCATTAGGCTTGGCTGCTGCAGATACGAACGTGAAAATTTGTCCCCCCAAGACTTAGCAAAAATATGATTCCAATATTTTGGAGTTGGAAAATATAAGCATTTTAAAATGAGATCAGAACTATTTTTAAGTCTTTTTTAAAATGTCACTGTAAAGGTTGGCCATTTATTGCTTTCCAATACTAAATAGGATAAAAGGATATAAAATATTTTAACTTACTACTAAGAAATAATGGTCCACAGCACATCATGCTACAGACTGCAGAAAGGTTCCCTTAAGTTCTCAGCTACAGAAACTCTTCTTGTTTATTGGACTAAACTCTCAAGCCCCAAAACTAGTTTCCACATAAATGCATCTTTGAACATAGGGTCAAGTAGAGTAACCCATCGATTTTTCTAGAAAACATGTTTGGTGAACTTAAATTGCTAAGAAACTAATGGGATGGGATTTGGAGAATGAAAGGATGAAATCACAAACAGCAGATTTGTTTTCCTGGACTTACCTTACATCTCTGAAAAGCCATCAAATAGAAATATAATAGAAAAAGGGTTGTTTTTGTTATATGTCCTGGCATATTTTGATGGCAATTTTGGGGGGGATTTTGGCAAAAGTATTTGGCAAAAAAATATGGAAAAACCTTTTTGGAGACTATCACATAAACATTTCCATTGGGAAATCCTTTGTTAAATTGGAATATTTTCTTCCCTGATGTAACAGTAACAGAGAAGAATCTTTATTTGTTGGCAGATTCGATTAATATAGTACTTACAAGATGCTCCATATGTGATACCAATGTCAAATATTTTAAATATGTTGCTGTCAAGGTGATCTCTTGGTAGATATCTATCCTATTAACACTGATGTCAAAATCTTTTAATTATAGCTTACTTTATATTTACCCATCATGTGCTTGATTTTCATAGTACATTAGGATTTATTTTATTTATTGATCAATTTTATTTTCCCCCCAAGATGGAGTCAGAGGAATAGCCCTCTTAGCAAACTCTGATCGATTAGCTTTCTTTTGGGAATTCACAAATAATGGCTACATCCATCTTTGCCCAAAGCAGATAATCTACCTCGGTTTTCCTTTGTCTCAGAATTGTAACTTTTTAAAACCACTGATTTAGATAAGAGCAAACTGCTTCCTGAACCAAGTGTCCATTCGCTGACAATACTCTCTGTGATGTGCTGGAGAATGATGACCAGAGGAGAGAGGTGACAGCCAAGATCATGGGGATAGCTGGGTAATAAGGAGGAAACTTGGCATCAATTGCTTGAGGCTGCTAAGAGAAAGGACCTCTCCTGCAGAGGGAGGGAGCTTGATAGAAGCTTGATCATTCAGGGGTTGTACCTTGAACCCTTTGTTGGGTTTTCGTGCCACCTGAATAGAGCTGAATTGTTGAGAACACCTGTGTGTATGTCTTTGTCCCCAACATTTCGGGTATTTGCAAAGAATTTAAACTGCTGCAATAGTGAATCCCACACAGTTTCTAGCAGTGTACAATTGGACATCCTCCCCTCTTTCTGGAATATTATTTATGCCATAACTCATAGGCTACCAGCTGTTCTTCACGAGTCAGTGCAGGTGGCACTCAAGCTTGGATTGGTATGAAAAACTGAGACAAACACACAGTAAGATACAAGAGGAGTCAAACTGTCATTCTCACCAACTCTTTCTCCCTGCAGAAAAGATGATTGGCAATGATAAATCTCTCCCCTTTTCAAGCTGTTCTACCCCAATTAGTTTGTGCTAAAAGCTGGAGATGCATTTTTTGGCTGAAACATTTAGTTGCCGATTTCCAGCCCTCCCGCCCCTCCAGACCTTTTCTTGGGGGTACTTAATGAATGACAAACAAAGTGCCATCTTTCATTTAGTTCAAATTGTCAGCACAGAAAATTTACCCAAGGCTCCATACAGAACATAGTTAGAAGGTATTGTCAATGAATCATTCCTTTGTCAGCTACTAAATCCATCTGATGATTTTAAAGGACATCCTAGGAGAGAGCTTTGCTATCTTACCTTGTATTGCTGATCCAAGAAATACTTTGTTCTCCAAAGTGACTCCTTTTATTATTTTTCTCCCCAGCTCCACTCTGTGATAACAGCTTAGAAAAGACTGAGCTATGTTTGGAAAGAAAGAAAGAAAGAGAAAATGGGACTAGAGTACATAAATCAAAGAGCAGGATAAACAACTGGGGAGTTGGTTGGGGTTTTGTCAATGCAAGCTGATTAAGTTTCAATCAGCTTAGAGCTTGGGCCTGCTATTGCTGTTTCTGCCTCTTTGTTATTGCTTGTAAATAACAAGGGAAGACAATTCTACCCATTGACATGTAACCTGCACAAGGAGGAAAAGGCGTGTGTTTTGATTGCCAAGCCTTGCTTCTATACTTTCTATACTTGCCCACTTCCTAACCTCCTTTCTACTTCTGCCTGCTGATGGATCATAATGCTCAGCTTCATTAGAATTCAATGCAGTAGTGATCAGATTTGTAGTTGCAGACCGGCACCAATAACCACAGGAGCCCTTGTAGATTATGCTAATTATGAATCCATTAATTAAACTTGGCAAATTCCATAATCTCCTCTGTATAATTTGAGGCCATATTAATCAAGTTCCAGTCATCTAACCGCTCTTATCAATAAAACAAAAACAGGTATGTTCCTATGTCTCATGTCACCATGGAAATATTTTGATTTAGTTTAGTTTGAAACTCATCTATTGCCCAGCCTCTAGCTGGAAAACTTGCAAAAAGTATCAAGTACACTGATTACACATTCTTCTTTCCCTGTCTAAGCACTTGGCTGATCAAGAAAGGACATCATAGTTATTTTCATTCATGAACTATAAAACACCTAACTTCTTCCGTGGTTTACACTGTAGCGTCTGTTGAAGCATTAATAGTTTATGTAGATAAAGCAGGGTTGAATCCTCAGCGCTTTTTTCCCTTTTGTTTTGCACTTCTTAGAATGTCCTCTGGCCATGATTGCTGAAAATAGGTGGTGTATTTTCTGCCTTTTTCAAATAAGGAGCACAGTAAAACATTTGAACTCCAAAATAGGATTTGCATAGATTGTTTGAAAAGCAATGCTCCAGAAAACAGAACAAAACTGTCAGCCCCACCCACTTACCTTAAAAGCTTATCTACTGGACCTTGGACCTCTCCCAAATGTCAAATGTGTCCTCCAGCCCTCAAAAATTTCCCACCTTGAATAGAAAGCAGGGATGTCCATCGACACTTAAGAACAAAAGCCATTTTATTTGACCTGTTGGTGAGTTCCATCAAGACTTGTCTCTGCTATATTTCAGAATGCCTCCATATGAAGAGGTGCTGCAGCCTTTGTGACCATGTTTAATATTCTCTGAATGAAATGTTGAAATGCTTATTTTGTACCAATTTGTTCTATTTGTATATGAAACACACAAATTTAATTGATCAAGCTAAATATTAACATCCTACCATGTTTCCTAAGGCCATGAATATGAAAGGACCTGGATCTATCACTAGAATGTCCACTGGATCTTTCACTTCAAATCATCGTGGAAAAGCTTGAGAATTAAAGGAATTTCTTTTACCAGTTAACCAAGATTCAGGCTAATCTGTCTAGGGGCAGCCAAGAAAGCTGTCTGTATCTCAGATTTTTTTGCAGCTCAGATCTAACAGCTTTAAGAAGTGCTAATCAAGCATCACAAATTTTGCTTTTATTTATTTTCAGCAAGGTTCACTCTGAATGAAAAATATTTCCCCTTACGTTCCCTCTGTAGTTTCTAATCAGTCTGACTTCACTCAGCCCAGTGATTCCACTGAATCTTATATCTATTATATGGATATGACCATTTTTAAAAGAAATCTGGACTTACCCATCACTAATATGGGCTAAAGGATAACAGCCCTTTATACAAGTCCTTTTTTTTTTTTTTTGCTTATAAGAATAGCTGCAACCTTATTTGTATCCTGCAAAACTGATGTGATGTCACAAACACAGGTTATGTGTGCAGGGATGTGGGTAGGAGGTCAAGCCAATATCAAGCAAACACCAGCCTGATTCAATGAGATCTTGTCTCGCAAGAAATGTAATTGCAGTAGAGTGATTTACAATAACAGTCCGAGGCCTTATTAGCAAACCACTTTCTTATTTGATCTTAGTTATTTGGCCACACTTCATAACTGAATAACAATAAATTATGGAATTCATAGCCTTCCTTTACCCTCAATTGCCTTTCCAGAATACATGCTATTCTTTTTTTCTCCAGAAGATCGATAGCATTAAATGTGTGCTGAGAAAGTGTGTGGGGGTTGGATTAGGAAAAGAGAATTGGCATCTTTTTATACTCTACCTCACTGTTGCTATTTGGAATGTACAAATAGATATACTATCCGGGCCATGAAATTCTGCATTCCTTTCTATATTTTGTGCATCCATAAACACACAGCAAAATCCACTTTTTGTACAGCATTTTTTAAAAATATGACATTATGACTGATTCAGCACCCTCTGCAAATGGACCCCCTTCATGCTCTTTGGCCAAACGCAGCCTCAAGATTTCCACTGATGTTGTTGTTTTTAAAAGAAGGACTGTCACTTTGGCATAGAAAAAAACTAACTCAGCCATGGATTACGCCTTACTAAGTAATGTGAAGCCAGCCAAAGGTAGATTTGTGTTGCTTTGTGTTCCAAGAAGGTGGGAATATAAATGCACTGCAGTGAATTAAATGATGGTTAGAGGTAGTCACAGAATTGTAAAGACACGACAGTCAAAGCTGGAAGCCAAGCATTCAAAGGTGGGGGAGTTTCAGTCTGTGAAATCTGATTTCTCATGCATCTGTAGTTAGGATCACCAGGCATTCCAGTTAAACTCTATATCACATAACTTTATGTGCTTATTTGATTTATTCCAGAGTAATGTGTGCCAAATTAAAGACAGTTGTTGCTGCTGCCATTGTTGTTAACATCAGGTTACAGGTCTGTTTTTTCCTTGTTAGACAGTAACCAGACTGCAAAATGTGAGATACCCTCTAGAGGGCAGCAAAGAGACATTATCATCCTTTTTCGCCATCTAGTGGTCATCCAAATGTTTGCAGCCCAGATCTGTACCCCTAGTTTTTCCCATAAGCTTCTGACTCCCCAGTATTTTCCCACCAAAGACTGCATGGCATTGTGGAAGAATATGCAATCATGACTATTTGATTAGTTATTACATTTCTTCAGGCTAGATATATTTAGTGTCCTTTTATTTTCTGTGGTTATTTTGTACAACACAGAGGCATGTACGTTCGCTGAATATGCATTAAGACTCTCTCCAACATGCTTAGTTCAAATGAGTCATCTGTCAGTGTCTGTCAATTAATACTGAACAACATCATGTCTTGTGAATCTATTGTGCGTTATTAGCTTTTTCGTACTGCTGCAGTCTTAGCATTCTCTGTCACTGTGGATTGTGCTTTGAACCAAAATCCTAAATAAAACAATGCATTGTTTTCAGCTACATTTTAACAAGCCCATTGATATTCTTCTCCACATATCTTTCAAGACTAAATAATACAAAATTGCTGTAGCAATGGCACCATAGGTTTCATTTTATGCTTACACCCTTCAGTGCAGTAGAAGTAATGGCTAGTGATGCATCAGATCAAAAAGCATTACATCATGCAACATTCAAGGCAGTTTCACTTACTATGGATTGAATGTTTATCTGCAACACCATGAGTGCCTCTTCCAATTGGGAGCTATGAAAATATTCTGAAACCATTTCCATCCTCCCTGACTGTGGGCCATATACATTGAAGTTAATGGACATTGTACCAAAAGCAGATGTATAGCCTCATGCAGGAAGGTGAATCTAGTCTTTCATAGTGTGTTTACAAATCATAGTGACTAGGTTCAAACAACATACACACACACCCTTGCACACAAACAAATGAGTAAGACGTAGTAAGCAAAAGAAATGAAATAAAGGATATGAGAGAAAAAGAAATCTTAAATCTAGTTTATATGAACACCGTTCACTGTTCCTCTCTGTACTTTTCTATCCTTGCTCACTTATCTCTAATTTCACCAAAGTTCATTATATATTTACTTATAAATATATTAAACAACCAAGGAGACATCATACATCCTTGTCTTACTTCCTATTCACTAAGAGTTTATTCTCACACTTGCCTTACTTCTGCCGTGTACATGGTAGTTCACTGTAGCTCACTCCAGCTCATAAAAGCTTCTAATAAAATTGGTTAATTTGAAAAGGTGCTACCAGATTCCTCCTGATTTTTTACTTCCCTCATATATCATTCTTATCATATTCAACAACCAACCTTCAACTCCATATTCATGCAAAACATCCCATAATTCAAGCCTTCATACTACTTCATGCACTTTCTTTAAATCAAATGTACAAGGAACTTTCTCACATTCATATATTTCTCAATGACTGGTTGAATAGGAAAATTTGGCTTGCACACTCCCTGCCTATCATAAATCTTCACAACTTTTGCTCATTGTCATCTCTTGCACCCTTTCAACTAGAATTCTTCCAAACACCTTCTTGGGCATTAGTCAAGCAACTTGTTCATCTGCCTCAATAGTTTAAGAACAATATTCATATTTCATAAGTTCTCATGGAGTATAGATCAAATCTATTGTTCTGAGAGCATTTTAACTCAGTTAATTCTAAGATAATACGTTTATCAAGATAAAAGCCACTTTGGAGCCTGTATAGAGTTGACTATGTACAGAATTGAACAATGTTATCTGGGCCAGTATTAAAACACATCACTTACTTTATGCTTCTGCTGATTTATATGGTAGCTGAATACATCTTTATTCACAATGTAAACAAAATGTGAAAATGGCATGAGAGCTATAGTATAGAGGCTATTAATATAGTTTTAAAGCTTCTGGTTTGTATAAAATGGCTTCTTTGCTGAATGTCCTTTTGGGAGAAGGTAATATGTAGTAATTAGAATACCCAGTCCTTTGGCAGGCACTTTACAATGATAGAATTCCAAATTCTGAATGTTGACAGTAACTTGCTTAATTTCTAAGTTTCGTCAATCAACCAACTTCAGCAAATTGTAGGAGAGCTTCCACAGCCCAGGAATTTCCCTAACTGGGAGACACTGGCTCTTTACAAAGGGACATTGGAGATTCCCTGTTTATCATGCCCCTTAACCGTAGTGTACAATCCAGGAAGCAAATTTCACATGGACTTTCTTTAATATTTTAATGCCAAGAACTAGAGGTTAGAGTACAGAATCTTGAGAACTAAGATAGGACGTTTCCAATTCTTCTTTGTTAATGGGTCTTTCGAAAGCTTTTGATCCTCTTTTTCCTGGACTATTTGGATGATCAACTAAGAATCTGTTTCTGTGATAAGCCAGTAACAACCTCTGCCATTTACTCAATGTCTCTAGAGATGCTCCTTCTATCTCAGCACTACATGTCATATGTCATATCAAAGGATGTTGTGAACCAGAGCCTCTAGTGATTCTTCAGCAGAGTCCAGTCACTAAAAATCTGGACAGGTGCTTAGAAGGTAGGTAGGCTCAGCCTTAAGAAAAAGGCCATTTGCACCAAATTACGGAGGCAGTGAAGGACAGGAAGGCCTGGCGCAATATGGTTCATGGGGTCACGAAGAGTCGGACACGACTTAACGACTAAACAACAACAAGCAAAGAACTTGTCTTCTGCCAAATCCCTTTGCTTTCTTTTCTTCAGATGATGACCCAGGTGTCAAGTTCACTGGGTGTTTTCTTTTTTCTACAGCAATCATGGGCCATTTCCACACTAATGATTTATATGTCTCACAATGTCATGCACTGATTGCAGTGGAGATACAAAGCCTGTCTTCATTATGATATATTGTCATGGCAATGATCTGGATGATGCCAGATAAATCACTAGTGTGAAGTTAATTATGCACTCTTTGGAGAAATATTTCCTGATCCAAATTTTCTATTGTTTAGCTTCGTTTGATGGCCTTGATTTTTATTTTTATCTGGAATTCTTCCCACTTTTATTTCCTTTGTCCGATTTGTACAAAACTGTACAAATAGTTTTCCAAATCTATCTTCTGTCTGCTATTTCTGTAAGATAGTTTAGCTTAAGAAATAATTGAGTTACTCAATAAATGTTATTGCTAAGTGGGTATAGATGAGTGCAGAGATACCCTTGACAAATAAAAGGCTGACAGTGGGGAGTTGAACACAATTCTCCATGATTTTAGTCCAGCACATTATTTTCTACACAGCAGGTGCACAACCAATAGCCTAACACATCTGGTCAGGGTGACTAATAGTCACAGGTGAGATCAGAGTTGGTACTGAAGAACATTCTAGAAGCCAAGGCTTCCCTAAGAAACTCTATGCATCATTCTGTTTCTACTGACCAAAAAGTATTTGAGAGATGATACTTCTACATAGATATTAGAACAAGTTGTGTTTTTCTTTCATGCTTTCCAGTATGGTGCACTGAGATGTTCTCAGAGAATAAGCCACTGAGCTGATGCCATTCTTCACGTGCTTGTCACACAGTTCTTCTTTCCCAAGGTTTTTAGGAGTTTATTGTGAAGGTTTATTGTGAAGGTTTATTGATAATGAGGTGGAGTCTTGCAGCTTATCAACTACTAACTAAGAGACCTGGATCCTCCTCTGTGAAAGCCTGTCCCTCACCTGCTCTCTGAAAATCATTTGATCAAACCTTGAAATACCCCATGAAAGTAGCAAACAATATATCAAGGGGGAGGACAGGAAGAGCTTTTTCTAAATGTCTGTGACAAAGAGGAACAAAGATTCACTAGCATTGTTGCAAAGTCGTGAGTATCAGGATGTTTCAAAGAAGTTAACCAAGATATCTTTTTAGGACAGTTTTACTGAGGATGCAGAGGCTCTTTAAATACTAGGGAGGAACAGACAAGGAGAAAGTGCATAAGTCTGCAAGGTCTTTTATTGAGTTAATCCAAATCTTGATAAGCTATTTCCATGGCTGCCCATTTCATTATTCTCCTGTATTTTTTCTCTACTGTCTCCCTTCATAGGATTGGTTCATCATCTGCTGAATTCCATCTAAAAAGTAACAGACAAATTGTTTCTTCCTATCTGTTCTTTATCTTCAGGTAACTATATTGTACACTGCAAATTACTATTAATTGTTGATGCTGTCATTCCATACTTGATCACACTCACTGAATAAGGGAAAGACTATCCATGATAGCACAACAAAAAGTTTAAATGGAACGAGGGTGGAGCTGGCGTCGCGGCGATACGGCGGGCGATCCTGGGCTCCCAGGATCGCAGCCGATATCTCCCCTCCCGGACGGTCCCGATGGACCTAAGCTGTCCCATAAAGATGGCAATCGCAAAGGGCGTGTCCCGCGGATCTCAGGGACACCGCAAGTCCCAGATTGATCCCAGGAGAAGCTCTTGAAGCCGGCGGAGGAGAGGCAGCCATTTAATGACTGCGAAAGCTGGGACAGCTCCAAAGGAAGAAGAAAGAGAGGGGTGTCAACTGGGTGAGATGGACCTTTACTACTCAACTATTCTTAGAGAACACCTTAAGTAACTTAAAGAGATTTTTAAAAGTGAAGAAAAGTGGATTAAGCGGCGAGATTGAGCCTTATAAAAAAAAGGGGAAAAAAATATTTTCTTTCTAACTTTCCCTTTTTAGTGGAATTGGCAAGATGTTTTTCTTTTAAAAATATATATATATATTTAATTGGACTGGCTTTTTCTTTTCAATATTTAATAATTTTTTATCTTAAGCTTCTTTTTTGACTAAGATTTTTCTATTGTTATAAGAAACTTATATTTTTTGATTTTGAAATGGGGAAAGTGGAGTTAAGAGAAAGTAAATGAAAGAAAGTTGCACTGCCAACTAGAGGCTCGACATAGTGCCTTTTTTCTTCCATTGTGACGCATGCTCAAGGACCCTGGGCTTTCTAAAAAGATAGTGGGATGTGCATGTTTATACAGGTGCCATCCGAAAAACTATAAACAAGAAAGCGGAGTTGAAAGCGAATTTGAAAATATCAAGATGGAAAGTTTGAGCTAGTCACAAGAGCCTTGATTAGTGGCAGTAGCTCTTCTTTCTGCTAGAAGCTCTGCTTTGCTCTCTATTCCCCCCCCCAGCTGGATTTTTAAAGAGACCTAGCCTTTCCCCTCCTCTTCTTTTTTTTTTCTTTTTCTTTTTCTTTTTTCTTTCTCTTGGCAAGAACAAAGATAAAGAATCCTTTGACTTAATGAAGGTTTATGCAAGATAATAGACTATACGAGAAACACAATGCAGAAAAAGATTTTTAAACTATCGAGGATGACTATAAAAAACTGGAAGAAGAGCTGCAGAAATTCCCGCAAAAAAAAAAAAGAAAAAAAAGATATTAAAGCTAAACTGGACTTAATTAAACATAAAACGGGATCAATGGAAAAGGAAGAAATAGCACAAGAAATCAGAAACATTAAACAGAATTATTTTGAGGCTTATAAACTGAGAATTAAAAGGGTTAATCAACTGATAAATGAAGAGGGACAGACTTGTTCTTGGTACTGAGGGTGAGAAAAAGATTATACAAGATTATAATGGAAAATCGTACTAAGAGAATGCATAAAAAGAAGAAGTAAAACAATATTGAAAGAAACTACTCCAGATGCCTAAAGAAAAAACAAGGGGAATACAACAATGATGGAACTGACAGAAGCTTCAAAAAGCAGAATGTTTGAAAGGACATTTATTATTGCTTTCTCTTATCCAATAATATAGAAAAAGGAATAAACAGCTAGATGTTTTGGGATATTGAATGAAAAGGGTGAACTTAAAACTATGCAAGCGTTGGAATAAGGCATAAAACTGAGATATATAGTAAAAAATTGTATTTGATTGTAAATGTTTTAAGAGATTAGACTAAAATTCATACATGGTTGGATACAGTAACATATAGATTTTAAATTAGAGACATTTTTGTTGAAACATGTAGTGAAGAATTAAGTATGTTTTGATAGTGGTTAGAACTGTAACTTTTAAGAATTGGAAGAATGAAAAAGTACCTATGCAGGAGGAAGTTATTGAAAATTATGGAATGTGCAGAGATGAGTTAAATTGAGATTTGAAATTAGAGTAAGAAGATAAGTAATTTTATATGACACGGGATTTGTTTTATTAATGATTGGATGAGAAAATATAGTAATGTAATGGATTAGGAAATTTCATAATAGAAATTTGATATTAATTATTATATATATACACATATAATCGATGGATAGAAATGTACTACTAATCCTATTGAAAGTTAAAATTTCTTGTAATAAATGATTCTATAGACTAGCTATGAATGATTAATAATTGTCAATTGATAAGTATACAAGTATATTTTGAATAGATGATATGAGAATTTAAGATTATGAAAGGGGCACCAACGAGTTGGTAACTGGTTGACACACGGTATAAAATGGAAGATGTTTTTTTATGCTTTTGTATGTTTTTGTTTGTTTATGTATGTTTTGTGTTTGTTGTAAAGAATAAAAAATTTTATTATAAAAAAAAAGTTTAAATGGAACAGCATGAATATAGGCTGATAGAAGATAAGTAAAACATAGATTACACTTCTAACAAAAGAAAATCTCTAAAGACTCACCAGGTTAGTAACACTGGACAAGAGTTAGGAGCAGGACGTCTGAGACCCCCCATCAATGGGGGACCACCTTTTCTGCAAAATGAAAGAAACACAGCAAGTCCATCTTGGTTGCGTTTCTTCTGGAGAAGTAACTGAGATAATGAAGCCTCAAGCCAAGCTCCTGGAAGTCCCATAGCACAATGGGGATGAAAGAAAAGCAGCTTTCAAAACTGCACAGTTTTTGCTTGTGGAAGAGCCCAAAGTTGAAAAGAATTTTTCAGAGAGAAATGCAGATAGCAACTCATATTGGCCCTAGCAACCTTGGCAAAAGATGATCAGCTTTACTACCTACAGAGGGAGAGCCCACAGATTTCCATTCATGCTACAGTGGATATTTGTTCTATCCAAAAAGGAAAAGAGAGATCAATTTTAAATATGCCCATTTTCAATGTAAGACTTTGGGCTGGTTCAAGGCAATCATTTTTAATCTTTTAATGATGAAACATACTGGGATGACTGTAATTCCTACAGCACTCAATTTAACTCTGGATTTAGTAGTCTCTCAATCAGAAAAAAACTTCCAGGCCTTCTAAGCATTGCAGTATGCTTGCAAAGATTTATTGGTTTCTATGCTTGGCAAGGAGACAGTTTGGACTCCAGGCTGAATTCTGATTTCATGCCTGAGATCATAAATAGGATAATAAAAATTCCCATTTTAGGCAAAGTTCAGGGGCAGTTAATAGACCAGATTTTGAATACTGTTGATAGGGACTTTGCAGATAAATATTTATTTAGGAGGAATGTACAAACTAAATTTTTCCTGAAGACATAGCTGACATTTCTAAGAAGGTGTAATCCTACTAGTGCCAAAACAAATATTTCTCTCTGGATGCCACCAAGGTACAGAAAACAAGGTTTTTTTTCCATATCCACCTTGCAACCATTTGTATCAGCACATATATGCAGGTGGCGCTGAAAAATAAGGCAGTTGGGGGTCTGTTTGATAGCCCTGAACTGAGTAGTCATGTAAGAAGCAATTATTCGTTATGAGTGGCTGCCTAAGGATTTATTTAGAAGAAGCTTCTGATGTACTTTTATTGCATAAAAATTGAGATCATTCCAAGCTTTCAGCAAATTTCCCTGCAATTTCATCTCTTTATTCTGTGCCAGCTTTTTCTCTGAACTGGGAAAAATAGTCCTCTGAGACAGGGGGAAATGACAAGTGAAGATCTGAAAGAAAATTGGGATATTTTAACGAGTTTCTTACTTTTCTAACCAAATTGGCAAAGAGGGAGACTTCACAATCAACTTAGGGACTTTGGGGGTTTCATACCCTTGCATACTGCTCCATGACGGTCCCTCATGTTTGGAATATATGATCCATCTAGTATTCAATTGTTCTGGAAGTCATGCCGTTGATTCAGACTCTCTGAGCGCTAACATATGACAGAAAATATTGAGATCTCCCTGGTTTTCATTTCATTCTAGGCATACAAGTTACATGTATGTTTCCTAGATATAGAACAGTACTTTAACTGGATGGTTAAATGTCTATAGAGGCTTCAGATGGTGTGGTTTCTACAGAGAAGACACTACCACCAAGAGTACTTATTATATGTATCTGTTATTTGGATTTTTTTTGTTTACAGAAAGAAAGCTTGCACTGTCCTTTCTTCTGAAAGAAAATTTGGTAAGAGATATATTTCTTTTCTTAGCAGTGTTGTACGTGTGTTGTTTTTGGATCACAGAAACCCAGAGTTCAAAGGGGCTGTTTAGGATGGTCAGTGTAGGATGGAATGTGTCTATCTTCTGCATAAGCATACATATATAAAAAATCCTCATGGTTCCCTTAGTAATTGATTCCACTATAAAATTGCTTAGCCTCTGAAAGATTTTACTAACATTCAAGAGGAACCTGCCTTTGGCAAATTTGGGTGCATTTGATCAGAGGTGGCATACATAATTTCTTCTACTCTTACTTGGGGAATAAATGCATATCCTTTAAAGTCTTCTTGCCATCACTAAGAGTTTTTGTAAACTAAACTGATAGTTTTTATACGGAAGTTTGATTTTATATTGCTGTTATCTCTCTTACAGGTTCTTGGCAGTATAGTATATTCAGCAGGGAGGGGAGACGTATACTCTATATTTTATTTTTGTTTCCCTTCTTCCTTCCCCTTTCCCTTTCACCCTGCCCAGATGTCAAAACTGCCTTTTCTCCTATCCTCTATTTCTTCCTAAGGCCTTTTAGCCATCTAAGCTGTTTAGCCTTCCTAATAGCAATTACAATAACCCTAACCCTAAGAACAGACAATTGTTTCTCCATACTGCCTCCTTTTAACTGCTATTCTGTTTTTGCACTCTGAGTTGCTTGAGAGCAGATCTTGACCTTTGGGTGACAAATGCTGCCCAAATGTCTTTTCTCAAGGCTAATCAAACCCAATTTCCTTTGTCTCTTCTCAGAAGACTTATTTTCTACTTCCCTGATCATCTTTGTTATCCTCCTCTATAACTTTGCCTTCTATGAGTGCTTCTTAAAACAGGGCACCTGGAATTGGACACTGTACCTAAGATGTACCTATCATTCCTGTCCTTTGGAATGATCTCCCACTCAAAACTGGGTTGGCCCTGACCTTGTTAGCCTTTGGGAAGGCTTTAAAAACTTGGTCCCACCCCACCCCACCCCACCCCACCTCACCCCACCCCACCCCACCTCACCCAGCTATTGGATCAAAATGATAGATGATCTTGTCTTTGGCAAGTGGAGTATGCATTCATAGTTGGTTTTTATTGCAGTTTGGGTTTTTCTGTTGGTTATATTAATATACTACACTATCCAAAGTCATGATCACTCCATCTGGATAGCTATATAAATCTTACAAACAAACTAACAAACAAACAAATAAATAAAATGTTTAATTGGTGGAGCCCAAAACTGAAAAATTTAGCATCCATGTCACACTCCTGACTCATGCTCAGCTTGTGATCAGTTCTATTTTTAATAGCACTTTCACCTGGTCTATTACCAAAGCAACTATTCCCCATCCTGTACCTGTGGCTTTGGTGATGTTTTCCTAGGTGAGGAATCAACTATTTATTTCTGTTAAGTAGAAACAATATATTCTCTCTTCCGCTTATCTGATATCTCACCCATTCTCCAGTATTTCTCAAAGATAACAGATGGAGGTTTGGCCAGACCATCAACAAATTCCTTCCAGACCCTTGCATGCAATCTACCTGATTCTGAAAATTTGAATTCATTTAAGGTCAGCAAACGAGCCTTGACTATCAAGTTTTTATCAAGCTTGAACTAGAATCTTGCTGCTTCTTTAACCAGTTCTTACAATTATCTCTGGAACATACCGTATATTCTTTTCCAAAAAGCATTAGAATAGTTCTGTGTTTTCTTTGGTGTCTTTTACCTTTTGCCATCTTCACTGAACAGCAGATACAATGTTCTTCTTTTTCTTATTTTTATGTTGAACTTATCTGGATAATCCCCTTTTGTTGTTCTTAGCATCCTTTGCTAACCTTATCTGAATCGGAAGGTGAGATTCAATCTGAATCTCCATCTCTACACATCTTCTTTACCTGTGTCTACGCCTTCTTCTAGACCTCTCACTCTTTCCACATTTCTATGTGTCCTCTGTGATTTATAGATTTTCACTCCTGACTGACTTTCCCTCATTGGCATTGTTTGCCATTGTATTTTTAGTATCCCCTTTTTAGAACCCCCCACCTATCCTAAACTCATTTTCTCATGAGCTTCACCTGCCATGGAATCCCCACCACTGCTCTAAGATGATTAAAAATTGCTTTTTGAAAAGTCCAAGGTACACATTTGACTACACTCAATCAAATATACCTTAACCCCAAGTATACCTTAACCCCAAGAACTCTAGCATTACATGTTCAATTTCCCCCAAAGGGCTGCCTAAAGCCCTTTCTGCATATATGTGCAATGCAAGATTTGTGCCATCTCTCTTGTGTCCATGATACCACGGCCCTTGCAGAAGCTTTTCAACCTGAACTGATTCATTTCCAGTTTAGTTGCTGCTTCAGAAGGAGCATTACAAAGATACTTTTGCCATGTTTCTTCTGAAACTATAAGTTAGGCAATTTCCTACTGGTGGAAACATCTGCCTTTCCTTTCTCTTCTGAAATCAAAGTACAGTGCCACTGTGTCTTGACATCCTTCCTCACTCTTCCAATCAATCTTTGCTATTCTCCCTCCAAATAGCCAGTCCAGTTTTCATCATTGCAAGCCCATCTTGTTCCCAGATTTTAACTTTGCTGTTTATTAGTATTTAGACAACAAAGGCCCTGGACTTGATACCTGCACATAAAATGTGATCTTTAGAACGAACAAAGATCACAAATGACAGCTGTCAGTCATGAAGTTCTGAACAGCTAAGTTTACAACAGGAAATTAGCAAGGGTGTCAGAAAACCGGAAGATGCTTTTGATGAATCAATGTTACCAGGAGCTTGGCAGCAGTTAAAGCTTCTGAATTGACCTTTGGAGCAGTCTTGCATCATAAACACTTTAATGATCAAGCAATGAATTTACGACATGCGCATAATGTGTTCCAGAGGTAGGAAATCTCTGAAAAATGGAGCTGAAGAGCCCAATTGTTCATATAGTGCTCTTGCCGGTTGTTGAATTACAAAATGGTGAGTGAAAATGATTGCTTGTTCATTCTGAAGGGCTCTTAGAAGCATTATCAAGCCACCTATAAATTTTCTTTTATTTTCAGTATGAACCAGGGACTTCTATATTCAGTTTGAACCATGGATCTCCACATGAGACTATTTAGAGTTTCATATGGAATATGCCGTTCCCTCGATAACTAATCTCACAAGCAGTCCCATATTTGCAGAACTAGAGAGTGGAATGGCTGGGAGAAAAAATGCCCTATCTTGGAATGTCTCATTTAATTCTTGATTTCTTGTAGAAGTGAAATCCTGCCAGTGTATTCCTGAATAGATGGACGTTGCTCAGTCAAGGGACCAATAAAATTAATCAATGTCTTTTAGGAATGAAATGAACAGTTTGCTATTCCATCTGATTAATGTATACTCGTATGGACTGTTCCTCTTTTGACATTTGGATCTTTTTAGTATTTTGTTGGTTCTCATAGGAAATCAGTGGTTGGCTTCATTGTTCTGGTGATGTTTGCCATTGAACTAAAGCAACTGAACCACCAGAATACTGGACAAATAGGATTTTGAGCTGAAGCAAAAGGATAAGGGTGGCTGGCCAGTTGTGAAATCTTCATAGCTAAGATAGCACAGGAAATTTCAGTATCTCATTTTTAACAGTTTCATAAACTGATTCTGAAGTTTTTAGCTTCATTTTTAAATCAGGTGCTTTGAGTCAAAATGTTCTAGATCAAGACCCCAGAACACAGAGGTAACATCAGTTAAACTTGAAGACTAATTGAGCAGAGTTCCGTCTACGAGGGCATTCATAGGAGTCATTTCAGTGCTTTTGGTCTGCATGGTTCTCTTTCTCTAATTACCTGTTAAGCTCCTAAATAGTAATAAAATGTATGCAGCTGCACTAGAGCCTGTGAATATGCATAACATGATATTGTATTGACCTTCAATCCATGGAGCTCCTTTGGCAGTTTTAGGAAGTTCTGCCTTTCCTCTAAAGTAAACATGTAACTGTGATTGAGAGAGAGAGAGAGATTCTCATTATGCCACATGAATAGTGGAATAAATATCTTAACTTGAGGAGGTGGCAGAAGGCTACTGTATCTAATAGTCTGGCCCCTTGTAAGACATCCACCCATATAGTAAAACTGAGGAATCAGTGTATGTAAGCCTGAGTCCCTTTATTTTAAATAACTATTGAAGATTGTAGTTTGACTTCCTGATTTCATGAAAAGTATTCAGTACCTGATAAATATTAATGTAACTAAATTAAGACTTTAGGACATTGTTCCCCATCACCAGAAGACTAATATCTTCTGGATACTGGAATTAATGCCTGCAGTATGTTATACTGAATATTGCCAACCCTGCTGTAACAGGGCAGTTCACATAGCCATATTCCTATAGTGTGAAGCAAGGTAGGAGAGAAGGCTAAAACATTAAATAACTTACAGCTAGAAGAACCTGGTGTCGCAGAAAACAACAGTGGGAATGCTGATGGGCCAACTTCTGATCCATGTCCTGTCCAAGCTTGCACCCTTGTACAGATGTCAAAGTGATTAGAAAGAAGTTCAAGATCTCAGCAGCCAGGGAGTGATGACGATAAAGGCACTGTACTAGACTTCTGTACTGCTGGCAGGCCAAGAAAACTACATCACATGAAATCACTAGGGGTTGAGTTTAACTCAAAGGAGATTTTATTACCTAGATTATTGTCTATGCCTCAGTTACAGATTCCATCCTACTGAAATGATAGGTATTGATTCTTAATCATGACCTTAGATCAAGCACTAGTTCCCTTAATTCTGCAGGAAACTTTTCCGTGTTTGCTCTTCTTGATTATTCTTTGCTTTGTCTAAGTGTCCTCTACCTTTCATTCCATAAATATTTTGGAATGATTATATTCCTTATATGTTTCTATAAGCCTTGTGTGACCTCTAAATATTGTTGTATATGCCATGTTGTTGTCTTGTAGAGTTCATATAGCAAGGAAATGTGTAATTCATGCAAGGCTTGGATGTGGGAAAGATACAAGCCAAGATAACTAGATAACAACTCAGTAAGGTAGATGCAGGACATGTTAACAGCCAGATCTTATGTCAGTGATTCATCAAATGCTCTGTTCATAGGGAATGTTGCCTGTTACCACATTATTTCCCCTCCCAAATATCCACTGGTGGCAGACACATTTATTCTATTTGGGGTTGTCTTACTAGCTTCCAGCTAATTAGAGTGACATCTAACATCTCCTCGGCTTGGACAGCTTTGTGAAGTAACAGATGACACGTAGATTTGGAGCTTTCATACATACATTGATTTAAAAAATAATACTTTAAGTAAAATCATGCTTAGGTTAAGAATGATTTCTATTCTAAAATTTTACACAATTCATTTTTGCATGTTCTTTCTTGCTCTCTTTCTCACACACTTTGTGTCAATTTCTTTCTGGAGATGGAAAAAAACACATACCCAATGTATTTGTGTCTTCTGACATTTACTCCTCTCACCGGGTATCTTTTGTTTAGAGCTATAAGAAGCAATCCTGGGGCAGAAGGAGGACAGGCTCCTAAGCCTGAGGATCAAAGAGCATCTCTCAAGAATGTCTAAAATGCATGGGTGGTTGTAACAGTCAATAGAAATGCTTCTAGTGGCAAAAGAATGTGATTCAATTTCCAGATGTGGAGTGTGTCATTTGGATATCATCCAAAAGTAGGGTGATGTGCATCTAAAATATCTTGAGAGTTCTCCCCGCCCCAAATATACTACTTTATTGATTTGTCTTTCTTTTATGAATTCAAAGCTGGTTTGGGTTCATAACCAAGGCAAAATGATAGCATAGAGCTTGAAGGCAACAGAAATTCTAACTAGTAGATCAACCAACTTCAGCTTGACACCCACATTTAGCCTTGCAGGGTAGGAAATCTGTGCATTGGAGAATACCAGATTTGGGGAAGGCCATGGCAAGACTTTAAACCCAGTCTGGAATTTGAGACTACTTTTGATTATTAGATTCATTCTTGCAATCCAGAATTTGCTGTCTCTACTAAAAGACATGGGTATAATTTACTTGATCAAACTGCTTCAACATAAGAAGCTTTTTAGATAATGAAAGAATATGATAATGAAGGTGGCTTGAAAACTAGATGCTCGGTGTTGCTCAAGTGTTGTGTGGTCTTACATGTCATATAGGAATGCCAATAGTGATGATGATTTATGGATTTTGAATAAACACTAACCATTTTGCCCAAATGTGAAAATTAGGAAGCAGTCTGTGGGGAGACTGTATGTAGTATAATAGCTAAGATTGAAATACTGCGTAAACCAGGAAATCTCTGATGGGCTTTCTTAGATTTCACAAGTATAATATATGTATAATGCTATGACCCCTGAACAACTGAGCTGCTCCAGTGAGTAGTGGAGTGACAAACTCTGATTCCAAGGAAGTACTCATTTGGCCTGGGTATCACTTCAGATCTGGAAACACAAAGCAGATAGAGCCTGTCTACAGCTCCTTAAAATGGCTCTTTCTGTAGCTGCAGAGGTCAGCTATGTGATACCTGGAAAAGCAGATAGGTGCTATATGTATGTCCATTCATGCTATAAAGGGGTTTTGTTTTGTTTGTTTTTGGCCTTCAAATCACTTTTGCAAAGCCCTTTTCTCCATTGTATCACAGGCATGAATGGTCAAGTGAATCAGGAGCTGTCCAGCAAAGCTATAGCTGAAAGCGTAGCTAGATTAGATGCAGGGCTTGGGGATGGGATCTGTTTGTCTGCATCATATGCCTGGGATCCTGACTTCAGAAGAGGATTTTCCAGGGTACTGGGCTGGGCAGGGTGCTTACGATACTAGGCATTTCATTTTAGACCTCAAAAGTGCTAAAGGTGGTAATGTCCTTTGGAAAAATCATGCACAGTTCTAGGCTGTCTCTCTTGGGGAGTTCTGTGATTATATGTATGGTTTGTAAAACACAGGGAGCAATTCAGAGAGTAAATTTATAAAAAGCCCAGCATTATGATAAGCAGGAAAGCTACAGAGTCTGATCTGTCAAGCCAAAACAGGAGAGGAACTAAGGAGTATCAAGAGATGACCCTAATTGCCAGGAATCTGAAAGATCCAAGAGTGGGTTCCTATATTTCAAAATAATCTCTAATTCAGTGACATCTCTGCTCCCAGTGGGCACTATGCCTCCTGCTCTCCCTGAACTTGCAGAAGGCTTTACCAACTTTTCCTTATCTGCTGTGTTTCCATATTACAACTTGTTTTCTTAGGATTGCAAACTTCATCCTGAAATTCTTCTTTTTCAGAAGAGTTTCTTCTGGAAGGCATGGAATTGAAGCATGATAAAGTGCTATGGGGGTGGTAGTTGTCATTATTACTATTATTATTGTTATGGATACATTGTGTCTTTCCCTGAATTATATTTATTTATACATTACCAGAGTTCTCACAAAAAATTCTCAAGAGAGTAAGAACTGAAAAAAAAAATGCCAAAAGTTGAAATATGTTATTACTAAATACTACTAGGACTTAGATTGGTATACTAGTTTTAATATAGTCAGGGAGGAAAACAGTAGCTGGGAAAACCAGTATTTGCCAGATGAGGGAGTGGGAGGAAGAAGTGACAAAGCTGGGGCTGTTAGAAAGGCCATGTGCTAGAAAAACAAAATGCTGGGAAATGCTATGCATCACCGAGAGAGAGAGAAAGGAGAATAAATCAAGCAAAAGGGTGTACATGATTTGTTCCAGAGTAAAGAAAGTAAAATTTGTTTGTTTATTGCTAAGATTTATGAATTGCCCCAGTTCTGAATGACTCAGAGAATGTAGCAGAGAATGTACCAGTTATAAAACATAATAATGAAGTAATATCAGTAATGCCATGGGATCTTCATGGATCACCTCTGAGGGCTGGCCCTGGGAATTACCACCATTCTCCTCCTTTCAGAGGGTGGGGAGGTTTCCAGTTGGTGGTACCTCCTTTACTTAGAAATGGTCATCTTCTTGGTCTTGGAGCTGGGTCTCCCTATTCTGTTGGCTTTCAGAAAGGCCATCAAAACCTGGCTTTTTTCAGCAAAGCTTAGCAGTGTTCCCTCTTGTAATCCAAAAGGTCATGAGCATGGAGTTTTATTTGTATTATATTGTTATTTGTGTGTTAGACTCTATGCTTTTAATCCTTGTTTATGTAAATAAGACATGTAAACAACTCCATTGAGTTTGACTGAAGTGGCATATAAGCCCTGTAATGACAACAACAATAAGATAGCAGTAAAAACTAGAGTATGCCTATATGGTATGTTGCCATATCTTTAGTCCTTGCTGGTGGTTTTCTCTCAGCTTGATATGATTATTTCATTGTTTTAGTTATGAATTGAACAAAAGTCTATGACATGCTGAAAAATTTGGTGAAGGGACATTCTATACTGCATAGTTTTTTAGACATTTACATCTCAACAGCATGCTGGAATCTATTACTGAAGGAGAAGCAATTCAGTTCTTCCTGTTTAAATATTGGCTTAAAATTTGAGCTTGGTGAACAAGGAAGGAGAACCAAGAGTAAACGTTCAAGCCAAACAAAGCCACCTACACAACACTGTAACACTGTTGTCTGTTGTAGGCAATCTTATTCCATTCATTTAGAACAGATATTGGAATGAGATCAGATGAAAGCCACTCCCTGCCTTGTTTCAAGATCCTTCTCTTAAAACCATATTCTGGAACTGTATAGTCACCAGGAACAGGATGAAAAAAATGATTCTTCTTTCTTCAGAGGTCAACTGAATACCTGATTGCTAACTCATGCTGAATTCTGTTGTTTCCAAATATTGGAAGATTCAGGACAGCCGGTCCAATGCCATTGCCTTCCATAGATGTCCAAAGTTGGTGTCCCTCTCTCAATATTGAGCTATTTATCATTTAGATATTTATGTATGCCTTATCTTTATCCTTTATTTGACTCTTTGTCCATCTGTCTGTCTGCTGCCTCTGCCTTATTTGATTTTGGTCCCTACTACCACTTCCCTTAGGAAAGTATCAGGAGCAAGCGTCTTATTTACTGCATCCCACCCAGCCTTTTTAATACACAGACTAAGGTATGTTATTGTCAATGCTGGAAGCCAAAAAATTAGGAATGTGGTAGCACCTTTTAATTAAAAACAAAACATTTTATTAAAAGGGATAAGCTGTTGTGAGCTGGATAGAGTGGCTAGACTGGTGTAGGATTTAAATTGGTGTTAGACATTCAATTGTAATATTAAAAATCCATTGTGTTTCTTGAGACCTTCTGAAATTGCCTGAAACCTTTTGATGTATGTGAGTTATGCAATGTCTTGCTTTATGGTGCTGTTAAAGTCCCGTTTTTCCAAAGCAGTCACTTTGAGATCTGCTATAGAGTGTCCTGGGAAGCTGAAATCCTCTGTAATGTCTCTGTTTTGAGTCCCAATGTCAAATCTGTGTTCATTAATTCTTTTGCACAAAGTTTGTCCCATTTGTCCTGTGCAGGATCCAGAGGGGCATTGCTGGCAGATGATCGCCTATATCACATTAGAGGAAGAGCATGTGAAGGCATTTCTAACCTTGTGTGTACTTGTTGGGCCTTTGATAGTGCTGTTGGTGTAGATGTGGGGTCAAAGTAGACATCTAGGTTTATTGCCGGGTCTGGTTCCCATGTTAGCATCATTGTCCTGCTGTTTTTTGTGGCTTGTGAGAATCTGCTTCTGTTGGGTGGTTGTCTGTATGCAAGGATGGGCCTGCCACCCAGAACCAGAGAAAGTGGAGGATCATTGTCCAGCATGGGCTGCAGCTTATTAATAATATCTTTGAGTGGTTTGAGATATGAGCCGCAGGTGACAACTGGTGGTGTTCTGTTCTTTATTTCTGTAGTTTGTTTCTTAATAGATTTTCCCTAGGAATGGAACTGCCTCTACTGATTTATCTGTTGAGTTCATTGGGCAAAGCAGGCAGAGGACAAAGTGGGAATGCAAATCCTTAACTCCATTTATACCCCATTGCCACCTTGTTGTCAGGAGGTGAAGATTCAGGGTCATTGAATTTATGCCTCTAACAGTTGAACAGTTCAGGGTCCATCCACAACTATTTCTAGAGGAACGTAGACCTCCTTGCAACCCATACATTTACTTATATAAATAATAAGTAACTAAATGTATGCCAAACATGTGCAGTTTTTAGACAGGGGTGAAGGGCATACACAGGGAGTTTTATTTGTTCCAGAATTCTGCTTTAATAGCACCTCCTGGTTTAGAGTTTCTGCTTACTGATTCAAAGAGTAAGCAGTAAGAGTACAGATTTTCTGGTATCTTGTCAAAATTCATAAGAGAAAGGAGGAATGAACTGAAAAATCCTTTCTCTTAGCAAAAAGCATCAAAAGCAGCTGTTATGTACATTTTTCAAAAAAGAAAATAGCAACAATTGTTATTTTGTAAAATCTCTCATTAATAATAGCTTTGGCCATGGTGTTCTATGCAAGTGGGACTTAGGCTTCTTGTTTGTGGCATTTATGCTATGCATGGCTTCTGAATCTGAGCAGGAGTTTCAAAAGCAGTTTAGATTTCTTTAGATTCTCTTTTTCTTCTAGATTTTTGTAGATAAATTATAGGTCGTTCCCCCTCCCCTCCCACCCGCAACAGATGCTAATGTTGAAAAAGCTGACCTGCGTTTGAACTGCTTAACTCTAGGTCATCCTTGGGTTCTAGGAATTGATCTGACTCAAGGGAATCTCTCCTTTACAGCTGTTTTAGGTATCATTTCATTTTTTAAAACAGGTGTTGTGAATTACATAACTGGGAGCATATTATTTTGGTTTTTGGCATAATTTTGGAACAGAAACCAGCTTAGCCACCTTAGAGGAGAACGCCCAGCAGAGCACGGGCAGGGTAAGAACCTTGCCTTGAACTGATTCTCAGTGTGAAACCATCTGAAGGTCAACTTGGATAATATGGGTAGACTGTGGGTTGCAACCTGCTTAGGACATGGTTGCACTTGTACTCCCTATGGAAAACTAAGTTTGCAATTAAGGAGTGTGATAATAAGTTGCTACATTGGAGAATACAGATAAAAAGTAGTTGGACACGTCCTTATAAGCAAAGGAACCAGAAAGTGAAGAGAGAGAGGTTAAGAGAGGAGAAAGGCCAGTTGCACAACATAAAAAGAGTGAAACAGAAGGAAACAAATCAGCATTATATAGAGTAAAGGAGAAACATTGGTACACTGTGACAAATACCCTATCATTTACTCAGGGGAGTTTTGCTAATGTACCTTTTTAAAGGGAAAGAACTTATACCCTACGTTATCTGTTCACACAATGTTCTTTTTACTAATGTTTTAATTACTTGTAATCAGTTTGTCCATTAAGGGTAAATGAGAGAAAGACTATAATCCCAACCTTTCCGGATGTCTGAAAGAGGCGATCAAATCAAAGACTTTATCATTTTGGGATGGTGGCAGTGGGATTTCAAAGTACATTTACAGATCTCTCAAATAAACTCAAAAACCATGACAACACAACTGATCAAAGAAAGCTGAGTTCACTCTATGGGGTTCTTCTGGATTCAGCATTTTCAGGAGAAGTACAATGGATATTGGAGGGTAGAAAATCCTCCACCCATCTCAAGGATACCACTGGCAACTGATCCTAGCAAAAAAAAACCTTGCTATTCCTGCTATTGCATCTGCCATAGTTATAGATAAACTGTATGCCTTAAAAGCAACTGTCCCTAAAGATGATTCAGAAACGTTATTGAACGGCAGTGCTGGGATGTATGTTGAACTGAGCATGTAGAATTAGTGCTGAACCAGTTATATTAGACACCTGTTTCTTTCAGTGCTTTTAAAATGGTGGTGTTGACCTTAAGGCTGTAAATACCGTAGCTTGATGTAGCTGAAGGATTGCATGCATCTGCTCCCATTTGGAGCTGGCTGGGTCCATAAACACTGCCTCCCAGCCCTACTTCTAATCCTATTATTAAGATCTCTCAGATTGCTGAGCACTTAAACAGAACCTCAGGTCTTTCAAACTCTCTCCCAAAGGATCTATGACTTTATGCCCAGAATGTAATTCTTTGGGTTTTAGTCATTTTTCTGTGAAAGACATTAAAGCTGCTCTAAGCTGCTACTGTTTTTATTTTTGGTAACTGGGTTGTTTTTACTTGTATTGTGAACACTGCATCATGGAAGGGGTTGTCTGAAAAACTATATATATATATATATATATATATATAAAAATATATATATATATATATATATGAACAAAGAGACAAAAATACTAATGTACAGATATTTGTGACTGAAAAATAACTGAGATGATGTCCCTCAAGCTGGGGAGAACTCTTAGCAGCCAATAGTTAGGACTTCTCCAGAATGATCTGCCTCTAACCTGGGCTTTAAGGTCTTCTAATAGTGCACCCATTGTTGCTGTAATTGAATCTATTCATCTACTAAGGATCTTTCTGTTCACTTTCCCAGCATTATGGACTTTTCAAGGAAGCTGGGACTTTGCATTATGCATCCAAAATGAGACAACAATGCAGGACTTGGAGGAAGTATACAAACAGAATTGCACAGTGCAATTCCTTGAATGTTTATTCATGAGCCTAACTTATTTAGTCTCTCAGAATTAATTAGAAAACTTGGGAAACATTCAGCAAGAGAAGCCCCGAATTTAAAACTCTCTTGGGCTTGATTGTGGGGATAGGAGCTCTTTCTTTCCAGTGCCCTCAGCTTGGTCTTCAAATCTGGCATACCTGTTGGGTGTCTGTTGGGAAATTTGAGATGATGGCTTCAAAGTCTCCTTTATCTATATCTTCCAGCTCCCTGTTTGACACCATTAGAAGGTCAAGATTTCATCTCCTATGTTGGATAGGTCTGTAGAATCTGTGCATGGATTTAATTTCTCTTGAGGGTAGATGCAAAAAGAAGGTGACCTACCCCATTTGAAATGCTTTTTCAAAAATCAGACAACTTCAGCCTAAATATTAAAGGCTTTTTTATCCATTTCGACATTTAGCTGGGAATGGCGTTATGCTCCCATACTCATTTCTGCTTGTAGTTTGATTGCTCTATTTTCCAGTGTAACTACATATATATATTTGGCTTTTCAAGTTTTCTATGCAGTCCACTGATTAGCAATGCTTTGGGGTATGTTGAGGCTCTGCTCCATGTTTACTGACTGAGCGTGGTTGTATTTTTGTATTTTGTATTGGCATTACCCTTTCATTGTTAACACCTGAGTGATGTTCCATAACCTGCCCTTAGCACGGGGAAAGGTAAAACAGCATTGTGGCAAAACAATGCATGCTAATTTAGTTGACTCCATGCATCTTATTTGTAAAAGCTTTACACTGAGCAAGAGGTACCAATGCCTACAAACCAGTTGCTGCAGAACCTGGATGCCTTTGGAGAATAGCCTGAATAAGAGTGGCTACTTCAGAGAAAAGTCTGTAATGGCCACCAACTCATTTGTTCTACCTACCCAGAGCTCCCCTCTGTTTTCTTCCTTTCCTTTTTATGTATCTCTTTCCTTTTCCTCATCTTCATCCACCTTTGCTCCTCTCTATCTCTTCTCTTTCTTTCCCAGGGTAGCACCTCTTTTTCCTCACTCCATTTCCATCTTGGTTTTCTTCTTTTTTTCTGTTTATACTGCAAGGAGGGAAACATGGATGTGTCTTTGTTTCTGTGTGAGAATCAAAATAAGTGCTCTATGCATATAGCAATCAATTAATTTCAAGTGTCTTGTTTTACAGGCAATTAATTTTAATTAGTATTTTGCCTAATCTTTGGCCAGGCATCTCCTCTGGATGTGCTCCAGTTTGTCAATGTCTTTCCTAAAATGTAATATGCACAATTGGACACAGGATAGAAACAATGATTTCTCTTGATCTTGATGCCGTATTTTTGTTGATGTGGCTTCAGGTTGCATTCGCTGTTTTCACAGCTGCATCAAACAGTTGACTCACGTTCACTTCGTGATCCATTAAGACTCCCAGACCCATTTCATATGTACTGCTGCCCAGAATAGTCCTTCCCCACCCCAATCCTATATTGATGCCTTTGATATGTTGTACCCAACTGTAGGACTTTGCAAGTGTCTCTGTTGAAATGTATGCTCTGGTTTCTGTCCTCCATTCGCGAATCTTGATCGTGTCCTCTAAAGTGCTTGCTATTCTCTCCCTCTCACCCCTATTTGTATTGTCCACAAATTAGATAATTATATCTTGTAACTACTCATAATAGTCATTTATACATGAGTTGAACAATACAAAGCCTAGGACAACACCCTGGGGAATGTCAGTCATTACCTCCATCCAGTTTAACATGGAGCCATTGATATAGACTTGATAGATCAAGCTGTTCAACCGGCTCTATAGCCATTTCATAGTCCAGCCCACATTTTGGTATTTTCTATATCACGGGATACTTTGCTAAATGTTTAATGCTAATTGCTAAATAATCTAGCCCACCACATTTTCTGCCAGCTACATGGGTCACTATATCAGAAAAGGAGATCTAGTTAATTCGTTATAACTTATGTTTGATAACCTATGTTGTCTTCTGCCAAGCAATGATTTTTTTTCTGAATGCCCACAAACCACCTACTTAATAATCTGTTCTAGATTTATACCCAGTATCAATGTTAAAATGACTGATCTGTAAACAACCAGATCCTCCTTCCCTCCCTTTTTAAATATAAAAGCAATATTTTCCTTCTCTAGTCCTCTGGCAGCAAGGTGATCTCTGCAAACTATTTCAGGACTCTTGGATAAAACTGATCTGGCTCTGGGGACAATGGCAATTTATTTTACGTTAACAACAAACAGTAACATTTGAATTAATAGATTTAAAAAAAAATTACAAAGCGAAGAAATTAATTCAAATACATCACATATGTATTCAGTTCGTATTTATATCTTCCATAGTCTCTCATAATGAGTGATGGCTAATTGATTAGTATTTTCATTATTATTTTCATTTTTATTTCATAAAAATCATACAATACAGAAGAAAAAGAAATCTTTATTTTCTTCAGCTTGTTTCAATGTATATGTTAATTTTTTTTCATTAAGGCAACAGACTATACCATATCAATTTCTCTTAAATGCCCTTTTAGATGTTTATAATATTTTGCTATTATGAATGTAGCAGCTACTAATAACATTAAGTGTCTTCCTTTTTATATTTAAATTCTTACCAGAAAATAATGATAAAAAAACTAGATATGATGTTTCCTTTCATGTACTTTCTTGAAACACTGTATTGTACCTTGTCCTAAAATTTACTGATATGTGTAATATCTTTGTTCTAGCAATTCCTCCAACATTTATTTGTACTTGTTTTTATTACATATGCGTTCTTAAGATGCCAACAATGTAAACTCTTTGTGTTTCCAGTGGAGTTGTTGGGGAAGAACCTAGAAATAATTTTTTCCCATACTCATTTCCATTCATTTTATATTATTTCTCTTGCAAAAACTAATTCATATATCTCCTTCAAAGCTTCTGGTTGTATAAAAATTTCTAAAATTTGAAGAGTATGATTTCGTACCATGATGATATATATTAATAAGTATCTGTTCACATTCTGTAAGTGGGCTGTTGGCTTTTTCAGAAAAGCCTCAATCTGCATCCCTTGTTACTAGTTTAATTAGGTTCCTACTTACCCTTCAATTACAGCTTTAGAGAGTAAAGTAGAATATAAATATAATACATATGTAAAATATTTTATATAATATAGCCTTTCCTTCTTTTTCTAGCCAACACATTGTTTCCTTCAGTCTCCCTTAAAAAGAGAGCAGGAGTGAGAGGACATACAGTTGGGATGAAACAATTCTTATGTGACTTCCATGTTCTAAACAGGTCTGGAGTAGCCTATTCACAATTACATATCTTTCTTTTAAAGTCTTGTGATTTAGCCTACTGGGAACCAGCGCAGCTCACAAAGTAATGGTGTTCCATGGCAGTATCGAAGTGAGCCCATAGCTAACCACACCACTATATTCTGGACCAGCTGCAACTTCAGGTGGTCTTCAAGAACAGCCCAAATTAATGTGCTTTGCAGTAATCCAGATAGTACCATTTTTCCTACTTCAACCTTCCAGAAAATGAAACAGTCAATAAGACCCCTGAGGAATTTTGCAGTCTTGGATGAACTTGTTATCCAACAGATATCCAGGTAGTTGAAGTCCCTATTATTACTGTGTCTCTCCTCCTCCATATTAAGACCTGTAACTGTGGCCCAAGAGGGCTTTATCCAGATCTTCATTCTATCTTGCTGGTCTATAGCACACGTGTGCGCGCACACACACACAGTTAAAATAACATAATTGTAGAGTCTTCCCCACCCAAATGCTGGATGTTTCTGCTCAAGTTCCAGGAACTCTACATATATGTGCACTTCTTTCACATTTTAGGCCACTCTTTCTCCTTCTCTCTTGTCTGTTCTGTTCTTTTTGTATAAGTTATACTCTTCGGTCTTATTCCACTCATGTGATTTATCCCACCAGGTTTCAGTAATGCCAGCTATCATTACTGTATTCAGTAATACAGACATCTGTATTTGTCTTCCTGCATTAAGATTTCCAGTTTTTTCCTATTTGCTCCCCATAATCAGTGCATTTAGGGTAGAAACACTGGAAACCTTTGGTCAAATAACTTGTTCTCTTTCTTCATTTAAGGGGAATCTCCAGGACTGGTTTCAACTGTATGTGGGAATCTTAGGCTGACAAGGTGGGAAACTGCCATTATGTAGGATTTTCTCTGGGTTGAGACATTTTAAAAAGATTCTTTTGGGAGGTTTGTCTTAAATTCAGGGCCATTTTTTTTGTTACCACCAGTTCCTGCATCATGAAACTCTGACACCCCTGCTAATTTCCTGTTGTAAACTTAGCTGTTCAGAACTTCATGACTGACAGCTGTCATTTGTGATCTTTGTTCGTTCTAAAGATCACATTTTATGTGCAGGTATCAAGTCCAGGGCCTTTGTTGTCTAAATACTAATAAACAGCAAAGTTAAAATCTGGGAACAAGATGGGCTTGCAATGATGAAAACTGGACTGGCTATTTGGAGGGAGAATAGCAAAGATTGATTGGAAGAGTGAGGAAGGATGTCAAGACACAGTGGCACTGTACTTTGATTTCAGAAGAGAAAGAAAAGGCAGATGTTTCCACCAGTAGGAAATTGCCTAACTTATAGTTTCAGAAGAAACATGGCAAAAGTATCTTTATAATGGTACTACCAATTTGGTAACAAAATAATTATAATATTTAATAATAATAATAATAATATAATAATAGATAAGACAGACAAAAAGTCTGGATAGTGGACATTGCAATACCTGGAGACAGCAGAATAGAAGAGAAAGAACTGGAGGAAATCACAACATACAAAGACCTGCAAATAGAAGTAGAACGACTGTGGCAAAAGAAAGCAAAGATAGTACCAATAGTAATAGGCACCGTGGGTGCAATCCCAAAACATCTGGAGCATCACTTGAAGACCATCGGCATTGACAAAATCACCTTCAGTCAATTGCCAAAGTCAGCTTTACTTGAAACAGCTTATATCCTGCAATGATACCTTTAACACCATCCAACAACAACAGCTGCCTATCCCAGGTCCTTGGGAAGGACTCGATAGGTGGATAAAACATCTGGCTGACTGTGTGAACAACAACAACAACAACAATAATGTGTTTTGTAACTGTTCAGACCAGCTGGACAGCCTTCCAGGCAAATATCAAACAGACAGAACATTTTTAAAACCAGATTTTTACTTGTAGTTCACTTATAGTTTCTGACACAGTTTGCTCAATCTCTGATTTTTCTTCTTCCAAGCTCAGACAAGATCCATAATAGCATTTTCCATCTTCTTGTGCACAATAGCAAAGGAAATTTGAATATCAGATGAGATTTGAATATCAGCTTTCCGTTTCCTCTGTAGTATTTGATAGTCTGGTTAGATATGCTTCCCTTATAGATTTCTGAAATAAATTGATTAAAGCTGCTTCTGTGCTGAACAAGGTTCCCCAAGTGGAGTATTTCAAAAAGCTGCAACTTGATAAGGTTTTGTAATTGAAGAAGAAAAAAAGAGGAATGGAGCTACCACCTGCCTTCGTATACGGTGTTTGACGCAATAATATTTCAGCTGAAGATTGCAGTTCTAGCTTCCTTTTTTCCACTTGCCTCCAGAGATATGATTTAAAAAAACAAGTTGTTTTGTTCTCTAGGAAAAAGTAACACAAGCGAACTGTTGTGTAATATATAAATGCTTCCTTCCCTGCGTCTCCCGTGATGGGAGATGATTTTCCTTAAACCTTGGAAGTTCATTGTGTGTGAAATTTAATTATATTTTTCAAGGAAATAATTTTAAGAGGTCAAGATCCAAGCATCATAGCACTGCATAATAACCTGCATTGTTAACAATAAGCAGTATATCTTTTAAGAAAATTAGCCGGTAAAAGCAGTTACCTAAATAAGAAGGTTCATATGCTTCTCATATTGTCTGATTTCTAATAGAGGCAAATATGTGTAGCTCAGGGTTGAACTGTGGAGTCCTTGGGGGTCTCTGAGCTTGGTTCTTTTCTTGCAAACGTTTCATTACCCGGCTAGACAATATCTTCAGTGCTACAAGGGAGTGGGGTTTGCTCTCTGTTTATATAATGTGGCCTGCCTTGTCAGTGCTGGTGGGGGGGGGGGGTTGCTTTGCTCCTCTGGTAGTTCTTTGATTGGGATATTGTTCACTGCTTGATTGTGTGTCTGGTGGTAACCTTTGCTTATCTGGGTGATGATTGCTGGTGAGGTGATCTTCTGGTCTTTTGTCTCTTTTGTGTAGTATGTAGATGCTGTTTATCTCTATGTGTCTGTTAATTGCTGCCTTGTCTGAATACCAAGCTTCCAAGAATTCCCTTGCATTTTTGGATTTTGCTTGGTCTAAAATGCTGATTGTTTCCCAGTTAAAACTATGGTTGTGTCTGTCCATGTGCTGTGAGATTAAGGAGTTTTCATCATGTCTTCTGACTGCTAGTTGGTGTTCATGGATGAGCTCTGCAAGCCTTCTGCCTGTCCATCCTACGTAGTGTTTGTTACAGTCCTTACACTGCGTGTTGTAGATGACTCCTATTTTTTCTTATTGGGCTACTGGGTCTTTTGGTTTACTTAAGATATTTTGAAGTAATTTTGTTGGTTTGTGTGCTACAGAGATGCCATGTGGTTGTAATAGTCTGCTGGTGGTTTCTGAGACGTTTCTGATGTATGGCAGTGCGATCCTTTTCATAGCTTGTGTAGGTTGTGTTGTAGTAGGTTGAGTGGTCAGGCACTTTTTGATAAAGTTGCGTGGATATCCATTTTGTTGGAAGATGGTGTATAGGTGGTCTGTTTCCTTTTTCTGCTGTTCTGGGTTGCTGCAGTGCATTTGTGCTAATTTGAATAATGTTCTTACACAGCTCCTCTTGTGGGAGGTTGGGTTGTTACTTTGGTAATGGAGTACTTGATTGGCGTGGGTTGTCTTCCGATAGACTTGGGTTTCTAATTTGCTGTTGTTTCCTCTGCTGATGAGGATATCCAGGAAGGGTAGCGTGTTGTTGTTTTCTTCCTCTCTGGTGAATTTTATTCCTTTGAAGATGTTATTGATGGTTTCATGTGTCTTCTCTAGTTGTTCCTTTTTATTATAACAAATGTGTCATCTACATACTGGATCCATACTTTAGGTTGTATGTGAGGAAGTGCTATAGCTTCTAGGCATTGCATTACAATCTGTCTATCTGATTTCTGAAATGTCGTTTCCTTATTCCATTTCTCAATCTTCTTTCTTCTGTATAGTCTTGGTGATATGCCTGAATGAAAATGGGGCCAAGAGTACTTACGTTTTTGCTTTTCCTTTCTAAAATAAGTTCCTGGTACCTTAAGTTAAATAAACTCTGAAGATGGTAGATGGTCTCCAAGCAAGGAAGTGCTATAGTGAAGGGTTGAACCTGAGCTGTTGCAAAATTAATCCCCATCATTACAGGGGATTAATCTTTAATTATCTAATTTCAGATAATGTCAGTGGGCACATGGGGGAAGAAAAGCAAATCACACAAAAGGAGGTGTTCTTTTAATTTGCTGACCCCAAGCCATAGAGGGCCTTAAAGATAATAAGCAGTACTTTGTATTTCATCCAAAAGCTGTAATGTAGATTCAGAGAACTAGTTTAGGATAATGGTTGAAGGCACCAGGGTAGAACCAGGAGACTCTGAGTTCTACTAGACATGCAGCCAGCTGGGTGACTTTGGGCCAGCCTTTGAATTCCAGTAATGTGATTTATCCCAACACATTACAGTAATGCCCATTAATTTGTATTTATCTTCCAGCATCAAGATTTTTTTTTTCCTATTTGCTCCCCCTAATCAATGCATTTAGAGCAGAAACATGTGAAACTTTTGGACAGGCAGCTTGTTCTGTTTATTCATTTAAGGGGAATCTCCAGGACTGGTCTCAGCTATGGGAGATGTGGCGATCTTACACTGACAAGGTGGGAAACTGCCATTACGTAGGATTTTCTCTAGGTTGAGACATTTTTTTTAAAAAAAATTCAGATGACCTTGGGCCAGCCCTCCTCCTCTCTCTCTGCCCTGGGAAGAAGGCCAGGGCAAACACTTCTGAAAATGTTGCTAAGAAAACTTTAGGGACTTGTCCAGGCAGTCACCAAGAATCAAGACTTAAAAGCAAACAAGTAAACAAATAGTCTCACAACTTTAGCTGCGTAAGAGTGTTTTGTTAGAAAGCTCCAACTTTTACACTTTCTACATGGTCAGACTGAAAGCTAGAAGAAATGGAAAGCCTATGCTTTATAGGGCCATACACAGCAGATACATGTGTTACACTGATGAAATCCAAGTGCAATTAAAATTTGTCTTCTGTGGAGATGAAACACTATTTCTTTTGGTGTTTGTAGAACGCTGACACTTCTAGGAAAAGACCACTGTTCAATGTCAGCTGATATTGCAGAATACGAGATGAATGTCTTCATCTGGCAAATAATTTAAATAACAATTTGCCAAGCAATTATAGATAATTAATACAAAACGCAGGCTGGTGGATTTATTCTCCCAAGGAAAGCCATTGTGATGAACAATTTTAGATTGTGGTTATTATTTTAGTTCATGACTTTAAATCAGCAAAATTGAAGCATCACACATTGGCCAGGTTCACGAAAGAGGAAAAAATTCAGCACCCACGGTTTAGTAATGCCTTTATTGGGAACAATTAAGTTCTACAAAAGAGTGTGCAAGATTTAAGTTGTTCAGATGGTTAGTGTCCACAGCAGGTGGCAGTGTTTTCTCTCTCTTGGTAGTAAATTGCTAACGCGATGAACAGGGCAAAAAGAGTGGTGTGTTCCCTGACATTAGTTAGCACTTCTTGCAGTTATACTTATCTTGACAATGGAAGATGACGATGATGATTTTGCCCCAGCAGTTGGGCCTCATGGAATTAAAGGCTTATAAATATAAACAAGACACCAAAAAATAGGGCATTTATGCCAATTATACGAATTCCTATCTCTTCTACTCTCAAAGGTTATTGACACACATCACCAAACGTTGAATTGATTGTGCGGTATCAGGTTGGAAAATTAATTACACTGAATCTGAAGTACTGAATGTCACAAGCCCAGCGGACGGCTCAGAGACATAATTTTAATCTGTGCATTAGCATAACAATGGCAAAGATTCAGATGCTGCAAAATATTGCTGGACCAATAAACAAAGTTTTGGCCTCTTGGTATAATGTTCATTTATTATAGTAGTCAGGCCAGACCAAAGTTAAGGCAACAGTTGTCCCAAATCAGACCAGCATTCTGTCTACCTTGGATTGTCAAAAATAACGAATGCATAGTTTAATGCTTGCTCACCTAATCTTGCTAATGTTATATATTACGAAGAGGCAAATATGTAAATCAGAGGATATTTTTTCTTGGAGAGGAAGCACACAAACTTAAAATTGCAAGGTAAGTCAGGCCTGAAACAATTTCTAATAAAAAGAGACCGTCAATTGATTTCTTCAGCAACTTGTTATATTTGAGATTTTAGCTTTGTTTTTCCTGAATTGGACTCCCACCTCCACGCTACAAGGCAAATTGTTTTCATACAGGTAAAGTGGCTTCTGAACAGCACATCTGGAAGAGACAGAACAAAGGAATATTTCACCCTTAAATGAAGAGGAAAATATTAATTTCCACTGCTTGCATCCTGGTCCCTTGGCCAATCTAACATAAGTTTTTGGATCCAACCCAATGTGTATAAAGAATAATTTCCATCTTCTTGGCTTCTCTAATTTGCACATCTCAAATTTCTCTCTTGCTCATCCCCATATAAGCCATTGCTTTTATTCACTGTCATTATAAGCCACTGACATGGGGGATAAAAATAGGGGGTATGTATATAAGACACAGCAATTCCTACAAGGCTACAGATGTAAACCGGCTCTTAATTAAAGTTTTTTTTTTAAATAATAAACTTACTATATTTTAATTTAACCATAGAAAATGCATCTTTCCACCTGCTTGTGCTTGCATACCACATGGGCCGTTAACAGTAATAACCACAGAAGATCTATGCAATAATGAAACAGATTGATAAACTGATGAGGGTAATTATTTTCGTGCAGACGATTTATGATATTAAACCCTTCGGCAATTTGCCCTCGGTTTGAAGGATGTTCTTCAGCTTTTGTGTTCCTCAACAGAACAATGGCTGTCCTTCTGTACTCCTGTCTGATGACAACAACATCAGGAAAAGGAGATAATTATTTGATCCGACTTAAGGCTGAAGGCTGTGTAGCCTTGTGGCTGCCTATAGAAATATGTTGCTCAGTTGGTGGACATTTCAACAGCCCCTTCCCTTGGATCTCTGTTGTTGTCTTTCTTGTTGTCTTGAATACCTTTTAATCTGTTCTTTTTTAAAAATGTCATTACTCCATTCCATTCATGCATTCAAGACAGCTCATAACAATAACAAACTAGCAAAATAATGAAGTTCAGTATAGGATGCTAAACATTAAAAATGGAAAAGGAGATGAAAAGAAGACACAGACAGCTTAAAAACCATCTGCCAGCAATAGAGAACAGGAGCACAAAGTGTTCAGGGAGTCATTTGAATTTCCCTTGTAGAGCTTTGCAAAGATTCACCAATGTCACAGGGAAGATGCTTCTTAAATTTCACGGCATCAGAATTTTGTAGCTGATAGAGATGAAAGTTGGAGTTGGAGGGATTGGGGCAATGTTTATTTCTGCCTTTCATTTACATCCTTATCAGCATCTGTTGAATTGCCTTTGGGGCGTGAACATATTTAAGTGTCTGCAGTGGCAGGATGGAAGCAGTTCCTGTTTTGAACTGAGCCAATCCACTTTTCAATGTCTGAGCAAGTAATGAGAGCATTATCTTTCCATGAAAGGCTCTTTCCTTACTCTTCTTTTAGATTAGAAACGACAAGCAATTGCCATGCACACTCACCTTGCTGTTTTACATCCCTGACTGCATTAGTGGTATATTTCCACCTAAATAGCTTCATTTGTCTGAGGATTGGAGGTATTGTACTAGAACATGTTCACTTAATTGGAAAAAAAGAAAAAAGAAAAAGAAAACCACACACACACACCTCCACACACACTAATTTTCTTACATGTAGGTGCAATCACCCAGCCACACCTTTTAATTTAAACACAGTCATTTTAATTTGGTTAGAATGACAATAATGTGGCTATGTTTGAAGACCCACTTTGAGCCTTTGAAGGATCTTTACAATTTGTGGAGCTCTATTTCATGGTAAATTCAATCTCACTTTATCTTAGTTTGTACATTTTATTTTACGAATTCTGGACAAAAATAATATACCTTTCCTTTAAGTTTTAAAAGCCTTGGTACTCTGTCTATTGAATGATATAGGCAATAGATGGATGAAATGAATCCTAATTCTGTACCATTTCTAATAATGATTAATAGTGGTACCCCAAAATGTTTTAAATAATATTTTTTAACCCAGATCTTTGATCTTAAATACAAAAAAATGACATATAATTAGCCCCAACCCTCCATGCCCCCTAAAATCTTGGATATGACTCAATGTCATCAAAAATTGGCATCAGATCTTAGAGTCTGATGGGATTGAGGCTGTAGGTAAATCACATAAACAAATAAAATAATCTTTAACATGACATGGGGAATAATCATTAACTATGGGACCTTCATATAATTTTAATTAAATTTCTCTTACATAAAATTAAATCAAATTAATTTTTCTCTCTCTTTTTTGGTATGCAGTCATTATTATAATACTCAAGTGTGGCCCTTAGTCCAATTAATTTTAAAAAAAGCAATATTGTACATGCTAAATGAGAAAGAACGGAATGAGATCCTAAAAACTAGTATTGAAATATTGACAGTGAAATCATTAAAATGTTATAAACTGATCTGGCGGTACTTGCATACCAATTTTCAACCGAACCAGTCCTTAGAATGCCTGCTAAAAAGAAGGAATTGTGGCCATAACTGATCATACCGTCCTCAAAGTAAAAGATCAACTGTATCAAGTATTGCAAAGCATTTCCGTCATTGGCTTCAGACAGTGGTGGAATTATTCTGTCCATTTGTGTTTGTCTGTATATTTAGATGCAATGTTTTGGGAGTCCTGTCATCATGACACTAGGATTGTGCTTCCACTACTGTAATCCTTTGGTGGAGAAGACATCCATTGCTATGAAACCTTGGAACTGTCCAAAACAATGTTTCCCCTTCTTCCAGCCTGGGAATAAAGGAAAGTTTTCGGACTCAAACCGCTCATCACGTCCACTGACTGGTCTTGCTGAAAATTGCTAGTTCTGCAGTAGATTTTCCCGGAATGGATTGATTTCAATTCTCTGAACCTCCCCATGGCTCTGTAGAAAGGGAAGACTCCCAATATGTTCTTGGAGTTGTGTGTTTCAGCAGAAGATTAATGTTAGAAGACAAATGGCCACAGCTTGCTTGTACTGAGCTTTTCTTGAATGGGGCTCAGCTAAGCCCCTCACAATCCTGAGAAGTCATGAAAATTCAGTAAATGTAATGCAAGTTATTGCCACACTTCTGTCTTCTTTCAGAGGAATAACTAGCTACAAGTAATGCCCCATGCAGTTCTGCTTTTGTGCCTATTCTAGCAACTTCAGTTTGGACAGTACTTAGGAGCCAGGTTGGAAGTTTATTTCCAGATGCAGTGAGCAACATCTGGAACATGTTCAGAAAGAATAATTAACAGTTAACAGTATATCCAGAATAGCTGGATCAGTATGTTGTGGAAGAAAAATGGAACTTCCTGGGGAAAATACAAAGTTTTGCACATCCTTGTTGTGTCTTTGCAACTAATGGGAGTAAATCTCATTAGGTCAATATCTACCACCAGGCATGCAGGATCATACTGTTAATTTTAAAAAGGGAGTATTAAAAATCTACTTCTATTTAAATAGGAGAATATTTTTAAAAGATTGAACTTCTCATTGTCACATACCTCCCACATAACCTCCCACAGAAAACACTCGGTTTGATTTATTTATATTAATTGGAAATATTTGTGAGTCTTGAACTGGACATCATTATGATTACTGCATAATCAGAATATCCCAAGAGAGCATCTGGACTGCAAATTCCAGTGGGGAATAAATAAAAATCAAAACTTTTTTAAGGAAATAAGGAAGGAAGGGAGGGAGGGAGGGAGGGAGGAAGGAAGGAAGGAAGGAAGGAAGGAAGGAAGGATTTCCAAGTGACAATTTTATGGCTGAAATTTACAGTTATTGAATGAAAAAAGAAAATCCTACACAGAACATGACTAGAAACTTTCCCCCCTAAAATAGATAGGACCAATATTATGGAAAAAATTGAAACTGGAAATCAGGCTGGCCCCGTTTATGTACAATGTAGGAAGGGGCTTAACAAATATATTTATATCCATGCTTTTTTTTTAGAGGTTTATGTTCTTAGGTTGCTGAGTTTTTGTGATTCTAATTGGAAGTTTGAATTTTATCATTGTTCATTGTTATAATTTTTGTAGGCTGCCTGGCCCCACAGAGATCAGGTGCAATATAAATCAGGTAAATTAAAAATAGATAAATAAAACAGCTTCCAACTGAGAAAAAGTAAAAAAGATACTGTTGGGTATTAATATTTCCTAATGCATGGGAAGTACCATTTTATAAATGTCAGAAATAACCAACATGTTAATTTATTCATAACATTGAAATGTATTAATTATTGGTATTTGAGTGGGGGATTTTATGCCATCATTACAGATCTCTGAGGTCAGCTGCTCACTCTGATTTTATTTGGAGAAAAATCCATGGAGGAAAGTCTACAAAGATTGCTAGAACTGAATGCATAATTAATAGATGCGATCCAATGTTGCATACAAAGTCTGCCCCTGAAAACAGCATTTTGGATTTCTCTTCTCTCTGTAGCTCCAACCCTCCAGCTCCCGAACATTCTCCAGCCTAACTCTGTAGATTTTGAGGACTCTCAAGGGATTTGTAAGAGAGAGAGGAATATCCTTGTTCTTCTGTTTCGCTGATAGAGTAAGTTTCCTCAGTGGAAAATGAGCACACAATTCCTGTGAACCACTACCATGATTCTGCTGTTGTTACTTTTCGGAGAACCATGGCGTGACAACCACTTTACTCTTTTATTTCACTAATATCCTGCTGTATTCTAATGACTCTTAGCTGTCTACATGATGTAAGAAAAACTATTTAAATACCCATGGTATATTTAAAATAGCATTTGAATAACTGGATTATAAAGCCACAAAACTCATATGCAATGTAACAATGGCATCAAACAAAACTAAGAAAAATAAGGGAATCAATGAATAATCTCCTGTCTTGGTCCCCAATCTACCAAAAGGACATGACAATGCTTCTTGAAGCCTGGAGAACAACATGCTTTCACAGTTTGGGTTCCAGACTTTTAGGATTTTAAAGAAAAGTACTAAACTAGAAATGAAGAGGGAGCTAATGAAGTTATTTCACTGTGAGTATAATATGCAGAAACCTGATCTTGCTTGTCAAAACTCCAATGGCTGCATTTTTCTCTAAGGTAAAACTTGGATTTTACAGACCCCAGTCAGTGGACTTCAGGTGAAGCGGAGAACATTTTAGTTCTCTCTCTAGCATTCATTGTTTCGGAGGCTGCCTGGAGAGTTGATATACAAATATAACAATCTAATGAAGTAGTTGTAAATTGGGTAACTAAATAATGGCAATGATGTCATGGATATAATTTGCATAATCAAGTCTATTTGCATCATTTTATGTAAATGGATGCAAAGGATATCAATTGTGTAATCATGCAAATGGGGTCAGGTACATCCATTACATCAGTTTGGTTTCAACAGGCATTTGGCTTTAATTTTTCCTCAGTAGGCTTTACTGTAACTTAAGCTTCTGAACCATTTTCTAAGGCAGCTTCCCACATACCCTATGGATGAAAGAGGAAGACGAGTTTTTTTCCCCAGACATTTACTCATGAATTACAGTTGGCAAAAAGAATAGAAAAAAAAACTGTTGAATTTGCATGAGGTGAAGTTACAGCAGATGCACCTGGATTTCTTTGCGGGTTAGCTGCTGCTTTGGAGAAGCTACCTGCCTTCAATTTAACTCTTTTGGTAACACCAAACGGGGGGTTATACTCTTTTCGTTCCTGTTACTTTTTCCTCTGCCTCATCTCCATCTACTTTTGCTCCCTTCTTTCTCTCTTCCTCCTTCTCCTGTGCAGGTCCTTCTTCATCTTCTTCAGTCTCCACCCTCCTTTTTTGTTGTTTCTGCTGGAAGAAGGAAGGACTACTTGTGTTTGGATCTTCCTGTGTGATAGTGATATGGTTGGTGCACACAGATGGGAATAAATTAACTTTGTAAATGGAGTATCTTATTTTACAGGCAATTAGTATTACTCAGTAGTCAGTAAACCTCTCTCTGTCTCTCAGTCTCTTGTTTTTTATTGTGTGTGTGTTTGGCTTTAAACAGGTATATATGCACACACTTACAATTTACTTATGCATAGACAAGCGTTCATGTGACTCATTCATTGTTTGGAGGGGAGATTTCCAGGAGTATTTCTAATGGAGATGGCAATTCTGTGCATATAGAACTGTTTTTTCCTTTCCTTTCCTTTCCTTTTTTTTGGGGGGGGGAGGAAGAGTTCAAACTGTACCAGTTCATAGACACTGAGATGGCAAAGAACGTCAAGGCAAAGAACGTCAAGGACCTTTTTATCTTAGGTCTGAGCGCATACATTCCTTTCTCTTTTTCCATATAGATGAATGGCTTCCATACACACCAACTGCAGTATTTGTGGGCAACAGTGGAAGAAAAGGGTTAAATCAACTGCTGGGTGATGTTCCTTGGCAGGACAATTTGTTATATGCAGGGTACAAAAGCACTCTGGAACTCACGAAGTCTCAGCATTATAGATTGTAAAGCTAAACTTTTCCAACAGAAACAACCAAGAATACTGGGCAACTTACTAAAGAATAGATGTGTTATACCCTAAGTTTCTGGACCACAATTTCATTGATGTGTGGAGATAGCTCTCAGGTGACTAATCATCATGAAGTGGATTGTGATCCACAAAAGCTTTTGCAATGATACATCTGTTTGTTTTCAAGATAGCACAAGAGTCTTGCAATGGGAGGCTTTTCTTCCGCTAACAGTGATGACCTATTTCTAGCTGTGCATCATTCTTCCATCTCTTATAATCATGTAATATCTTTTATAATCATGTTCTCAGTGTTCTACAGAAGGAGCTGGTTTAAGCCAAGGTTGCTATTTTGTAGCTTTATTGTGAAAAAAGAATGTATTGGGTGATCAATTCAACCTCAGCTTCTGAATTTGGTAACCTTACCTTATGACCTTAAATTGATGATGAACAGGAACCCCTAAACTGAGAGGTCAAGTGAACATCCTTGAGGGGGAAACAGTTACAGTTAATGTAACCTCATAAAACACGGTAGGATTATTCTGCTTTGTTGAAGAGTTGCTTGCTGGAATATAAGTATCTAGGAAATCTCTCCAATCTAGTTCATGATTTTTACATCAAATAATATTTTCCTATCACTTACCTCGGGAGAAATTCCAGCATAAGCTGCATGGGATGTATTGAATCCAGAGGTTAAACATTTCTCAAACTATCGCAAACTGATAAACAAACTTTTGTTTCCACTCTGTGATTTCTTTTTTTTTAAGTGACAATATAGATAATGAAAAAGGGTGTATAGAAAAAGATTTCCTTCAAAATCTCTTTCAGAGCTTCAGATAGGAACCTTTTTGCTTCAGCTCAGAATTGCAAATAAGATTTTGTTTAAGATCAGAACTGGAGCCTGAATAGAGATTAGTTTTGGAAAATATTTTATATAGCACAACATTGACTATGATGCAGAAAGCAACACATAGTAAAAGTGAAAGACGTTTGCAAGAGGAGAAGCTCATAGGGGAATTCAGTCTGCTCAATTCAGACAAATAAACTGAACAATTTGCAAATAGCATGCCATCTTGTTCTAACTTGTCATTTTATTTTCTAACTTGAAAACATACAGCAACATAATTTAGACAGTGAAGGCTAAAATTTGCTTAAAGTCAACCATGAGTATTTTGTCATGCTCATTTCCAGATGTCTGGATCATAGTCGATCAAAGGCAGAAGAAATCCCTTCTGATCTGAATTAGTTGAACCTGCTCAGACACACTGCTAGATCCTATCTGAGCTGACATAGCCCTGATAAATGATCTTCCCTCACGAAGGTGGAGGGTTAGAGTGAGGGACACTCTTGTTGGATTTCTCATGCCCAACCAGGTCAGTTAAAAACTCAGAACTGCATTTGTGCAACATACTACTCTTGGTTAGATTTTGTTGCTTTTTCTGTGACGTGTGAATTCAAACTGTTCAGTTCATTTATTACATGTATCTACAAACCCAGAAAATGGGTTAATTCAACAGCCAAGTTAAGTCTGTTGTGGGAACTCAACCACATTCAAAATGAAGCACGGAGTGCAAGCAACAGAAATGCATAGCTTATGGCCTGTCGATGCCTAAATTGTAACTTTGGCCACACCTGCCCACCCTCTGGAAGTGACTATTGCCATCTCGGTTTATTTGGAAAACCATTTTAATTTGCACGAGGGAACTGAAAGGCAATCAAAACCTTCTTGTGTTACGCCTGTTTGTGTAAACCTCCAGCCTCTTCAGAAAAGTGCTCCCTCTTCCAAGCGCCTTTGAAAGGGCTCTTGTTCTAGCAATTCTGCTCTAGTTAATTAGGAAATGACATTTTGCTCAGATAACTCACATACTTTCAAGGTGTGTTCTGGGCCATTGTTTTCTGATCTCACTTCACTTACCCCTTTAAGACCCTGTAATCTGATGAAATATACAGTCAAGCCTATTCTATACATCTGAGTGATTGTAAAGCAAGCTTAGTCAAAGTGATTAATCACTTAACATCATTATTAATAATAAATATGACCCATGGCACTGATGGTTTAATTGCAGGGTGATTATTTGGATGTTCATAAACGGTTGTCAACACGTTATAATCTATTTTGGATACTGAATGCAAGTTCTAATTTAGTCTGCTAGCAATTTGCATATAGTAGACCAAATTTGAGATGGGCCACTAATTATTAATGTGTTTACAATTAACTTGTTTCTAAAGATGGGTAATTACTGTGTGGCTTCCACAGTTCAAGGATTTTGTAATATTTAATGGAAACATGAAGGATACTCTCAAAGAATGATAATTGTGGGCCTGCTACACACATTTTAAACTGTTCATTTAGTCTAGTTCCCCCTCCCCCTATCTTTTTCCTATTTTTTTTTTTTCACCAGAATCCCACCAAGACACCCCAGTGAATCTGTCTGGTTACAGTCTTTCAAAATGTTTAGTATATCTACAGAATTTCTCTTCTGTCGTCAAACTATTCCAGCCCCTCACTTTTTTTAAGTTAGGTTTTTTTTTTTAAAAAAAGGAAACACCCACAAACTGATCAAACATTGGGATTAAATTTAATTTCCCCAATGACCAAAATGTTGTTTGTGTGTTTGGGGGGCAATGTATCACACTGAGAAGAAAGTTCTTCTATAGATTAGTCCTATATTTGAAATAATCTAATGGACAAATTATTTTTATTCAAGGAACTTGATGGGTAGCATATTCCCAAGGTTTATTCCAGGATTTTGAGTTTTCCTACACAGTCCTGAGCCACTGATTTCAACAAACAAAAATCAAAGGTGAAAGAGAAGATAGAGAAGAAGCAGGAGAAGAATAGATAAAGGAGTCAAATTTCCTGTGTATGTGAACCAATATACATTAATTGATGTGGCTATGCATTCACTTCTTTGGACCTACATTCAGATAAAACCTGGACAACATTTGGTCTACAAGTTTACAACAGAAACCTGCTGTGCCCAGTAACTGTGGATTAGAGTGGGTTACAAAGACTGAAAGATAAACAAATACTAGTTGAAAAATGTGATACCATAAAACCCTTTCTACTTTCTCAAGAGTTATCTCTCAGTGGTTGAAGGGGGGTAGGGAAGAGGATGGCAAATGAAGGTTTAGGTTAGAAACAATGGCAGTTACCTGCAACTTCTAAAATGGGTCCTGTCCCTGCAAGCAAATAAAACAGAGAGATGGTAATATAAAGCACATGAACAGCAGCCACACTATTTGGGCTTAGTTTAGTTAAACTCACTGTGGTTTAATTTGAAATGTTCTTCTAACCCTATTTTTTAAAGTTAGACATATCACACTAGATTCAACGTCTGGTTACTGTGTGACAACAATGCTTGCCAGCTTTTGAAGTACAGCTATTTAAAGACTCCAAAATAGGTGGTGGTGGAGGAAGGAAGAAGAGTTTATTATGAAATAACTATGTCCAACACTTGCAGTGCTTACCCCTGGAATAAAACTATACCTGTCCATGTTCAGAAATGCCTCAGAGACGTTTTAATGGCATTGCCCAATGTGCTTTGGACTTGACTCCTTTTTCAAGGGATTAAGTTGTTTTCCTGTTTTCAATGCCTTAGAACAATCAAATTCAGTTGACTAAGGCGCTTTGGAAGACCATTTTCCTCCCTCCCTCTGCCAATTATATTCTCTCTCTTTCATTTATCTCTTATAGGTCATAGCAGGCACCTAACTTTAAGCAACCAGGCACGATATGGTAGATTCTGAGACTAGTTCCTAGAATTAAGCACATCCCCTTAAGCGTTAATATGACAGAATTTTCCATATGTATTATTAAGGTTTCTTGGCTATCCAATTGACTTGCCTGTGGTTTCATCATTGTTCTATGACTGATCTTAAAAAAAGAAAAGTCTATGGTTTTTAGATTACATTTTACAAATGATGTCATTTATAAATCTGATGAACAAAGTTTTATTCAATATTCTCTCCCTGGCCCATCTGATAGGCCACCTGTTTGCCTTTAGGCATGACAGCTTTATTGCTCCTATACACAAATAAATTAATTTAAATGTTGAGCCCTGAAACATCCACATTCATCACTCAGTAAATAATACTTTATCAAATTTGTGTGGTTCAGTGAGACTAACTTGTTTTTTAGCAAGTTCATGCTTTCTTGTAAATTCACTATTTGATTCTGTAAAAGGTGTTTATACTTCAGATGTAAATGTTATGAATGAACTTATGCTGAAGAGGGCATTATGTCACCATTTCTGGTCACATTTACTGGGCCAGAGTTCCTTTTAATGGGAAAAAGAAAATATAAGTTGTCCTCTGTACTTTTCCAGTCATATCTTGCAGCTGTGTGGAATTTTTGAACATTTTAGGAGCAATTGACTTTCCTTCAAGGCCTTATTTCTCATGTTCAAGAAAGAGATCAAAGCTTACTGAGATACGTTCCCGTCACATTTTTCAGGAAGCCTGACTCAAACCACAAATCTTATTGTTAGGATTCAAGTGGTTAGTGGGTAATAATCCTGAGATTAAAAACTGTCTAGCAAGGGATTAACTGGTGTGTGGCATCATTGTCACTCATTGTAATCTCCAGAGAAATAATCTACATAGAGGCTAGAAGGAAGAATGGTGGAGTCATGAACTAGGCACGGCATTACTCATTGCTCTGAGCAAGAGCTCATTTCTGCTGCTGTGGTCATAATGGGACACTGTCTGTAGGCTAAAAGCTATGTTTCAGACATGGTATTTACAACAATAAATAAACTGGTTTTATGGCGCTCCCATCTCCTCAGGGAAACTATATTTCTTTCAAATAGGCAAAGATCTCTCAGATACAATCCTCATGCCTTTGCTCAAAGTAACATTCCTAAATTCCCTGAGAGAAATCAAGAGTAAAACTAGTATAAAATGGATATAAAGTTGCAGGGTAAAGAATCCCTTAGTGCTTGTTTGCAAAGCTCTAAGGATTTTCAATCTTCTACTCCATCACTTGGATGTAAGCTAACATTGCCTGTATCAATCTTAGGATAATTTATTAGTCCAAGTAGTCCTTCTGTCTTAAAAGATATGGGATATTAGACACTGAAAATGTCTATAGCCTGAATCACACAACAGATAGAGGTGCTTCTGCTGTTGAAAAGGTTTTCCTTTTGAGCACAAAAATTAATATTTTCTAAAGTGGCTTGAAGTGTGTGAGACCTTTTGAAGTGCTCAAAGTGTGAGACCTTTGCCAAACAGGGCTTTGCGGTTTTGTTATGTTCACAAGAAGTATATGCTTGGTGCTTTTAGGTGATTTGATGAGGCATCCTGGTGTCTCCAGAATGACTCTGTTGGCAAGACGTATCTCTAGTCAATATTTTCTCAAAGAGCTGATTGTTCTTGCAATACTGAATAGGAATGTGGTTGTAAAACCAAATTTCTTTAAACATATTAAGAAAAAATATGAATTTGGAGGGAAGAAAAGATTAATATGTAGACATTACAACATCCCTTTAGATATAATTATTTTGCTTCAAATTCTATTAAGATGAGCTCAACCCCTGGTGATATCATAGAAACATCTCTGCAACTTTCTTGAGAACAGGGCAGAGGTGGTATGCCATGGACATGCTCTACAATGTATGGTATGTCCATTGTCCCATACAATTTCTAACTGGGCCTGACACCTTAGCTTCTGAGCCCATAAAAGTTAAGAAAGAAAGAAAGAAAGAAAGAAAGAAAGAAAGAAAGAAAGAAAGAAAGAAAGAAAGAAAGAAAGAAAGAAAGAAAGGTATTTCTGAACCACGTCTGAAGATGGATATATATTCCAGTTAAAATAATATGATCTGAACAAGTAATCTCTTGCCTTAATTTAAGCCCTATAGGGTTGCATAATAAAGCATTTGCCCTTTGGCTTAAAGAAAACTCACCAAAACAGACTATAAATTAAATCAGACTCATCCAAGTTCCCTTTCTTGGGAAATTAAGTTTTGCTGTAAAATAAGAATAAACTGAAAGTATGGTAGGTTTCCTCTAGCTGCTGCTTTAGAATAAGGGTGAATTAAGACACATTGACAGTATTATAAATGATTGCCTATTTGTTGTTTTGTAGTTATATATTTTGTTATAATCTCATTCTCTCTCTTTCCTTCCCGCCCACCCCCCAATGTATCTCCCTACAATCTAATTATGGGGTAGTAAAGGAAAAGGGAAGAGTTTTTCCTGTGTAATCAGCTGCTGCCCTTACACAGTCTGTCCATTCTTCATTTTGTACAGCAGGTTTTCAACCCATCTTTGAGCACCTAATTGAGCTGGGTTCTTTTCTCTGAAGGTGTCTTAATGTTTTGTTCATATACAAATGGCCTGGTGCATTTACCCAAGAAAGCCCAAACATTTCTGTTTTGCAGACCCAAGAAGAAGTAAAACAACAATTTGCCTTTTCCTGATTAGGTTCTTTTCTCACTTATTTTCAGTTATTTTCCTTCAAATTGCTAACCTTTAGCAGTAGGGAAAATGTTGCTCCCTGTAGCTGGGTATTAAAGAAAAACAAAATGAGACCTTCTCTGAGAACCAGGCTAAATGCTTACAATAAATAGTTAATTAACTAAACTGGATCCCTGTGGATTTCCTCCCCTTATTAGCTCAAGGAAATAATGGGCACACTTAAAAGTCCGTGGAACAGATAACAGGGAAGAATTTAGGTTGAATACTACTAAAAGGTGGTCATCTCTTTGTGGCTCGTGAACTTCAAGAACATTGCAAGTCACCTGTTGAACAGCCCCCAAAACGCCAAGGCATCTTGATAGACAAGAAGTCCAGAAATCTGGAGAATCAAGGATGGGAGCTACTGTTTCTCAATCAGTAGTGGCCTGCCATATGCCACATATCTCCTGTGTTGGGCTGCAAGAATTTGGAAGATATCAAAGAAAAGTTGGAAGATGATCCACCTCCAGCTTGTTCTTATCATTGAAAGGTTCTTGATTTGTACTTTTTCATGTATAAGGGGAATATAACTGTAGGAAGGAGAATCATGGCCTTTGAATATATCAACAGCATACCTTTGAACAAAAGAAAAAGTAAGGTTTAAAATGGGACCCATGGAAAATACAACATCAGCGTTGAATAAGTTCACTTTTAACTCTCCTTCTAAGTGACGCAGAGTGTAGATGTGTAGCGCTTCAACTGTTGGGTTGTGGCTAAAGAGACCCAGGTTCAGTTTCTACAGGGCTTGCTTACCAAGGAACTCTACCTGACTGTTTGCTCTCAGCCCAATGTACAGTAGCTGCAGACACCTGTGAAATGGAAATGGATTCTGCCTTTGAGACTGACTGATGAAAGACTCCCTTAGATAAAGAAATAGCATAAGAACACGTTGCCGAGCCCTCCTGGATCAGGCCCTTGGCTCATCTAGTGCAGCGGTCTCGTCTCACAGTGGCCAACCAACTGCACAAGGAGGCCCAGTAGTCTCTCCGTAGAGGGCCTTCAGAGGAGCCACACTGCCATCAAGGCTAAGAGCCACTGAACTAGCAGAAAGAAAGAAAAGAAAAAAGGACAAAGCTGCCAATAAGAGAAAAATGCACTTTTCAAAAATGTCAAAAGATGCTGCTGAAATATAATAATATAATATCAGTAAGGGGACTAAGGAGTTACCAAGGTTGTACGGTTAGGGCTCAGTGTACTGTTAATAAGAAATTAACCATAAAAACAAAGCAGGTTGAATTATTTTAACTAACCAAATGAACTGAGGGTTTGCACAATGTGCAGACCACCCACTTGCTCTTCCTAACCTACACTTAAAAGTAGCCACACTTAGCATATAGTGCTCACGTAGACTTTTCTCTGACCTAATGGACAGGTGGTATGAATACAGCCTCCAACTCTGCTGAGTAAGACTGACACGCCAATCCTTTTTTCCCCACACAGATTCTGTAACTTTAAAATATTCCTTCTGTGCAATGTTCGGTTCCTGACTTCTGTTGTTTGCTCTGTATTTCCTAATTTCAAGGAAGGAGATGGGTCCCCACTCTTTTTCTTTTTAACAAGGTTTATTTATGTAGCTTTATTGAAAGCTACATAGAAATTTAGCAGGAGGAGCCTTTCCTGGCATGGAGATATGTAGAATTTATTGATTTTGCTCAGCTGCTTGGATTTGGAGATCTGTTGACACCTTGTTTAATACAGAAGTGACCTTATTTAAGCTGCCAGTGGTACAGCTGTTTCTGAAATAATTTGAACTTGGGGGAATATATGAGCCCAGCGGGCCATAGGGACAAGGCTGTGCTGTATGGGGGTGCACTAAATATAGCATGATACAAGAGAAATCTTTCTTCTATTATATATCAGAGAGTAGATGCTATAGGTTTGGGCATCAGATTTATAGGTTTAAGATTTTATAGTTGTACACAGCTATATATACTGTGATTGTAAACACATCTTGTATTGCTTCCATCATTTTTGTTAACTTTAACTACACAAAAACTTTTCTATAGTGTTTATTCACTAATATTTATTGGCCTGCACACCAGAAGGGTGCGTTTTCAATAAGTTGGTATATGTTTGTTTGAAGATGCAGGATATACAGTGGTACCTCGGGATACGAATGCCTCTACTAATGGACATTTCGGGTTATGACCAGCTTCAGCAGGAAAAATTCACCTCGGGTTACGAACTCGCCTCGACTTACGAACTGGATCTGCGGCCATTTTCCCTGCTGCCACGCGGTCGCGGCTTCCTGTGGGCGAGGTCATGATAGCAAGGAGACGTTCGGTGAGGCTTGTGGTGTGTTTTGCGGTGTTTTGCGAAGGTTTGGTGTGCGTGTTAGCATGGCTCCAAAGAAAATGCAGAGCAGGCTTGGTGGGAGTAAGGCTCTGAAGAGAAAATTGCCTTGGGTTGCGACAAAATTCGGGCGGAGGGCGGAACGGATTAACCAGATTTACATTGAACCCTATGGGGAAATTTGCCTCGGGTTGCGACCAACTAGGGATACGTCCAGAGTCACGGAACGGATTAAGTTCGTATCCCGAGGTACCACTGTATATGCTATGCATTCTATTTCATTAGACTGACATCACAGATTTTTTCCATGAAGGTTTTTTACAAGATAGAGATAAAAACCTGATCTGGGCTGGATCTTGTGTAGACTGTTGGGCCAAATGAAGCAGAAATCAGTTCATTTCTTTTCCAATAATGCACAAATCGTCAGCTTCTTTAGGCTTAGTTTTTTATGGAAAAAGAATGTCTTGCTACTGGTCGCCCTGTTTTGTTATCTTATAGTAACAAAACTACATAATTTTGATTAAGAATTTTGATTATAATAGTAACATCTAATACAAACTAAACTTAAGAAAAGAGACTAGAAAGGAGTAAAAAGTGCAAGAAAAAGGAAAAAAGAGAAAGAGAAGAAAGAATAAAGAAAGAGAAAATAAATATATAGAGAAGTGACTTCCAACCTTCATCACAACAAATATAAAGAAATTTAGTGATTCTTCACCCCCTGCTAAGATTACAAACATTTATCTCTTCATCCCATATCCCATCTCTTATCTATAAACAGATCCATAATGCATCACATCTTTTTAGTCATGGTGTCAGCAGAAAGTCCATAAAGGATTGCCATAAGTAACAACATACCTTGTTTTAACCTTGATCAAATAAACCAACCTTATATTCCTTCCTTTTACTGTATTTCTAACAGTCTTAATCTTCAGTTCATTCAAATAATGTCCAAGAATTTGATTCCTTTTCATTTTTTCTTTGTCCCTTCTCACAAAATCGTTCAAAATTTTGACAAGTTTCTTTTATGAATCCAATATAGGAAAGTTATCCAGGTCACTCTTTTGGTTTATTATTTGTATATCACTTTTAATTATTAAGACATCAGCCGGTTTCATTTGTATATCCAGTGTAACATATTCTTCCATATCATTCTTGTCGCCTGTCTTTTTAAAACCCACTTTCAAATTAGTCTCACTCTTGTCCAGTAAAACTTATTCCTCTTGTTCCCCTGCATCTTTTAAACACAATCTGTCTATAATGGCAGACACTCTTAAAGTTAACTTCTGGGTTGATTGTTCACAAATATCCTTCAACACATCCAGTGTTAAAGTATTTTGCTCCATTCTGTATTAGTAAGTCACATTTAAGTGTGCTTCTCCTTTAATTGTAATATTTGGTTCCTTCTGGTTCCCTATAGTGTCAAACCTTGAAAGACCCATCCTGTCTTTTTTTTTAAAAAAAAAATCAAAACAAAAGCATTTTCCCATGGGAAGGATTCTTATAATTAATTTCAAAATCTTATTTCAAATCCATCTGGACCCAGTTTGCAACTTTCTGAAATCAAGGTTCTAATCACCCTTTTGCTATTTATTAAAAAAAGAATTTTTTAAAGTCCTTAAATTGCATTTAAAACTTATTTCACTAAGAATTGAAGGAAACTCACCTGGTGCTATAAAACATGTCACTCCAAAGGTTCCTAATAACTGAAAAGCAGATAAGAAACAATTTCTGAACATAATTAAGAAATGAAGCTCGGCAAACCTTACACCCATATATATGCTCATTATGGTTATGAGCTTGATTGAAATCTCTCAGTTCCCAGATGCTCAACTTACGAGCTGACCACAATCACCTCAGCTCCTGCAGTCTACTGATGAGGAGCAGCTGTCTGGAATACAAGTGGGTGATCTCATGATCTCTCCTTTTTCCAGAGAGATTTTTCCAGCCAGAATTCGCTGTCTCTGGCCTATTTCTCCGCTCTTATACATCCATAGAGTGCAGCCCAGCAGCCGTATTTAAGGTTACCCAGAACCTCCTGGGTAAGGGTGGTTTATTTTCAGGACTGCACAGAGGAATTTGCTGAACATCTGGTAGATAAAATTGCCCCAATTCATTCCCAGTTGGAGGCCAAGCCTGGTGCACGTCCTTTGGAGAGGCCTAGGGAGTGGACTTGTTATCTGGGAACAATTTAATCCTGTTGGGCCAGCAGAAGTAGGCAGGATCCTTGCATCTGTAAGCACAACCACCTCTGGGTTAGATCCATGCTCTTCTTGGTTGGTCAGTGCCACCCAGGAGGTGACATATGAGTGGATTTGAGCAACGGTTAATTCATTCTTGATGGAGGAGGTGTTCCCAGCTTCTTTTAAAGAGGTGCTGGTTTGCCCTCTCCTCAAGAAGCCATCACTTGACCCCATCTTTCTGGACAATTTTTGTCCAGTCTCTCACCTCCTTTCTTGGGGAAGGTGGCAGAGAAGATGGTGACACTGCAACTCCAGAGGATCCTGGATGAAATGGATTATCTGGACCCCTTCCAGTCAGGTTTCAGGCCTGGATATGGGACAGAAATGGCTTTGGTTGCACTTTTAGATGATCTCTGGTGGGATCATGACAGTGTTAGGATTTTCTCATGGGAAGAAATGCACCTTGCTATCTCCAAACATTGTTTAGGCTAAAAAGGCAGGCCATCTGCAGTTATTTTTGTTAGTGTGCACGTATACTGCTATTTACTGCCACCTATTGGCGTTTGTATGCTAGTTACTCAAGGGGTGGTGCATAGTGTTAATAAAGTGTGAGGATTACATGTCTCACTGCTCAGTAGAATTTTAGCCATCATGTAATCAGTTTTATAGGTTATGTAGTAGTAACTAATAACCAAGTAGTGTACCTCTTCTCTGAGAGTTTTTGGCTAGAGACTTTGTTAAACTTGTGTAGTGGATAAGTCTTGGATGCCACATATATGAGAAGAAGTGATTTTTTCTATGTTTGGCATGAAACTTGTATTTTATGTAGTTTTTATTTTTCTCAATAAACAACCAGATATTTTATACTTTCTGACTGGATTTCTTTGGAGAACAAGATAAGGACATTGCATTCTTTAAATCTCTCTAATGCTGGTGTGTATTTTTGGCATGAACTGTGATTATAGCTGCACTCTGCATAACAGACAGGGGTAGTTCATCCAACCTGGCTCTTGACCTCTCGATAACATCAACCATGGTATCCTTTTGGGTTGGCTGCAGGAGTTGGGGGTGGGTGGCACAGTTTTGTGCTGGTTCACCTCCTTCCCATGGCCAGTCCTAATCAGTGTTGATAGGGAGTGAGAGCTCCAGTCCATGGCCCCTGCTTTGTGGGGTTCCACAGGACCTGGTGCACTCTCTGCTCCTTTTTAACATCTACATGAAGTCACTGGATGAGATCATCCATCACCACAGGATGAAGCATCATCAGTGTGTAGATGATCCTCAGTTATACATCTCCGATCCAGGGGAATTAAGTGATGCTGTGGATGTTCTTTCATGATGCCTGGAGGCTATGGGAGACTGGATGGGGAATAACAGGCTTCAACTGAACCCTGGTAAGACAGAGTGGCTGGGTTTGGGGGCTTTTCAGTATCTGGGGTCTTACCATCTTTTGTTCTGGAAGTCTAACTTGCCCTCTGTCTCTTGATGATTATGTCTATGTTCTCATTCATTCCTTTCTCATTCCACAGTCATTCAGTTGAGGTGCACATTTATTCTCAGACTCTGTAGCAACAGTAGGGAAGAGAATAATTAGTAATTAATTGATTAATAATTAGCTGTTTATTACTGAGGAATTGAGCATTCACTTCTCTGCAATCTCCCTTTAGGATCAAAAAATGGTAAAATGAATCATAAAATGAACCCATAGTGCTCAGATTTTTCACAGTGATGGGAACAGCTGTATTTGCATATCACATTGAGCCTAAAAGTCCTGCTTATGAATGCACATATATGAGTGTGGTTCTTTAATTGCAGTCTAAGCTTTAGTATCCTCTGAATTGGTTTGGCTGCCAGTTTGGATTTAGGGAAACTGGATTTTTTTTAACCAAGAACAGATAAATAATTCCAGTTTTCAAAAACAGTATCTGCAAGCCATTTTGTTTTGATATCTAATCTATTAATCCTCTTTTTCTGTCTGTCTGTCTGTCTGTCTGTCTCTACACATACACACACATACATGCACATATACCCCCCCCCCCAATGTGGGTGGGTGGGTGGGTGGGTGGGTGGATGGATGGATGGATAGATAGATAGATAGATAGATAGATAGATAGATAGATAGATAGATAGATAGAATATCCTTGGATGGAGGAAAGTGGAAAACAGAACAAGTCCTTCCTTCCACTTTCAACATCTAAATTCTCTTCATGTATTGGATTGCTCTTCCTGACCCATGAGCTGCCTCTTGAATGTTCAGTATTGGATCTATACAGGCTTAAAGTTTGGAGACAAGGAAATGTTGCTGAAAGTAGATTTTCCAGGTTGAAAGCAGATTTCCAGCTGGCTAGATAAATGGGGCAAATCGGTTTCTAACTTATTGCATCTTAGTTTGACTCTTTTTGCTGTATTAGGTGATGATCTTTATATAATGCCTAGCAAAATGTGAATTAGTATAAAGTATGTAGGAAGGTAAGGTAAGTGCTGGCATTTTCAAAAGGATTCCTAATAAGTCCAGTATCCTCAGTCAACTCGGTGCATAGAGACAATTAGCTTCCCTGATGGAGCCATTGATAAGGTATCCATGGGACTGGGAAGGGGGCAAACTCAACCCACCCTTAAAACTTTTGCTGTAGAGTGGAGGATTGTAGAGTGAAGTGGACCACAACAGCAATAGGGAGACAAAAGGATAAAACTTCCTTTTCATGCTGGACATTTGGAGAAAAAAAAAGTACAACTTGAGTTCAAGAGTTGTTGTTGTTGTTGTTCAGTCATTGAGTCGTGTCCGACTCTTCGTGACCCCATGACCCACATCGCGCCAGGACTTCCTGTCCTTCACTGCCTCCCTGAGTTTGCTCAGTTTCATGCTCATTGCTTCAGTGATGCCATCTAACCATCTTATCCTCTGCTGTCCTCTTCTCCTTTTGCCCTCAATCTTTCCCAGCATCAGGGCCTTTTCCAAAGAGTCCTCTCTTCGCATTCAAGAGTACAACTGTGTAACTAAGGTCAAGTTAGGTGCGAAGGTGCTTTAGAAGTTAAGCTTGCTATGTTGCTTGCTATGTGCTGATCTGGCATATGGAAGTCTCACTTAATGTTGCATTTGCGATCTTGCCTTGGAGTTCTTGAAGATAAAGCAATGTGTTGGATAATTGTCAGTGTAGATGAATATATCGCTAGAAAAAAGTCTACATATTCATTCTTTGCATACACATTGGAGTTTAGCAGTTCTTCTTCGGTAGAAAAGTTAAAATTCTGCAGGTAAAAGATACGTTTCATTTGTCTCACTCCATTTTTGTAAAAAAAAATAGAGGAACATCTATTTCACAGGAAGATTTCAATTGGTAAAGTCAGTAATGCTGGAGTAGGGTTAATAGAGTTTTGCAAAGAGAATTCCCTGTGGTTTCTTTTTTTTCCAGCTCTCGGTTCCAGCAATATAAAAAATAGACTCTGCAAATGGACATTATTGGATGGACAAGATCAGAGAGAAGCAGACTTCATAGTAGAAAACAGAAGATGAAGATGTGCAACTTAGTCATCCAAGAACATTTCAGTGCCGGCTGTGGAACAGACCATGAATTATTAATGTCAAATACATGGGTTAATCTTAGAAAATTAAAGAAAGTAGGTGGGCCAGCAAGATTTGACCTGGAGAACATAAAGAATATGCAGACATTCAGAATATATGAGCAATGCAAGGGGAAGATTTAGCATATTTGAATTATTTAAAAGTGAACCTGAGGAGCTAGGGGAAGAGATAAAAAATCATGGTGAAAACTGAAGTGGGAAAAATTTCAAAGAGAAAAAATTAGTGACCAGTAAAAAAAAAAAAAAAGACATTGTGGTCATTTGCTGTGGTGGAAAGAATGAATGAGGACTGAGTTATAAAACAAAAATAAGGAGGAAGAGTGAATGGACCAATGAAAAGGGAAAGAATAGGAAAGTTTTATTCGGGTGGAATGATGAGATTCTTCGACAGAAAGAAAGTTTGTCCTAGGAAGTGCTGTGGAATGTTGCAGGAGACAAGCTGAGATGGCAAATATTTATCTATGTGGTCACCAGGAGTTGCATCTGATTCAGTGGCACCTAACCAAATAAACAGTTAAAACATGTAAGACAGTTTTTTTTAAAATCATAAACTACTTAATGCAGAGAAGGTCTAAAAAGAAGCACGACTAATGCTCCTTTTCAACCGCACACTATTTGAGATGCCTTCAAGGGCATTTTTGCATGCTTAGTTAATGAGGTACAAACACTGTAGGATCCAGTTTCAGCTGTGCTACCTACATGCTTTTTTTTTTTTTTTTTGGTACAGAAACAAAATATTACAAACAACTATTGGGAAGAGCATCTTTAAAAATTAAAAGCTACAGAAAGCTTGAAGCAAACAAAAACAACATCAGATATAGTCAGTAAAAAGCCTTGGTGGGGGTCAAAGGAACATGTGCAACTAGGGGTAGGGGGTGAGCTTACTAGAGGCTCACCTCTAGGATCCTTTCATATCCTCCTTTAAATCCATTTTTTAGAGGACCCACTCAGCTGCAAAGCAGGAACACTGTCTGTGAAAGGTCCGAGTTCAATCTGGATATCTTTGGTCAAACTCTAGCAGCATGCTGAAGAAAAGCCTGCACCTTATTCTTTGAGATTAGCTGTAAGCCATAATAGTCTTTAGACAGAAATTAATGGTTCTGTGTCTTTTTGTGGCCTGGGGTATTCTGAACTTGGTGATAAATAAATTGCCTGGATCTCAGGATGAACTAATAGAAACAATAAACAGATACGTCCTTTTAAAGGATAGCCATATTTGACAGCAGTTACCCACATGGAAACATGTGCATTGGGAACGTGCGCCTGTCAACAGAGTTACCAATCTATCATGAAAATCTTGATTAATCCTAAACCATTGAGTGAGATAGGAGAAATGGAGAAAGGACCTCAGAATTCAGACTTCGTATATGATACTATATTGCAGCTTGGTTCAAACTATTCACTGCCATTATCTACACATTTTGCTAGTACTATGCCTTTGTAGGACCTGTTTGCCCATTTTATAATTTACACAAAATATTTGTTCTCAGCTGAGCATAAGGATTTCAGAGGGATAAACTATGCTTTTAAGTAATATTCCTGTTTTGGATGTCTCCCACAAGTCTTTAGATGTAAATCAATTCAAAGAGGTCTGATTATGGAATAACAATATAGAAAAAAAGATGAGTGAATTCCTCAGTCAAGGGATAAAACATGCATTCAAATTAAACATTTATTCCTAGTAGTATCAAGCAATCATAGACTAATGTCTACATATAAAACATTAATATAACTTCACCTTGCCTCAAATAATGATTTTCAAAGGAGAGAATTAATCCCAGTGGTTGAAACATAGAAAATTGACTAATAAAGTCTGGTTAAAGTTTTTGTAAATCATCTCACACTGATCTAGTAATTAACCAAGGTCGGGGTATGCTGTTAATGCTCATCCTGAACACTAAAACAACAGATTGAATCCTATCTGCATAACAACTGCTGGCTGATACTTAAGTCCGTGGTAGCATTATAGCTTTCATTGCTAACACTGCTTTCAAACAACAGAAATGATGCCTGCGTACATGGACATCACCAGACGGAGTACCCAAAAACCATATTGATATCACTATTGCTAAAAGTGGGTGAGAAGCTCAATTATAGCAGCAAAGACATGGCCAGGTGCTGACTATGGAACAGATTACAAACGGCTCATGTGAAAGTGTCAAGTTATACAAAAGACGAAGAAGGCCAGCCAGTTTCCACAATATAATCTTGAGCCATTTTCAAGGGGAATATCAGGAATCATTTTGAAGTCTTCATTGACAGAGAACCAAAGGAACTGTGGACTGAACTTAAAAAAGTTGTCAAGGATGAATGTCAAAAGTCACTGCCATTTATGAAGGAACAGAAGAAAACAAACTAGATGTTAGAGCAAACCACGGTGTCAGAACCTGCATCACCCAACTGTTGTTGTTTTCCATTGTATTGCATTCGTTGGGAGTTGGATTGATTTGTTTCTGCCACTTGTAAATGAGGAGGGGGTGTGTGGCTGTTAATGGTTGTAAGGGGAGTTGGGAAGCAGCTTAACCATATATGGGCAATTTAGACTGGCTTGATTGCCGGACAGGCAGCTGAGGCCCAAAGAACCATGAAGAAGCTCGGGGAGGAAGGAGAGAGGTCAACAACAGGTGAAGAGGAGTCACGACGCCAGGCAATAAGGGGAGGGGGGATAAATAGAGGGAGGTTTACCCAAGGCGTTAGTTTTAGCAATGTTCTGTTTACAAGCTACATGTACCTCTTAATAAAGAAGTATTTATCTGACCCAAGCCTGGTTGTGTGAGAATGCTTCAGAACTGAGAGTTGGACATCGTGGACTTGACACATGGAAATTGCCAAGGAGAGAACCCAAAGTCAAGAAAGACAAAAATCTCAGGAAAGAACTTAACAAAGTGTTTCAAAGAGCTCTTAGAAGAGACAAGAAGCAGAATTACAATAACAACTGTACACACAACAAATAGGAAACATACATGGAAATACAAGGACAGCTGTCAGGTTCACCTCAAAGAACTCCGCGAGACAGTACAGGTATAGTTCGATAGCTTTTATTAGCTTTCACCCACAGGGCAGAATCTTGCCAGACTGAATCCAAACTTCCCAAGCCAGCCAGACAAAACACCGTGAATTCCTTTGGGTGCTACCAGTCTCATCCTCTTCACCTTCCCACGCTCCTTCTGGGGGCTAAGGGAATGCTTATCTCCCTGAGCGCGGCCTTCACCAAACCATTCCTTCACAACAGCCTTCCAAAAGATCTCTGAACTCAGAAGGAAGTTCCGCTAGTTATGCTAAAGGATGTCAATGGATGGATAATATTTGATTCAAAGAAGATCAAAGAAAGTATGGAACACTGTCAACATCTAAGATACCTTAGAAAATATTCCCTATTTACCAGAACCTCTAGTACTGGAAGGTAATTAGCGCTCCAATCATTGCCAAATCAGAAGGCTACAAGAAGTGATGGAATACCCTCAGAAATATGACCAGAAGTGGAAGATGAATCAGTCAAGGTTCTAACTAAGCTATGCCAGTAAATCTGAAGAACAACATAGTGGCCAATAGATTGGAAGAGGTCAATCTACATACAATACCAAAAAAGGAGACTTAACAGAGTGTGCAAACTATCATACGGTATCTTGTTATACATGTCACATGCTAGCAAAATAATGCTTAGGATCATCAAATGCAGATTAGAGCCCTATATGGAAAAGCAGATGCCAGGCCATGGAATATGCATAGAATGGGAATCCCAGAACATCTCACTGTCTTTATTTGACGCTTATATACAGGTCAGGAAGCAACAGGATGGACAGAACATGAAACAAACTGACTTCAGTTTGGCAAAGGAGTAAGACAGGGCTATATACTTTCTCCTTATTTATTCTACCTGAACAAATATTAAGGGAAGATGAATTAGATGAGCACAGAAGAAGAAACTTCAATCACTAGTGGTATGGTGATGACACTGCTCTGTTAGCCAAAAATGCAAAGGATCGGCAAGCTCTAGCAATGAAAATCAAGCAGCAAAGTGAAAAAATGGGACAAAAATTAAGTATAAAAAAGACCAACTAATAACAACAGGCAAAATAACCAGCCTCACAATTGACAGTAAAGATATCAAAGTGATATACTGTAGATAGCTTCTGGCTTTTAGAATCAACCATTGACAATAAAGGAACAAACAATCAAGAAATACGCCACAGACTAGCACTTGATAAGGTAGCCATGAAGGCTTTGGAAAATTCAGATTCAGATGCCATTATGTGTCTGTACCTACAAAGATCAGAATAATGCAGGCAATGGTATTCTCTGTACCACCCTGTGGCAATAATGCAGCCAATGATATTCTCTGTGGCAATGGAAGTGAAAATTGGATTTGAAGAAGCTGGATAGAAAAGAAGATTGATGCCTTTTATTTCATTATTTATTCAATTTGGATGCCACCCACCTCCAGCTGACTTTTGAACTTTGGTGTTGGATAAGAATTCTGAGAATACCATGGACAGCCAAGGAAAGAAACAAATGGATCAACAAACAAATCAACCCAGAGTTCTTGCTCGAGGCACAAATGACTACATGGTCTCTATCAGTCAACACTGACTTGATGGTACATAATCAATCAACAATGTAACTTGCCATAGGTTGACTAGTAAAGATATCAGACAGAGAAGCAAGACCGCAATATGTAGGCAAGATTTTTTTTCCTCGTGTCTTAAATTCTTCCTACCTCGCCTAATGTTTGTTTTATCTCTTAAAAATCTTTTAGCTAAAATTAAATAGGACTTTGCGCATTGTAAGTCATGTGTCCACCTCTGATAATATAATGATTTGCAAGACTATTCCAGACCCCCACATGGGCCCCATAAACAATCCTAAGGAAAAGAAACTTCTTCCCAGCTCTTTGTTTGGAAGTATGCTTTTCTCATCCAAAACAAAGAGGAGTAAAATAATGTGAAAGAGATTGCTGCGTGTGGACAGGCTCACTGAAACCCATTTACCATCCTTCTGCCAAATGGGTTTAAATGACTAGCTGTGCCCACCATGGCATTTATTTTGCAAATAAGCAAGTGCCACTCCCATAGTTGCTATTTTATGGGTGTCAGTTTGCTTCCAAAGTGGGCCTACCCTTGATACACCTTGCAAGTCTTGTAGGCCACTGGGAAACAAGGATTAAGACGTTGAAGGTGAGATCAGAAATAGGCAGGAATGCAAAACGGATTCTGATCTTTGGAGCTTGGAAAGTAACTGGACCATAGATTTAAAATTTCCTAGGCATGGATCATACACATGACAAAACCCAGATACTGAAACCCCAACTAACTTTTCTCTACCAGTATCAGCAGCTGAGGAACTGGATGGTGGGCTGGTGCATATTTATGAGACATTTGCCTACAAAAACCCATATTTACCCAAAACGTATCCTTTCCTTGCTGGTAAGGTGCTAAACGTTGTGATTTAACAAAAGCATCTGTTTCACCTGACTTTGATGACTGACTTTCTGGAATTCATCAATTAATTAACTGAAGCAGGCTTTACGTGTTCTTTATTTCATTACTGGACTTAATGGGAAAGAGAAATATATACCACAAGTAACAATGCAATTTTTGCCATACTCAGGAGTCATTATTTTTAATGTTTTCATTGCTTCACTCCCATGCTTGTATCAGGTTTTGCTGCTGTTGTTATTATTGTACAGTAATTTTTAAAAAAGAAAATGTATTTTTCCTCCACTGTCTGTTTTAAGTGTTTAGGAGTTTTTAAAACAACATTTTTCTCTAAACAGACATCATTGGTAGATACTGTAGACAAGAAAATAAATGGATCTGAAGAAATAAAGCTGAAAAGGGATCATTAGAAAGCCAGCAAGCTGTTGAAAGAACAGGCAAACGTTGTCATAAAGATGTGAAATGCTGCAGTGTGTGTTCTTTATGTCAAGACTCATTCAGAGAGGTCACAGTACGTAGGATGGAGGGTTATCCTTTATGATCGAAAGTAATTTAAAAGAGTGTAAACAAATAAATCTGAAAGAAAGAAGAAATGTTTATTAGCTTTCAGTGATTCTATGAGACTTCCCTTAAATTATTGAAGTGCATTTGATGTCACAAGGTAATAGAGAAGATATATATCTTACAGCCATCTGTACAGTATTTGCACTCCTCTTTGTGAATCATAGCTATGAAACATTAAGATAAAAACTGGCTCTAAAAGCAAGATTGTAATCTAATGTATGTTTGAACAGCTTTTAATTTTAATGGACGTATGCTGAAGGCTTCGACAGCTCTCTTGGCACGGGTGCCTGAACTTGCAAAAAGGTTTGGACCACCACAAGTCCTTCATGGATCAGACAGACAGCAATAAAAGATGCCAAAAAAGAATTGTAAAAAGCAAGAAGATTGCACATATTTTGAATGACATAGAGAAAAATGCCCCAGACAAGCTTCTGTTCTGTTTTAATAATGGAGCATCCATCTTTTTTTCTGCAACTCCTGGGGTTTCTCACTGTGAAACACAGATCATAAATACTATCAGTTGTGATGCATCGTAAAAGGGCAATTAATCTTCCAAATAAAAACAGAAGAGTGCATTCCAGAAAGCCCTCTAGATAGTCTCCATTTACTCATGAACAGTTTTTATATACTGACACTTACTAAATGTTTTAAAAGCAGGTTAAGCACTTCGGCCCTTTAGCCACTGAGTTTTATACTTTCTTGATCATTTAGTTGAACAGCCTAACTTGGGGTGTCCAATTTGTAGCTTGCTATTCTCTTTGGGCCATTCTATTGCAGTTCATAATCTGTTAGTACAACTCATCCAATTAGGTTCTTTTTCTCAAACTATGAAAAACGTGGGGGAGATTCTCTGGAGTTGGCACCAACACACTTATATTATTATTTCGGATGACTTGTGTATGGATGTTTCCTTTCTGAGTCTGTTGGCTTGTGTTTAGTGATGGTAGATGTGATGGAAGGTGAAGGTGACCTTGGAAGATGGGGGGAAGAGATGCTGCCTAGGGAATGATCAGATAAGAGAGAAAGGAGTCTGCAACAGAGTGACAGCCAGAAAAAGAATCTTAGGAAGGACTTTCCCTAACTATTCAGGCAGAAAATAGGGAGGGCGGGAGATTTGTACTTTCAGATTTGGAAGATTTTGTTAATGTAGCCTTACAATGATGTAGAATTAGCTCATCTAGTCGCATTTCCTGTCTGGTTTACCTGGGAGGGCTGACAGTAAATGATCCATTTAGAGATTATAGTGATGGGTGGAGAAATCATTTTCTCAGATGTTTAAATGCATTCTTCCAGTTAGCCAGCCAGCCACTGTCATTTGTCGGATGAGATAAGATGGAAGAAACAGTTGTGAATTTCAAAGGCACACCTGCGCTACAGGCCATTGCTTTGGGCCAGCATACAGAATATGGTGTCTTTGGGGAGAGAAACTTCTTAAGAAGATAACGTAAATCAAATCAAATCAAATGAAATGTATTATTACAAACAAAGATCAGCATATTAAAAAAAACAAAAGATAAAATTAATGGTATGAGTCCAAGATTGAGGTATTTGTCACATTTGTACTAGCTGTTGCTGTTTTCACTGCATCCCCACAAAATTTGGCCACTGTGTTGGTGGTAGCATGGTTGAAGTTTAGCAAAATATACTTCTCTCCTTCCTGGGAGGTGTTGCAACAGGGGCAGTATATAATTCTTGCCCAGATTCCTGTAAACATTTCAGGGAAACAATGCAGGCTGGACAGTTCTATTTCCCCAGAATCACATGGGCAGGTATGTTCTGTCTGTGGGCTTTTGAAGAATCTGCCTTCTAATAAATCTGGTGGTAATACATTGCACCTAGCTCTAAAAAAACCCTTCTTTAATCTGGGGGGAGTTTAATGTGCATAAACAGCAAGTAGATTTCCATGTGACTTTGCTATCAGGGCTCTGCTGTTACAGGAAAGGGTGCTAACATTGATTTAGTGTTCAATATCACTCAATCTTTGAAGGGCTGTATTTTTTGCCTGGTCAAAGTATACCTATACCAAGCCTAGAGCATCTCACTCTTCAATTCATTGCGAATAAGGGATGGTTGTTCTGCAAAATTAATGGAACCAGGATTTAAGGGAGGAATGTTACTTTCAACCAATATGTTATAACTAGAGGCCATGCCCTTACTTCTACAGTATCTTGTGCATTTTTGTCTCAAACCTAAATCCTGTGCTGGGGGTGGACCTTGGAGTCCAAGCAAGGAGTCCAATATGGACCTTAGAAATTTTGTTTGTATAGGCTTGAGAGTATTTTTCTTCATAAAAAGTCCTACCTGTGCTCCATATAAAATTTGGGCAAGGGTTTTAGCCCCAGACAATTTTAGCGTTGCCAGTATTAATTCCCTTCCCTTGGTGTAAAAGAACCTCTTAATAGCCCTTGAAGATTTTGAACCTATTTGGATATTGTGTACCTGGTGGGCTTTCCAAATCTCCAGGGCATGGGAAATATTTAAAGGTAAGCCCCTGTTCTATTTTATTTTCATTTAGTATCCAATTGCACTGCTTTCTTGCAGATACCAGCACTCTTGATTTTTGGTAATTTATAGGCAGCTGCAATGGGCTGTGAAAATAACCTTGAGGAACAGGAGGAAGAGCCGCAAATAAGAGAAACTTGAGTCCAAAGCAGAAACGTAATTTGAAAATGCATCTAGATGTGACCATCCCTGGTTCCCTTCAGGATAAAGGCAGGGATGGGGAGGCACATTCAGGTTTGTAAGATTCTGGTACTATATCCCTATAACAAAAGTAGTTTTAGTATTCATAACTTTGGTGTCCAAGTCTGGTCAACCTTGAAGGGCTGGCATCAATTTTGCAAAAATATCAAGGGAAAATATCAAGGCTTTTAGGCAGCTTCATACAATAGTTTCCCCCCTCTTTTATTACTACAATCTCAGCAAGTGCCCCACCTAATTGACTACTTAAATGACTTTTTCTGGGTTTGGAAACTAAAATGAATGCTTGAAAGGAGACCATCAAGATATTACAGGATGTACTAGATGAAAGCAACCAAGCAAGCAAGGAAGGGCAAACTATTTCCATATCATTGCCAAAACCCCTTATGTGGTTATATCCACAAAGTTAGCAGGAACTGAGTTGGATTTGGAGATTTGCAATTAAATACAAATTAATCATGTTCTTCTTTTATATAAATGCATTGTAATGCAGATCTCAACCCCCCCACCCCTTTTAACTATTTGTTTCTATATAATGAAGAATGATTGGAGGAAAGAGAAAGATAATATCATCATCATCATCATCATCATCATCATCATCATCATCATCATCATCATCATCATCTAATCTAATAATCTTCCTGGAAAGAGTAGAAATTAATACATACAATTAAATTAAAATTTAGGGCTTGGACTAATCTAGACAAGGAAACTGATGAGTGCTGGTTGTCATCAGTTCCAGCTTACTTGTGCATGAAGACCATATAGTGAACTATACAAGCCTTTGGACCTGTATCAGAGTGAAGTTGGACTATATGAGAATAAATTGGACTCCCTCAGAAACTTTGGAAATATTTTTTGATAGTGTTCCTCCAGCTGCATCTTACTATATTTCTGAACCTCCAACACTACCTTAAAGAAAACGGGAAGATGGGAAAACTGTTTTGTAACTAACCAGCCTAATTCTCAGTCATGGAATGACTGTACTGGTGCTATCTGATCGCAGTAGTTGATATCAATAGTCTTTCTTGAGCAACCTCTTTATGCTTACTCTTGCTATTAAAGTTGTGTCTGTTTCGAGGACTGTGAGGTATTAAGTACGTTTGTGTCATTGATGTGGATAGGGAAGGAAAGATTATTCAGGAATTTCTGGTGCTTCCAAGAACCAATGATAGCAAGCAAGAAAATATCTAGAATATTTTTAATCATAGAAGGCTCAAAAAGTTCTCATATGTAATCAAATGATTTCTCGGAAAGGTACAAACTAGCATCTGTCTGTCCTAGAGCTGGGAGAAGTTTAAACATGCCTCAGTGCTGAAGAATAAGGGAGGATTTAGAGTTCCGGAATAACTTGAAACAAGATAACTTTAATGGGGGAAGGACAAGAAAAGTGTTTTAATGAATCATATTTCACACACTCAGTCTCCCCAGTGGAATTCAACTGCTCTAAATTCTCAGTCCTTGATACTGGGATTATCTATGGTTTATGCTTCAATTTATGTCGATTCCCTCATGTCTTCATCCTGCTAATACACTGGCAACTGTGGGCCTGTTTTGCACTTCTTTTCAAAACTTGAAGGCTTTTAGCTTTAGGAAAGACTGATACTTCATCCTTTCTTTTCTCTAATTTTAGCCAACTCCTTTTTTTTTTTTTTGGTTGGTTATAGCTATATATATATTTCTCATTTGTCCATTTGCTTATCAAAATAAATGAAGCAATAATCAAGAGTTCCTTCAGATTTGATGCAAAACAGCTCCTTCTAAGAACGGGCTCCAAAAGAAAGTTTTGGAGGCAAAGAATCTACTGTGAAGTATTTCACAGACCATTAGGAAATGGGATTTTCAGATAGGCAGATAATTTAGAGGAAGAAACAGGACGAATTATTGGAGATAGGATGATTAAGGAGAAGACTTCAAATGGAAGTCTTCAGCAATGGATGACATTTCCACTACAGTGAAGTCTGACTGCAAATTTATGGGAAGTTATATTTAAAGCCTGTCTAGCCAATATTAATGGCACTGACCAGAAGTGGCTGTCCAGAAGTTTCTCCAATGCTTTCTAGAGATGCCAAGAACTAAATTTGGGATTTGGGGCATGTCAAGCATAAACTGAGTCACAGCCCTCTTTATTCCTTTCATGCATCATTAAGAGAACTGGAAGCATTTCAAAATTCCAACTGGAGAGGAAAGTTTTGGACAAATGGCTTGAGCAAAATACTTTCAATTGTAGATGTGCCTAATGACTTTCAGCAAGTGCTATTTGCATTGAGTTCTTCACCTGAAGTTTTTCATAAACAAATGCAGATAATATTTGAGGGACTATTGATGATGTTATAATTTGGACTTGTATTCCAAAAGAGCATGTTTGCACATGGCAGAACTATAGATACAAAACACTGGATTGGATTAAGTAATACAAATGTAGACACATATTAGAAAAACTTATTTAGGTGAAAGGCTTATAAAGCATGGCTTGGAAATTGAACCACAGGTAGTACAAACTGTTGATGATATATGTTCAGCTTGCGAGAATGTTATAGAACTATTTGGGGATGATAAACTTTGCAGGAAATACATTCCAAGCTTCAGATATATACATATAAACAGAGAAAGAGAGAGAAAGAGATTGCTGTTTGTGCAAAGAAATTCAAATATTCAGCATAATCAGCACCTTCAGAACCTTTAACTGAAACTGCACCAGGATTAAAATTGTATGATTTAAGAAACAAGCACACTTAAAATAAGTTCAGTTGCATTTCAGTATCGCAAACAATGAAAGAAACAAATGCTGAGATGTTGAATGCCCGTGATGTATTCCTGCAAGGCAATGGTTTCTACAATATGCTAATATGCTCGAATAGGAAATAAACTGAAACAGAAAATAAAAATTTCAGATAGGAATAGAAGCCTTAGCATTAGTAAGTGCTTATAAGAGGTTTCATACATATGGACAGGCGTCTGATCAACAGCCTTTGGTCAATGTTAAAAAAGAATTAGGAGACATGCTTCCATGATTGTAGAGGAAATTCTTTCAATTTGCAAACAAATGATTGTCAATTACTTCATCAATCTGGAAATAAATTAGTGCCGGCTGATGCATGATCATACTCACTTGCATGTGGCAAAGTGAATTTCAGTGAAGACTGGCATCAAGTTCATATCAATGTTTTAGTGAAATTAGTTCTTGTCTCCAGCTGGGGGGACAACAGAAGCAGATGAAACTTTGCTGCCTCTGTTCTCTTAATGAAAAAGGGAACTGATCTGCAGAATATGCCAAGCTGGGTTTGTTTGTTATACAAGTAGTCCCTGGGTTAAGAACACCCAGTTTACAGAGAACCCATAGTTAAGAACAGAGCTTATTATAGCAAAATTCAAGTTAAATACACAATAGTTCAAGTTAATTACACAGTACTACTTATACAGTATTATGCAATAATACTGTTCCGGCTTAAATTTAACCCACGACCTTGGGTATGGAACTTGTTCTTAAACTGGGAACTACCTGTATAAGGGGTATTTATGAAAATACTGAGTAGTAATTCAGAATCTTTGATATGGGAGATTCTACAGGATATTCATGAGGAACATCTAGGCATGGAAACACACAGATGAGGAGCGTGACTTGTCATCTGTTGGGCAAATATTAATCAAGATAGTTGGCTCTTTCAAAGGGGTTGTACTGCATGCATAAATGACAGGATATCAAATCAAGCAATCACTGACATTAAATGGAGACTTGAACCCTTGGTCTACAGTAGGAAGAGATTGGTTTAAGTGTGAAGGACCTGAGTATTTAATGGTTTTGTATTATTATTGAAAAGGTCTAGACAATATAAGCAATTGGAATCCAGGCAATACCTTTAGAAAGGAAGTTATTTTTGAAAGAGACAGTATTCCACAAAATGTTAGGACAGTTAATGGACCATGCTGTAATTGCCAAAAATTCCAATTGTTTGCTTCCTTTTTTGAATGCAAACAGGTCATGTTGTCACACAAATATCTTCAGTGTAATAAACTGGGAAACAATAGTGTAAAAATTACCAGACACACATTGCATAAAACTAAACTACAGATGCTTGTTTAGTACTATTAAATTATTGATCAGCATTTTTAGAAGGTGGTTTTTTTGGGGGGGGGTTGCAGAATTGCTTTTTAATAGGAATCTCCATAATCACTTCTTTATCGTTAGTGGTGTGAAGCTTTACAGTTAAATGAACGGGGGAAAATATAAGAGAGTTTATAAAAAGAAATACATTATGACTGAGGAACAAGAGTACTATCATCTTACATACAAATGATAGACTAAGAGTATATAATGGAAATTGTTGGGGGAAATGAAGCACTAGTAATGAAGCAAGTCACTCCACATGCTTTTATGTACAGTTGCAATTTGCGCTATTCTGCTATCTTTAGTGAACAAAGAACATTAATCAGAAGGAATGTCATCTGGGAAGAAGAAACTACAACATATTTTGGAAGAAACAAGACTCAGGACTACATACAGAACATTACTATAGGAAGATTACACATGAGATAATGTTGTATTTCTTTGTTTAATGACATCAAGAAAAAGGAAGGTTTAGTTCTTTAATGTTACTGTGTTATAACTTGGTAACACAGAAACTGCATTAAAGCTATGAGTTAGACACCAACAAACTAAAAATTATCATGTTCTCTCATCTGTAGTGGTGTTGGAATGTCCAACCGACTGCTGGGAACATGGAAGAAGGACCGTGACTGTTGCCCGGGGCAGCCAGGCCATTACAGAAAAGAGTCCTGAGCCCAGGGGAGGAGGGGAAATGTGGGAAAGAGACCCGCTACCTCCATCCTAGTTTATGCTAGCTGAAAATTTTCCTGGAAAATTGCTTTGAGAGGCATTCAGGTTTCTGCTACATTACCTTACCACAATAGACATCTTTCTAGAAATCCAAGTGGTTCTTCTTTCCTGAGTCTGCTTGCCTCAGAGGCCTTGTTGCTAATCTACATAATAAATATATGCCTGGAATGTGAAATATGAAGATCATAGTGTTTGATATAACATGGTTCTTGATCCATGAAGAGTTGATTCAGAGAATCAGTGGCAATTTGATCAAATCACTGCTCCAAACTGAATTTTCATATTTTCATGTGAAACTAAAAGTCAGTTGGAAAAGATTCATCAGTTCAGTGGGCATTACCCAAACTGTTCCTTTTCCAGAACTGAACGATTCAAACCAGATACATGCAATGATTTGAATCAACAATTTGAACTGAATCAAATGGATTGTCTTTGATGATCAAATGAATATTTGATTCAAATCAAAGTGATTTGACTCTTTTAATCAAACTGATTCAAATTGGATCTCAGTGATGCACACCTCTCTAGAAAGCTGCTTCAAAAATAATGTCTCTCAATGCTAAATAGTGTAAAAAGCTTGCATATACAGTAATTGCAGAATAATAGCAGCACTTAAATAATCTTATTTGCACTTTCCTGTCAAAGCTATTGGTTCATCTTTCCAGTTGCAGAGACTAAATGTTTCCTTGTGTTTTCAAAGAGTTCCTTTAATAACATGGATTTTCCCACTTCCAAATATATGGAGGGATTTCAATATAAAAAAGCAGTCGACCTGTCCATATTTGACTATATTTTGGTTTATATTTTAGAAACACACACATGTATGTACATACGTATTTTCATGGCTATATGAACTAGAATTCCACATGGACCGCAAATTTATTTTACTAAATAATGTTTCTGGGAAAACTGGAAGCAGGGCTTAGATGATTCTAGCCAGAAAAAACTCTAAACAAAATATTTTGAAATGAGGTGATGTATCTGGAATAAATCTGCAATAACACTATCTTCATGAAAATGTTCTACTAAAAATAAATGTGAGAAGAAGACCTTTTGCTGCAAAAGCACCTTTCTTTTTTTAAAAAAGAATTTTCCAAAGTTCTGCACTGTGAAACAGAAAGGCCATAGAAAAGAAGTTGTAGGAGCAATTTCTGTAGTAGCGATTTCAAAATAAAAGCTGCATTTGCAAGCTTTTGCAAAAATTAATGTGATTTGAGATCAGATGACAAAAAGCTACTATTTCATTCAGCTTTTCCCAACAGCAGACCCATCCGATCAATCCATAAGATGCAGTATAATTGTAACAGAAAGGGGATTGATTTATTTCCTGAAATACATTGTAAGGGTAGGCAAAGCTTCACACTTTGCTGACTGCACCCTACCAGCAAGAGTCAAGGAGAACACGCTCTGTGCAAGTGTGCCTGGAAGAAAGGCTGAAGAAAGTAATCTGAGATTAGCGAAAACTAGGAAGAGTGATGTATAATGAGGGGATCCAAAGTAAATCCTTAGTTGTAGACAGAAGCTGTGCAGGCTTGCTGTGAGTTGGGCGGTCTCTTAAATTTGAATAACGAATAAATACTGACCCCTTGCTGTCAAACGTTCATGGGGTGCTGAAGAATCAGTGCCGATGAATTTGGAGGCCCAATACTTATGTCAGACATTGGATCCAATTAAATAATGATGATATTTGCAGGAAGACATTGTTGTGCATACGTTGCATTTTGGCCCCTAGGCAGTGTGATTCATGTGTCACTGGGTATGATAGCTCGCTTTTGAAATACTGCAGCACTATAATTCTTAATCATTCCTGCTCTCAGCCTTTATCTGCCAGACAGATGTAGAACTGTAGTCTCTTAACCTCGATTAAAGCAGGGAAAAATTTATATGCACGTGGGAAAATTTCCTCCTTCCTGTTACCTGTCAGTTTTGGCCGTGAGTAGCATTACAGGAGCTAACAATTCTTTTTGTAATGCCCCTTTGAAATCAGACTTGTTGCTTGTGAGTAATGTATGGCCCTGCCATGCAGAGTTATAACAACTCAGTGTCTCCTTGATGTGATGAGATTTCTTCTCATCATTCTGCAGTCCGCTGGTCCTTTGGAATCTTTGCTATTTTCTGTTTCTCTCTCTCGCTCTCTCAAATTTAACTATTCTCCCTTACAGATGTTTCCTCGATAGCTCTTTCAACAAGGACGCAGAAGTCCCTAGAATGGGTCACTCACCTAAACACAAACATTTTTAACAGCTGAGGTTTATGTTTTTTAGCCAGGTTTATGGTTTCCCAGTACCAAGGCCTACAGTTGGGCCATAAACTGTTTTCTTCTGAAAATTTGCCCATTCAGACCAGGAATAGAGCTTGACTCCAGGAAGACTTTATTTTTACTTCCTTTCCATCTGACCCTTTCTAAATTCAGATTCAGAAAAACCCTGGCTTGCTATGGATCAATATCTGGGCTGGTGTCTGCTTTGTACTGAAACCTTCATGCGGTGGCAACTTCTGCTTTTAATTAATTTATCAAATCATTCTTCCTCTGCATTTTCTGTAGATTATTATATTTGATTACAACAAATATATAGCAAAAAAAAAGAGAGAGAGAGAGAGAGACAGACAGACAGACTTGTCACCTCATTGCAAAGAAAGCTTCTATTCAGGTCTTCCTTAGGGAACAAACATCTCAGTTAGCTTTTCTGGACTAATATCCATTTGTGATAAACCTTTCCCATTCTGCAATGCCCTTGCACACATTCAACTTCCTAAATCTTAAAATGGAAGTTTCTGCTGTAATTCTGAAGTTATATTTTATTCACTTTAAACTTACACCATGGCACACTCAAAGTCTGTGGTTTTCCTTGTGCCATTTATTTTATTACTTTTATTGAACATACTGTCCAACCTGAAGAATTGTCCCAAAAATCTTCTTGTTAATTTTATAATAGTAGGTGGTTCCTAATAATACCCTTCTTCAGCTGATGTTTTAATTTTCTTATTCTACAGGAATAAGGCAGGTGCAATCATTTTATGAATAGGCCAATTTTCTCAGGTCAATTTCACTTGCAAGTTCAATAGGCAAAACAGCTAGGTGAAATAACTTTTTGAACACCTGCGGCTTTTTATATGTGCCAGCTTGCTGACACTTTCAAGTTTCTGCCAAATCACTGGAACTATGCAAAAAGCTTTATAGGGTTATGTACACTTTACTGAAAAGGAAAAAAAATTGCACATTTGTGCCATAATAATGTAAGTAGGAACACAATTTTAGAAAACATATTTTTTTGTGTGTTTAGATTGTAGTCATATATTTTATTTTATTTTATTTATTTGTCCAAATTTAGAGGTCCTCCTCACTAAACCCCTTACTGACTCTGGGTGGCTTACAAATAAAAGAGAACAATATATAGAGATGAAGGTAAAAAGTGACCTTGGCTGAGTGAGAAAACAATGCACCCAGCCATTCAGCAAACGTAACTATGCAACATTTCACAAGGCAACCATCTAAAGGTTATCTACAATAATTGTGAACAGATATTCATTCATTTAATTTATATCTCATATATCTTCCAGGGGCAAAAACTGTCATGTGTTAAATCTCCACAGCCATAATCTTGTAAGGTAGGTGGGCTGAAATATAGGAGGTGGATTCAAGTCAACTAGTGAGCTTCCATGACTCAAAAGGAACTTGAACTTCAATGTCCCTAGACCACGTCAGACACGTGAACCACATTGTCTCACTTGCTACAATTCACTCACATTTATTCAGGATCTGTAAATCCTTCTAATAACATTGGTTTTTCCCCAAAGAGTTTGAAGCAGCTATTGAGGCCATCAGGTCAAGCCCTCTGCTCATTGCAGGAATCCTGATTAAAGCATCTCCAGAAGATGGCTGTTGACCTTCTGCCTGCTCCGCTGAAAGGCAGGCCACCACGTTTATGTGTAAGGGGTTCCGCTTTCAAACTACGGTTATGAATGTGCCTTTTTGTAAGTTAAATCTGTTATCCCATGGCCTGCATTCTGGAATGAGACAGAGAAAGTCTTGACCTTCTCCTGCGTGTGCCATCCCTTTAGGTATTTGAAGAAGATTCTCATATCTCCTCTTATTCTTCTTGTCTCAAGCTTAAATATTCCCAATTCCTTCAGTCCATTTCTACAGAACTTAGTTTCTATTCCCCTTATTGTGCTTTTTGTAATTCTTTGAACCTGCCCGAGTTTCTCTGAATCCTTTTTTAAAGTGCAGCGGCCAGACTCTGACCAATGCAAAATAAAATGGAGCTATTACTTCGTTTGATTAGGGAAAAAAAACATTCTGCTGATCCAATGTAAAATTTAATTTGCCTTCTTAGCCACCATGATATATAGTGAATTTGTATTCAGCTCACTGTGTGATCAGCTACAATTCCCAAATCTTTCCCTGCATATTATTACCAAGTCAAATAATTCCCATCCTATTTTGTTTATTTTTCCCAAGTGAAAACCTTTGTATGTTCTCTATTAAATTTCATTCTTCCCATTTCTCTAATCTGTCAAAATTATTTTTAATTGTGTTTCTGTCTTCTAAAGTACAGTATTGGCTTTCCCAATCAGCTTTGTGTAATTTTCAGCATTCCTTCCACTTCTTTGTCCAAATCATTGATGAAGATATTAAAAAGTACTGCACGTAAGACAGAGACATTTTTTATAATTCTGGCTATCTCACTTGATACCTCATTTCTGTTTGACAAATAAATGATGAACACTCTCAGTACGGTTTAAAGCCAAACAAATTTGCCATCCAGATTAACTAGTTTGTGAATCAGAATGTCACAGATCAATCTGTTAAATGTTTGACTGAAATTATGATGCCCATGGCATTCCATCTGTTAAGGAAGTGACTTAAATCAAAAGATAAAATAAGATTATTCTGGTAAGGTTTGTTCTTTGCAAACCTAATTATTACTCCATTATTTTCAACGTATTTATATATTGATTACTTTCCCAACCAGATTACTATCTGTTCTAGAACTTTCCCAATTTCCCATTCTTATTGGAGAATATTTCCTTTAGTAATACGACTTTTCCTCCAAACAGTTCTCCTTCCCTCCTTGTAGGAACTGGTTTCTTGAATAAGAAAATCATACAGTGAAACAAAAATGTATTTCTAATTATGAATCTGAGTTTGAAGATACAAATATCACATGGCCTGTTCTAGAGGAAGTCTCAAGCCAGCTACTCAGTCAGAATTTCTTTAGTTCTGCTCTGATACTGTTTCAATTGCCTCTAGGAAACCCTGCAGACAGCAAATTTACATCATAATTTTATTCCTGAACTTGGAGGTCTGGCTAACTCATGCATGCTACTGATTTTTCAACTCATCTTCCTGTCTCTATTTCTTCTCCTGTATTTTATCTACAAACTAATCTTTTTATAGCTTTTTCAATTATCATAGTTTCCTTGCACAGCTAAGTTGTGTGTGTTCTGATCCAAAGGATGTTACAGGGAGTAGCTATGAATGCAGTCCCCCATTTTCTCTTAAGAAATCTGTGCCAGATTTTTTTTTTTTAAGTTATATTTGATGGTATACACGTGCCTTTCTCCAGCAATCAAAAACAGCATCCTTTTTATTTTGGATATTTTCTTCCTATGCAGTTGTAGAGCTGTAATTCCAAAGGTTTTTGGGGGTGGGGTGGGGGAATTGACATTTTAAAAAGCTAGTTTAGTCTGAATTTTATTTTGAAACGTTTTAGACAAATGTATCTTCATTTTCCTGCACCAATTCAATTCTTCAATTTTCTTCCTCTTTTATTTTCCTTTATTTTTGGTATTTTGTAAAGTGTTTGGAAAGGTGTCTGTGTGAAAGGATGGGATTAAGTATTTGTAGCGAGAAGGAGGTGTGTCTGAAGGGACAATTGTATTGCCTGGATGCTGTTACATCAATGACAACCTACTATGAAATTAAATATAAGGGTCCTTTCAAATAATCAGTTCATGACATGGATTGCTACGTCTCCTAAGTGACAGCAGAACCTCAGGTTGACTTCATTCCACTTGGTACAAAAACCTTGGATGTTAATTCTCAGTGCAAAATCAGTCATACCAGCCACATACCATTTATTTCTATGAAATTAACTTCTTGCAATCACATGATAGCTTTCCCTTATTTTGAGGGATTGTAGGCACGCTGGATATCCTATCACTTTAGTTTTCATGGCGGAATTTTTATGAATACTTTCAATCTGAGGTTTGTGTGTTTTAGAAATCAGAGTAAGTGGGTGAGCTTTCCTTTGTGATGTATTAAGTAGGAGCATGAGTGTCATATTGTGCGTGTTTGTATACAATGAAATAAGAGGCATTAAGCATAAAGAAATACATTGTATTGGAAATACTTAAATGACTGTTCATGATTTGTGGAATCTGGAATCAAGCTCAAGAGGATCATCTTCTAGAATAATTTATGGATTTGCCTCTCCACTTTTAGCTTTGAAAATACTTTCTGTAGGCAGAAATAAGACAAGTCCCAAATGCTTCTTTTTTGAAACTGCAGAGGTGAACATAATGAATTTCTTCAGCTTAAGAGAACCATCGCTTGCACACTTGTGTTACATCTGCAGCAATGACATCTTCTTTTCAAGCCTATTTGTATCTTTAGTTACCAAGGAGAGCCATATGACGAACAGAAATAAAATGTGCTAGATTTAGGATGTGGAACTGAATGGCCAAGATCATGAATGTGGGCACATTTGAAGCTTGTTGCACTCTTAGAACTGAATTATTATTGTTGGTTGCACAGTCAGCCAGAGGTTTAGACTGGATATGGCATTTTTATCCACCTATTGAGTCCTACCCAAGAACCTGGGATAGGCAGATGTGGTTGTTTGAGGGTGTTAAAGGTCGCAAGATATGAGCTGTTCCAAGTAAAGCTGCCTTTTGCAATTGACTGGTGGTGATTTTGTCAATGCCGATGGTCTTCAAGTGGGGCTCCAGAAGTTTTGGGATTGCACCCAAGGTGCCTATAACTATTGGGACTATCTTTGCTTTCTTTTCTTATTTTTATAATAATAATATAGTTGTATTTATATAATTTATATAATAATTTATCTATTTTAGTATTAGTATTAGTATTAGTATTGATTGGATCCATCCTTAAGCATACGTAGAGTGATGACTACCTTGTTTTATTGACTGAGCTTTTATATGGTGGGATGGCAATTTTAGCATACAAAGCACAATTTGTTGTTTCTCTTTAGGTAAAGGTTTTGTTGCTGTTGACCCTAATTTAATTGTAGTGCCTGCCCTAGCATTGGGCTGGGTGAGGTGGATGCCTCTGGTAGTCAACAATGGGAGGAGACTGCAAGATGTTGAATGAGAAAGCTGGGAGCCATATTATACTCCTTAAGCTGGCTTGCCACAAGCATCCGCTCTTAACCTAAATGATGCCAACATGACAATATGGGTATTGTGACAATATGGTACAAGCTCTGCCTTTTTGTACTTGAGTCACAACAGTGCATGCAAGTACATAAGGGGAGGAGCATGTATCGAAGTAGTGAAATACACACTTCATCGCTTTCCCTCTTACTGCCTGCTTTCTCCAATGTGTCCTGGAGAACATTGTTGCATCACCAGTTTTGAAGAAGGAGAGATAATGTTATTTTCTGGACTTGCATTTATGGAGTAGAGAAAAGCACAATGGGGAAATCTGAGAGTTAGCCAGCAAAAACATCGTTTGGCAGTTCCATGGGCATTTTGCTTTTGCTTCAGGAAAATCATTTTGAAGCAATTAGCCTGCCTACTTCTGTGGGTTCTTGCTTGCCTCTTACGATATTGGTAAATTGATTATTCCTAATAACGCTGAAGGTTAGAAGGCTTTGCTTCAGTTATCACATTGCAATGAATTTTGCAGTGCTACACACCCTACAAAATGGTGCACAGATAGAATTGGCACATAGATTTCCACTGGAACTTTTTACCAAGAGAATGTAAATCCAGTTGCTTTTTACAAAGAGAACATGATAAATTTGCTTTATTTTCTCTTAGAAACATGGATGGAAAGATCAAGTTTTTATTCCCAAATATGCACACCATATTTCCATAATTAAATATCTAGGTATCTTAAATCAGAAGCCTAATTTCTCTGCTTGAAAAGGTTCTCTAACTTCTGTTTCCCCTTCCCTCTACATGGAAAGTGATCTGGATCCTGGGGGCTTTCCATCACTCCAGGTACCTTTGGGATGTATGTTGTATTTTAAACTTCAACTCTGTAAATGGTGACAATGTATTTGAATATTTCTCAGGGACAATAAATCCTTAAATCCTTTCTTAGCAGTGGTGGGAGTGGCAGAAGCCATGGAAGGTGTAACATTAGCAATTTAGTAAATGCGATGGAGTAACAAATTGGGGGATCTCTGATCAAATCTATCAGCAGTTTTTGTTTCTAATCAGTGTTTACAGGCTAATAGCCATTGTATTGTCCTATTTTCAGAACTCTTGCGCAATGCAGTGTCTCATCATCCATCCCATAAATTCTTGGTAAGAATTTATGGTCAAAATTGTTTGGGGCATTCTTTGCCCTAAAACCAGGCTTCTTCTTCACAAAGAGTGAAAGAAGTTCTTTCTGAGGCTATAACCCACTTCCCCCCCCCCAGAAAAATGCTACGTTCTTGGAGCTCAATGATCTGGGCCTTGCAATTTAAATTTTGTGGTACAAAATAGTTCAGAAAGGATGCAAAAATAGACTAATTACAGCAACACAACAGTTTCAAGGAATCTAGCATAATTTTATCTCTGACATAATTTTTATCTTTTTATCTCTGGCAAGATGTTCTCTGCTGAAAATCTCCCAGGGAGAGGACAACATATTGTGTTAGATTATTTTTCTAAAAAAAAAAGGAAAAGAAGGGAAAAGAAGAGGAAAAAAGTGATTGCATTTTCCCCATTTCTCTTATGAGAGGTAGTTATGCACTTTTCCCAATCGTACTTGGGATAATCATAGCCTGGTTCAATTATTGTATTTTTCTACAAGTTTTGTGAGATTGTCTTTGAAGACTTCTCCAAAATTATATAGGTTGGAAACATGGCTGCCAGATTTCTAACTGAGGCAGGCCAGAGAGAATCTATGATATCCTTTTTAAAATGTTGATATTTTAAACTCTAAATAGCTTAATCTCACCCTAATCACATTCTCTTCCTTTGCTGTTCAGTGGCTTCTTTCTTTTTGCTAGATTGTGTTTTTAAGCTTTGATTTTGGCAGTAGTATTATGTATGCTTATGGACGATGAAGGCTGTTACCTTACCTTTTGAGATAAAGGGATGCATCACATTTTTGTTCTCTCGTTTAATTGCTCTGCCAAACATTCTGTTCCCCTCTTTGGGAGAAATTCTGTTGTATTTCACAGATCCCATGCTGTGTGATTCCAGTGAATTTAAATAACTCTATAAATGCAGAACGGACCAAATCCTCTAATACCACAATGTGAAATGTGAAAAAGGCTTTAATAGTTTGCTTTCAACTTAACAATGTTCTAATGGGACAATATTATTAGAACAATATCCTAATAATCTTTGAGGTAGTAATTAGGTCTTATGGAGTGCTGCTTTGTCAAGTGAATAGGAAATGGTAGTCATCATCAAAGTCCATGTTCATATTCTTTATGGTCAAGTTTCTATGCCCATTGCTGTAACTGTGACTGAGCAACTAGGTGTCAGCTTTGCCCAGGAACTACTAGTTTCCAACTCGTAATCTGATAGAATTCAAACAGGCCCCTCTAACTAAATGTGACAGGGTAGAGGGCTTCTGCTGACAGGTTCCAGCACTCCCACTGTCTGTGTCCACTGAGTTCTTAGAGAAATATTCTGTTTATCTTCCCTCTGTGGGTTTTCTTCCTACTCTTCCATTTGGGGGTATTGAGTGGACACAATATTATCCAATTCCACTGACACCAAAACGTGGATTTCTCCTTCTCCTTCTATTCTGGAATCTTTGGAAAAAAGTCTTTCTTTCTTTCTTTCTTTCTTTCTTTCTTTCTTTCTTTCTTTCTTTTTTTCATTCTTTCTTTCTTTCTTTCTTTCTTTCTTTCTTTCGTGACCTTATGAACAATGAGATTCATTTCACACACACCCCACCTTTTACTAGCCATTCTCTTCATACCTCTTCTCACCCCTTTTTCTGCTCACTCAATATTGTGTTATTATAGGGCTATTTTTTGAATCACAACTTTAACATTTTCATTTCCTAAACTTTTGTTTTTCTTTTACAAAACTGAAATATTAGGATTATCCCAGCTTTGATACTTTTCTCTTGCCTGGGTAGTATATTTTTGGTTCCAGGCACATGAGCAGAGCTTTCCCCACTGATTTATAACAATTGCTTCAGGAGGTTGTTACAACAGTGTTCGTTTCATTTATATCATTGCATTTCAGTAACAGCATGCTAATGCATTCATGACTGTTGGCAAACTGCAAGAATCCATAATAGAATGCATTATCAACCAAGATGATCATTGAGTATAAGGCCTGTAAGTTGATTTAGCGTGATCTAGTGTTATTCAAACTTTGAATAGATAAGTATTACATCAGACATTCAGTTAACAGAGAAGATTGAGAACAGAAGTTGCGATTAAACAGCTCCAACCTAGTGTTTGTAAATTGCTCATACTTTGCTCATATCTAACAAGAGAGATATTTTTATTAGAAAAATGGTAGGTACAGACAACATAAGAAGGATCACACATTCTATGCTGCAAATTTCTCTTTTTCTCTTCCCACTTTGGGAAGAGAAGCAACTTTATTTAGGTTCTGTCAGATGCAAGATTCACTGTTAAAATAAACAAAAACAGGTGTTAGACATAAACAAAATCTATAAGATTACAAACACAAAACAGGACTTGGCACTTAAATCAAATATTTAAGGACTATTTGAAACTAGGCAGGGAAGGAACCAAATCCACCTTCCATGAGAAAGAATTCATTGGAATGGTATCAGTGCGGAAAAGATTCTGGTTTTGCAATCCAGAATCTGAATTATTTTAATTAAGGGCCTTTAACTATGACCTCTATGCCTGACCTTGATTAGAGGTTTCTAGATGTATAAGTGGCCCATTATGTAATATGTTTTGGAGGCTTAGAGGTAAACACAAATACTTCAAAGTGAGCATGGAAATGCAGGGCAATCAGTATAATCGATACATCGTCAGGTTGTGTAGCCTCTTAAAGCCCATTTTATGAATGCTTTTTAAAGGTATCTCCATGTAGAGATGATGGGTCTGATTACATGAGGAAGAAAGCCTCCTACCCTTGGAGGTGTTTCCAATGCTCTTGTAGAGATGCCCACATTAGGAGGAAAGTTTTTGCCAAGTCTGTCTCCAGATGGACACATGGAGGCCAACCACACAAGCAAAACAATATCTTTCTCACAGGACATAACCCAGTGATCCCACAATACCAGCTGAATCAACTGTAAATACTCTGATTCCTTAGAAATCTCTGGGAAGTAGAACTGTTTCCTCTGTATGCTCCTGCTTCAGGAATAGCATGAGTCCTTCCACATAGAAGCAGCTGAAAATGAGGGGAAGCAAAAGTAGGCAGGATTTGCTCTAGTTGGAAATGGCTGGTGACCCCAGTGAGTTGTTTAAGTTGTGACTTCATTGGATGCAAACTGTGGCAATCCTACAGAAGTATATCTCTCCACTGGATACGGCTTGGATTTTCAGTGGATGCAATAGGGGAAAGTTTGTTCTAGCAAGCTGGGGTGGATGAAGGCATGAATCTAATTTCTTCAGATGTGGTTTCAGCCATTAAATGTATCTCTGCCCATCAGTTCAGAGGTCTGACTGGAAGGGTTCAAAACAATCCTATTATACAAGCCTGCCTGAAACTGATAGGCCACCATCTGAAAAGTATTAAGTATTAGTATTAAGAATGGAACACAAAATACTGAATAATTGGATCCAAATTGGATGTATTGCCATTGAGGTCTACATGGTATTCCAGACCTGCCATTTTATAAAATGTAGAAAGGGAAGGAGCTAGCCATTGACTTTTTGATGCTAGCCATGAACCAATAGAAAAGTGGCTTGTTGTGAAGAAAATTCCTGTGAAGACAGCAGGAATTAAGCTTGACTCATGGAAAATGTAGTTCATCCTCTTTATGAGAGGCAGACCAATTTTCATGGTGGGTTCATGGTGGATGACAAAATCAGATGGTTCCCTAGGTTAGCATCTGATTTGAGGTGTTGATTGAACAAATCAGTTTGAAGAGTTATTTTGATTCAAATCTTTGAACTGCATAGAAACAATCCAACTCAATTCAAATCACCCAGACTCAAGACTTTGGTTGTTTTTTCAAGTTCCTAGCTGAAGCTACAATCCTGGAGTACAATTCTTTGAAGGCCTCCCAAGTACTAACTGGGCCTGACCCTCCTTTCAAGATTAGACAGGGCTTCCTCTTCATAGATATTTTTCTCCTAATTCAGTGTGAAAAAGCCTAAAGCATGGACTGCATATTACTGGAGATGAGTGCTACATATTTCTGTTTTGATGTGTATTTTAATTTTTTTTTTATTCAACAGTCTTGGGAAACCTCAGCACCAAACTCTAATGCCAACCCCATCGCTTAGGCAGCAATGAAGCTTGTATTGAGATTTCTGGTTTTATCAAATATCTAAAAAAAGTCAAAGTGAAAGGATACCAACTTCATTTTCTGGTGCAAGCTGTCCTGCCCTCAGCTAATTGAGAAATATTAAAGGGTTTCTGTCTGGTACAAGTGAAAGAAAACCCATAAAAGACTTTTTGTTGATTAAGGAAAGTGAACAATATACAGGCAAGCAAGCAAAGAGAAATTTCTAACCTTATTCCTGTGAGCCAAAGGGGTTAGAAATGGGTCATCAACTTGTAAGTAACTGTAGAATTCAGTGTCCATTCCCAAAGGTTCATTGACAATTTATTCAGGTATGGAACGTTAGGGATTAAATAATAGCCATCAATGAGTAGTTGGACTTATGCTTGGCTGAAAACTTGAATATAAACACCATTTAGCAGAAGAGGCTCTAGATGGGCCTTACTGTTCTACCAAAGGAATGCACATTTTTAAAGTTGTTGATTCTAATCTTTTCAGACAGATCACATGCTGAAAGATGCCTGATTCTGAATATTGTTGACTGACACAATGCTTTCTCTTTTACAGGGTGCTCCTTATGTTCTTGCTGTGTTTTAAAATTATGTTATGAGGATGTACTTCACAGAGTTTAGTTCCATTGCCAAATTAATGTATTTTATTTCTTTGTTCCAATTTCACAGCCCATATATTTTAGGTGATTATTGCTAACTTTTCAGTATTGAGGTGCTTTGAAAATTAACAGCCAGTAGAACTTCCAGCAGATTATGACTCAGTGGATATTCTAAATAAGAGATTCTCAGAAAAAGGGCATTGGTTCCCCCTACCTCCAGTTAAATGCTTTCAAAAGTGAAGAAAATTATTATGTATTCTGCTGAAAAGAAACTCTAGCACTTCTTTGAATTCTTGGGTTCTGTTTATTTCAGGACTGATTTCATGACAGGGAGTTCCTAATTAAACAGAATCATACTATAACTAACTTTTTCAGATGTCTAATGCTTGAGCAAACTATCATGAAAGTTAATGTTATGCAATGGATGCTACTATTCATAACATTAAATTATATGAAGAACAGCTTGAAGCAAATATTGAACAGAGCTGATTTATGCTTATGTTCATCTTTAGCGGACTGACAGCAATATGAAAATATTGCAACCTGTTGACTAGTACAGATTGGGCCCGTTAATGACTTTTAATGACTTTTCTAATGCTATTAGAAAAACAGACACCCATAAGCCTCAACATTGAACAAACAAGATTTAATTTCGCTCCAGTTCGGATAAACTGGCATGGAGCCAGAAAAATGCAAATTCAGCCCTTGAAACATGTCAACCAATGAAACTGTTTGTATGATTTAGCAGAATTTCTAAGAATATAAGCACTTGGAAATGCTGCTAACACCCTCGTATTTAATTAACAACACCTATAAACCAGAGACCAACTTTTCCAATAAGAAAACACCACTGAATACAAATGTATTTTAATAAAGCAAACATATATAAATTCAACTAATATGCATCATTCTTATGCAGAGAACACTATCACCTTGGAAGGAAATGTCCTTTGAAGACTCCAAGTTCAAGTTAATTTTGAAAAGTTCAGGATGTTACAATCAGAGTTTTAGGTTCAGAATAGGCAGTTCAGACCAGGCTTTGGAGGTATCTTAATCAGAATTTGTAAGCAAATGAATTACAGCATACAATAATCACAAAGATGTAGAAAGTTAGAGATGTTTAGATGATGGGCCTAATTACATAACTTTGCTAATTAAATCCCAATTTAAAACCAATGGAGATTCTTAATCTGCAAATGCTTGTCAAATGTTATCACAGACTTTGTACATTTCTTATAGCCTACTGTAGATGATAGTACCCAGATGACCTTGAGAAGGTGAACAGGTTTAATGTAATATTTGGATGGAGACTACCAGGAAATTGCAGGGTTGGAGGAGAAACTAGTAATCCTGGAGTTGCTAAGAAAACTACAAAGATATGTCCATGAAATTATCAGGAGTTGAGGGCTTGGGGAAATGTTGTTATGTCACAAACACAGTGACATAACAACAACTACAATTATTATTATTCAGACTTACTGGAGCACATTGTGTTAGCATAGAAAGGAGTGAATAAATAATATTTTTTGCCATGTCCTAAAGTCGTAATGTTCTGAGAAGTAATCACAAATATTAACTAGGTAACTGAGGCAGGATTTAATATTTTTGGATATCCATACTGATGGCTGGCAATCAGAATGGATTTTCCATGGTCTCCTTATTGCTAAAAGACTAGTTCTTCACCACTGGAAAGATAAATGTATGACTTCAATTATGCAGTGGTTTGAAGACCTGATGTTATCTGCAACATATGAATCTTACAGATGTAGATTCTGTATGGATAATTGCAACAATATATGGTAATCCTTTATTGATAGTATTGTGCAGAACTCGGTATGTATGTATGTATGTATGATAAGCCATCAGGAATTGAACTTATATTTTACAGCTTCCACTGAAGTTGGAAGGCATTACCTCTGAGAAATCATGTTTAATGCTGTGCTGTTGGTTTGTAGAACAGTGATATGTTATAATTTGACTGCACTACCTTTAATGGAAAAATTATTCCAATTTTAAAATAATGTTTTCTAAGGTTTTATCCTAGAATGGGAAGCCTAAATGAAGGATTTTATATGCAAGAGAAACCAAAAACTGGTTTCATCATGACTTCTAAATAAGAGATAAAGCCCTGAGTATTGTTTTCTTAAACCCCCCTGGGCAGAGAATATGAGTGATCTATCTTGAAACACTGCTTCTTAGAAACTAACTAGCCAGTGAAAAATCATGCTAGGGGAAGAAGGAAGAACTTTCTAAAATAATCCTGTTTCTTAACATCTTGATGCCAGTTCTTTACTTTTTCTAATGCATTTAGCCTGACTTCCTTCCTTCCTTCCTTCCTTCCTTCCTTCCTTCCTTCCTTCCTTCCTTCCTTCCTTCCTTCCTTCCTTCCTTCCTTCCTTCCTTCCTTCCTTCCTTCCTTCCTTCCTTCCTTCCTTCCTGGGGATGGCCAATTTTTCTTCTTTTGTACAAAGAAATATAAGTGATATATACAAGAACAGACTCAAAGAAAAAATAAAATGCTTAACATGTCAGTCAACCATACTCTGGTTGAAAGATTTACTGTTCACCCTGGACAGTAACACAACTTCCTCTCCAGGGAGCTACACTTCAACATCAAAGCCTTCTCTCTCTCTCTCTCTCTCTCTCTCTCTCTCTCTCTCTCTCTCTCTCTCGCCTTCAATCCAGAGAAAAACACAAATAAGCACAATCCCAACTCATTAATTAACAGCATTAAATATCTGGATCCTGTGGTTAGAAATGGCTGAACAGACCTCTCTTTCTACCCTTGGGAGAGGAGTCCAAACAGACTCCTAAAAAGGAACTGTCTCTTGTGCTGAATGATTTTGAACTCAAGCCTGATATCTTAGAAATCAGCCATATTCAGGCAAATACAGGAGGGCCTCCAAATGACCTATTTACCAAATGGTTAAGGTGTCTGGGCAAGCAGTGAAACTGGAAAATAATTTGTGCTGTATTGTTCTGACCCCACCAGCAGCCTAGTAGCTGCACCCTCAACTATATGTTACAAGATATATGGTATCCTATATGTAATGTCATAGCAATCATTTATTGAGGCCCCAACATAACAGGCCAGGAGAAGGAAGGAAGGAGGGAAGGAGGGAAGGAGGGAAGGAGGGAAGGAAGGAAGGAAGGAAGGAAGGAAGGAAGGAAGGAAGGAAGGAAGGAAGGAAGGAGGGAGGGAGGGAAGGAAGGAAGGAAGGAAGGAAGGAAGGAAGGAAGGAAGGAAGGAAGGAAGGAAGGAAGGAAGGAAGGAAGGACCTTGTTATCTTTGGCCGGGTAAACAAAAAGGTGTTGGGAGATTCTAAAGAGCTCTTTGTAGGAGAATCTCAGCTTTCCACTGACATGCTTCCAACTTTTATACTCTATGGTTCACAATATCTGTGCTGGTTCTCACAATAAGTATTGCTTCACACTTTATTCCTGGTTTGTACACTTCCTTTTGAAATCTTCAGTTCCTTTCTCAAGGAAATAAAGCTTGCTTATTAGTACCAGGCAGGCAATCACGATGAATGCTTTGTTTAGTTTCTATTTATTAGCTCTAAATGGTGCCATTTGGTGGTTATATCTGTATACTTCCACTCATATTTTGCTCTCCCTTTGCTTGCCTTTTCTGGTCAGCTAGAATAGAAAGATATATAAAACATACTAGAATATGATATGAGGATATTATATATGTAAAGTGTAACAGTATTATATAGAGAATAAAAGTATTCATATCAGAGCTTCTAAAGCTCCTGAAGTATCTTTGAAGGTGGCCAACTGTAAGCTAATCAATATGTAACCAAGGGTCTAAACATCCTACCTACCTCTACAAATCCTGGTCAACTTGATTATTTATCCATACTACTACACAATGTAATAACAGCAACCATTCCCTCATTTCACTACACCCAGTGTCTTTCTGCGCTCCATGTGGGTAAGTAGACTACTCCTTTTGCACAAAAAAGAAACAAATAAAATCCAGACTTCAGGGCAATATTCAGAAACCAGCGGGGAAAATTATCAGTCTCTCAGACACTCTGTCACTGACTGCTGAATAGCTGTTTTCAAACAAGACAATTTCAAAAGGAAATTTCAGCATGAAAGTCCTGGATAGACACGTATTAAAAAGATCTGTCTGATCACCTGTGGCTTGAATGCAGACGGTGAGTTCCTCATGTCTTAATTAGTTTGAAATCCTAGAGGAGAGGCAGACTGCTGCCCAAATAAGATACACACTGATGTGTGTAGTTATATTCCTTTCCTTCAAAATCATTCTAGTGTTTTTATTTTTTATTTTTTGCTTTCCCCTTGTTGTTTTCCCTGCAGCAGATCTGGAAAGATCTTACTTTGGGCCTCCTTGAACAAGTAAAATGTGTGTGCTTAATTACACACACACACACACACACACACACACACACGAGAGACATATATACATACATACACACACCAAGAGAAGAGAATATATGTAGCTCAGGGTTGAACTGTATAGTCTTTGGGGTTCTCTGTGCTTGGTTTTTTTCTTGCAGATGTTTCATTGCCCAACTAGGTAGCATCACCAGTGCACTGAAGATGTTACCTAGTTGGATAATGAAACGTCTGCAAGAAAAAAACCAAACTCAGAGAACTTTGAGGACTATACATATGCACATAAAGACACCCATCACATTATTCCCTTTTGGGGTGTAAGCAAAGTAAAATGCTGGAAAAGATTAACAAGTGAGTAAAAGAAGAGAAGTTTATACTAATACCATTCACTAGACTAGACTTTTCTAACTTCGCAAAACCTTCTTGCATCCATCCATCCATCCAATGTGCATTTTTGTAAACATATTTTGATCAGATTCACAGGGGCTTTTTTTCCCCTGATGTGTCCTGGAAGATTCTGATTCCACATTAACCAGCAGCTAGGGAGTAACTTCCAAGCACAACACAAACAAATAGTTGCCTCCCACATACATTTGCCAGCAATTACCATAACTATAGGTTGTGTTACCCTCATCGCTTTGTCAAATCCACTTCTAAAGCATTCCAAACTGGCTGTTACTCAATTTGGTACTTAAAGCACCAACCCTAATTAAGAGTTCTGGAGGGCTTAACAGCTTGCTTGGTCTGCATGACATCTTGGTTGAGTTCTAATATAGATAATGCCCAAGGGTAAATATTAGAATTTGTTTATTTATTGTGGGCAGCTTCAATTCAACTATTTCTGTGCGTTAAGCTGAGAGCTAGAGTTTCCCAGAGCAGGAATTTCCGTGCCAGTTACTGTATGTCAACAATCATACTGTCTGTAAACTATAGGAAAGGCTGGATTTAATCTGATGTTGGTATAAGAGGGGACTTCACTGACTTAAGCACTTTGACTGCTTACACTGGTTTCAGCTTTGTTGCAATTTATTTATTTATTCCTCATATTTATATAGCCGCCCATCTCATAAACATGACTCTGGATGGTGTACAATAAAAAAAACATAAAAACAGACATGAAAACATTCCATAATAAAAACATCCATAATATTTAGAAAGACTAAAAGAGAGCATCTTCTTTTCTTAAAGTTTCTTATCTAGCCATGCCATATTAAGTGTCTGGATAGCTTCTGCCAAGTTTGAGGAGATCAGACTAGGAAACCAAAGTTACATATGTTAACACTACTTTTATTATAAGGTTACAGTCACAGAATCTTGCAAGTCTGAATGCATTTCCCCTCACTCCCTTTATCTTTGTGAGAACTAGGGAAGGCCACGTCTGAGACACTTTCTCAGGTTACAGTTCTGCCCTGGACTCAGGTTTCTTTTATCTGACCATTGTCTTGGTTGCGGCTCTTCCTCCTGTTCCTCAAGGTTATTCCTTCTTCCCATTACATCCTGAATACATAATGGCTGAAGTAATGTTGGACATTTTTCATTCTAGAAAGGTTGCCAGAAATTGCTAAGAGATATTTATAAACACAAAGTAGCTACATTTCTTCTGTTAAACTCATGCCTTTTTTGCAGGTGATGTGGAACTTAATTGGGAAAAATGAAGTTGAAGAAAACAAAGGAAAGTAATAATTATATAGTCAGAATTTCACATAGAACCAGTACAGAGAATCTAGCTGAACTATTCCTCCTTGAATAAACTCTTGGGCTTCAGCACATGTTCAAATTTTATTGGGGAGCGGATAATTGGAAAGATCACGTCCTACTTGGATGTTGTTAGGCAGGTTCACTTTATCCTTTTTTTATTTTCTGTGCACTAACATCAGTTTAATACATTCCAGAAGATAAGGGAAAGCCAGCTCCTGTGAAACAGGCAGTTGCTTTGCCCAGTCAAGCAAACTGTTCCATCTCTGATCCTGGATCTTGTCATAAACAAAGTTATCTATCAGCTGAACTGCATGTCCTATTCATATACTATTATACGAAAAGGGCGTATACAGGAGACAGAAACAAATTCCATCTATTCAGCCCCTTAGTATGAGGTCAATTTAGCAGATTATTTTTGGGGTGACATTGTGCAATTAGGAAAAATAAAAGTGGTTTGTTGCACACACATATCTAGCTGACTAATAAATTCTGGCTTCTGATCCAGTAGACTTCTTCAGAATTCATACCCTTAAACTGTGTTCAGTATTCATAATTCCTAGTTTAATCTGTGAACATTCTGCAATTCCATGACTTTCTTCATATCTCATTATTCTGTTGTCATTTTCCCCCTAATGAATAGCCATGGATTTCCTTCATTCTGCTTTTTAAAAATGCACACAATCTCACATTATTTATGTAGTTTGCATCTGGATCTTGAACCCTGGATGGCTGGTATCTGGTTCATGCTTTAAAGTGTTCACTTTGATTTATACTCATGTATGCGTGCGTTGAAAGAGGCAGTCAGCCTGCCAACCAGCCAGGCTGAGAATCAGCATTTAGAAGTAAATTCTAAACACTTTTGAATATAACAATTAGCATTTACTGTATGATAACATTTGAAAAAGGGCCCATTAACATTAAAGCTTTTTCAATCAGACTCTTACTCTGCAGGCTGTTAAGTAAAAAGGACTTAATCAGTGAAATTATTTTTCCCCTATGTGTTTAGTCTCTGGAGATGCATTTATTTCAATCTAGATACTACCCGTTGAGAAATGTTGAAGAGAAGATAATAGTAATAGCTGGTAATCGTTCCTTGTCCCAGAACATTTTCTGTTTCCTAAACTTCAGATGCGTCACTCACAAATGACAACAATCCCTGGATTTCATTGTTCTTTTGTATCATTATTGAAAATAAAAGCATCCTGTGTCTTAAAAATGAACAGGAAGAAAGAGAATCAGTGAAAACAGAATCACCATAAAACCATTCCACTGTTTTTTCCCTTGGGTGCTACAACTGCTTCTTGTAAATTCTATCTTTCCATTCATGGAATAAATAGAAACGCGAGCGCGGTTCTCTCTGATGGTCCTCATTTTCCATGACCCAATCCCTGAACCATTTAAAAGTTTAGTGCAAGGGTATGTGAGGCTCAATTAGACTTAGTTGCAACCTTTGGCAGGAGCTTACTATAACCATTTGTGGAACTACAAGTGCTTTTCAGCTTTTCTGGAATCTGGAGCCCTGCGTTCTCCTGGCCCTGAACGTAAGTAGAGGTGCAGTGACCGAAGAAGTGTTAAGTGCACTGGAATTACCGCAGGTGAAATTTGAATGCATGTGTGGCTCACAGGACAACAATTAGTCATAATCTCACTTGGTTGCTATGTATCCCATAGAGAGCCAAAGCAATGTAATACCTTAAAAGCATGAAGGGTGTAGTATTAGATACGGTGGCATATAAAATTTGCAATGAATAAAATAAAAATAAATAGGCATTTTCAGGCTTATTTCCTTAACACACCCACTTTGTTTGGATTCTTTTTTACGCCTTTCACAAGTGATACAGAATGTTTTAATGCACACCTTCAGCAAAAAAGTGTAAGGCATTTTTATGTACATCTCCTAACATGCGCATTTTTGTACGCACTTTTTTAATCTGTTAACCGCACTAGAAAACATTTGGAAAGTGCAGATGTCAGTGCATAACAGTTCTGACTGGAATATAGGCTGGGACTGGATCTATTTGATTAAAAGAATGGACCAACCACATCTCACAGTTGTTGCTAGCAGAATATTCAATGACAAGGAGAGGTCTGTGCATGCTTTTCGGTTTTGTTGCAATGTATAAAATTGTGGGTGGTTTTTTTCTGCTGCTCAGAGAGCTTTATTTATTTAGTTATCTGTTTGTTCGATCAACCACAATCAAAAAGATTCCTGGGGTTCACATCTATCAGTAACACATCCATGGTAAAATATCATCATCATCCTACTACAAAATGAATAATCAATCTGATGTTGTCAGCTAATTCCCCCAAAGAGTCCAAATAACTCAGTTTTTAATAGTTTGCAAAAAGCCAACACAATGGAGGCAGATGCAATTTCTGGAAGGATATTATTCCAAAGTGTAGGCAAACCCACAGAAAAAGGTAAACTTGCAAGCAAAATCATGAAAGCAGGGGATCACAAGCAGGCTCTCCTAGGTGGATGGGTCAAAATTGTGTGGAAAAAGCTTACCTTAAATACTCAAGGGCCATGCCACATAAGACCTTAAAGGTCAAAGCATGTTGAATTAGCATCTAGTCTGGGTTCACCTTCAGCTTATTTTGCCCTGTCCAGACCTTCACAGCCTCCAGACCGGTCAAGGTATTGCCTGTATCTTTTGTATGGCCTAGGTTAGTGTTGTGCAACTGATACCATATCCTGAACTTACAAATGAGAAAGGACTGAACCCTCTGGCACCCCACAAGTGAGCAACCACTTAGCTGATCTCTCCTCCACCACTATCACCAACTGGAACTGCCCACTGAGGAAACAGCAGACCCACTCTAAAAAAGTACCTTCAGTCTCCAATATCTGTAGGTAAACCAGAAGGATACCATGGTTGATGGTACTGAAGGCTGTTGAGATGTCTAAAAGGACCGGCATAGACACAATATCCCTATCCTAGTCATGACAAAGGCATCCAAAGGAGAAATCAGTGCTGTCTCTGTCCCATGTCCAGATCTGACTGTTTCAGTTATGACTGAAAAGTGTCCAGAGAGTCTACTTCTAGGGTGCTAAGTAGCTGTGCACCATCCATGTTATAAATAATCTCCCCATAGTTGTCCAATACAGATGAATCCAATTTGCCCCTTCACTTTGAGCAAGAATGCCAGCCTAGCCTCCTGCTTTATGTCTCTATATCCCCAAGCATTACTAGCTTTGTGAATCAAAGAAAATAATGGTTATTTGGTTTCTTAACTCATTGCAATGTTCTTTTGGCCCAGAACATTCACTAAATACAGTATGTTTACTAGGGGCTGGGATTCATGTAACCATGCAGTTCTTGTAAGCAGGTACTGAAACCAACGATTTAAGAAGCCAACAGCTCAATATAATATCAATGACATGGAATTAAGATGATAATAGAAATTTTCAATTGTAGCAACATGATATAGAATTTAGGAATTTTGGCAGTCTCAGATATGTATACTCTCTTTTAGAGGGCACAAAAATATTTAAGGAAGCACCCAGGAATATATTTATCTGATACTGTAGCTTAATAAAGATAAATTAGGATAATTTTAGCAAGCAATGAAATTAATTGTGACCTTTCCTTTTTTTTTTTTTCTTCGAAAGGTAACAAAACCTGATGAAGGGAATCCGTGGTCACAAACTGCCTTCACTTCCATTTACTACTCTGTTCTCAAAGTATTCTTCTAGAAGCTATTAGCTGTGCAATTTCCATTAGAATTTGAGACTGTAATGGAAATGCAGGAGTAAGAGCTTTTCTGTTATAAAAAGCAGAATGCCTCATTATACTGCTAAGGCTATCTAGCACGCTCATCATAGAGATGACATTGGAAGCTTTGACCTATGGAACTCATGACATTAGAATTCCATGTTCAAAAGATGTTCTCAGTGATTGCTTCACAGAAGGAGAGCTTCAGTGAAAGTAAAACATCAGGGAAATCATAACGCTTTCCAAATCAATGACATTTCATAGAAGAGGATCTTTGCATATATCTAGAACAGCTTTCCAATGTGGGTTCCTTTACTCTCGAGGTATGATGTAAGATACATGATGTCTGGAGTAGCATGCCAAACCAAAAACACGTTGGCTCCTAAGAGTAGACATTCAGCATCATAATACCCCAAATGTTCTGTTCCCTAAAGGAGCTGCCAGGAAGCTGGGAATGTGTTCCTGACTGGTTACTTTTGGGCTGATACCCACAGCACCTTTCTAGAATCAACATGTGACACAGTTATGCGCTACATGTATACAAGTGTATGCTGGTGTTCTGTGTACTCGTTTGTCAAAAGAATAGATGCTGATGAATTGAGAAAGATGGCCTAATCTTTTTTTTTTTTAACGAAGCCATTCTATAAGATATTTCTTTGGATAAATATAGGACAAAATTCAAACAAGGATAGAAGTACTTAATATCAAGATTTTTAAAATTAACATGGTTTTGCTTGCATATGTCTCTCTGTGTACCGTATTTCTCATCTGAGTCTATTCGGAGCCAGCAAACTTTCTGATATTATAATTCCCAAACAAACATTGTCTTTACCTTTAGAATGGATATACCTTTTTGGGTATATCACTGAAAATGACATTAAGATGTCCTTCAACTTACTGTCTTTCACCAGAGATTGGCTATACCCAAAGGGATGCAAATAAATATTCGTTTAACTGTGTCTAATCATGTTCGTGTTATTTAAGTTCTTTGCCATCCAGCTATTTGTTTCCATTTTGCCTTTATCTGAAGACTTTTAAGATATTCATTGGGCATATCTTATTTTTTTTCTGTCTTCCCATTCTTTTGGAAAGTATATGCCACAGCACTGGTAATATACAATGCTTTGTATGTAGAAGATGTCAGATAGAACACTTTGCTTCTCCAAGGCTGGCTGGAAATTGTCTTGCCTGAAGCCTTTGATTGAACCTTTGGCTTCTCCAAGGTGGACTAGAAAATCTCTTGCCTGAAGCCTTCAAGAGCAACTGACAGATGTTTGATGAATCAATGATGTGAGTCAACATGAACCAACTCCCTGTGTTCTATATCTTCACCCTGCAAAGGAGAGAAGACAGATGTTTAAAAGTTGGAAAGTTCTACAGAATATCAGATACCATATTCCTTTACCCCCCTTCCCATTTTTCTTCTATTTTTTCCTTTTCTGCCCTTTTGTACTGAACGGCCAGTTTATATATTGTTAAATGTATGTGCTCATTTATCTTCATATGACATATTGAATAAGAAGGAAAAACATGCTCTGAAATGATAGAAGGCACACAAACAAAAACAACACTCCATGCCTTTGATAAAAGTGGGGTCTAAGCTATAATATCTTGTGTTGTGAACCTACTTATTCTTTAAGTCACCTCCAGCCTTCTTGTTTGTAAAAGATTAAAGTGGCCTAGAATAGACACTGTTGATTCCATAGCTTTAAATTACACCCAAACTCTTGGGTGAAGAGTGCTCCACTCAAATAATCAGTATGAAATATACTGGAAGCCTAGAAATGCACAAGGTCTCAATGCAAGTAGTGCAATAGGGCTGTGCAGCTGGCCATACCACCTATTCCCTGTGCTACCCTAATCTACCTTCTCAGCTTCAGCTCCTGCCCCAGTGAGTTTCTGAACACAAGTAGAACATTTTTATGAATGCTGGTCCTCCTTTCCTGGGGTTTGCAATGATAACATGATTTCAAATTCAAATGCACATTGGCAGAAATTACTTTCATGCCTTACTGTTCAATGTTCAATTTCTCTGAAGCCTCATTTATGCAGAAATGTGGGCAGAGGGACACTGTTTTCCTTCCTAGACTGTAATAGAAATAAATCTACTGTGGATTCTTGAGACATTATCCCAGACATTTCTTGTATCTAGTGTGCATAGACGTGTGTCTATTTGGAGGGCAGAAATAAAGGAACGAGTCTAGTCTGTTTTCATAGTAGCCTTCCACTTCAAGTTTTGCTTGATCCTGTAATTGCTCCAGTTGGGTGCAATTTTTATCAGTAAGTTTCATTTCTCTCCTTTCAGACATTTCCATTCAGCCTTCAGTGATGAAATGGTTTAAAAACAGCCCCCTTCAGAGACTAGCTGCATGTGAAATATTTATTTTAGTTGGCTTCAGACTTGGAAACAGAAAAGTGAATTTGTGCCTATAGAGCACACTGAAGATGGCAACCAGTGAGTTCTTTAAATTGGCACAACCAAGGTCTTCCCTGTGAGATGGGGTATAATTATACACTATGCCATTCTCAAATACATGCTGTATGTAAGAAAGGCATATGTTTAGTCAATTCAGCCCCAAAGGCGGGGAGGAAGAAACCCTCCAATCTGGAAATAGGTAAGAATTGGACAGAAAAAAGGAAAAAAAGATCCCTGTCTGCACTGTGGCTTCTTTACAGCTCCCAAAGTTGCCTATTGGTAGGCATTTGGTGTGCACATGTACAAGTAACAATTTGTAGGGGGGTTTTTTTCCGCTAAATTCTGGAAAAAAAAAAAAAAACAACTAGGCACAGAGAGGCCAAAGAAAACTAAATGTGAATCTATCTATCTATTTATCTATCTATCTATCTATCTATCTATCTATCTATCTATCTATCTATCTATCTATCTATCCATCCATCCATCCATCCATCCATCCATCCATCCATCCATCCATCCATCCATCCATCCATCCATCCTTGCACACACATGCATACATAGAGGATTAATTCAATAGGGTTAAAATTATAATCCTAATAGTTTTCACCTCCTGTCCCAAGAAAGTAACAGTTTGCCAGCAACCTTTTGAAAAAACTATTTGGGGGCCAAACACTGAAGACTTCTGGAAACCACATTAGAGCTCACTGACTACCTTTAATTTATTGTGGAATAATTTTTATGATAGGGTAAAGGATGGTATGGTGCTCAGAATACTTATTCACTGAACTAAAGGTCTGAGGCATGGGCTACCCATAATGCACTGCTCAGGAAAGGAAGTTGACAGTAGAATTTGTTTTTCACACCTTTATGGAATGAAAATTTGAGAACTAATTGATGGTGGTTAGGTTATTTTATAAAGTTATTCAGGCTGAAAAAATCTGTGATGATGGCTTGACCTGGAGATTGATGAGGTTGTGGGGACCTTACGTCATAATTCCTGTTAACATCCGAAATCAGTATTGGGAGCAGTTTAGACTTAGCTTTGTGTTGGCTTGAACCTGTAGAAACTAAGTGAAACTAACATGTAGGGACAATATCGATGCTTCTGAGAGGTTCTTGATGTCAATAGTGCAGTATCCCCAAGTTCTCATCACTCCCACTGAAGAGCATTCATTGCAGCAGTCTTAGTCTCTGCAGTTTTGTGGACCATGCTTATTCATTGATCGCATCCTTGGGTCACCTGTGATTAAAACCAAAATATATTTGAGAAACCCCTGGTCCAGGAGGTTTGATTTATAAATCCATTTTCTGATGAGCATGACTTGGCTTGCTTGTTTGCCTCAGTTGTGGCTTCTATGTGTGAATCTGCATCTACTGAATCATCTGGTGACCCTGTTGGGGTTAAACTGACAGGACTCGGTGACCCTCCTTCGTATGTGTGTCCATATCCAGCTGAATGCCTTCCTATTGCTGTTAGATCTATGCCTCTGTTTCTCTTTTCCTTCATGGCCATCAGTTCCTTGTTCTCTGCCTTCAGCTCTCCTGTTAAAAGTCATAGCCTCTTGTTCTTTCTAGTTTTACTGATGTACATTTTCTCTGTTCCTCTTGGAGTATTTTTATTGAGATGTGGGTAACTGTGCAAGTTTTCCAATAGAAGTGAATATGTGGGGAAAAATAAAACAAAACAAAGCCCCCACCCCCACCAACACTGGCAGGGCATGCCACAGTATATAAACAGAGAGCAAACCCCACTCCATTCTAGCACTGAAGATGTTACCTGGCTGGGTAACAAAATGTTTGCAAGAAAACAACCCAGCTCAGAGAACCCCAAGGACTCCACTGTGCGAGTTTTGTTTTCTGTTGCTTCTTCTGGTTGGCAGATCACAGGCCTGACAGTAGAGGCTCACAGGCTTGTGATCGATGTCCTCAAGCAGTGGGAACATTGTAGTGAAGGTTCATAACCTGAGCACAATTCTGGGTGTATTTGCCACTGATTCTTCCAGTTGCATTCCATTTTCTGCTTGTTCGTTAGGCTTGAGATTTTAATTCTGAATTCAGTGGGCCTAGTAACTCTTATTCGGATTGACAATTTCCAGTCTAATTGGTACAAAAATGGAGAATCCTAATTGGATTCTCTTTTAATGCCTTATTACTTATGGGATTTGAAAAAGTGAGATATTAGATAAAGAACTCTAGACTGTAGGCTTCAACAGGATTTAGCTAAATTACCAGATTTACTCTGAAGATTGTTTGAATCCTTTCCAGCCAGCTGGATATTTTCACATGTCTAATCATTCTGTGGCAGAGTACCATATTTATGCTGGCTCACTTTAATGTTTTATCATCAGTGGCCATAATATCCTTGTAGGAGGCTGGATCTGTTCTCATGGCTCAGGGAAAATTTCATCAACATATTGATTTATTACCAACATTTATATGCCGCCTGTGGAAGCAAGTCTAGGCACTTATAGCATATAATCTAAAAACAACCATTAAACAATACGTAATTTCATAATACATAATTAAATAATGTGATTATCAACATAGAAATCTGTCTAACTGAAAGCTACCAATGGAGGAGAATATATGTAGATCAGGGTTGAACTGTGGAGTCCTTGGGGTTCTCTGAGCTTGGTTGGTTTTTTGCAGAAGTTTCGTAACCCATCTAGGAACATATTCAGTCCTGGTCAAATTGTCTTTGGAAGAGAGCAGTCTTCACCAGTTGTTGCTGCGGGGTGGGCAAGTAGACCTTGGGGCATGCTGTTCCAGAGGGGGGGAGGGCTGCTACTGAGAAGGCCATTCTCAGGGTCCCAGCCCCATAATGTCACATGGGATAGTCATCCAAAACATCCCTTCCCTACTAGAAGAGGTAGGATGGGCAGATTCTACCTGAGGGAGATGATCCTGGAGCTAACAAATGTCCAAGCCCTATTGCATTTCATAGGCAATTGCCAGCCCCAAGATGAACCCAGAAGCCTGCAGGCATCCAATGCAGATTCCGCAAAATATGAGATATCCTGCTGAACCACCTAGTATAGGTCAGCAAGCAGGTGGCTGTATTCTCTGCCACTTTCAGCTTTTCCGTCTTCGTCAAAGGGCAGCCCATGACTCACATTTTACTGCATTGCTCGTTTTATTTATTCATACTACTCTTATCCCTTTGATTTTGACTAACAAACCTCCTTTTTATTGGCTGATACCATTAAAGCTATTATCCTCAATGCGGCTAAATGTATTGCTTTGTTCAGTATCTTTTAAAAATTCTAAATTCTTTGGAATGTACCCATGCATCCGTGTTTCCTCTTTCTTGTAAAATGTTGGCAGTTGCCTAGAAAAGCAGAACCTTCCAGTGCCCCTTTGGTCATGAGGTTCTGGTCTTCAGAAAGAAGAACGGCTTTTCTTGTCTGTGCTTATTGCTAATTGTAACCATTATTTTAAAACTGGTCACTAGCATTGCCAGGGTCGTGGCTGAAACTTAACCAATCAGTAACATCTCTTTTTGGGGGAATGTAAGCTGGATGGGTTACTGATGGGTATATAGGCACTACTTTGAGACCCAGGGCTTCCAAGTAGGGCATATATCTTCGGGTTTATCTTCCCTTGTCTGAGAGCTCTGATGAGAGGAGTCTCCCCGTGTTCATTCTGTGTATGTCAACTCTTTGTATCAGGAGAACAGAAGCATTATCCTGTCTAGAACATAAGACCGTAGCTCCCATTATTTTGGCTAATCAGCCTAGCATTACTGAAAATGATCTGCACTGTTCATGCGTGCTTGAATGTCTTGTTGGGAACATCAACATGCAACAAACATGGGCTCACACAAAAGGTACTCTGCTTTTCCTTTTCGGGAAGGGGGGGTGCTTCTTAGCATGCCTTCCTTGGAACCCCATGAAATGTGATTCCAATTCAGAAATATTACCAGACTTTGTCTGATGGAATCCAGAAACATCCAGTTTTCTACCGCTCTGTCTCATGTGTTTGCCCTGTTGTATAAATATTTGATGCAAGCAATTATTTCATCTTATAACAGAGGGGAGGTAATCATTCATAGCACATTTGAATGCATATCTCACTGAGATGATAGAGATCCTTTTTTCCCCGTCACTTTTTACTCCCCTGAAACACGTTTGATCAAAGTGTTTGCCGTATTTTCTGGAGCCTTTTTATATTTCCATATTCTAGCCTTCACATATTTTTTTCTCTCTCTCTCCCACTTCCATAAACGACATAAAATAAAACCTCACCTCATTCATTAGATCACTATTTCATTCTTGCCAGGGGAACAATAAAATCCTAGTTGCCAATTTTCTGTCTCCTCCTTTATGGTGAACATTGCCATAATGTTCTTATTCTGTATTATAATTTGGTAGCGATGTAGTATAGCTCCTTTGTGCAGTGGTGACTGTGCCAGCTACCTTGATAGAAAGATGGCATGAAATGTAATGAGAATAAAATGCCCCTTCATATACAGAGTATTTCTTAACTGAGAGACATTTATGTGGCTATTTGCACTCATGATTGGAGCCAATGGGGTTTTGCACAGGCATTGGATCAACATTCTCCATACTCTGCAACATGTCCAGAACATATTGGGATCAGGTAAAAAGATAAAGAGGCTAGACCTGAGCTCAATTCCTGGGGACCAGGTTTGTGCAGTTTTCTTTGGTTTGTCATGCTGGGATTAGTTTTGGCTTCTCAGTCTAGACCACAGCCTTGGAATTCCTGGGTGGTTCCCTATCCAGGTATAACCAGGGCTGGCCTTGCTTAGCTTCTGAAAACAGCCAAGGTCAGTCAGGTGTTGCCACCTACTGAGGAGAATGGAATGGCCTACTTGCTAATGAGCAAATGAATCTATTCTTTTCAATAGGCCAGGATATAACAACCAGGCATAAAATGAACTATCAACTCCATTGGAATTTGGGCTCATGTTCCTTAATATTTTAAAACATCAATGCTAAACAAATATGACCGTTCTTGTGCTCCATAGCCCTCTTTACTTTGCTTTTACAGCTGTTGCTATGGCATACCTAATACAACATGCTGATCTAATTCTAAGAGAGGCATATGATCTGCAGATATATTTGAATGTACCTCCCAAACCCCCTTGTAAATGGTCATGTTAAATAGGGCTCATAAGAGTTGAATCCCAAGTCATTCAGTAGAGACAGTAGAACAAAAGTATGACGCATTGTATGGACATTGGGGAAACAAGGATAGTACTTAAGGACAGAAAGGTTTAGAGAGGCGTAGTGAATAGTGCTGGTATAAAGTCTCTCTCTGTGCTATATTTCCTTATCTCCTCCATTTCATTTCTTTGGTTTGCTATTTCTTTGGCCTTCTCTGCACTCTGCATAATGTTGTTTCCCCAAATGAAGTAACTTGATGAGTATATACAAACATACCAGCTTGTCTACCTGGGTTGGAGCTTCCAAATGCAGAACATTTGGAAGTTTGTCCTACAGATGGTCAGATCTCATGCCAAGCCTGATTTCTCTGGCCCAAGTACAAACCTTAAATATGGCTTTCTGATTTCTGATACAGTTCTCAAGTTAACCAAATAGCATTTTCTACTCTGATTAGTTAAGGAGCATTGTGAAATAAATCACTAGAAATGAACTGAGACTCTTCATATATTGGACTGAATGGGCCCAAGCTGCAAAAGAATAGGAGAAATACAACTTTCTTCCTCCATTACTGAAATTGGATCAGTTCCAATTTCCATCAGTTTTTCAGTGTCCCAAACTGAAGTTTGTTTTGTCACATTTACAACTTAGGTGATTGTTGTGGGACATGAAAATGCCTCAAAAATTCACAAACATTTATTTTATTATGAGCATTTTCTATGTTTGTTTGTTTGTCTGTTTGCTTATTTATTTTTTGCAGGGGTGGCGTCTGGGCATGTCCTGTGTTTCTACGTATATTGTGTTGAGTTGCATCAGAATTTTTTCTTTTAAGTACAGGTTTCAGTGAGATGAATGTATAGGCTTGGGACTAGTGGAACTTGAATTTGACCTGGAACTTAGAATTTGAATTCTGTGTACTCCATGGAATGATAACCATGTATATAAATATTGTTTTGATTGTTGGAAGACTGTGTTATATAGGAAGAAATCTTTCAACTGGCAAAAATTGATAAGTGCTTCTCCTGCTTCATTTTGGTTTCCCAGGCCATACAGTTCAATCACACTGTCCTTCTTAATGATTTCCAGCTGTGGCATTCCAGTCTCCAACCACAAGCCACACATCTTACTGGCATTGTTCTGCCTATTTCAGTCTGAACTTGACCATAAAACTCATCAACTTCCTCTTCTTCTGCATCTGTGGCTGGAGCATAAACTTTGGAACCCCATACTTTATCATCTGAGTATTCCATGACAAAGCAGGCACTGTGTATGCTTTGACTACAGCACTTAGGACAGCCTGATCTATAATTTCCAAGGGGTAAACATCAGGATGAATGTGTTTAAATGCAATTTCTCTGCTCTGAGAGTTTGTTCCACAAAATGTGGCAGGAATACAAGCCTAGGCAAAAGCTTAGCAAAATCCTAAGTGCCCTACGTGTCCAGCTCCCCAATCTTGAGATGCCTTTGGTGAAAGAACCAAGCTTATATTTTTTTTTAGCTGCTTTCAATGTATGCAATGTCCCAGAACATTTATTGAATTAATCTTGGATGTGTCTATTTGGTTTTAGAGGACACAGAAATATTGGAGGTGGCACTCAGAAACTTATTTTTCTAATGTTAGAATGTGATAAAGGCTAATTAAAAAATGGAAATAATTGTGATCTTTCCTTTTTTATAGAGAGGTAACAAAACCTGATGAAGGGAATCCATGGACGCAAATTGCCTTCACTTCAATTTACTACCGTGTTTTCAAAGTACTCTTCCAAAAGCTATTAGCTGTGCAATTTCCATTAGAGTAGAGACTGTACATTTGATTCTGTTTACTACTAAGAATGTCCCTTCTTTTTAACAGCAGAACATCCTGTTATATGTCTGAAGCTAAATAGCATGCTCATTGTAGAAAGGTGGAATGTGGAAACTTTAACCATTATTCTTTGACCTATAGAATATACAACATTAGAATTCCATATTTCTAATGTTGCAAAGGGGTTCTTGCTATCTGCTTCATAGAAGAATGGCTCCAGTTGACTAAAGTTCCAGCTAGGAAAAAGAGTAATTTCCCCCCTAAACCAATGACATTTCATGGAGGTTGGAGTCCTCATAGAACTGGATCAGCCTTCTGTGGCATGGGTTCCATCATACGTGTGGACTTCAACTCTGGATATCTAATCTCTAAAGTGGGAAGGATGCATGATACCTGGAAAGGGAGATCAACATAGGCTTGAATACTCAAAGAGGGAAAGATTATGTAGCAAACAGAACCAAAGTTGTTTGGACCCTAAGAGTAGAATTTCAGCAATGCCACACTGCTATGCTCCCAGGATCATAGGAGGTCCTAGGGCTGTAAGCTAGACCAAGAAGTTAAAAAGATATATTGTGGAGAAGAGCAATTGCAAAATCCTTTAGTAGTTATTAAATCACCAGGAGATGGGCTTGTCTCAAGGGAAACTTTACCTCTGCTTTTTTATTTGTTTGCTTTACAATTCACTGTGGGGGTTTGGTATGTGTGCGCACGCATATATCTGCATTGCTTTGTGCTGCACGCTACCCTGAGGTCTCGTATAATGAAGGATAATATAAGAATCTGTTTAAATAACTGTGCTGAAAATCAATAACACAGCTTTGAGTTGGGGTGGCCTTCTAAATCAAACAATAAATAAATAAATAAATAAATAAGCAAGCCCTACCCCTTGCTTTTTCTCTTTCAAATCCCACTTTGTAACCTTTATAAGAATGTCACTTGCTGCCAAGCACCCAACTCTGGTTTAGAATCATAGTGAAATCTGGTTTCTTATCTGTAATTGCTGTAAAAGATACGTATCCATCAAGTAACTCAAATGTTTCTTTGATTTTATGTTCTACCCCTTTCTCAGGGAATCAGCTATTATTGATTTTCTTTGAATTGATATCTAACTGAATAATTGTTGTGAGCTGCCCAGAGTCACATATGTGAGATGGGTGGCTATATAAAATGAATGAATGAATGAATGAATGAATGAATGAATGAATGAATGAATGAATATGTTTCTTGATTAAAGATGGCTAAAGCATTTTGACTAGATATGTAGGTTTGAGGCTGATGGGCAAAATAAATAAAGGCCAATCAGGGAAATGAGCAAATAAGATTTATTTATTTATTTGATTGATTGATTGATTGATTGATTGATTGATTGATGTAGCTGCCCATTTTACATTCCTGACTCTGGGTAGCTTACAAAACCTAAACGTAAGCAATACCAACCCCCCCCCCAAACAATAAAACAACCATACAAGCATTAAAAACAATTAAATAACTGTAGAAACAAAGATAGGCTACATGCTTTCCTATTTTCGGCAATAAAAATCAGGGATCGCTCTAGGAATGAAGCATCTTAAATAGCCTATGACTTTGCAAATTCACTTTTCACTTGTCCTTTTCAGACTCTTCTGGGCAGGCTCCTGAATTCTGCCAACTTCTCTTGTAAATATTAGCTTTCTACTCTAAATCTTTGAGATACCCAAACCAGAAACCAGAAGGTTTAGACTGCCATTCTTGCACTCTCTTGCCATGGACCGCACTGGCTGGGATGGATGGAGTTCAAAACATCTGGAGGGCAAATGTTTGCTTAATCATGACCTTGGCAGCACAAGGTAGACAAAAATTGCTCTTTGGTAATCCACAGGACACTTGTCCCTGATAAGAGATCTAAGAGATAGAACTGTTGTGCTTCCTGGTTATTTGTCAGATGTGTGAGAAAATGAGGTTATAAACATAGTAGAAACCAGATGATACAAAATGGAGACAAGTCAGAAACTGAATGATGGAATGGAGAAAGAGGAGATTAAAGATAAACACTGATTGATAAGGACTATTCTCTTCTCCTATATTCCTGTTGTTACAGAAACCTGTTTTGTTATAATCAGATGCCCTTCACTCACTGCTCTCTAGGGAAATGAGTGCCCTAGTCTCTTCCCCTTCCTTTCCATTTTCAAGGGGGTCAGTGGATTTCTCCTAGCCCTTGATCTAGATCAGCTGCAAGGGGAAGGTGCCCAATCCCGGTGTACAGGTGGAAAGTTACAGGGGAGTCATGCATTCATATTGTCAGCTGGTGCAAAGAGCCTCCAGATAAACTAAATGTTCTTTAAATAAGTAAAGATGCACAGTACCTGAGTGAAATCAGAGGAACAAAAACACTTTATTGATTTAGTCAAGCAAAGCTACTTCCATGCAGACGTTCATATGTGCACTTTCTTACCTGAACCAACTCAACCAGATTTGTTAAATACTGGCTAGAGGAAAGGGATGAAGTCTGGTCCAGACACAGAAGCAACTCCATTCCTTTCGTTGCTTCTTTAGTTTTGTACAAAGACTTGTTGCTGGGCAGGTGCCTCTTTTGGCCTGAGCTTAGCTCCTGGAGAAATTTGTTACTTCCTCCTTGCTGTGCTGGGTTACCAGAATCTTTCAACATACCTCGCTTGCCTCCGTGGTTTCTAGCTGGCTGCATTCATGCCTGCTCCCATTTTCAGCTTATAGCAGATAATTCATAAGGTGACAAGGACAGCTTTGCTCTTGTAGAAAAATGGCTTTGCTTTTAACCTGCTTATAACACTGAAGAACAGGTAGAGATAGCACCTGGCCAAGGAGGTTTACCACCAGCATTGCCTTTTCATATTTAATTCCAAAGTCCTGTTTTCTGACTGACAAATGAGAATCTCTGGAATTCACTTGTGAGTTGGGAAAGCTTTGCTTTACTGTTCTATAAAAGGTAGCAAAAAGTGATTGAAAAGAGCAGGGGCCTGTGAAGTTGGAAGGTGATTATTCCAGTGGTCTTGGGCCCTAGGAAGGGTTCTTGTCTTCACATAATTAGCGTGAGAAGATGTGGGAAGCAAATGGAGGATGTCAGTTGGCGTGAGAAGCCCAGATGTGGGAGCCATGGGAAGCAAATATTTCAGAGAGAATCTGCTTTTATTGTCTTGCTACAGAAGGGAAATTTACAATTTTCAAGAGTATGTTTTCAGCCCTGACTGCACTGAAAGTCAGTGGTTCTTGCTTCTTGGCAGCTACGTGGTGCTTGGCAACTGCAAGAGAGCTTGGAGGTGCTTGCTAGCTCAGCATCCTTGCTTGCCTTCTCGTCATCCAATCTCATTGCACGTTTTGGCCTGGAGAGCCACTTCTGCTCATGGAAGCGTTCTGTATATTATAAGAGTTTCAAACTGCACTGAAAGCCTGCAGAAGTTCATCAAGCCCTCAGCTTCAAAGTTGCTCTCTTAATACATGGAGCTGAGGGGGCTGGATGAAGTGGGTGCAGAAAAGAACCTGACTCCACTCTTTCCTCATAGAGGCTTTCAAAACCTGCATAGACCTTTGGAGTAGTCAACTTCTTTTATTTATCAGACGACATATATTTAGTAGCTTAAAGAGGAGCTGGCATCAAATAGAATTGTTGTTTCAAAACTCTGTCTGTCTGTCTGTCTGTCTGTCTGTCTGTCTGTCTGTCTGTCTATCTATCTATCTATCTATCTATCTATCTATCTATCTATCTATCTATCTATCTATCTATCTATCTATCTTCTAACTGTTTTGGGCCAAAAGCCATAGGTAAAGTACAGTGAAAGAGGGTGCTTACCTACAATTTGGCCATCTGGTGGGTAAATATCAAAGGGAGATATAGATCTGCTGAGGACCTTGCAAAAATCACAAACTGATTAAGTTTATAATATGGTGAGTTGAAGCTGACAGAAGAGTCAGAAGATGATTTTGTTGCTTCGCTTAACCGATGTATTGCTTCTCTTTCCACAGTGGTATTGCTTTCACTGAAGTTTGTTTTGGTGCTGGCGAAATATAAATGTAATCTCTAGGCTAGTCTGACCATTTTGTCTTGTATTTTGAGGTGAAGATTTCATTTAAAATAGAAAAGACCATGTTTGGGTAAGAGCACAGATATCTAAGCTGCAAATTAATACTGTTGTCAAGTTTTTGTTTTAACATGTCAGTCAAATTATGAAATTATCGCATTGCATGTTGTTGTTGTTATTGCGTGGCAGCCCCATCAAACATAAAGATCTGAATTTTCTGATTTACCAATCCTGTTCATTCCTCTAGATATTTTTCTATGAAAACCATGAGAAGATGGTAAGATCATAATTTTCCCCTTGTGTCACGGACTAGAGACATGAGTATCAGTAAGGATATGCGATGTTGTAGATATTGATAAAATTGCAACAACTTATTTCAGGAAAATGCCAGCACGGATTTAACAGGCTTGAGTTTTTCTCAGAAACTGTTTATAAAAAATACAAAACAGGCATATATATTTTAAAAAGCCCTTTTATCTCAGTTTTAGAGAACTGCAATGAATAATTCACCCATTCAGTTTTAAACACTGGCAAGTAGTTCCTGAAAAACAGCTAAAATATGCAATCACTCTCCATTGTTCAACGCTGTGCCATTTTCCTCCTCTGGGTGTATGTATAAGTACCCTCTGAGAATATTGCACGTATTTCTGCCCTACTAAAATTTTACTAAATTTTATATACTTCCTTAGCAGAAGGAGAAAAAGCACAGCAAATATGCAATGAACTTAGCCTGCCACAGGTCTGTATCCCACGGGACTGAATAATCCTATTCAACCACTTACAGGGATATGGCAGAAATGCCTGTTTCTCAAGAAAGGTTGACAGGAAGAAGACAAGACCAGAGTCTTAGCGTCCCCCCCGCCCCCAAATGGCTGGGTGAATGTTGAACACCCAGTTAGTTACATGTTGAGCTCTTGCACATAAGAGAAAATCCAAAGGCTGGAGAAATAAGGCGGATGAATAGACAGGAATGAGGGAAGGAGACTGCATTTCTTGATTTTCCCTTCATCACTGAAATCACAGTGTTTTGTTTTGTTTTTGGAGGAAATCTGAGCTCCTGGGCTCATTTATTTAAATCCTGAATATAGTTCTCCAGTGAACTGATATGCCCTCCTCTAAATTAGCAAGACTTTTGACGCTAACAGTGGGATCCCCTGAAAGTGAACAAGAGAAATGAAAAATGCAAAGAGAGGTGAATATTAGGGGAACAGAGCTTATGGCAGTGTTTGTCAGTGGTGGAATACTGCTTTTACTTTATTAAAAAAAAATTGGGAGAAAGAGAAGAGAACATTAAACCTTCTGTGGGAGACAAGCCAACGGTCCTGCTCACCAGCGTCTAGCTGTTGCTGTTCTGAGCAAGCAAGACATTGAGTAAAGGTGCTCAGTTTTGGTCTTGGAACAATGGTTGTAATTTCTGTGACTGTTTGGAATGGGTGCAAGCAGTTCACCCCTTGTATCCTAACTCTGGAGAATAGTTTTAACGAGGCATTTCCATAGAATCACCAGCTTCAAGGACCGTCTGAAGGTGCATCCCATTGCCCCGTGAGAGTCTTCATCACACAGAGAGCTCTTCAGGGACCAAAAGCAGCAGCAAACCAGGTCCTGCTCTCTTCATAACTTACTGTGTCTCTTCTTGCAGCAATGAAAAAGGTATATATATAGTTTGCCCACCTTCGCAACAGAGGCTCATGGGGAAATGGTGGGACAGTTCAGCAGGACTAGGCTCAGAACTCTCCTAAAAGATTTGACCTATTTATTTCTTAATGTGATATTCTGTAAGCCAGAAACATGCCCCACTATTCAAAATGCAGTCCTTAAATGATCTAATAGTGCTTGTTAAAATTATGCAAAAAGCCAGGTTATCTAATCTGTATAATACTCCATAAATGTGCTAGAGGTAGAGGATGAAGTATCAGACAAATGAATGCACTTTGGTGGCCTGAATCTTTCTAAACTTTTCTGTACTCCTCAGAAATATTGTCTAATTGACTGCTCTTGAGGGTAGATCCGTGGGAAAAATTGCAGAGTTTATCACCCCATGCAGCCCACAAATCAAGTTTAAAACAGTTCAGGCAGTGACCTGAATTTCACTGAAAATATTGAAGGGGAAAAATAGTTTTCCAGATGCTCTCAGCAGTTGCGATAAGGGCAATCACATTATTTTCAGGCTGCCTCTTTCAAAATAATCACCGCAGGATGAAACTTAGCAGAAAGACAAACGGAAAGGGGGGCCCACTTGCTTTGTCATTCAGTTCATCACGTCCTGACTCTGTTTGGCTTGGTTGGCTTCCCTCTCAGGTTTCCAGCAACTTCAAGGGGCACAATTTTAGCTGCTTGTGCTGGCTCTGCTTGACATAAACTCTGGAGGCCATATGCCACTTCTACATTTCCATTGATTGTTTCCTGTAGACTAATATTCCAGCTAAATACCCAGGCATAGTTGTTAGTCTGCCTCTCAGCTGAAGGTTACTCCTGATTTTACACCTGCCTCAAATGTTACCGTTGACCTCTCTGGGAAGATGAGAAAGGGGAGTGAAGAGAAGAATTGCAAGCAAATGGACTTGATGAAAAAGTTGGTACTTTTAATAACAGTAACAACAATGATAACAATAAAAATAGCTCATGTCTTGATCATCTTATAAAACCAAATAACCTTTTGTTCACTGAGCATTGTTCTATGCTCTGGTTGCACTCAAACCCGTTGCCATTTTGTGAATGGCTGGCTTCAGTGACTTTGGAGATGAGACAATTCAAGTGTGAAGAACGAGCAGCCCAAACGGTTTCTGGGACAAGCACAGGCCTGGGAAATGGAACTGGGTTGTTGCTCTAGAAGTATCCTGAGCAGGTTAAAAACAGAAACCTATTAACTTAATGGCAAATGAAGTGTTAATACTGCGATTTTCCACACGCTCAAGTTGTATAGTATATATGAGTGAAATCAATTATATGGCCCCAAAACAATGCACATCATCTCCACCGACCCAGTTCAAGACAACCGATATTTACATCTCTGAAGTTCTTGTTGCTCTTGATATCGGGCCATGAGGTCATACTCTCACACCTGTTCTTGGTAATTAGTAATTCAGAAGTGCAGGTGTGGGGAAAGAGCTGAATGTCCAGTTGATACATCACCCACATATCTATTCTCTGGTAAATCAGCCCAAATATAATGAGAACTTTAAGTAATTAATTAATTGATTAACAAACCTTGAAATTGGCTAAAAATACCACTGAGCAGCACATTTTACAGTTACTCATACAGATTTCAATAGAGTCATTTATAAAGACTGCAGATGGCAAATACTTTCTAATTTTTTGGTTCACAGATAGTGGGTTTACCCACATACAATATGATTTTTGGGAGCAATCAGTTAATCATACTGTATGATGCCTGGACTGCATCAAATTGGTATCTATGCATCAAGCAAAGTGTGTGAGTGTGTAAGTCTTTGATGTATCATTTCAGAGTGATGAAAGAAGACCAACTGTTCCCCACGAGATTTGCAGGCCAAACGGTGTGTTATATTGTCAAGAGGAAAAAGTCTAAAGAAACTTTGAATTGCCTCAATTTGTTGGAAAGCCATTTCATCATAGGAACATCTTTTCTGCTTTAAGGATCAACTCCATACCTTACATCCTAATTTATACTCAAGCGTCATTTTGTGGAATCAAAACGTGGGACTCAAATGCAAAATAATCAGGGCTTCACTGCAGTGTTTATTAGGCAGTGCACACTGGAGGGGACCCACCAAGTGTTAGTGGGAGACATTCTCCTGCAGGCAAAATGGATGCCCTGATATTTATACACTTCTACAAGAAGAGGAAGGGAAAAGAATGCATAGATATACATATTCATGTGATAATGCAGGCATACATCAGTAAGCAATAGATCTCAAGTTACTTTCTGTCCCCCTTCTGATCTCATCCTCCTTTGAGACAGATGCCTTGGGTATTTGCCCCTCTTCTTATCTGCTGTCTTCAAGGAAAACAATAGCCTTACTAAGAGGAAGTAACAAGTTAGTTCACAGTGTCAAATGCCAAGAAGAACTGCGAGATAGATGCCTTGTGCAATGGGAAGTTTGTGATAAGGCTTTGAGATGAGGCTTTTTACAATCACCCCAGTTCACCCCAGTTGGATACCTTCTTTACAACCAGCCTGCCCATGACTTTATATTTCAATTTTATTAAGGCAATCCCATTCATCTGAGGCCTCTAAAAACTTACTTCTTTCACCCAAAGATGTATTTTCCTCACAATTTAAAAAGGCTGAAGTATGTCAAGACATACTTCACTTACTCTGAGTACAAAGGAGGAAGAGTTTCTAGAGGTGGTCTGATGAAAATGCATCCATATGTTATCTTCTGTTGCTTAATGTGGCTTAAATACTTCATCTTTTAGCAGTGTGGGTGTAGTGTAAGTCAAAATGATTACTTTCAATATTGGTTTAGAAGTGATTTTTATTCTCACAATAGTGTTTTGGCTTCTTTACATTGTGGAGTTCTCTCTTTTCTTTTACTGGCAGTTCTGAAGCATGATACCGTTCTCTGTACTCTAGTCAAGCTTTCTTTATGTTACCAAAATAATTTAAAAAGATGATGTCTTAAATACAAACATAGCTGTTCTTATTGTTTTTATAACAACAGCTATGATTGTATTTGGGATTATGTAAACAATAATAGTCACCCTCTGGGGAGATATAAATTTAATAACTAACTAAATACATACATACATACATACATACATAAAACAATAGTTGTTATAATTACTTCTCCTGCTGTTGTTACTACTACTATTATTTTTAAATTCATGAAATCAACCAGCCACTAAACCTTACCCTTATCTTGAAATACAGTGACCCTACCAATACTTTATTTTGGACATGCGTGCACCACTATCCTAAAATAAGTTTCATTGTCACTAATGGGAATTTAGAAATTATCATTCTTCTGAGAAATGGCGGGGGTGAGTGGGCAAGGGGTAAGGACCTTAATCTAACTTGATCAGTTCTAAGCTAGTTCTGTGACTTGGTGACCATGATGGAGCATCAGCTTTAGGAGCAAGACTGGAGGATTGGTTAGCTCTCTCTGACGGTTCATAACATTAACTAAGATTTCCCACTGAATTGCTTTGCTTAGCATGACCGCTACTGTGTTATAGTGGATTGCAGTTATACCTGGAGTGCAGAATTTAGAAGAACATGAAGCACAAGTCTAAAGAGAATTCAGTCATATTGATCCATTAAAATTCCAGTTGTTTTTGTTGTTATTTTAAAGGGTTTGTATGGCTGCCCACCTAAAGCACAACTGTGCACAGCTCATAGCAACAATGAAGCCACAGAACCATAACAACATAAAACCGTAAAACAAAACCCAAAACCTGGTGCCTCAGTCATCCCCCTGGGATGTCCCAACAACCAACACCAGACACCCTCACTCTGTCCTAATGCCTGGGTAAAAAGCCAGGTGTCTTCCAGAAGGCTAAAAATGGGGGGTCCTGCCAGATCACCAGGGGAGGGTGTTCCACAAGATAGGGGCAACCACAGAACAAGCACTCTTCTGAGGTCCCACTAGGTGGCAACATTTCATGGAAGGGACCTGGAGGTGCCTACCCTATCTGATCTGGTAGGACAAAAAGATACTCTCAGGGAAAGGTGGTTCCACAAATAACCTGGTCCTGTGCCATGGAGGACTTTAAAGGTGAATTGCACCCAGAAAGAAACTTGTTTGCGCAACAGAGGTTTATTGTGGGCAACCTTGTGCACTGTGCACGCCTCTCCATTCTGGACTAGTTGTAACTTCCAAGTGATCTTCAGGGCAGCCCCCATGTACAGAGCATTGCAGTAATCCAAACTGAAAGTGACCAAGGCATGAGTGGCTTTGAGCATGTTATTGTGTAATAACCTTTCAAAGTTCTTTGAGACATTTGCTTGGCCTTAATACTTAAATACTACATATATCATCATCATCATCATCATCATCATCATCATCATCATCATCATCATCTAATATTAACACCAAATCAATGCATTTTGGAGAGTTGATCTTGTTTTATAGGCTGTTTAACATTTAATGAATTAAATTAGGGGTCACTATGAGATTTGGGTACAATTCTTGTTTCTCTCTGTTCCTCATCTAAGGCTAAATTCTGAAGTGCTTTCTGGATTAGTTATTAGTGGCTAGATGCAGGGAGATTAAAGTGAAATCCATGCAAGTATTTCTAATTAGTACATTGCTTGTTCCAGTTTTGGAACTCATTGGGCACTAGAAGATCTGATAATGATAGCTATATTCATTCAGTGCCACTAGATCCGATATCACTTCTGGATTCTGAAGTAGTGACAATGGTCAAAAGAGAATTTGACAATTTTCAGACAAATCATTCTGAATAAGAGAGAGCATCTTTGTCTTTTCTCTGAGGATGACAGCAGGGTCAGGAAGAAAACAAGGCATTAGGCCTAAACTTTAGGAGAAATTTTTATAACTACCAAGAAGGGAACCACCAGATATCTGGAAGAGGAAGATGTGATTCCTGCCTTTAGAAAGCATGAAGACAGCACTCGCTTTAAATGCAAGCTGTTTTTCCAAGTGACATTTTTTCTCCATTTATGTGATCATGCAAACCAAATCACGCTATTAGAAAACTTAATCCAGTACTGATTCTTCTGTTAAGGTTTGTACAGAGGGGTGAATAAAATACTTGATCCTCAAGGTCCCTCAGGGAACTCAGAACAAAAAGGAGTGGGTGGGTTGCAAGAAATTGTTTCTTAACTCATGGGTTTCATTTTATTATGGAAAAAAGGGACCAGGATCCCTGAGGAATATGAGTTTTTCTCTTAAAAAATAAAATAAAATAAAATAAAATGCTGCAAATGTCATTTCCTCCCATTCCATTTGTATGGTTTGAGGGATCCAACATGTAAAGCAGATCCATCCAGTGAGAAGAAACTCACTTTCAATAGGGTTGCTGAAGGAGGATCAAGGAGAGAGAAATGTAAACTCCAGGACTGAGTTAACTAAAATAGTCAATTAACTCAGAGACAGTTAGATTTAGCCCCACACAGACCTGTTTTTTTTAGTGCTAACTTATCTTTTCCTACCCCACTCCAGTCAACTAAATCCCAGCACGTTAGGTGATTTATTCATTGGAGAGTTAACTCTTTGTTTCAAAATCTGTGATTGAGACAAAGTCCTAGAGATGGCTTTTCGAGAAATTAAACTGAAATGAATTAAGGATAGAATTCCCAGCCTCCTTAATGAAGACTAAGAATATAGCTGAGACAGTTCTGGGAGTTTGGGTGTCTGTATCATTTGTGTGGTGCCACTGAGTTGTTGACTTCCTTTTCATTTTACATCATGTAATCTTTACTAGCATTTCTCTACAATATCAAAGGCCAGCCTTCCATTAAATGTGCTTAAAATCTCTCTCCACTGCTATTTGGTTGCACCAATGTGGTAAAAGTGTCATTTGGGATAAATTGGGCTGGATTGCTCATTCCTAAAAGCCTGAAGTTTTGATAAGAATGATAAGGTGATCAGTTCTGCCTTTTAAAATAATTCTTTCTAGTCCATGAGAGAAGAGAGCTGCTTAAGAGTTCAGAAATGTGTGAAGAGAAAACAGAAGACTCTTGGAAGGAACACATTTTTTCTGGCTGGTGCCACAGCATGATAAAGAAGCAACCCTCACTTGCGACAGTTATATAAAGTTTTTTCACGAGTGGAATTACTTAATTGATTAGTTTGTATGGATAGTAATAATAAAAGAGGTAAAGATTCTTCATTGATTTGTTCTTTTCTTAAAAAAAGGTCATGATGAAGTTATAAATGCTTTAAACAAGGAGGCAAATGCATACTATGAAATTGCTTAATACGGTTCACTCAATTCTTTTTTGAATCTGGTGGATTTATTGGATTACTTATACTCTTTCAGAATATAAATCATATATCACTGGCTTCCTCAGTGAGTAAATCTTCTCCTTCCTGGAGTAAAGTCCCATCTTTCTTCTGGTCCCTGATGGCCAAGGTAAAGCAAATGGCTGGCATGAGACTTAGGGCTAGGCTAAAGTAGGGTGACTCTTCCTTCACACTTGGGTAAATTCAAAGGAGTCATCCTGGAGGACCACGACAGTTATATATTAGAGACAGTAGCACAAAAAGAAACTTCTTTTAAATCTTTTTTTCTTTTTTCTTTTCTTTTTTTCAACCAGCTTTTGATGGCAGCAGAATTTCTGCTTCATCGGGGGGCATTTGGATCCTTCTGAAAAAGGATTCTTCATAATGGTAAGAAGTATTTCAAACAAATAAGAAGGGGCAGGGGAGTATTTGAAAGAGGCAACTTCTGACTTATACGCCAACCTATATTCAGTTGCTGGAGTGTAATGCATGGGAGAAAATTGTGGGAGGACCTGTAAATTGTGTGGAAGACTTTTTAAGTTGGCTCTAATACACATCTCATATTTTGTCCTTAACTCTTTGTCTGTTCATAAACAATACTGTAAACATCAATTTTTTTTATGTTTACAAAATCAATCTATCTATCTATCTATCTATCTATCTATCTATCTATCTATCTATCTATCTATCTATCTATCTATCTACCTACCTACCTACCTACCTACCTACCTACCTACCTACCTGAAGGGATTCTGATTTGAGGTAAAAGAAATTGAAATCAGTTAAATTTCCTTCAACTAACTGGACTGTTGATGCGACATGGGAATAGAATTGCATTTGTTTTATTATTTTTGAAAAGAGTTTACTGAAGGCTTAATGGTGTCTTGCAATATTTATTTTTATTCATGCATGTGCACATGTTTGGTGTAGGTGAAGATGATTTAAAACCCAGAAGAAACTCCATATTCACCACATTTAAGCTCAATAATCACCCTCAGATCAATATACAGCCTTCATATTATTTGAAGTCTCCCTTCTAAGCTCTTAACCAGGCCTGACCCTGCTTAACCTTTGAGCTGAAACAGAGTTTTCCAGGGCCTGCCACCTGCCAAGTATGGTAGATATGGAGTTTCTAAAGGAAGCCATGAACATTTCATATCTGTTAGATTTAGCGATGCACAATGTTTAGGTCTGGAGTTAATAAAAAAGGGAACACTGATTGTTGCCAGATAATTAATCTAAATTGGGAAGAATAAACTTTAGGTTCCTTTTTACTATTCCATATGCAAGTCAAAATATGATTGCTGAAACACACATTTTGTTACGAAGAGCTGTATGAAGAAGAAGAAACAAAATGAAGTCTTTCTTCCACTTTTCTTTTTACTTGCTTCCCTTCTCTGACAAGATTTGTGCTCTTTTAACATGCAGCTATTAACACAAGCTTGGATGGCCTCTAGGATTCCAAGGAGAAATTAAACCGGTTGTCAGTTTGGTGGCAATAAACACCAGGCTAGAATAATTGATTGGTTTGCAGTGTTAGTCAGCAATAAACAATTAAAACGCGATCATTTAAGAGTTTCAGAGTTTGCCTGGCACTATCAAAGGCAGCTGCAAATACTAGCCAACAATTACATTTTCTGACCTCTGTTAAAAGTTTTCCGACGAGGCAGCATTTTTGGGAATCATTAGTGGTGGTTATGAAATGTTTCCTTAGACAACCTCCCCACCGCAGAACCAAACAGAAGAACCACCAGCCACTGCTTTGGCCTGGTGTTGCTGCAGTGAATCAACAGACTGTAAATAGCACGAGCAACGTTTGATCCAAGCGGGTTTGCTGTAAGCCAGGAATTATTTGTGATTTTTTCAGTTTGTATGTTCACAGCAACCTGTCCGTATTGTCATAGCTGCGTTCCCCTTACTGAAGATAGAGCTTCTCTGCGAGGGTGAATACAACTCTATATCTGTAAGGGGGCTGTGCAAAGCTGACTCTTCCTGTGCTGAAGCAAGTGTAAAAGCAATTCACTTCAAATACAGAGTCATTGTTGCATACTGAGTCCTTGAACAGGATCAACACGTATTAACGATTCTGTAGGCCATTCTGGCTAAATACTTCAGCAAAGCATTGTTGGAATCATAGTTATTAAAAAGCAAGCTGTGTGCTTAATCTTTATGCGTGCGCGTTTTGTCCGCTATCAAACTGTTTGCAACAGGATAGCAGATTGTGATAAAGCTGGGGGACCGAACTTGTGTGAAGAGCTTTGAATGCTTGACATGTCATAAAAGTGTTTGTTGTGGTTCCATCTCTTTGAATTAAAAGACATGCTCACGCTTGGTGCAGATTTCACTGAACTTTATTTTCGTTTTGTAGCAGCCTGGGTGATTGTATTTCTCTTTGCAAATCTGACTCGGTATTCTAATCCCTGAAGGCTTCAGCTGTGTATGTCTACATGCACAGTGTTTCTGAGATAGATAGGTCTCATTTTATCTCATGTCATCCCTCTCTCTCCTTTTCCCCAGCAGCCTAGAAGAGTTACAGTATACCTGCAATGGGGCCCTTGCTAGATCTAATTTCAGAACCAAATACATCATTCTCATTCTATTTATCTTTTTTGTCAGCCTTCAGATATTCTTTAGGAGAAAGCCTTGCTGACTAAACAAAACTTCCCAGCTGCTTTGTATTTGTTCTTCCCAAATAAAGCAGGTTAGGCAACACCCAGTGCTAAGGCTTTAGATAAGTTGTATAAAGCATTTAGTAAAGTGATCATCCATTCATTTGAAGAGGGCAAGACCTCAGATTTGCTATGTAAAATGCTGATAATTTATTTAAATATTTATTCCCTTGGATTTCCCTGAGAAGGAATCCGTTACACATTCCTAGGTGCAAGGAATTTAAATAATGACAGATGACAAGAACTGGGTTTGCACAACACGTTTGACTGAATAAGTGGTGGGTCAAACAACCCAACCCAGGAGAGGGTGACTCTAAACCCCAAATTGCTTGTTTAGAATCAAATTACTCTACCTGTGCTGTGCGAATATCATAATCCATCAAAAGTGGGGCAGTTCTAATGTCTGGCCTGGTTAGTCCAAAAGACTTGAGATAGAGGGTGGCTGAAAAAGCAGGCCTCTTCATTACAGAACAGACTGGCAGAAAAAATACCTTCCAGGCACATCTGCTGCTGTTTGGCTGCCCAAAGGAGAAGGGTTAATGATGAAATAAGATCTTGAGAGCACTTTCCTGGTGCAAGGGTTTATGGGACACCAAGGCACACGTATAATAATATTTTTGTGCCTTCAAAGTAGTCTTGAAACCTGAGATTGTTCCCCTCTAACTGGGGTTTGGAGGCAGGCTGCTCTGGATCTGAAGGTACCGTTAATAGCCCTTGATAAACCTCCGTGAATTTCTTCAATCCTCTAGCACCTCCTGCTGTAAACTCTGTACTTCCTAGTGGTGTGTTTGTGTGCTGCTAGAAATGACAGAGCATGACTTAGTTAGTGGCTGACTAGATGGAGAAGGATTTGTCTGTATAGGATCATGGTGTTAGTTTTCAGGGAGATGCTAAATCCATGCTAATATTTTGTATACTGTATACTCTAAAGATTAGCTTTAGATAGATAGATTATGTGCCATTAAGTTGTTGTCAACTCTTAGTGGCTACAAAGATAGATTTTCTCCATGATAATCTCTCCCTAGCTGAGGGATATTTAAGGTAACTATGAAATGTCAATTTATTTAATATATGAGTAGCGTCTACTCAGATGAATTTATTTGGTCTTTTCTCAGATGCTCAGGCTGAATCTTGCCCAGACTAGCTTAATGTTCTAATAAGGAATGGATCCGGGTCGTTTTCCACTTTTGTGAGATCAAGGGGGATGAAACAAGGAGTTGATATTTGTCCATACTGGCACCAACTTTATGGAACAGTCTTACTTAGACATTAGACAGGCTGACACAATACATGCCTTCCAGAAAGAAGTGAAGATGGAGCTAGTCTGGAGGGCTTTTGGTGTTTGATGCTACTGGTGTTCTAATGTATTTTAATAATGGATGAAATTATTAGTTATTAAACGTAGTATAATTTAAGTTAATGTGAAAATCTTTACTTAATTACGATGGGTATTTTAATATTAAATGTTACTGTGGTTTTTCTTTTCTTTTGGTAGATGTATTTATTGTGGCTGTTTTATTATGCAGTTCTTTTCCAGGTCTCATGTTCTTGGAGGGCTCAGATTTTGCATTATTGTATTATTTATTGTGGACATTTTATTTGTGTTGCTATGGTTATTAAATTTGGATTTTCTGTAATCCAGAGAGTGGGTCTACCTGGATTCAGGGGCATACAATTCCAACAAACAAACAAACAGACCAACTTCAACAAGATCCCTGTAGAATTTATTTTAGGACTGAATAGTAGTTGAAGGCTTGAGGACATTTTTAAAGAGTTTAACTCAAATTTTTAAAGCTATCCTCCAGGAATACTCTGATTATTAAGACGGAATGGAGAGGCAGTTCCGCTTTGGTCAAAATGCCAGGGAGGGTCTGTCAGAAGACTGTTGAATTAAGATGGTCTTGAACAGTGAGTCGATTTTTGTTCCATTCCAACCTACCTCAGTTTTTGAGTCACTGGCCTACCTTGATCCTGCCTGTGGTCATTTTTGAAGAGAGTGTTTGGCTGTTTGATTGCCCTTGCTTTGAATGCGCGTTCCTACTCCAAAGCTGGGAAAAAGGAGAGCTTTCATATGCTAAACTCCACTTTTCAAACCATCACAGGATAGGATTCAGTACAATTCAAACTGTTGGTTTTAACCCATAAAGCTTGGTGTTTAGTTACCTGCAGGACTACCTTCATCTACTGAATCAACCCACCCAATACATTCTTCCTGGGAGAAAAAAATTATTTATAGTCACTTCATGAGGCAAGAAAAATGGAGGCCATGAACTGCTGTTTCTCAATTGCTGTTCGGACTTTATGGAACAATCTCCTTTGAAATTAAGACTTGTCCTATCCTTTTTAATGGTCTGGGAGTTGCTTAAAACCCAACATGTTTATAAAGCATTGGATTTTAGTTGACTGTCATCAACTTTTCCTATTTTTCCTATTTTATTTTAAATCTTTTTGTTTTGCTTTTATAACTTGATTGTATAATTTTATCTATTGATTATGATGCTTTTATATTTTCTGTAATCATTAATTACTTAATTTTCTACCATGGACATGTTTATTTCCATGATCCTTAATTGATTTGTGGTACACTAGTAGAATAAATAATAGTGATTTATTTATTATAAATAATAATGATTTCTTTCTGGGAGGTGGGCTTTATTTGTTTTACTCATGCAAGTTAGAAGGAAAATAATAATTTTGAATATACAGCAAAATTGTAACCCTGAAGAATTGGCGGCTCTGAGAACTATTCTCAGAACAGTTTTTCAGACCACGGAGGACCACAAAGATGATATTCTAATCATATCATTCTGCTTCATCATGTGGGCTTATGCCCAAAATGTCCTCTGAGCTGGACACCACTTGTGCAGGGCCTCAGGAGCTGACTGAGGCATGGTCTAGCTCAGTAATCTGGGAAGAGTTGAAACCTGTTAGTCCTGAGGAAGTGGACAAGGTCCTTGGGACTATAATCACAACCACCTGTATTTTAGATTCATACCCTTCCTGGCTGGTCAAGACTTCCTGGGACAGACAGAAACCTTATTTCAGTCATTGACCAATAAAAATACATTCAGTAAAACAAACAAAGCAAAGTTAACCCTAACATCAATGACTGCTGGCAACCATTTGTGGTGAAGCTTGCATGTAAAGTAGAGATAAATTTGATTGTCTAAACAAATAATGTAAATAAAAGTTATCAGAGTGCCCCAGAATTTGAGATAAAAAAGGGGTAATCAACTGGTGGTGAATATCCTTGTAGAACTGACAATACACAAGAACATGGGCTGTGGTTTCTATAGCACCTGTGTCACAAGGGCAGTACCGAGTTTCATAAGGGCTTTTCCTATATGTTTTTCCTTCCAAAACAGCTGTGAGGAGAACATTAAATTGAGCTAAAGTTAAAGCTTTCCTGAATTTAGGAACTATGATGTAACATCCTTCCTGTGATATGGTTTGATCCATGTGGTGGTGAATCCATAGTTAAAAGAGGGGTGGTTTCACTGCCCTGATGAAGGTGGTGACCTAGCCCCTCCTCAAGAAGGCATCACGAAGCCAATTTTTATCTGGTCTCCAACCTTCATTTTTAAGGAAGTTATTGAGAATGTGGTCAGGCTACAGCTTCATAGGCTCTGAAAGCAACAGACCCCTCCCTGCCTCGTCTCAGATGGGCATATCGCACTGAGATGACATTGCTCTCACTTTTTGATGACTTAAAGTGGGATCTGGATGGCGAAGGGTATTTTTCCTGGCCTTCCTTGATCTCTCACCAGCCCTTGATACCATAAACCTCTCATCTCTCTGGACCGGTTCAGGGGCCAGGGAGGCCCAACGTTAAAGTAGTTCTCTTCATTTCACCAGACCCAGTTCCATTCAGTGTTGGTGGGAGGAGAGAGGTCTAGCCCTAAGCCCCTGCTTTGCGGGGTGCCTTAGAGCTCCACTCTCTCCCTACATTTGGTTAACATCTACACAAAGCCATCTGTCAGCTGTCATGAGGTAATCAGTCAGCACATAGTTAAGTATCATCAGTATGCTGATGATACTCAATTACACATCTTGATTCTTTCCCAGTGTTTAGAGGCTGTGGGGGTTTGTATGGAAGAATAGGCTTTAGCTTAATTGCGGCAACACTGAGCAGCTATAGGTTTTGGGCCCCACAGCATCTGGATCTAGGGTTTTTCCATTTTGGCTTCTGGTTGCAGGCTGCTCTCCTGGCACTCAGAGTGGGTGCAGTGTTTGGGGGTCTTCCTGGACTCATGATTCCTGCCTGAGGAGCAGTTGGCTGCCTTCATACAAAGTTGCGCACCAGTTGTGCCCATTTCAGGGTCAGCAGGCCCTCCTCATGGTCACTCATGCCGCAATCACCTCCTGTTGGATTTCTGCAGCTCATTCACTCACTCATGGGACTGAACTTGGAGACTATCCAGAAGCTGCAACTGGTCCAGAATGCAGAAATGCTGGTAATAACACCACTACTCCTTGAGCTACAGTGGCTCCCATTAAGCTTTTGGGTGCAATTCAAGGTGCTCACTACCAGCTAGAAATCTATTCACAACCAGGTTATTTCTGGGACTGCCTATCTACTGTTATCCATGACTGTCCCATAAGGTTGCACAGAGTGGGCATGCTACAAGTCCCTTCTTTGAAGCAATATTGTCTAACGAGACCTAGAATATGTGCCTTCTCTGTTGCTGCACCTGTCCTTCGGAATGTTTTCCCCCTTGAGATTAGGATGGCTTTGATCCTATTAGCCGTTCATATCTGGCTTTTCTCCCATACACTGAACCAAGAGGTCAGGGTTCTTCCCTACCTATTCTGGTGACATCTAATGAAAAAACTGTATAGGCCTTTCCACTGAACTGCTGTGGAAATGGATGCATCTGTGAGCTAACCGTCCAGGAAATCAAGCCATTATTTTGAGGATGGGACCACTTATGATGCGGAGTTTGACCTGGAGTTATACCTGCTTTGTTCCTGTTTGGGCCCTAAAGTTCAAAACTGTATCACCGTACATAAACTTAGTAGTACACATGCAAAACTTTTAAATACAAGACATATTTTTAAATGCAAGGGATACTGCAAGGCAGCAGAGGAAGCTAATAGGTCTCATATTTCAGGAGCTGCCAGTAGTAAGTATTATAGAGCTTTCAAATTGCCTTTTCTTAATGAACAGCCTTCTGAAATATCTCCATACAGGCCTGTTTCAAATGGAGGCTGATCAATAAAAAAAAAGAGGGCTTGATTATATATCTGACATTCTGGTGCCATAGCAAATTCTGCAGCCACTCACCTGGCTGATGGTAAATATAAAGATATGCCCTATAACACCAAATATAGAAGAAATAGTTTCACCAACTCCAATAAAGTCATATTGCTAATGACCAAAATGAGCAATATAATAATCCGCCTAATTCTAGTGGGGATAACCTTTTCTGGACCTTGTCAGGGCTTGGGAACTAAAGAGAACTGGCCATCCTTGGCAACTGGGATCCCAAGACTGCAATAGACTAGGAACTCTGCAGTTCTGAAAGTGGACACAGTGATTCCGTATTTTATTTTATTTTTACTTGGAAATGATGGGAAAGAAGAATTTATTAAGGATGGTCAGTGGCAGAGATGGAGAATATATAGATTCCCAGTACCAGCACTTCCCAATGTTAGGTAAGAAATTACAATAAAATCCATAAAATATAAAAGAAGATGATAAAAGATGGCAATGAATGAATGAATGAATGAATGAATGAATGAATGAATATCATCCAGAAGAAGAAAATGGATACATACATGGAGTCATCAGGAGTTGAAACTCAAGAAAAGTTTCATGGTGTTATTTGTAAATAAGGTTGCTTGTGATGGCTATTTAAATAAATAATTTTCAAGTGATTCTCGATGTTTAAAGAATGGTATTCCAGGTTTGAGTTAAACTCAAAAGAACTAAGTCCTTTCAGCTTGCTTTTCGAAACTGTGAAGGTCTAGGCTGCATTCTAAGGAAAGTACAAACATGAAAAGAGCTGTCTGGTTAGCTGGAGAAATGGTTTCAGTGAAGTTGTTATGACTGTGAGATTATCAGATGTTAAATACTACTGGTGCCTTTTATCCTCAAGCAAAAAGCTTCCTTTTTTTGGCATTTTCTTCTGTTTCCTTTAAATGTTGTCTTTGCTTCACCAAAGGAACACCTGACATTTTTGCAAGATTTTTTTTTTTTTTTGGAAAGTTGAATATTTTTATCTTTCCAGAGCAGCCAAGTACTTACTTTTCATGTCATGTTGGCTGTCAGAAGGGGATGGGGTGGGAGAGAGGTGAAATCTATCAAATGTAAGTTGGCAAACAAAACAATTGACATATAAAACAGGGCTGCCATAAAACTGCCAGAAGAATTTTTGAGCTCCTGAAGTGAAGATAAACCTTCCCTATTTACCAGTTGTGATTCTTCCTCCTCTCAAGATGACAGGTGTGAGAAGAGGGTTAAACTAGTGTGAAAATATGCAAAAGGCGACATACCTCTTTCCACACTGTGTTACATGGGAGTAAAATGGAAAGAGTTATGAAAATCAACAGTTTAGCCATGGTGGTACCTCTGGAGGGCTACAAAGACAAGAGGAATTCTTTATGGCTACAGTATTGCATGTAATCTCCATAAATCGAAGGTAGTCCCTTGAGATGAGCTCCACGTCTGGTGACTACAGGACATTTTAATGTAGTTTTCTTGCAGCAATTTTGAAGTATTTTGCCATTCACTTCTTTCAGGATGTTTTTATGATTTTCCAGACTACTTCTAGCCCAGATAGTCTCCCATCCAAGTACTAACTAGGTCCAGTCCTACTTTGCGTCCCTGTCCAGATAAGATCCACTAGATGCTGCCATCTGTAGAGATATCTTGCTAGAAAGAGAAAGTAGGACACAAATGTTTGTGTCTTACTGCAGTTGTGCAGCTAATTATGAACCAGGAATTGAACTACTGGTCTTGCTCCAATTCAGCTTGATTTCTACATGGTGGTCAAAATTAGACCAGCAAAACATGTTAGTGTAAATGGCCTACAACATATCATGACACCTTAAGCATGATGTTTTCCAATGTAGTTAGTTCATATGTTTGCATGTAAATCACAAAGAGCAGTCAAGTTTTGATTTTACTTTATTTTTATTTATCATATTTGTATAGCTGCCCATCTCACAAGAACATTAAACATTAGATGTATATTACACTTTCCTTCTAGAGCTTAGAGTGGGGTACAGATTAGTCCTTCCTGCAGTTGCTCCCATCAACAAGAAAGTTGAAGAAATGACTGGCCTAAACCCACCCAGTTCCAGTTCCTTGGCATCTGCCTAAAATCAAAAGTGATTGTTTTCTAAGCTTGATTCTTGGAATCACCTTAGCAAGATTTATTGTGAAGAAAAGGGTGGAATTACAAGAATTCCAGCAACTGAACTCTTTCCCATTTAAAACCCTGGGCCATTATGGCAGAGACTCTTTAATTGTGATCTGGTGGTGGTGGTGGTGGTGGGTCTTCTCGCTGATAATAGAGACACTTGCAGTTCGTGGTTTCCATAACCATCTCCTGAATCCTTATGAGTCTGGGAACCAGCTTTTAAACCCTGTGAATTTGGATCTCCATGGTTAGTCTAACAGTATAAACATGTATGATATACCTTTTAATTTTATTCTGAAGAAACTTTTAATACCCACCAAAGAATGTAGATAACCTAACCATCTTTTAAAGAGGCATCTAATGTGTTGGATCTTAGGTTTCTTCTAATAATCTCTGTAACAGAGAAGGGAGATATTCACCTTATTGACTTGTAAGGGGGGGAAATCCACAGTTTTTGGAGCATATTTTCTCCAAAATAATCCAACAGGAACTGCTCATGCTCAGTAAGCATAGCACATTTAAAATCAGTTCCAAGATTTTTTTAAATGGGTGCGGGCATTGCAATACCAGCTGCTCTTTGTATTCTATAAAGGAGAAAAGGACATGGCTGGCTGATGCTCTGAAAAGACCACTGCAATGCGAACTCTCAGCCTTTGAATTCACTGTGTTTCAATGGAGAGGCAAGATTGGACAATTTGCTTCTCTTGGTTCAAGGCTTAACTCACTCTTTTAAAAAACTGGATTGTAATTATTTCTATAAATATACAACTGTGTCTTTTACACTTCTACTCTTAATAAAAGCCATTATTTCTACCTGCCATATCACTGGAATTGTTGCTAACCAACTGGCTTACACGAATATTTTTGCAATTTAGTAAAAAGAGAAAAAAGAAAAAAAAAGATATCCTGTTCTCAGAGAATGGTTTTTACTATATGTTTAAGATTGCAAGAAGTGTTGAGCTCTTAATAAGGGGCAGTCTGTTCCAAACACATTTGTATCTGAACAAATTATCCAGCCTTATGCCACATACATAGATGGCGGGGGGGGGGGGGGGGTTAGCACAGGGCAAAACTAAAAAAAAAATGAACAAAATGAAATAGACAAAAAGAAGAAACTGCCATTATTATAAAACAAAAAGCTCCATTGTTCTGCTTCACTTTGAACATTGGACCTTTAAACAGTTCAAATAAGGATCTGTGTTGAGTACAAAAACTGCTCAAACATTTTGGATAAAATACCTTGAATTAAAGCTGACATCTACTGCTCAGCTCAGTCTTTTTCAAGATACTTTTTTAATATGGGAGAGCCAGTTTGGGGTAGTGGTTAAGGCTAGAAACCAGAAGACTGTGAGTTCTTGTCCCACTTTAGGCATGAAGCCAGCTAGGTGACCATAGGTGACCTAGGAAGAAGAAGGCAAAGGCAAACCATTTCTGAAAACATTGCTAAGAAAACTGTAGGGACTAGTCCAGGCAGTGGCTAAGAGTCAAGACTGACTTGAATGCACACACAAGTCCACACGCACAAATTCTTTATGTGTCCATGCTGACTCATGGTGAATTGAATCAAGACTTATGGAACTAAACCTCTCAGCCCAAATCAGCATCAGGCTCTGCAGCAAGTTGGCTGATGAACAAAGCCCTTGGCTGCGTTGTATGTCAATAGTTTTGCTGTGAGAACTTAGCGCAATGCAAAAACTCTGCAAGGAAGGTAGACAACTGATAAGGCATTCTGCAGTAATGCAGTGACTCTCATCTTAGATGCTCCATCCTACAAAAAAGATTGCAACATCCACCGTTTGATTAAAAATAAAATAACCGTCATAAAATCCCAAGCCAAAAGGCACAATATGCCCAGAGTAAAAATACCACAAAATAAAATAAAAAGAAGTAAAAGATGGTGCAGTGCACAGACTCAGTTAAAACACTGTCTGGAATAGTTTCATTTTTAACATCTTTCTAAAAGCCAACAGACAGGGGTTAGCTGGGTTTCCACTGGGAGACAATTTCAGCACACTGACACCTTCTGGCTTTGGCTCCACTTTTTCTTGGAAGTGTGGAGGAATGAGGAGTTCCTTCCTAGATGGTCTAGTAAGCTGGGCTGATTCCAGCTGGAACAGGCTGCAGGTCCCCAGGTGCCAAGATATGCAGGGCATAAAACCAGCACTTTAAACTGCATTGTCCTAAAAATCATTATCAACATCTTCCTTCCTTCCTTCCTTCCTTCCTTCCTTCCTTCCTTCCTTCCTTCCTTCCTTCCTTCCTTCCTTCCTTCCTTCCTTCCTACCTACCTACCTACCTACCTACCTACCTACCTACCTAATTTTATCTTCCCACCTCCAATGAAAATTCTGGTTGATGTAACTTCACTAATCACTAATGACCAAGAGAAGGGGAAAAATATCAGAATTAATGTGATAGTTTTGCCTGCTGAATATTTGTTTAGCATATATGAATAAATGTAATTTTTCACTCCTGTCTCAATTATATTTGATAAGAACATTTGTTTAAAGGGGGAAAAAAACCCCTCATAGTTCCTAATTTTTGCTTTCTGTTGGCTATTATCCACCCATATGAATAATGTCCAGGTGGAATAATGATGGCGGTATGCATTGTATGCTTGAAATTAATCAAAACCCTGTACCTGGATAAGAGAAATTCTGCAATTTATTTTCAAAATCAAGAAAAATGTTTGGACTCTTTTTCTTACCCACCCTTTTTTTTTGCTTACTATATTCTGCTTTTGTTTAACAGGTAGATAAACAGGATTGTGCTTTTGACAAAAAGGCCCTTACAACCATGAATAACTGCATGATTTTTGGAAATGCCTATTAACAATCACTGTGGATTTGAAGATTAGCAGGCAGTTTTGCTCACTCTTTTCCAAAGCTATTTTGCAGCTTCAAGGACTAGAAGCAAGTGTGATTAGAGTGAAATGTAAAACTCAACTTACCTGCAGTGCAGGCCCGCAGTATAATGCTTCCTTCTAAATTTTGCACAATTTCCCTGTAATCTTTCATTTGGCTGGTTGATAGATATCTCACTATTCTCCATTGTCCTCGGGGCACACCTTGAGAAAACAAATACTTTAAAAGTCCATTTAAACACTCAGATTAGCAACCCAACAACATGTCTATGGAAGAGAAAAATTACTGATGTTTACGGGATGTGCAAATAGGGAGACTCCCATGCTAATTGTAATCAAATGTGACAGGTCAGGTATGGAACATTTTCCTTTCCTTAGTGTGCAAAGCCTGAGTTTTATAGGGAGCATCACCATATTCCCATATCCCAGTCTGCTGTATCTTCTCAAACAGCTCACATAGCATGGCTGCACCAACAAGTCTTTTTTTTAAAATCTGTGAAGAAATGCACGCCCATCTAGTTGAATTACTAAGCTGCAGGACACAAGTTCCCATCAAGCTGTCTGATTTGTGAAAGTTTAACTGGAAGTGCTTCACTCTTGTCCTGTTCCATTTGAATTATATTATGATTAAAGCCAAATTACGATCCATTGAGAAGAGAGCCTTTACATGCAAAAACAAAGAATCAAAGTCTCCATTGACCCAGGCTTGACTCCAGGTAACTTCGTGGACCTGTCCATGTAGTTCTCATGGCAACAATGTAGAAGTGGTTTTCTATAGCTGCCCTGTAAGATCTGGGGTGGTGTTGGAGAAACTTCTCAATTTAATCCATAGCCTTAGGGTTTTCTAGTGGATTCCTGTCCAAGTGATAAACCAGCTTAGCTTTTTGAGATCCGCTAAGGTCAATTAACTCCAAATGCAGTTATACCCATAAATACTTAGAAAGCTAACTCATTCTTCCTTGCGCTCTGAAATGCAAGCCTTGTTCAGACATTCACCAGAGCCCACAAAGGCTTCAGTTAGGTCTCTGGCTTCCACACTGAGAAGCCTGAACCTGAAGCCTATCCACATGTGCTCAGCATATGATCCATGAGCCTGCTTTCGTATTCACTTATAACTCCTAAGGACTGTTTCACTAATCAGAACTTAGGTCTTATTCACAAGTAGAAACGAACAGGCTGAACTCATGGATTTTGCTGTAGGTTACATTGATCTGTCCATATACTATCTCCTATAGTATTTGGGATATGCTGTGTTAAACAAGGGAAGTAGAAGTTTTGAGGAGCTGGCTGATGAACCATTACAGCTCTGGACAGTGGGAGATGAATTTATTCCCATCCCTAGGCCTTGGACATTTAAAATAAAAAGCTTTTTGGACAGTTTGGGGAGTAGCAACCAATCCCCCACTACCCCCTCCCCTACTTCGTTCTCTGGCAAAACATAATTTGGTTATTATTATCAGTTAATTGTTCTACATGCATTAGAGTTTATTCAATATGTTCTCCTAATATAAATTAATCTGACACAAATTTCATCTGGGGTGACTCAGAGCAGCATGGAGACTCGGATAGGGAGGGAAACACGCCAAGCTGGTGTAATATTTTTAATCGGAGTTAATTGATGTCAGCTGCAGGGTCTGTGAAGTAGATTGCAAGCGAGGTAGCTCTTCTCACAGAACTGCTGTAACCGCTTGGAAGTCATTATGGATCTTTTGGGGTGGAGGGAGAAAATATTGGTTGCTAATTGCCCAGGGAGAGGTTTAGAAGGGGGAGATGTAATTTGTTCCACTTGGATAAGAAGCTTTTACTTATTGTGCCAAATCTCATGGGAGTAAACAGTAGCGTTATTTAGTCTCTGAGTCTTGAAATGAATTTAACTTCAACAGCGTGGGTTTTCTGCGCCCCTATTAATCTCCATTAGCACGATATTAGTCCCACAACTGGTTTGAATAATTCCATTCTGTGATTATTGTTATTACAATAATTTTATCCCTCTAGAATGAGTTGAACTTTTAAAATATATTCTTAGATATTCTTAATGCGTTTGATAATTTCTAATGGATTCATTTGACCCCTGCAGTCCACATCGTCCCTCCAAATCTTATGCAAGATTTTAAGTTATTTCTGACATTTATTTTGGGAGAGAGCTGGCCTCTGATTGTCATGATTTCAATGCTGACAAAAGGCAGTGTTATTAAATTTAGCTTGGCAGCTTCCTCCCCTAAAATAATGGAAAGAAAAAAACAAAAGCATGTTTGGGATTTCTAAATTCAGGACTGAAGAACCTGCTGTTGCTGCTTTAAAATCAGGATGCCAGTTAGGGGTGCCATTGGATACAAAAACTCTTTTCATAGGATTACACAGTTGTACCAATCACTTTATTGTTTACTTTCTAAATCAACTAAAAAGTGCCCCGTTAGGAATGCAGAACATTTCTGTCTGGAAGACCCTCTTGGTGTTCCTTTAGGAGACCTGCAAGTTCACTCCTAGACAACGTGGAAAAAGCACCATCCCATCAAATCACTCTGTGCATTCTCAGATTGAGAAAACTGGTTCTTTCTTCTTCATTTGCTTGCAAACTTCACTAGTAAATAGATTCAGAAGTTTATTCACATTTTAGGAAAATGCATACATTGTTCCTGGTGGAGAGCCACCTTTCAGAGAATTAGGTGGAAGCAATTCTCTGCTTTGCCTTCCATGGAACTTCCTCTGCTGCCATTCAATGTGTTAAGCTTTTCTCCTGGGCCTGGCCTTCCAAATGTACACACACACACATGAACTTTTCAAAAATGCAGGTGGAGAGAAGCATTTAAAGAAGTATTCTTTCTACTTTGATACACAGAGAAAATACCACTTCAAAGACTCTTATTGTAACTCAAGAAGAGAATATATGTAGCTCAGAGTTGAACATATGGATTCTCCTTTGGATACTAATTGTTGGAAAGGTGTATATACAAGTAACGACTGCAATTGGGACTGGGATTGCTGTCGCTGAGTGATGTCATAAAGTGTGATGTCACATGACTGTATCACTTAGCAATGCCAATCCTGGCACTCCCCGTTGTTGTTGTAGTCCCAAGACACACAGGTTGTTAAGCAGGAAGTGATGGGAGTCCCAGGTAAGGAGCCTGGGGGGGGGGGGGGCGGTGCCGCAAAGGGGTGGGGGAGGCTGGGGGAGGCCCTGGAAGGGCTGGCTGGAAATTCAAGGACGGGTCGTAAGTACCATTCATTCAGCACCATTTCAACTTTGAGCGGTTCCTGAACAAGCGGTCAGTAAGCAAGGACTGGCTGTAGATTCATTGTCAATGGCCTAAGAAACAATAGATACATGCAATAATAACCTGAACTAAATCTAAATGATTGAAAAGCAAAACAACATTTCTCACTTCAGAACTATTATGTTTACGCCAACACAGCAAACGTAAATCAACAGTTTAACTGTGGGAAAGAACCTAGGGAGAACAGGCGTGGAGGACATTATTTCTTTGCACGTTCCTTTCCTCCTTGTTCCAAGAGATACAAAGCTGGAGATAAGCTTGAATTTACAGTGCAGTCCTACCCATTAGCCTTGCCAAACATTTTGAACTTTGGGAAAAGGACTTATAGGAACGTAACCCAACAACTTTGAAGACACAAAATTTGGGGAGGCAGATATAGGGGATTGGGCTGTAAACCCCCCGAGGCTGTAGTTGCCTGGATGAGGGATATATCTGAAGAAAAGATATATTCGGCAGATAGAAGGGATATCAACTGAAATAACAATTACTGCAGCAAGGAGAGAAGCAAGACTTGAAATATTAAAACCCCAGATGGGAGGAAACCAGGTTGGAGACAATGGGGAATTAGAGATTGGATGTAAGGATCTTTCTGAGAAATTAAAGGATGAAGTACTACTTAATTCTCAAACTGTTGGGGCCTTGCTAAGTAACAGCTTCCCCAGACTCAAGGCAAAAGTCAATTCGCATACTCTAGCTGCAAGAGATTAATACCCACAAGTGGTGGAATATTCATTCCCTATTAAGGTTATTAAAATATCAGGGACGCTTTAATAATTACCAACATTCTTCCTTTTTTAAAAAAAATGTGTGTCAGCTCTATTTCTGGAGAGCTAACAATTCCTATTTAACATGTAGCATGAAGGTTTCTTTGTCCGAGGTCTTGCTTATAAACACAAAATATTACCGCTCTTAGTGTCTTGTCCTTGGCATTAGCTATTTAAGGGAGTAATTAGTTCTCATTCCACTCTGTTTTAAGCATATTAGAAAAATGACAAAGCAAGAGCTTAAACTTCTCTGTCCTCTTCTTGCCTGCATTCCAAATAATCAGGAGCCTTATGCAAGCGACCATGCTTAAGTATGGAGTTCATGTTGATCAAACATTGCAGCCTACCAGCTGATCAGGACACTTCAATACTCAGTTTAAGAAACAGCTTCCATTTTTATCTATATTGGAGTTAATCAATCAATCATATGTGTGGTGCGTGTATGTGAGATTCAATCAGACCCCATCTTGACCTTATTCAGACAAGCCCTTAACACCTACTCTGTTCCCACGCTCTGGGTCAGAGTGAGTGATGGTCCCTTGTGCGATGTTCCTTTAGAAGATTGTTGACTTTTTCTGGTGCTTCTGCTTTGATGATATCATTGTTTATACTGTATTCTTATTGTGGTAACAGATTGGGGCAGCCTGCAAATCTCAAAAACCAACAAGCAAATATACATACTTATGCAGAATAGGAGTACAAAAGAAAAGCTACAACATAATATATGTTGTATTAAATATAATATATATCCAAGTGGGAGGGATCGTTAGCATAAAGATGTACCATGTGCGAAAATGAAGACTGTATTTTAAAGACACTATTCTCAAAGAGGGGGAAAAACAGGGTTGCTGTTATTGTGCTTTTTGTTTAGTTTTTAACCAGGGTTAATGCTTGGATTTTTGAATGTTCCCATAGCAAGAGGTGTTGGTACACTTGCATTTTAGGATGAATTGGACAGACTTAGGCTAATCTTTTTTTTTGGGGGGGGGGGGAAATGCCAGATTGCAACTGTAATAATCTTAGGCATCTATTCACCTGTGAATATTTTCTGAAAAATCATCTTCTGATTTATGTGGGCATGTTATGCAACTGCTGAAGTGAAAAATAGGCTTCTTATTATTTAATCTTTTTGTCAAATCATTGCAACATTAATCCTCCCAGGTGATCTGCCAGACAGAAAACAATCTTGACAATTTTTTTTAGGCTAATCTTTGTGACAGTCCTAAGAAAACGTATTACTGGATCTTTCAGATGATAAATATTTGGGCTAATATTTTGTAAGAAATTGGGTGCGGGAGTCCTAATTATATTTTAGTTTTTCAATTATCTTTTGTTTCCAGGGCAGAGCAACTGGAAGGTTTTGAAAGCATGTTAAAATATTTATGATACAATATTAAAATTCTGAGGCATATATGATACTTCATTAGTGACTTTTGCAATCATATGAACTGAAAATCCACAAGCAGGAAAGGAAGAAAAACACCAATCCGAATAATTTCTTTTGTAACAGAGTTTTTAAACCAAAGGAACAAAGACAGATGAAGCATAACATTTCCTTTATGCATGGCTTGCAACATGATGGTGTGTGTGTGTGTGTGTGTGCATGCACCCACCCACCCCCACACACCCCCATGCACACATTTTTTTAAAAAATAACAAACATAGAGGGGAGATAAAATTTTCATCAGGTTTATCCCTGGAGTAATCTCTTCAGCCTGTTTCAGGCTCAGTAAAAATTGCTGTAGCAATCATTACAGAATAGTAGGAGCATTTCTGGGAGATAAATAAGTCAGAATTGATCTTGACTTCTGGCATGGTTAGGACTTGGATAGGAAACTCCAGGGAATACCAGGCTGTAAATTAGGTGAGGAAGTTGAGAAAAAAATCCAGAAGGTGGCAATACCAAACCATTTCTGTACTGATGCCAAGTTAATTGCATGGATGTGTCCATGAAGTCAAGTTTGTCTTGGAGGAGAAATTATTGATTCTATATAACCTGCATGTCCCACTTCATTTTCCCTGTCCAGCATAACTCCTCTGGTCTTTGATACAGCATGTCCCTTGTTGCATCATACAGTCCAACTAGCCTTTGTTGAAAATAATTTATCAGGTGACAATTTTGTATCTTTTTCATATAAAAGCACGCTTAGATTCATGTCACCACAAGCATTCTTTATATATGTATCCATAAATACATTCAACTACCAAAGGAACATTGACCAATCCCATTGTTATTCACTAAGCATCTGATTTATTCTCCCACATGCTTTTTCTATTTTATGCTCTACCACTCTTACAGCATTGAGCATTTCAACCCTCCATGCCAAATTTACACAAAACTTTCCAAAACTCAAGCCTGTTCGCTTTATCATGTGCTTTCTCTAAATCACCAAACATATACTGCATTTTCTTTCTTTCTCACATTTATATAGCATTTAATGACCAGCTAAAGAGCACACATCTGGTCTGTAGACCTCTTGCCTGGCATAAAGTCTGCACCCCTGACCACCTATCATGTCCTTGGTCAACTGAGACATATAAAGCTTCTTAGTAGATGTACGTTACATTCCTGCCTCAGACTCAGGTTTCTTTTATCTGACCATCGCTTTGGTAGTAGCTCTTCATCCTGTTCCTCAAGATTATTCCTTGCTCCCATTACAGTTGTACAGGCTCAGTTTTTGAAGCACGTTACATGGCAACTTGAACTCAGCGCTCCTTGTTTAAGCATATCACTCTTGTCAAACAGTGATGGCCTTTAGATAAATGAAGGTATTATTTTCCCTTCAATTGGATGCTTTTTGATAAGTGCTCTATGTCAAGCTGCATTAAGATGCCATAATGGCCATATTCAGAAAACATGGCTGTCTGAGACATCCTTTCCCTGGCTAATTCACTGATCTTGGCTAATCTTGAAAAAGGCAAAATTGGATTGAAGCTGGGTTAGTTCTTGGATGAAAAACTACCACAAAAGCTTAGGCTGTAGGATAGCCTGAAAACATGAAATAACACCCCCAGAAAAAAGGCAGTGGCAAAGTATTTCTGTATGGATGCCAATAAAACTTCATAGATAAGTCCATAATTTCACCAGACATCTGGCTTCAAGGAGCTTTCTCTTCCTCTAATGCATCCAGACAATTCTGCCCCTTTTTCATCTCTACCACCATGTATGGCAGCTGGAGTTGGGATGCAAGAAACCAGAATAACCCACAAAGGAGTTGGGATGCAAGAAACCAGAATAACCCACAAAGGCAATGGGACCTACAGATTAGGTTTTTGCAGAGTCTCTCTAGGAATTGACTCAGTCATGGACACCATGATAGCATGTAACGGACTGAACAGAGTTTGTGTAACCCCACAAGAAACTTTTCCTTACCTGCATTTGAAAAAAAAATAATAATGCTAGAGTCTTTTTGCACAGTGCTACATCTTTGTGAATAATTGAGTTATCCAGACAACTTTTGAAAGCATTGGACTATGAGTAGCCTCAGGCTTGGCATTTATTTAGTTATCCACCTGGGTATTTGGAAACTGTTCCTTTATCATGGGCTAATGTCTTCCCATAACATGCTGCTGCATTGAGGGAAAGAGACTTTGAAAAATAGATCTCTTGATATGTAATACTGTAGGAATCTCTGAAATTTAATTTTGTTTAGTGGAAAGGTAATTAATTCTGATCAATCCATTTTAGAGAAACCAAAGTCAGGTGCAGGCATCTTCTGGTGGTGCAGGTCAAATAACCAGAGTTAATTATCCAGTTGGAAATGATTCTGTGTAACTTGAAGAGGGAAAAGGGGAGAGGGGACTGGCTTTGTTTTTCAATTTAGCAACTATTAAAGCTTGAATAGTAAAGTTATAATGAGGAATTAGCTTAAAGTCCTCTGCAAAATGTACTATTGTTCTTAAGGATTAGCGTATACTCTAAATGCCAATTTCAAGTATACTTGGTTTGAAGTTCAAGCATCTGTATTTCTTGTTACATCAATGAGCCCAGAGAAATCATAATGAAATTATTTTATTTCAGTTCTAAACAGCAAGGGAGTGAGTGGGGACAAAGGTCTAACCCCTCTTCTTCTTGTTGTTGCTGCTACCCCAACTGTGACGGGTATCCTTGTAAAACATAAGCAAGTAGTATCATGCAGCTGCTAAAAAGAGCAGTGGTATCTTGGGGGGCACTGACAGGAACATGTAGTCCAGATCACAGATTTCACTGTACCCAACCCTGGTCAGACCCCATTTAGAGTACTGCATTCACAACTAGAAATGTCAGGGGAGGGACAAACTGGAATGAGTTCAAGAGAGCTATCAAAATGGTGAGGCTTTAAAAATCAAGCTCTATGAAGAATGGTTAAAGGCCCTGGGTATGTTTAGCTTACAAAAGACAAGAAGGGTGACAAGATAGTGGTCTTCAAACACTTGAAGGCTTGTCACACAGAAGGGGGGTGGACATAGTCTGCACTGACCAGAACCAGTGGGTAAAAATGTTCTCCCTTGCTGGAGGTTTCAAACAGAGGCTGAAAGTCATATTTCAGAGATTATTTTAGTGGAACCTGAACAGGGATGGGAATTGGACTCAAAGACCTCTGTGGCATCTTCCAATTCTTTGGATCCATCATTCAGTCTCAAATTGATGCCTCCCTGCAGCACTAATTTGCCTGGGGAAAAACTCCCATGAATAGGATTTTTTTCCTTTTGACCATGATTCAGCTGGGATCACAGTGAAGGCATTTTCCCCCAGATTAGGAAAATAGTTTTCAAGTTGAGTGAAAGTTCAGCTCCTGTGACTTCAAGGGTATGTCCATGTAGGTTTTTTGGCAGCCATACAGAAGTGGTTGGCCACTGTCTTCTTCTGGAATATTTTTTCCCAAACTAATGTACAGCCTGGAATTCCTGTTGGTCTTCCATTCACATCCTGTCTCAAGACAAGTCAAGATAAGGTGGATTACATGTTGCCATCTCATAAACATCTTTGCTCTGGCTGCAGTTAAAATTGTATCTTATTTGAATTGTATTCTGTTTGTATGGTACCATTTGATACTGCATCAATATCGAAGTATTGCTTATTTGGCATAAGAAAGGGCAGGTGTTGCCCTACTTTTTAGGAGTGCCATGTTGATGTTTACTTGACCTGCATCCAATGTTTTGTAAACTATAAATGCTCAGCCCTTGCTAGGGAATTTCCTACAGCTTAAGTGACATTTACAGTGTAAACCTCTCCTCATTTAATTAGTAAAATATCCCAATGAATTAAGTAAAGCTTACTTCCAGAGAAACATACATTAGATTTCAGTCAAGATCTGTCCTAAACCTTTAAAGATACAATCTACTACTGTAGTACAATAATTCAGTGGACATAATTCAAAGCCATTGCTAGAATTCTGAACAATATTTTACTGTAAGCCAGCAGAAACATCTAGCTTTATACCCATAATAGTTAAGTGCCTTTTTAAATAATTAAGTTCAGAGCACAGTTACTTTTTAAGGCTAGTTCACAGATGCACTTTCAAAATTCATGAATGTAAGCTAAGCTTAAATGGTGGCTTATGAAACAAGTATGACTCTCCTCCTTTAATGGAAACTCTTGATTTTTATTATTCTGCCTACACAATACATAAAAATAGAATACAGTTTTGATGGTTTGGGGAGGGGTATATTAAATTTAAAAAACTTAAAATACTCTAAAAACTTAAGGAGTTTGCTTTCTTTCTTTCTTTCTTTCTTTCTTTCTTTCTTTCTTTCTTTCTTTCTTTCTTTTTCTTTCTTCTTTTTTTTCCTTTTTCCTTTTTCCCTTTTTCCCTTTTCCTTTTTTTTCATTTTCTTTCCCCTGCTCCTGCTCCTCCTTCTTCTTCTTGAATATACAAATTGATTTTTTTAAGTGCAGAGCACTTTTGGGGTTTATCAGCTGTCATTTATTTTCACTTTTAAAGAGGCCACAATGCTTGGTCCAAAAGAACAGAAATAAATGAATAAATACAGAAAAGATGAACGTCCTCTGAGCCAGTGGGGTGCAGGGTATTTGGTGCATTTGGACCCAAACACCCAAAATCTCTCTTCACTCCTGGAGGCTTGTGGGAGCTTTCAGATTGTCTCTCACCTAGCCTCATTTGGAGATGTTGAGGATAAAGTCCCTTATCCTCAGGCTTGTTGCAGGAAATAACTTTATAATAACTCACCGTAAAGAAATAATTTAAAGCTGTCACTGCCACACTGGAGTTCAGTATGGAATAAATACCGCATCAGTTCCTCGGTCAATCGAGAAAGGTTTTATTTAGCTGAATAAGGAAACTGTGTGGAAAAGGCTTAGAGAAATGGTCCAGAATCTCTGGCAATTAAAGCAACAGAATATGAAGAAGGAGGGAACAACGCTTACAGAGACACAATTATTTTTTCCTAAAGATGAAGAAGAATTAAAAGAAGGTCATAAGTTTAGAAAGAACTAAGGATTCTTGAACAAAACACCTGCTTCCTCTTGTTTATTGCAGACTCACAAAGGGTTCCACAAACTGACTTACTAATCAGCTATTGTTTGTAAAAGGAGAAATCTGCCTCGTTCATTTTTGTTTAATTGGCAGTTAAAAAAAACTGCATAAAAAGATTACATTTTCCTGTGTACTTCTTCTAATACATGGATTTTTTTTTTTTACATGCAATAGATTCAGTTTATCAGTCAATGCGTATTTGTAATCTTTTCTTCTAAGATGCACATTTATTTTCCCACATGGTGAACTCCATTACAGAAATCTAAAATGTGCAGATTTAGGAATTTAAGCATGCCCCAGTTCATGTATCGGAAGTGTTAATGCAGGAAGTTTATATTAAAATTTCAGCAGAATAAACCTGCTCTTCCATTCAGAAATGACCACTGAAATCTCTCTGCCCTTGTGGTTGTTGTCACTGTATGGCTAGAAGATGCTATAAATCACCACTGTGATATTTATGTTACCATTGGTGTAATCCTTACCCAGCCTATTAGTATCCTTTGTATCTTTTCATGGAGTTAAGAATATACCAAAAAATCTCATTTCCTGATAAAAAGGAGAAATGAATGCTTTTACCCAATTTTAGGGCTGGAAACCCTTGATAGTATATTAGACTATTTAAATGAACATGCAATGTTAAATCAAGGGTTACTATCTAATTTTTTTTTCGTACTTTAAAATGTATTTATCATATTTATATCTTCCATATTCATGGTCAGACCAGCCCTAGGGTTTCAGTAGTTTCTGAAAAACCCACCTACATGGAAGAGAAGAGAGGGGTTTTTCTGCTTGAATCACTTTCCCTCCTCTTTCCTATTTTTAATTTAAGGCACATGCTGGTCATGTTGCTCAATGTGGGTTTTTTTCTTTCTCTCACCATGTTCTACAGGTGGGATTCAGAAGTCAGCCTGGTGGAACACAAGGTAAGTCCCTGAAACTTTTACTGAGTCTTTATCATAAATGGAAAATGACTGTAGAAAGAATAGTTAAACAAATGTTCCTTGAGCCAAGGAAGTGATGCCAAATGAACCTTGAGCCAAGGAAGAGAAGCCAAATGAACAGGCAGGTTTTCGGAAAGGCAGATGGACATGAGATCAAATATCTAACATAAAATGGAAAATGGAGAGAGCAGGAGAATACAAGAAGGTTTATCTTGGCTTCAGTGATTAGCTATGCTTAAGACCATGTGGATCATGTTAGAATGTGGAACACATTAAAGTTAATGGGTGTAGCAGAATGCTGGATTAATCTTCTGAGAAAACTTTACACTGCACAGAAAGCTAAGATAAAAACTGAATTTTGAGAAACAGAATAGTTCAGAATAGAAAAGGGAGTAAGACAATGATGTATGTTTTTTTCTCTATAGTTCTTTAATTATGGAAAGAAATAACAGCTAGAATCAACATATCAACAGTTTGAGATGTGCAGATGACAGCACTTTGTTAGCTGAAGGTTAAAAAAATGCTTATTATGAAAGTAAAAAGGAAAGTGAAAAATGTGGCTTGAATTAAATATTCAGAAAGCACAAGGAAAGTCAACAAGATCCTTTGTAAACTTACAGTGGATTTAAGTGAAGACATGAAGATAGTGGACAGGTTTTTTCCCTTGCCTGGACACAAGAATAGATGAAGATAGATGGAGTGCTGGAGAAGTAAACAAGAGTTTATGATGGAGAGAAAGGCATTGGCAAACTTAGCGAAGATTGTGAAGGATAAAGTTATTTCAATGACAATAAAACCAGAATAGTTAAAGCCATGGGGTTTCCGTGGCTATGAAAACTAGACACTTTCTGGAAGAGTCTAGATCATTACATATGTTCAAAGAACAGATTTGGGAACAATTTCTAAGAGTACCAGTCAGTTTGTCCTGACCCAAATAAAGGCTGGCTGCTTGCTTGGAGCAATGATGGGGAAGTAGAAACTCATGTTCTTTGGATATGTGAAGACAATGGATAAAGTAGATGGAAAGGATCAAAGTGCATGTAAACACTTAAATATCCTTCTCTGAAAGAGCGTGCTTTTTATTTATTTCTTAGTGGAAGCCAAGTTCTTGGACATGGTGACCAGTGTGGCTTAAGACATGGAAGGCTGCGAGCCATCACAATTGGCTCTTTTGCTTCAAGCTCTATTTTGCGGTCTGCTTTAGGGCTCACGGCTTGGTCTGGTGGAGGTAGCATCCTTTGTATCAAGTTGCTTCCATTAGCAGACAAAGGTTAAATAGTAGAACATATTATGATTATTGGAGCTCTCTTTAGCTCTCTTAAGGTCAGCTGGCTGCCCAGTTGTACAACAGCAACAAAATAATCAAACCATTGCCTCCCAGAATTGGAAGGAGCTATTTAGGCCACCAAGTCCAAACCCTAGTCCAGTACTAGGAATCCAGTTTAAAGCATCCTGGACAGATATCTGTCCAGCTGCATATCTAGCAAAGAGCTCACCACTTCCCTTGGTAGTTACTTTCACTGCTAAGCTGCTTTTACCATTAGGAAGTTTTGCCTTCTTGAAGCTTAAGATCTTCCACTATTGCTTTCCAGGAATCAATAATGAAGGTCTGCTTCTACTAATGTAGGAGGTAATAAAGAACCATCAATATTAGAAGCTTTTTGATAAACATTCCCTCCAACTCTTCATTTAAGTTATTAATAAAAATGTTGAAGACTACTGGCCAAAATCTGAACCCCATGGCATGTCCCTCCAGTTAGATGAGGAACTGTTGATGAGCACTGAACGAAATTTCAGATCAACAGTGAATTCACCTAATAGATATCAGGGTTTGATGAACTTAGGCATTTATGAAAGATTGCCTAAAACCTTCACAAACACACCCACAAAACTGTCTTGTGGAGCAAAAAAAGGAGAGTCCTGAGTTGCTGTATTTTGCAACTCCTCAGCAGAGCAACAGTGTAGAAACCCCTGCCAGCTTTTGCAGCTGAGAGGCATGGGGAACCTTCAAGACAACATAAAACTAATGTTGTTCTTTCTGAATAGTTTGAGCATTGAGTATATAGACCACAAATTTTGTCAGTCAATGTCATCCTTATTTTTTTTTTTCCAACTGAATAGGCCCCAGTATAGCTATTTTTGCATTTTCTCATGTACTGGACAAGTCCTTATAGCACATTCTGATCAAGCGCAGCATGTTCTGGCCAGATGCATTCTTCCCAGTCTTTGTGTCCAAAATCCTCCATGTTCTTCATCTTCCTTCCTAAAGCTTCAGAGTCTGATCAATGTGGTTGCACTTGGTTTTGTCAGTATTATTTGTCCCGAGGTAAGCACAAAGGCACAATATATACAGTTTGAACCCTGGTTTGACTATCCTCTCTGGGCCCAGGAGTCAGAAAAAACTACATTGTGTTTGCCTGTGTGATAAGGCTGGCATCATATGGACAAAAGATTGCCTTTGGTACTGAAATGTAGCTCCTTTGGAGACCAACATTACATTCTTTGAATAGCCATGCCCATGTTTAGACCCGCAGTATGTCTCTTTCCTTACTGTTCCATCAATGATGCTTTCTCAGTTTTTCCAAATTCTCAACTTTGGCATTTCCATTTCAGCAGGATTGCAATATTCTAGTTGTTATATCTTTGATTCAGCAGGGTGCTACTTTGCTGGAAAATGTGAATTTTCTTCCTCCTTTTTAAAAAAAACCTGCCAAATATAATGAGCTACATAAGGTAATAATTCAGAAACAGATCACAACAAGTGTTAGCAATTAAAAAAAAATCTGAATTGTTTAAATCCCAGTGTGGATTTTCGAGAATAGGAAAACAGATTGTGTATATTGATCAGGATGGGACCAAGCAGTAGCAGGAAGCCCAGGTGGTGGGGCAGGTTTCAGGTGGCTGCAAAGAAAAAAAAATAGCATTTACAGTAGGGAGAAGATGCACAGGTCTTAAAAAAATTAAAAATGATACATAAATAGAAAATACGCATGTAAGTATTTTGCACAGTTTGAACTATGTTGTTCGCTGCTCAGAGTCTGTATTGATTGGGGTGGATTATAAATCCTGTTAACAAATAAATGCAATGCTGAAGTTGTCTGTATTTGTCTATCTGATTTTTCCTTCTTGTACCTGGAACACTGCTTGTTTTTCATATATCTGGTAGATATTCATTGATTTAATTTGAAGGTCAGAACTGTATCTATCAAATGAGTGTCAGGAGTTTCATCCTTGGTAAATTGCTGAATTACCTTAGAATTTATTAGTGGAAATTCTTTCCCATGGCTTCAGGCAACAGACATGTCCATCTCTGGTGGCCAATTTAAAGCTCAGTTGACTTAAGATGCTGCATGAAGTCTGTTACTGATTGTAAGATAGCAGATATCACACTAAAATAATCTCAGATTTCCGCAGAACTAACAATAGGAGGTGTTACATTCTGCTCAGTGCAAGAAATTCCTGTAGAATATATCCGAGTTCATTCCAAATGCCAGAGGCTTAGCACTGTTCAGTGGTTTTAAAACACAAACATAAGCTCCCCCCCACCCCCCACCAGTAAAATATTGTTCAAATGCTTTTTGATTTGTGGTTAAACTCCATTAAAAGACAAATAAGCAATTTGGATTAGTGCCACACAGTTCTTTGATATTTTATAAGAAATAAAATTTGATATTTCTATTAAGAAATAACCAACGCTTAGAAGTTTTTAAATGAAACGGTTATGCGTTGAATTAGATTTTATAATGTGACAGCTTACTCTGTAGATAAACTACCATATAATCTTTACATTTTGGCATTAGGCATACGTATTGATTTTATACAAACGTCCCTTCATATTAGTTCCTGATATACAGTATTGCTTATTTTCTAACATGTTTTCATTTATGGATTCTAGGAGTACTAAACTTGTAATAGTTTTTATGGAACGAGAATAGCACAGTCATGAAATGAAATATGAATTAAAAGCCATATGGAAATTTGGTTTTTTGCAGTATTATTGAAACATGTTACATAGATACAGATATGGAGGCTGGTGGCAATCTTGCTGACTCATTTATATCTTTTGTTTAGTAAAAGTGGAATATGTAGACAATGAAAATGGCCCCGCCATTTGCCTTGGATTTATGTGGGTATATTTGATTTCCACCCAGCATACAGCAGCAGGGTTAGAAACTAAGAAGGACCAGGCCTAGCCAGCATTTGGATCGGGCCCTTCCAGGAAATCCAATGGTTGTATACTAGAGCTACAATTACTAAATCTAAGGACACTTTGAAGGAAGGCACTAAGCAAGCCACTTCCATACTATGAAAACTGCATAAAAACATCTGGGGAGCCAGTCAGGATTGACCTTTTTTATTTAACTTTTATTTTATTTAACATAGAAATTACGTTACCCTACTAACTGCGCAGACGGTTTACCAGAATTGTCTAAGTAAGTTTTACTGTTTCTGCCAGTCAGTTTCTTCTCTTAGCAAAGCTTTTGACTGGCCTTTCCAAGTTGATGAAATCGATTCTAATTATAGAAAACTTACCCCACAATCTATGTGTAAATTGTTCTGGAGCTACAGACGTCTTTCCTGCAATAGACTAACTTTATATTCCTTGGGAACTTAAGAGTGGCTATGAGCCTTTAAGGGTACTCTTACAATTCCTCCTGCCCAGTTGTTCTTTACAAGCAACTGAGCAAAAGCTCTTAACGTGTGCTGTTGCTGATTGTTACAGACCTCTCCTTTGACCTGGATTGGCTGCAAATTATGCTAGGAAAAAAATGGTCCCAGTTGTTCTCTTTAGGTGTTTGGTAAGTTGCTCCACTGAACTTTCTGAGGCTCCCTGGATCCTGGTGAAAGCTTCGTAGGTGAGATGAAATGAATACTTCATTTCCCAGGCTGATTTCTACATCTAACGTTCCTATCTCCTCTACCTCTCGAACAAGGGGTAAAGCTCATAGCCAGGGCTAAAGTCTAGTTTTGCACACACCAGGTCTTAGGATCACGCCTTGCCCTTTTCAAAGGGAATGATCTTCATATCTTCAGCAGTTTACCAACAGTTTAAACCATTAAAACCTTTGGGATTATGATTTAAAAGCCTGGGAAATTTAAAAAAAGCAAAAGGAACAAGCACTGAAATTCTGGCAGTTGCATTTCTAACCATCTAGAGTAACATTTCTCAAACTTGCCACGTTAAGATGTGGCCTTCAGCTCCCAGAATTCCCCAGCCAACTCCCAGAACTCCATGCTGACTGGGGAATTCTGGGAGTTGAGGGCCACACATCTTAAAATTGCCAACTTTGGAAAACACTAAAGAGGATGCTAGTTTTGGAAGATTGGCAGTCCCCTTTCTTAACTCTCAAATCTGTAGTGGGACACAGTGAATACTTGGAAGGGAAGAGCTGAAATAACTTAATAAATAAAATAAATTAGATCTTCCCAGCTCTCCCCTCAGCTCCCCTCAGTGTAAACCATTTTTTTTTTTTTTGCCCCTACTGCAGCAAAAATGAGCTGTGAAATAATCAGTTCACATATATTCTTGCCTGAGATGGCTAAAAAGGGATCAATATGAAACTCACCAAAACTAACATTTGAAAGTTTCCCTCTAGGCAACCTATCTGAGAAATTTCAAGGTGATGAGAGTGAATAGTAATAAAATGTGTATAGGTTTTTCCATACATTTCATTAATTAAAGGTTACATGGAGCAGAACTTATGGGTTAGGACTGAGTGGGTTCAGTAGATGACATAAATGCAAGCCATTTGTTACAGGGATTTGAGGGGTCAGCGAATCTTAAGCCTTGCTTTGACATGTCCTATAACATACATCTTTCAACTTGCAGAAGAAACCTATCCCAAACATCCACTATTACTCAAGCTAAGAAATAACAGCAAATTATTGCAAATTATTTCTTTCACAAAGCTATTTAGTAATTAGGCAAGTGTTTTAAAGTAGAAACTATGTTGAAAATGAATATGGCACTGTAGATCCAATCAATTGTGCTTAAAAACTTGACATGCTATATGCTGCCTCTAAAGGTTGCACTAGAAGAACTTGATGTTCAGTGACACAGCTTGTTTTTTGCTTGAAGCCAACTGAAGCCAATTATGAATCCTGTAATTCATGAATTTTGACTTGAATAAATCACAGAGAAAGCAAGCGAGAACCACAGAGTGCTTCAACTGCTTTTCCATTTTTCTTTTCTTCTTTTAAGAAATAAACCAAATGGAATTCAATAGAGAATGTGACAAAGAGAACAGCTACTTTTGCATGTAAATAAGTAAAGGGAATCAGATTAATAAATTAATAGTTGGTTAACATTTTTTTCCTGTGTTGTGCTCCTTCCTTCCTTCCTTCCTTCCTTCCTTCCTTCCTTCCTTCCTTCCTTCCTTCCTTCCTTCCTTCCTTCCTTCCTTCCTTCCTTTTCCCCCCTTCTCTCTCTCCCTCTCTCTCTCTTCACTTCTATAAAGAAATAATTGCCTTAGGCCACCATAACATTAGAGGAAAATATAATGGCTTAAAAGGAGCAAAAACATTCTGGTTTAAAGATTTCCAAGCATTAAGAGAAAAGAAAAAATTGTTACCAACAGGGGCCATGTGCCATTTTTAATAGCCCAAGAAAATTAACTGAGAGATATAGGCAGAACCACACATTCTTTTCCCCTACCCAAATGAAGGGGGGAAAAAACCCCTGTTACATGAACAGTTTCTTTGCTGTACAGTTTGGCTGTTGAAAAGATCTCAATTCTTTGAAATTTTATTTATTTATTTAAATTTCTATGCCGGGGACTCCGAATGGTTCACAAATAAAAACATTAAAAATGGTAAACAAATACAGTAATGGACAAAAAATAAATAATAAAACATGGCAAAGCTGACATGAACCAGACAGGACCAAAAAAAGAAACAAACCTACACAACCCAAGGAGGCTTCACTCTCCCTTGCCAAAGCCTGGGAGAAGAGCCAGGTCTTCATGCTCTTCTGAACAACAGCAGAGTGGGGGCCATCTGGATCTTGGGGGAACCTCATCCTGGAGGGCAGGGGCTGCTCTGGAGAAGGTGGACCTCTGGGGTCCCAATATATGGCATTGTTTAATTAAAGGAACCTGGAGCACACCAACCCTGCAGTACTGAATCAGCAGATGCTATGGGAGACAAGCGTTTTTTCTGACAGCTTTCCTTTCTTCTTTTGCAAATAATGCATTCATATAAGTAAACATTATTTTTGCCACTGTAGCTACAAGTCTCTGTCCCCATTCTTCAGAAGCGTCTTGAAATTACTCACATTTTGCAGCATGATCTGTCATTTTGTATAATCCAATGCTTACTCTTCAATTCAAAAATGAGAGACAGAATTTTTTTCCCCCCTGCATGGAGTCTTTAGTCCCCTCTAGTGTCTAATTTCTGAAATCATAAAAGCTCGAGTCTCTGTTGTTAGTTTGATAGACTAAATAAAAAAAAAAATGGTATTCCCACAAAGGCATTATTTATTAATTTAATCCCCCCCAAATCTTTTAGCAAAAGTCCTAAGTTTCCAAATTTTTCAAGCCCCTTAGTCACTTTATATCTTTCTTAAATTAAATTCTTATCTAGCTTTTTGCCATTTATTTCTATTCCTTAGTTCTTAAGCTTATAGTTAATTTTTCTTTTGTTCAAGAATGAAGGTAAACTCACCAGGTGGCTTTTCAGACTTGTCGTTTTGAAGATCTCTAGTATCCTTAATATAGTTAAATAGGTAATTTCCAAAAGGGATTAGAAAGTGAGGTTAGCCAACTCAATGTCTTTAAAAGACTCCACCATGACTGACAGCATAATGATCCCTTTCATCTCCTGGCACTCAAACTCATGGGAAACAACTGTTCTGTGGTCTCCTCATGAGGAGCTGCTGTTTGGAGCACAAGTGGGCAATCTCTCATCCTCTCCTTATCCAGAGAGTATCATGGGAGTGGTCTGCTTGGCAGTCCTTTTTTGCCACAGTCTTTGCCACGGTTGCTGCTCCCCTCTATCAGAGATGTGCTAGTTCACCATTCCTCACCTGGAAGTGCAGATTTACTAGAAAATAAAGAAATTGTGGATTACGAGATAGAGATGGCGGTTAAAATGGAAATACAAGTGACAAGCCAAGATAATGACTCAGAGAACAACTTCTTGATGGATTTACAAAAAGGGGTAGCTAAAGCCTTGAAGCAACTTCAGAGACAGGAGAAAGAAAGGAAGGAAGATCAAAATATAATAGAACATTTAAATGGATCAAATACTAAGACTGTTAAAAGCAAAAGCAAGGTATTTAAATCCAATTTGTTTGACCAGGGTTAAAGCAAGATACAATTTGATAAAGTTTTGGAACCCCTTTATGACTTTTTGCTGACAACTGGACTGAAACATTAATGATTTATGGGTTTGGAAGTGGATAAGGGGTGGGCTATTGGAAGAAGAGATACATGCATGCAACTTTATAAAGGGGAAAATATTAATATTAATCTAATGAGCACAACTTAACTTGTTTGGTAATATAAAATACTGATTTTGTCTCCCCTTACACTTCATGACACAGTCTAGTCCAAGTTAACTAGTGGTAGCCTATTGATTTCTGCATGGGAAACTTAAGCGTGTGCTTTCAATTTCTACTGAATTCAACGAAGCCTAAAATGGTTAATTTGCACTAAATCCAACCCATAATATTTACAAAAGGTAATGAACACATTGCACAGGGAAGAGTAGCTCGCTGCTTTAAAATGTTATTGACAGAACACGATATGACATATCTGCAGAATGAAGATGAAATTAATGATGCATCGCTCTCTGATTGGAAAGATTCACTCCAATGAAGTCTAAGGTGTTTAAGAAATTAAATAGGAAGTTTAAAATTCTGGTACATTACACTGGCTTACTGTCAGTTAGCTTTTCTGTGCTAGCAGAAATTCTAGAAATCACCTGATTTATAAAAGTGAACATTACAGTGACAGATGGTTTCAAGGTGATTTGAATGGATGAATTCATCTTTTAGGAAAAGCCAAGTGTGATTCATATAAAGTTTGATTGGATAAGATACTATGTTATTAAATTAACTAAGACTTTCAAACTGAACAAAAAGAGTATTTTAGCTTCATTTTTTCTTCATTATTGGATAACATCTACTTTTTCAAGGCATAATTGTTGCTTTTCTTTTCATTCACACTTTGATGCAAGAAAGATACTGATGATGTAATGATAATAGAGGAATTTCTCTCTACAGGACATTGGTCAACTTTTTGAGATGTTTATGGATGGGCTTTGACCCCATGTGGGCAGTGAGGAAGGTCTGAGATCATTTTACTAACAGTTGAGTTGCTACAGTTTGAAGTTGTATGCCATTCCAGTCACCATTCTGTAGCTTCAAGAACATTATACCCACAGTATTCCTCCAAAGTCTATTCTCTAAGGATATAGTAAAGTATGTTGTTTTACTTGAATCCTTTACAACTTATAGGTAGCCCAAACCACAGACATTCTGTAATGGGGGTTAAGGTATAATGAACATTACTGTTGATGTGCCAATCTGTTTATAGGCCAGAAACACACAATACGTGGACACACAAATAACCCCAAGGCATATGGGGGGTTTCCATGGGGGGTCAAAAAAGTAAAAATGGTGGCTCAGTTTACTACTGAGTAAACCAGTGGGAATAGAGATGTATGTATGGTGTATGGTGGCAAGATATCAACGAGATACAGTAAGTTGTTCTGTAAAACAGTGAGAGGTTTGCAACTGAAAAATGTCAATGCTTGGAAAAGTACAAAGTCTCAGAACTTGAAGAGAAATACCTGTCTGAACAGAAGACCCTTCCAGATCAGGATTTTATTCTGCCATTGCCCTATCTCATTCAAAGAATTATACAAGGGATCTGGAGAGTGCCCTCCGCTGTAAATTTCCTATATTTTCCGCATAATTCTTCTGTCCATAAAAGGTCAGTTAAGAAGGAAAAGGCTGCATATTTTCACTAAGCTTTTTGATTGGGTACCATCTGACACTTTCTTTCTGTATTAGTCACACCCTTAATCTGTTCATGCATCAAGTTAATGACTCTTTAAAATCATTTTTCACAGATGTTGAAAGTGACTTCACTATAGGGAGGTGTTTTTCCTGCTTTGTTATAGCCTATAACATGATTTTTGCATTTATCTCTTAAGTAGGTTTGCACATTTTCTCATGTTTCAGTCTGAAACCTTGACCAAAGAAAGAAGCTTTTCATTTGCTTTTATGGTCCTCAAATTTACAGTGAGAAAGTATCGGTTAATTTCTAAGTTAGAAATGTATATATTCCTCACAAGAGAAAACCACATGACCACTACTGAGCAATTGACATATAAAAGAGAAAAGGAAGACTGTTGTGTAGGTTTGCGACTTAGTCTAAAAACCCTGTCAGAAACTTTATTTTTAAAAGGTAACACGTACCCTTTTATGTGCTTATGCTTACATATGCCACTCTGGATTCTGAAACTATCTTAACATTCAGAGAAGAAGAAGAAGAAGAAGAAGAAGAAGAAGAAGAAGAAGAAGAAGAAGAAGAAGAAGAAGAAGAAGAAGAAGAAGAAGAAGAAGAAGAAGAAGAAGAAGAAGAAGAAGAAGAAGAAGAAGAAGAAGAAGAAGAAGAAGAAGAAGCAGCAGCAGCCAACATTCTGGTTGACAAACCATTAAAAACAACCATAGGTAGAACCAGTTGTTCCCACTGATGGAAGAGTCAAATAGGAATGATGAAACTGCTTTTTTCAAGAGTTTTGACTTTTAATCAGAGTATTGATAGGAGCAGCTATGGTCCAACGAACTACGAAGCCATCCTTAATTTCTTTTTACTTATCTAAAGTTAAACCTGGAATTTTCTCCATTGTTTTACTTCCCTTGACTCCTCACCTTGCTTCTGCCTGCTCTATCTACATGTTATAGTTTACTATTTACTGTCTCATCAGCATTCTCTAAAACAAACAACTTTGGACTGTTTGAATTTGCAGAAGTCCCTTGAGACTGTCATCCATAAATCTAAAGACAGCGTTTAATCTCAACTTGCGCTCTGCCTTTTTTTTTTCCTTTGCTGAAAAATGTGTCATGTGTACAAAGATGAAAGAAGGCAGAAGTTGAATGAGCGAGGGAAATGATTGAAAGTGGAACATGAGGGGCATTGTGTTGTCAACAAAGTGACTCATCAAGAGTGGGTGATATTGCAAAAAGATACATGTTGAGGCACAGTGAAAACCCACCTAATTGCAGGGAAATGGGTCAGCGAGAGACAATTGTTATTACAGGGCATCTGTCTGGCCAGTCCACCAAGCCTCATGAAGTCATAAAAGAGGGATATTTTAATCTCCTGACATCAAACTTTCCACAAAACAACAGTTCAGGAAGGTGTTTGGATTTCAAAGGGTTAGAGCATTAAAAGTTCCCTTCTTAATAATCTCAGGCAGAAAATGCCCAGATAAATGGGAGACATTTTTTAGAGACTATTGGGGATAGGGTGGGGAGAGATAAGCCTAGACAAGCCTAGGTCGGTTTGAACAATAACTTTGGCAATAGCTAGGTAACAGTAACGCTAGGATACATGTCAGGATCCGTGGTTCTTTGATAAACACACTTATTGTTATCAAGGTGTGAAACAGGGATGACTTTTACTTCAACTGAATTTTAGTTATATATTAATGATATTGTTAGCAAGTTAGCTGGACCTGATCTTTTTCCCTCCTCAACCACAACTCAGAAAAATTCTATATTTGTGGTTTTATTGCCCCTCACCTGCACAAATCTTAAAAAGGCTGCTTTCAAACCTACTGAAAAATGATTAGTGGAAAATGTAAATATTAATTATTCCATAACTAAGGTTATGGCTTTCAGGAAGAAACCGGAGCAGATTTAAGAGGTCAATTAAAAAAATATATCAGATTGCTCAATGAAGAGGATTTAAACATCTTGGCTGTGCACATCTTGAAAGTTTGGAAGGTAAGGAACTTTCAAAATGTTATCTATCAAAGCCATGGGACACAGATGACTAAACTTACTTATTTATTTTGATCTCTTTTGGTTCATACACTCTAATCACGTCATTGATCAAAATGCCCTTTCAGGCTGATCGTTTTAAATCCTTATGTTTAAGTTGTTCAAATTATATAAACAGGACCACATTAGGGATTTATCTTTAGTTTGTCTCATATTTCCTAAGTTGTTGTGGTCATCTGCTTCCAGACCATCTTCCCTGCTCTAGCGGATGAGCAATAGTCACTACAGTACCTTTAAGTCAAAGGCTGTGTATTTGTGGACCTTTTAGAAGATGTTGCCATAATAATCTTTTATTCTGTCCTAGTGCACAGAAGTTAATGCCACGTTCCTTAGGATCATTCTAATACACAAAGACAAGAGGTCTGTTTCAGAAATATATATAGGCTGACAGACATTCATTTTATATAAAGGTGCTTTATTTGCTTCTGCAAATCCACACAAAAGCCACTCTTAAAGTAGTTCTAGATTGTAATGGAAATTCTTTGAACTGAGACTTTGCCTAAAGTACTAAATGTTAATAGTTTCTTCTAAATGTTTAATTTTGTTTACGGTTAGAGTTTAACTCACTCCTGAATTTGTATCTAAATTCTACTTTTACTGTGCTTGGAGTCTTTTGGCTAAACGTCATAAATTGATTAGACTTGTTCCCAGATAAGGCATCTTCTGAAGTGAATCAAGTATATCGCTATGTGCAAATGCTTCCAATTAGATCAGAAATATTTGAATTACTCTTTTCTTCCAGTGACCTCAGCCAATTCTTTAACTTGGAAATTCTTTTGGCATCTTGTTTTGAATCCTTTGTCAAAAGTTGGGTTACAGTAAAGGCTCTCCAAACATGGTGTCAGAGCCACAACCAACAGCTTTTGGAATAATCTTTTTTTTTCTTTGGGGGTTTTATTTGGGGACAAAATAAAAAAGTCAGGGAAAGTCTTTGCTGCCCTACCTTGAAGTGGTGCCAAGTGCCTTAAAAAAAAATGGCACGCAATTTTTCTGGGAGGGTAGGGCAGAGAAACAAGCCCACTCATTTCCTTCTAATATACTGATATTTTCTTTGAATGCCCATAACAATCTCTCAAAATGTCAAAAGTGCCCACTGATTCAAAAAGATGGTGCACCAGGTTTCATGGTATGGTTTATCAATATTAAGTTTCATGTTCTCTCTAAATATATAACCAGGGAAACACTAACCACTTCGTAGATTTTCTTTTCCCCTGGGAAATGTATTTTGATGTAATTTAGCCCATATTGATTGACCTCCACTTCCTGGACTGGTGAGAAGAGCCATGGAAGACAGTTCCCTTTTTCCATGTGGAAAATCAGGTTAATAAGATCTGCAAAAAGGTTATCACATTGTAACCATACCAAAGTGTCTCTTTAAATAAGAAATATCTCCACTATCTCATTAAGAGTTGTGTCTGTTCCCTGAATGGCTTTTTATTGACTCAGACGGTCCTCTCTCCTTTCTTAGCATGAAATTATAATAAAAAATTGAGACTTACAAATGTCTAAATGTCCTTGAAGGGAACAGAGAGAGAGAGAGAGAGAGAGAGAGAGAGAGAGAGAGAATTGCTCCAGATTGGTCTGCAACATGAATGTCTATCGCTTGTCAGAGAAAAATGATTTGACTTTGTATTCATTAGAGACTTTCTGGAATGATCTTCAATTAAACAGACAATAGATTTCAAGCTCTTCCAAAGATAAGGTTTTATCTTCCATGCAGAATTTTTCATCTTCCCCCTAATATGTCTGTCATACTGCTATTTAGAGCCTGTCCTTTCTGAGAAGCAAGACAAGGGCGGAGAATGACAGCTTTCTTTCTGCACCAGGCCCTTCAGATCTGGAGCTTCTTGATTCAATACATTAAACTGAGGTGTGGATGTCAGCTTCCATTTAATTAATTCATTAAACCATATTTGTATTTCCATGGCTTAAAACAATCCTCCAATGGGAATCTCTGCACCATAGGAGCAGTCGTTGCATTTTCATATTGCTTTTACTTTGAAGCATTCTACCTGTTTGAAAGAGTCTACGAATTGCCTTAAGGTAGATTCTCCTTCTGCATATAAATAGATAAGGGACAGAGGTAGAAATGGGGGCGTGGGAGATGGCTGATTTCAAAAATAGAACAGAGCATACCAAATTCCTATAGCAAGAAAGTCCTTTTTAAAAAAAATCAAGAAAATGGAAATTGAACAGAGGAGGTAGTCTCACCTTTCTACCTTTGAGATTTATAAAGGCATCGTATAGGAATGGCAGTGATTTCTCTGAGAATATGTCGTTTGCTACTAAGGGGAATTGATACGGGGTGTGTGCAGAGAGGATTCTGAATTGGTTGTCTGGGGTGCTACAGAAGAAGAAGCCAATTGGTCAGAAAAGAAGAGATGGCTAGTCCAAAAGCAATTTACTTTGTGTCAGTAGTAGGAGTACTGTACTAGCTTTGCAGTATTACTTCTTGCTGCCTCTTGTAATGGAAGAGCTAAAACACATGACAGAATCTACTAGTATTTCTTACTCTAGTCCAAATAAAAGAGAGGTGAACAGAACAGGGATGAGCTGGGAAGTGGAGAATGTTATTTTGTATTTGGCTTCCTACTATTCAGATTGGTGTAGGGGGTCTATAGTCTTTTTTTTTTCTCCTCTGTTTCTGTGTCAAGATAGTTTTCTCAAGACTTTATTTTTGTACTCTATTTATTTATTTATTTATTTATTTATTTATTTATTTATATTTATTTATTAAATTTTTTCAACCGCCCATCTCCCCCCAATGGGGGAACTCTGGGCGATTCGCAACAAACATTAGAACATAAAATATATAAACTCATAAAACCTTAATTTAAAACATTACTAAAAAGAAGAAGGTGAGACCAAGAGGATGAATTTATAGTACAGAATGCTTATGTTATGGACATGCTACATAGATTCAGTACAGTACATATTCTTCTTCTCCCCTACCAACCTCAAAGAAAATTCTTGTTGGTCTGACTACGGAGTCTCCTTGTGGAGGGAGGATGGTTATAACACAAGCTGGTGTGATACGTAGCTATGCCAAGTGGTTCTGTTTGGTGAGTTGGAATCTGCCCATTCACACCACCTACACAATCCATTCGTTCCCTGTATAGTTTTCCAGATGTCTGGACAGTCTATTCCAGCTAAAATATACAACTAATATTAATGTGCACATAGAATATGCATATGGAATATGTATTTTATATATAACATATAAAATTCAACCTATAAAATATGCTTAGAGTTTCTGATAGTTGCTAGCTGTGTCCCCCAAGGTAGTTCACAAGCTTTTAGATAATGGTATTCTGGGTCCTGACATTATATCTCAGTCTCATTTTATATGTGTCAGGCCAAAGCGTATGAGCCATGCTCACTCTGAGGCATATCAGGATTTTACAATGATGCTACCGTGTCACGTTCCAGTTAATATCCCTGTTTTGCATCTCGATTGTGCCAGTGGCCATGGCTAATCTGAGTTTATCTGCATTTGTTCTAAATTGGTTGGCAGCAAAAGAGGTGGACAGTTTTTCTAATGCTGCAGTTAGTGACCATTTAATCTAGATAAATTACCTTGCCTGGGATGCTATGGCTCAGTTGTCACCACAAAGGAAGCTTCTTGTGTAAGGAACAATTGGTTGATTTTTTTGTGTAAATGTTGAAGAGGACTGGTGTCAATGTGCTTCCTTGCAGAAAGCCCTGGGTCGCATTTGTCCCGAATCTCGCCGCAGATGGTTTGGATTGATTTTCAATGAATCGGTCAATTTTATTGTTTGGAAATCCTGTGAGAGGAGATTGGCTATCCACGGGAACACACAACATCAGATGCAACCCAGGGAGCAATGAATGTTGTACCTATGATTTGGCATTTCTCCAATGGGCCTTCACTCTTTTGGGTTAAGCCAAGTATTGAGCTTGTATGTAACTTTCCTGGTGGAAACCCATTTTGCTCTAGGATGAATCATTCAACCACTAAGGAGAAAAGTCAATTCTGAGTGATCACAACAAAGTGGGGAGTTTTGTCAGATCTGTAAGTCTATAATAGGTGGCTGACTCCAAAACATCAGCATTTCCTCCATCTTTACACACTGGAGAAGACTTTTCCTAGTGCTCAGTCTGAAGAGTCCTATTTGCTCTGTTTATATGTCACTGAGGACAGCATCTTTGCCAGATTTCATGTACTTTATAGTATTTTCCATCTCCACCATCGTAAAAATGCCTTTTAAATACTCATTCTCTTAGTACCTTGGAGGTTTGCTACTTTAAAACAATTGGTGCATCGCTTGATGGACTGCAGGATTTCAGTATAGTTTGCACTGGGAGGAGATTCCTGCGCTCTAAGCTTTCTTGCTCTTGTGAGTAATCTCTGCACTCTCAGTTAGTTCCTCTCAGTCAGTTCCTACTATGTCCTGTTGTTCTTCAACCAGCATGGCTACAATCTCAGAATGATGTCATGGGTATTATGATGCCATTGCACAAATGAAGATTGTTGGAATTCCGCTTTGCTCACATTGTTTTAATACACTTAAAAATAGGACATCGGGAGACCACAGATATAAAGACAGATAAAGGAGGGATTTTGCACTTTCCTTATCTCTGAAAACATGATCTTGCCATCATGCTTGTGGACCCAGTCGTGACATGGAGCCTGCTAGATGGCTGTATTGATTGTGATGTATGAATTGCACTCTCCCGCTGATTAGGTTTTATGGCTTTAATTTACAGGCTTTTCTTATTTTATTTGTATTTGGTTTACTGTTTTTCTTGTGTTTTTTTTTTTTTCTTTTAACTCCGTGAGCCACTCAGAGTCACAAATGTGAGATGGGTGGCTATATAAACTGAATGAATGAATGAATGAATGAATGAATGAATGAATGAATGAATGAATGAATAATATTTACTTTGTGTGCCTTATGTATCATGCTTCCTATTGATTAGACTGATATTCTCATGGCTTTCCTCATTTCCTTCCTCTCCCAATTCTGCTCTTTTGTCTTTCTCTTTTCTGACTCTGACTTGTACACTTTGAATATTTATTTGATTAGCTGTTTCTCTGTAATGGAGGAGAGCACATTATAGGCTCTTAGCTGCAGATAGACCTAAGTAAGTCAGATTTCCTGTCACATGCTCTTTCTAAATAAAGCTGATCTTCATTCTTCTTTTGCATGACCCCCAATATTTTTTTCTTAGAAAAGTTATACTCCTAACTTTAATGTTTCTCTCCCTACACATTATTTCCACTGTATAAAGTTATTGATTTCCAATAAGGACATTATGATGAACACAACACCCATTGCCCCTCTAGCTCCCCCAGGGAATCAGTGTCACCTGGGGTTTTTGGACACACAACAAGGTATTTGTAAATCATCAGACAGAGAGTCTCTTTATATTATTATACACCTCTGTTATAGAATCAAATATCTGTCATCAATATCAAAGGTTCAGATTAATGTATTAGTGTAACATAGCAGAATCATATCAGTATACACCAATATACTAATACACTTAGCTTTCTCTGGTGAAATAAGTACTTAACAATCTAACTATTTATCTAATAATATTTCATGCTTGGACAGACTGTGGACAGATTGCTGAGACAGCACTGACACGTTTGCCAAAGCCAAATGTTAATGTGCTGAACACAATGTCAACATACACCTTCATAAGGCAGGCTAATCTAAGTAAAATTATACTCATAAATTTTCCAAATAATGTCGTGTGTTACCATCTGCGTTAAATTTTCTTTATAACTTTATGAACTTAGGACGAATAGTACTAAGAAAAATATCCTAAAATCTATGGTCCTTAAGTATCCTAAATTCCTATAGTGTTTCAACCTCTGATAATGTTCTGACTTTCCAAGAGTTTTGCACAACCATTTGCATTGATTCACTTAACTGTTCATTTTATCATCGCTAATAAAAAGAGTCTAAATAATGATAATGAAAACAATTTGCATTCTATGCTGTTTGCTTTTTTTTAAAAAAAATATCATATTTGTTATTTTAATTGTTAGGCTATGTGGTTTTAAAACAGGACAGACAGGAACAGCTTAAAATGCAGCTATGCAAGCCTGGAAAGAAGTACAGTTGTTCTATCTACTGAAACATTTAATCCTCCATGTGTGGAAGCTCCTATTTCAAAAGATAAGTGCAACCTTGTTGCCTGGATTTCTTCCAGGTCAGTCAGGCTCCTGCAGGCAGAAAATGCATCAGGTGAAGCATTTGATTAGCTGACCTAGGATTGCATTGGGAAACTTTGCTAGGCAAAGGGAGTTGAAGTCTAATCTGCTCAGATGCAATTTAAAGAAAAACAGGAGGTTCAAGTAAGTAATTATAGCCGTTAGACCTACTATTAGCCCTCTAAGAGCTTAATAAACTGCTTTCTTTGCCTTCAAGGATGGCTTGATCTTGCCATGTGTAAAGCTGGCTCTTCTGCGTAGATTTTAGTCTGGTGGATTATAAATTACACGGGCACAAATGAGGCATACCGTCAGGAGTATTTGGAGGGTATTAAAAAGTCAAGATGGCAGCTGTGACAGTGCAATCAAAACTCTGCCCACTTTCTTTGTGTGCTGTGCATATGACACACATAACAGTTATACTGCTGCAGCCACCATCTTGGCTTCTGCCAATTTATTTCATTAGCATAATTAAGCGGTAAATGGTCTAATTTGCAGTAATACCTTGATTTAATAGATAAACCCTTGATCTAACAAGGATGCAGTCCAAACAGTAACGTTGTTGCTAAACTGAATCCATTAAGGGTTTAATATATTTGGAAAAACTCTGTTGGAACTGCCAGCTGTTCTTAGTGCACCGAACTTTATGAAAATTGCTTTTGGGTGGTACCTGTGACACGTTTTCCAAAATTGTGGATATGGCAATTGGCTTTTGTGCACCCATGTCCGTATTAGCCATTTTTCAGACTGCAAACATCTACTTTTTTAAAAAACAAAACAAAATAAAAACTTGATTTTACTCTATTTGCATTATTTTATTTTCATACATATATAATGTGTATGTTGTCTACTGTGAATTTTGGGTGACTTGCTACAGTCACTTTAGGTGGTCTGTAACACGGGAAACCAAAACCAACTAGAAAATCATGACAAAACAATTCACAATAAAAAGTGTCAAATGCTATGAATAAAAAATACTACTACCTATTAGAAAGACCTCCACCATTTTTTCTAGAGGACATAAGGGTGAGACTGCAAAATAATTCTCTAGGTCTCATCCTTCAAGTCATTTACTGACTGTTTACTGTCCAGTGGAGTTTGATTTTGACTTAAAAGTTACAGCCTTTTGGTTATATACAGTATTAATGCAAGAAGTGATCTGTTTTTCTACATATCATTCATCTACTCCTCTCCACATTTATTTAGAATAAAATCTTTTGCATTTAGTGGCCTCCGGATTTCAGCCTAAATTTATCATACCCCGAGCTTTTTTTTTTTTTAATCATTGATGAGGTTTGGACCAGGTTTTTATGGGCTTGTGAAAGCCAAAAAAGGGAAGAATCCATTGCAGACATGCCACTCCTGTCATTATGCTGTTTTTATTGGCGCTATGTCTGAACATAGCATATACACACACACACAGTGTGTGTGTGTGTGTGTGTGTGTAAAATAAAACAAAATAAAATAAAATGGAACCAGGTGGTAGGCATTGTGGCAAAGCTTCCATTATTTTATGCAGTAGCTTCTCTTATAACCACAGATGTCATGTTTTGGGTGGATAATCCTTCTGTGTTTTGGGGCCTAGCTACTATAGTTGAATAAATACATTTTATTTTTGGTATTAAAACACAATCTGATATTAACCCTAACAAGGAAGTCTCTGGTTTAAAGAAAAAAAAAAAATCAGATGATTTCCCCCCCCCCCTATTTTTCAGATCTTTTCACATGAACCAAAGGACAATTTGAAAACACTGTTTTGTTTTATTAAAATGACTCTAATTGTAGCCCATCTTTAAACATCGCTAAGTATGCTATTCTCACAGAACAAGATCTTTCATGTTTCTAATCTTAATATTAAGAAACATTAATAATGAATAACTGAGCATGAATTCTTTCAGAAGGAGGGTTGGTGTACCAGTCAATTGATAGAATCCTTTGTACCAATATGCTCTAGAAGTGAAAAATCAGATGTTAATCTATGCATTTGCAAAGCAGTTAGTTGACATTGCAATTCCTTCTAATCAAGACCTCAAACATTCCAAAGTGTGTTTGTATGCTCATTGTTCAAAGGGAGAGATAATGAGATGCATGCGGGTGTACTCAAGATAAGATAGAGAAACTTGACCAGAGAGGTAGAGTCTACATCAAGGTTGGGACAGTTTCATATTTGAAGTGATGCATGACAAAATGTTTTTTTTGTAAGCTTTTTGCTGTAATTCCTGTTCTCTCGCACCCCAGTGCCTGTCCTGGTTTCTGCCTCTTGCTTTCTCTCTCAGTTTTAAGGTTCCATATTGAGTTCTGCCAAATACATCCCTCTATGGCATTATGCATACAATGATGAGGTGGAGATATTCCTGTACCACAAAACTGGGCTATACCCATGGCTTTCGGGTAACAGTCAGCGTTGTGATCATGGGAACTGGTGTGGTGTCCAAAAGTTGTCCATATTTGTATTGGTGCAGTTATGCCAGGCTCTCATTAAAGACTCATCAAGGACTTGTGTAGTATTTGGGGAAAAGTGTGGACTGCTGCTTGTAACTAGTTCGTGTGGCTTCCCCAGTTCAGGGCTCATAACTGGCAAGATGCTCAAGGCCTTCAGAAAACCTAAACCAAGTTTAGTGAGGAAAGATGGAGTTATCTGGAATGGTCACATATCAAGCATTCAAGGTACAATAGCATCTGGGGAGGACTTCAGTCTGGATCCAGCTTCAGATGATTCATCTGTGTCCCTAACCACCTGTAGACATACAGAAGGTTTTGAGAGATCCAGCTATGTGCTTAAAACAAAGGAGAAATACAGCTGAGCATTTTGGCATGTTGATGACCCTTCAGAAAATAAGGCAGGATTAAGACTAATGTTCTCCCATTTGGATTTGGGATAGATATCAAACAGTCTGGAGTCCACAATGCTTTAGAAGAAGGGACGGATGCCAAAAATGTGATTGCCTGAACCTCCTGTATTGTATGACACTTCCTGATATGAATAGTGATTCAGCCACTCTGGCTAGCTGTGGCATTGAACATTCATCCCCTCCTTTCTGGGTTTCAGAATAATTTCTTAAGCTTTTACTTCATATTCAGGAAATTTGGAGCTGGTATTGGGAATCAGGCTAGTGCCTGCTGCTGTGGCTTGCTTTTGTACTTTACTCATACATCGAAGAGAGACAAGAAAACCAGCACGCACTTTGCAATTAGATCTTGGCTAGCAGAACTTCTCCCCTGCTGCCAATATTGGGGCGGGGAAGAAAAGAGAAAATTGATGCTCTTTTTATTTCAGCATGCATACAGAGAAGGAGCACTATTTGCATTCTCTTCTGAGACAATTTCTAAGCCAAACATGGAATTTTCTGAAGCTATATTTTCAATTATTCAATAGGCTTCATAAAATCCAGGCTGACGATCATCTTAAAAAGATAAGATAGCTCATCTCTTTAGAAAAAGAAAACTCTTTTATGCACTGGCAAAGAACACATTCATATTTAGATTGTGATATAATATGATTCTGAACTTCTGTGTATCCGTACAACTCTATCAATATTAAAGGTAAATTCTATACTAATGAGAACTCCTATATCCCTGGGATAACTGCTGAAGGATGGGTGTGATATTTTATTGAAATCGGCTGGGAAAATGTATATACAAAAATGTGATTGAAACAGCATTTTTGAAAAATGTTATTTAACTATGCTTATGGAAATAGTTATAATTCAGCACTGAAGATAAATAGGTGGCAATTTTAGTTACTTCCACACTCCACCATTTCTGAAATCACTCATTGGAAGGAGCCTGAAGCTAGATTGCAACTGTGTTTACTCCTGTTGACCTTGAAACACCGAGAATTCCATGAGCCAGCCAGTACTCCCTCTAGCTGACTAATAGGACAGTGCAAGCATTAATCTAGGTCCTGTTCCCAAGTTGCAGTTCCCAAGTTGCAGTTCTGGAGTAACAGCTCCCTTCTCCCCCACCCTCAGAACAGGAAGGAAAATGCATCAATACCATTCTTCTAACCCACATTTTTGCTCATGTTATAAGACTGCTATGAAAGGGAGCTGCCAAGCCATCAAGCCTCCATTCCTCTTTTACATTGCAAAGACCCTGTGAAACAAGAAACAAACAGTGGGGTGACGCAACAGCTACTGCTGATATTAAAATGCTGTAAGCCATTTCAAATCTTCTACTTCTGGGCCAAAAATAATTGGCTTAGCTGCCAAACATAGCTAATGTCTGAGGTCAGATATGACCCTTTTAAACTGGTGCAAATCCATTGTGCAGAAAAGTGTAGTCATATATGTAGTTATTATCCTTATGTTTATATGAACATTATTTCAATTTATTATTTAAAAACTATGAAACTGTATCAAGGTGCTTTATTTATAGTACTGTCGAGGCCTAGGCTAGAATGATATTTAGGTCTTTAATAATTATCATTTACAGAAGTACTTTCCTATTAATTATTGAGTTAATCATATTGTGAATCCTTCATACTATGAAGCAAATCTATTTCAATTTGGTGAAAGATCCTGAACTATGATTTAAAAAAAAACATAAAATAAAAATAAACAGAATTGACCTTGGTAGGGCAAAAACAAAAAGAATGCACCAGAACCTCTTCTTCCTTCAAAAATATTGCATTTTACAGTGATAATGGAATAATAAGAATACTATTTGAATGCAAAATGTTGGATTCAAACAGATACAGGGTTGTCTGTAATCCTGTGCAGATTTATTCATGAGACAGCCCCACTGAATATAATGGAATTACTCTGGAGTAAGCTTTAGTGGACTTGCAAAAGGCTGAAATGGAGTCACAGCTGCAACGTCAGTTTGGCATTTGAACGGCAGCCAATGGCTGGATCCAGCAAGCAGTTTAATTGCTCGCAATGCCCCCATGCTCTATTGTTCCAGGGAATTATGGGAAATTCAGATGAGGACCTGAACTAACCTACATATGTCTTTGAGTTGCCAGGGCAAGACGGATGTATGAATTGATTGACTGATTGACTGATTGATTGAAGGCAGCCCAGGTTATGAGCCATAAAGCCCATCAGAAGTTAGCCTTTGGAATACTCAATGTATGTAAACGTGAGTCATCACTTCAACTCCACCCATGTTGTTGCTGGTATCAACAAGCATTGTAATGGGACGTGTTTTGGGAGTGTGGCCCCTCAGCAACCCAGCAGTGCTACAAGCCGGATGCTTCTGGATCAGTTTGCAGGACCTCATTCTGTTACTCTCAAAAACAGTCCTCAATTTGCTTTGTATAATCCCTGAAACACCACACTATTATTCCACCTACTCGAACTCAACCTGACTGTGAATGTTCAGATGCCCATTAGCTATGTTTGGAAGCTAAGCATATTGCACTTCTTAAGATGTTGGGAATGTAAATGTTTTTGCTACTTAAAAATTAGACGAGTCCAAGCTTATCCATATATCATTCTCATTCCCAGATCTTTGTAATCAGCTGTACAGTAGCTGATTTCTTGCTACCTTGTGACAATTTTCATTTATAATTCATATTCTTTTTAGGGTTAACAACTGGATAGGGAATGGGTTCAAAGAACCTAAAAAGATTAACAGCATCTTTCTCAAGTTGGATTTCAGCAAATAAATGAATAGTACGTGAAACAGTATTTTCTGAAGACTTGCTAAAATCTGATGAGTCACTTTAAAATGTACTTATTTTTGACTGTTGTGAAAGCAGGTTTCCTGTTTAAACTTGCATTATCTTTTGAGGCATGAAGCAAATATTATTCCTCACAACAATTTGCTGCCTTTTATTGACTGAAGACCTAGAATTTTAGAGTGGTCCTAACAAAGGCACAGCTAGTAATTTTTTATACTACTTTGACAGACAGTTCTTTCTCCCTTGTATTCTGACACTCAGAAAAGCACAAGACAATTATAAAATGTCAGCAAGATTGAGGAGCAAGATATAATCCTTTGGCCCAGTTTTGAAAGGTCTCTATTTTACCTCCTTTTATCTTGCGTAAAACTTTCTTCACATTGTAGTTTACAAACTGTAAACATGAAATAGTTTATTTGAAGCAAACAACACCTAATATATAGAAGATGGGCATTGCCCTGGTTAGCCTTGTAAAAGAATTACTGGTTAATAAAATCTGTCCCTGTCCCCTTTTGTTTAACATCTTCTAATGGGACTTTGTAAGATGAAAGAGAGAGAGAGAGAGAATTTAGATACTGAATGATGCTTTTGAATGCAGGGTATAAGCATTCATTTTCCCTAAAAGTAAGAGTTATGGATGAAGTTGCTGCAGATGAAAAGAAGTTAAGGATGTTGGGCAGTGCTGGGCTTCAAGGTTTAGTGACCGTGGTCTACAGAACAAATTCCCTGATGTTTCGCCAGCAACTGTGGCTGGCATATTCAGAGGCAAGGTGGTCTGCTATGCGGACCGCAAGAAACTAAGCCAGGAGTGACTGGGCTCCTGTCTTTGTAGCCAGCTGTCCTGACTTTTTATTGGCCTTTAGCTGAGCTGGTTTCTGATTGGTGCAGGTTGGTGAAGTCTGGTCGGGTTGGGGAGGGCACAAACATCTGTTCTCTAGACCAGGGTTCCTCAACCTGAGCAACTTTAGGATGGGTGGACTCCAACTCCCAGAATTCCCCAGCCAGCCATGCTGGCTGGGGAATTCTGGGAGTTGGAGTCCACCCATCTTAAAGTTGCTCAGGTTGAGGAACCCTGGTCTAGACCACGATCACTAAACCCTGAAGTCCAACACTGCCCAACATATACCGGCCTTGAAGCCTACATAAGTTAAAGAATGTTTTATGACAATCTTTACGTTGTAAAATCAGTATGATTTTTTTTTTATATTGTTTTGATACTTAGGTTTTTAAGACATTAGGAAGTAGAAAAGTTATTCTTAGAAAGAACACCTATTATTTTTTGTGTCAGGGCCCAAAAAACACAATGCAATGAAAAAGTTCGGGTGGCTGTTGAAGAATGATTGGCAAAGTACAGTGGTACCTCAGGTTACGAACTTAATTCATTCCATGACTCTGGTCGCAGCCCGAATTGGTTGCAACCCGAAGCAAATTTCCCCATAAGGTTCAATGTAATTACCGTTAATCCGTTCTGGTGTGGAGGACAGGGAGGCTGTTGCTTGGAGGGAGAGTCCCCCTCCCTACGACCACGTGTCAGGGGTGGAAAATGGCCGCAGACCATGTGTCAGGGGTGGAAAAATGGCCGCGGACCACGTGTCAGGGGCGGAAAAATGTATCCTGTTCATACCCCGAGGCGAAGTTCGCAAACCGAAGCAAAATTGTGCGGCCGGAGCTGGTCGTAACCCAAAAAGTTCATTAACAGAAGCGTTCGTAACCCGAGGTTCTACTGTATATATTTCTTTGTTTTATGCAGGATGACCATGCATGAAGTCCTTTAATGCCAGCAAAAGACACACAAAATAATGTGTGGTTTATAGATTATCTGGGGACTTAGCAAGAAGGCTCTCCCAAAGCAGGACAATACTGCCATGTTGTATTTGTTGCATCCTTCACAGGGCCTGCCTCATCTCTTGCACCTTGATAATTGAGTACGCTTCCCTACCATTTGTGGAAGGAAATGTTTAACACTGACAGACCAATTATAATCTTTTTGACATCAATGAACCAAACATGTTAGCCTTTATATGAACTTGCTATCTGAGTGTTTTTTGCATTATAAGTTTTCTGCCCTTGCTTTGTTCCTTCATGATAAAAACTGAGATAATCGCAAAAGAAACCAATATTAGAATATCAGTTAAACTGAATTCACAATCACAGATTTTACCAATGAATCACATCACGTGTCCCTTTTCAGGACAGTCACGCATTGGCTTAATGTCACTTTCATGGAAATAAACATGGTATATTCATCAACAAACCTGTGATTCCAGAAGAGAAACTTTCATTTGGATCTTCAGACAGGACAGGTTACGCAGTTACGGGATGGCTTCCAAAGATGGCAGTTCATGATCAAATGTCTCAGTGCCCAATGACTCGCTCTTTCATGGGAATTCACTGAACCGATTCTTGACACAGGCAGCCATTGCTGCAAAGTGATAAAAGGGACAAAACTGTCCTTTTTCAGGACAGTCACACATTGGCTTAATACCACTTTCATGGAAATAAACATGGCGTATTCGTCAACAAACAAACCACATTTTACTTGAAATGTCAATATTCTTTTGCCCTGGAAAGATGGGGGATTCCTGCAGTACGCTATGGAGGAGATACAGAAAAAAAGGACCCCCTTTATTTAGACAATATGCCAGCTATTTCTTGCCTTCTCCAGCCTGCAAATAAGAGCTGTGCTGTTGAGCTTCATTTGTTTCTCAATATTTTGTTTGCCAAACAGACCGGGATATTTGGTCTCAGCAAACTGTCGAGTAGGACTCTGGATGCTTGAATAATTCATACTATCAGTTAATTCTGTTGTAGGACAGAGGAAAAGAGGATTCTTTTTGCAAAAATCACCATGGGTTCCAAGACTTTCAATGAATCGTGTTGCTCTGCATCACTTTATAAAAGAAAATTGATTGAGGTAACTTCCACACCAGCTATTTACAGCCACCCCAAGCTGTTACACAGCCTGTCTATGATCATATATGATCCTAACAATCATTAATGTAGACTACCTTGAAGGGTCCAGCAGTACTGTAATTAGCATAGTCTGATCTTCCAATCTTGTTCAAGGAATGGCAGAATATTTATTTATTTAGTTAGTTATTTAGTTACTTAGTTATTTAGTTATTTAAAAGGTTTGTATGGCTGCCCATCTGAAAACAACTCTGGGCAGCTCACAACAACAATAAAACCATAAAAGCTGTAAAAACCATATAACCTAAAGTAAAAACTCAGCACCTCAATCAACCTCCTGGTGCCAACTTCCTTATTCCAAGCTGCAATGAAGGCATCTGCCAAAATTACATGCCAGAGCTTTGGGAAAAACCCCAAGCTCCCTCTGAAACCACACTTGGTCCATCAGGCCCCTGGGCCTGGTCGCTCTGATAGGCCCCGTGTCCTTGCGGTGAGGGGCGACTGCAAGAACTCTAGGGCCAAAAGCAACTGATCTGTCCATGGCAAGGGACTGATGTTAACATCCACTGGTTTAAAGGTATTTTCAGCACTGTCCTCTACGTTTCTTTGTAGGCATGTTCCTCCATTATTATCACTGTGTTTTCCTTTTCCTTTTTTGTTGTTATTAATTAAAAAGCAATAAAAATAAATATATTTTTTTAAAAAACTGAGTGGAGTCTAACTTCAAGAACTGAACAGATCATATTTCCTGATGTTGAGGGTTAACGTGTTTATGTACATAACACATACATACAGATCCATCACGTGATTCTTTTTTGGGGTAAGCAGCATATGCGAAGTGCAGAAAAGGAACAAGAAATAGTAAGGCCCCCAAATTAAAGAGTTAAGAATAAGAATTTTTTAAAATGACAATCTAGTTTATTCCATCATTCAGTATGCTTATCTGTAACTTTCTATTCTTCCGAGCCATCCTTGCTCCCACCACATCCAAATGACCTTTCGTACATTGCCTTCAGTCGCTGAAACTTTTCAACTCCCTCTTTGAGAACCCCTCATCCGATCTGATCCAACCATGGCTGTTTCAGTCTTCTCCTTCCTATCAACCCATTCATTCTTCAAATATTTGCTTTGCAGTTTGGCAGCTATTCTTGACCTTCTTTTTTCTTGTTTTACCCACACAAGTCTTAAATATCATCTTTCCACTGCATTTATGTTTCTCCTGACACACCCAACTTTCACTGTGCCAAAGGACAAAATGGGAAGAATACACAGCAGTGGTCGCTTCTTTCATTCCTAGCAACAGATCACATGCTATCCAATGCCAGCATCTGCATATTTCTACATCCATGACTGCACCTTTCATAAACATTTTACCAAGGTACACCAATACGTCTACTTTCCATAAGGATTTTGTCATTCATGTATAACCTGCAACAATTTCCTCTATTTTTCCCTGACAAACACAATGTAGACTACATTGCCAGTCTTATGTGTCCCACACACAGCATCCCCTTAAATGATCAGGTCTGTACCAGTATGTTTTGACCCCTTTTGACCTCAACCATGTTCACACTACCCTGAGATTGCCTATCTAGGGACTACTTTGCAAGTCAACATCTCACCAACCAGGATACATGCCTGGTGTAATGCTATAAACATCTCTTTATGTAAAATCACAAGAAAAGAAATCACACACAGCTGAGCTGAAAAATAGTTTAAATAACATAGTCTTATTAACTTATTTATTAACATAGATTTCTACCTAAATGATGGTCATCACTGAATATTATCACTCTGAATCAAGAAGAGCATTTTGTTCACCCTATATATGTTGCTTAGTGTATATTTTTTCTATTCAGTTATGTTCATAGACGGCAGATAGACATGTTAATTTTTCCTAGCATATAGTGCCTGAATATTAAGATAGATTCATTTGCTGTTTAATGATATTCATTCACTAGTCATGAATGAATTATCATTTCACTCCATTTCCATACCTATGGGTAATTCACTTAAAAGCTAAACATTTTTTTTTTGCACCTGCGTCATTCTAATTTGCATTCTTAAAAGAAAAAAAAATAACAGTTTTGTGAGTTAGAAGTATGATTCTAATTTAAAACCAATTTAAGAAAACATAGAACATGCCATTTGAGTCCAGCAACACATGACACAATGTAATATAGGACTTTAAGTGATTAATAGAGAGAAGAATATCTATTATAAACTATGTTTTCCCCAATCACACATAATTTTCTTGTGGTGTGATTACTTGATGCTGGTTCATGCCTTGAATTACTTTTAAAAAAAGTTCTACACTTTTTTTTTTAATTCAGATTGTAACTGGCAATTTTGAAATCCTGAATTCCCAGTTCTAGTTCTAAGTCTCCTCTCATCAAAAGAAACCATATTTGATTTTTTCCCCCATATTATGCGGGAGCAACTCCATTTCATTAGAGCCCATATATACAAGAATAACTTTTGCCAATTCCTGATCTTTCACATCAGTATCTGAACAACCACAGGGGCTGAAAGCAGTTTTGTTAAATGCATATATCATGTTTTTACTTCAAGATAATTATTTACATTGTGAGCATCGATCGAAAGCAGCTTTCCCTGAAGTTTCTTGGCATAGCATATTATTTTTATTTACATAATGTTTATACCTCCCCCGTTGGGATGATGTATAAGAATTTCAACAATCTTTTTGATACTATCTTGAAATACCATCAATGTCAACTTCCTCAAAGCTAGGAATGAAGGTGATCAAATGTATTTTTAGGGTCTGTGAGTCGTCTGAGGCCACAGCGCCAATATGGCCTGCCAATTAGCTCCATCCTCCTCCCCTTGACTCGGGAAAAACAGGAGATACAGTTAAGATGGAGGTGTTGTGAAATTACTGGAATGTAACCCGTTTGATGATTTTGGTCCAGGTGAATACTGATTCATGGTTAATACAGAATATGAGCATGTGGTGTATATCTTGTTCTAGTTCTGGTCTCTTCACTGAAGTTGCAGCTGATGACCTAGTTAACAAGCAGCAGGCCTTCTGGCCTTGCGTCCCTTGTGGCTTCTTCCCTCCCAACTTCTATTCCTCTTTGTTTCTCTTCTTCTTGGCTGCTGTGAACTACAGACATGTAAGCAGGAAGGGTTATGAAGAGGACCCCCAAAGAGAGCAGATTGTCCAACATATTTTTGTTTACTGGGAAACTCCAGTGTATACTTCTCAGTGCCCTGCCCTCTCCAGAAGACACCTTAGAACTTCACCCCAATCCCAGGTTGGCTTAGGCTCCCCCCCCCCGCCCATCCTCTCTCTCTTTCCTTGATTTATGAGAATAAAAATGAAGCAAATTTGTTGTTACTACTTGCAGGAGCAGTGCCAGCAACAGAGAACAACAGCATGTTTCAAGGAAAAAAAGAACTGTACACTTAAGGGAACAGATGCTAAAGAAACCGTTCCGGGAGTTGCAACAAGCAACACAAATAAAAATATTAGAGACAAGGTAAATAGAAGACACTTTTTATCAAGTTTATAGACTAATAGAGATTAGGAGATGAATAAATTGGGTTCCTTAACTCTTCTGTAAGGTAAACTGAAGCTCTATAATGTAACCAGCTGGTTATATATCAGCTTCTTCCTGACAATGTGACAGCTATTCCTATCTGATGAGTTGTTTGAATTCTTCCAGACAAAGGTGGAGTATCAGTATACATGTGAGCTGAGCATCCTGTAAATTATACAATGTTGTGGGAAGAGGAGGTTTGCAACTGCGGACAATTTGGATAAGTCCCCCTGACAATGGTTTTGCATTCATGGCTGGAAAAGGGCCATTTCAAAGCAGAGAATACTGCTTCAGAAATGGCAGTGCATCACTGTTTTAATCTTTGCACCATTGGAAGAGATTCTTGATTGGCCTGGGATCTTATCATAACAGCATACTGGCATGATGAAAGATTGAAAATTTATGATTGAAGAGATGCCAGTATTAGGAGTTTGGAAGGAGATGGAAGTTTGCCATTATGTCAAGCACAGGAAGATAGACAAATGCTAGAAATTTATCCTCTTTTATTTTGATGAAGAGGGGAGAAAGATGTGTATTTAAGCACAGGCCAGAGGGAGTGGCACTTAGCTATTGGCAAGGAAGAGCCAATATTGGTATTTGCCAAGAGGTACTTGGCTGTTGGCAAGGAAGAGCAAGCACTGACTGGCTGGTGTTCTCTGCCAATGCTAGGCTCACAGACATAAAAACTTGCACAGGCTCATAACATTCTAATGTCCAAATTGATCTGAAAATAGCCTTGATCCATCTTGGGTTCATTCGAAATGGAAAGTTTGGGAGATGGAAAGGCTGTTTGTCCTGAAGAACCCTTTATCAATCTGATGAATTGAACGAATATGTCTTGAACTTGTGTGCACTTCTAGTGACTTGAGCTCATGGACCTTGCTCCACAAAAGATGAACTTCCGTTATGTCTTCCTAATGGAAGGGAGATGAGAATTGGGTGGGAAAGACTGGATGTCTGGATGCAGAGAGTTGTGAAAGATCTAATGCCAATTCTGGTTATTTTTCCCATCAAGGTCTTGTGGTCTTATCCCTGTAGAGAACAAATTTCAGAGAACTTCCTGTTCACTTTTCACTCACCTAGAACTGGAAATTCTGTCTAAACTCCATGCAGGTGGATAAATTGATAGATGAGAAAGGACTTTTGTCTGGTCCTTTTGAGACCCTCTGAATTAAACAAAGAATGTTCCTCCTGAGGGTGGAACCTACAAGTGAAAAAAAAAAAAAGTGAAATACAGATAAGCAACCTTGCATATAAAAAAGCTGTTGATTGACCACAGTTGCCAAATGAATAGTATTTCAACCAGCATCTCTTTTCAGTTCTCATATAAATATCAAACAACTATCCCACATATGATTTTCATTGTTTTTGGTTCTTCGTGTAAAATATTTTCCTATTTTCTCCCTTAGAAATGTTTCAAGAGTAAACAAAGAAACCAATGACCAGAAAATTACAGGTTCTGTTTCAAATGATTTTATTATTTAAATATTAATATTTATTACCATGCTATTTTTGCTGTAAGCTTCATTTGGGGAGCTTCAGGATTATGGTTTTCAACAGTGGATGAAAGTTTGTGTGTTGGGAATGGGGAATGCGAAAGTGCTACATCTAAATTGGGATAGGAGGGAATTGTTAGGTGTGAATATGTGAATGAAGGAGAGGATTAGGTTAGTAAGGGAGCAATAAGGTTATTGTTCACAATACATAGTACTCACAGGGCTAACATTTTGGACCTCATTAATTTATAGGAAAACAAACCAATTTTTCTGACAAGCCCTTTCAGAGATACCAGGAAGACATGCAAGTTTAAACAATTTAATAACAGCCCTGAGGACCTGACATGCTACAAATCTCCAGTTTTGCATGTCAGATCAAAAATAGCAATTTTAGAAAATGAGTATGTGTGTACCTAACAGATTATGGACAATTAATTTTGCAGAGAAGTTGATCATGGACTTTTATAGCTATGGTTAATCTGTACCAGAACTGGATTCTATTTTCCTTATATGATACAAGCAAATTGTCAGAAACTTCTGTATCAGGAAATACTCCTTTTGTTTTTTGTTCAACCTACCCCACCACACTTTTTTTTTAAATTAGATAAACTAGCCATTTTTCACTGGCTTCCTGTGAAAGTAGTGGTGGAGTTGTTTTTAATTTGCTCAGTAAAACCATGTGATTATGTCCTAATAAATGTAATAAAGCTATTTCTTTTGGGATGCTCCAAGTGTCTATTAATAGATAACAAGGTATTCTTTTTTATCCATTAAGAGACTAACCTCTCTTACTCATTAATACCCACAAGTAATTAGATGGTCCTGGAACTGAACTTACTCTTCTCTTTTCCACTTCAACTGTACATTAGAGAAGCTCCTAATGCTTCAGTATGATAGAAGCCATAATCATTACTCTATCTAATTCTGCTGATTTGCATTGCAAAACAAACGATGGTAAATATTTGCAATATATTTAATTAATTATTTCTTGCTAAAGTTAGCCTGCCAGATCTGGAGCTGGTAGTAACTCAATGCAGTATCAGCTGAACTTAATCCGTTTACAGGAGAAACAGTTCAGGAGCAAGTTCTTGCCAATCACAACCACTTCACGCTCCCCCACCCCCCCAAATTCCCAAATGTCATCTACTGTACCAGTGACAGATTCTGTTCATGTTTGGGATCCTGAGATTAATTGCAGTTATGCAATAGGCAGACATTCAGAAGACGTATCTGTAGGAAGCTACTGGGGATGAATTCGGACTTGCTGAATTTCTGCCTGAAAATGACTAGAGTAGCTAGAGGTCTGTGCCTTATAGAGATGCATCAGTTGGGGTCACTTCTCTCGAGGGCCTGGGGAAGCTGTACCTGTTAAAGGGAAACAAACTATGGGAACATTGATCCCCAGTTGTAAAGCTTCCTGGCACACGAGACTGAACAAAGTTTTTACATTTTCCATAGCAGAGATTCTAAGGCGCACATCCCTGGGTTTCTGAAGTAGGAGTAATAACTTAGGGTTAGCAGAAATACCACCATGTTGTAGGATCTGCATTGGCAACTAGTTTCCAAGTCAAGTGCAAAGTGCTCATGATCACCAATAAAACCCTTCATGATTTAGGTCAGTGTTTGCAAGACTGTCTCCTTTGGTGGACTCTTCCCATGTTCTCTGCATTATGAGAAAGGTTCTTTGTGATTCCGTCTCCATGGGTTGTCTTAGAGTACAGCATGGAGACAAGCTTTGTCTGTTGCTGCTCTGACCCACCTTTTCTGGGTGAGAATGGCATCCTCTTTACTGGCCTTCCAGAAACAGTTGAAGGCCACCTTCTTTCATTGAGCCTTTGATGAAAAGGCTGCTGCTGTTTGTCCTTGGTGGATGACATTGTTATGCTTTTACATCTCATATGACTATGTGCATTTATAATGTTATGCAGATTTCAGCAATAGGAGACTTGTGGATGTCATTTTGTGTGAGCTTGATGAAGCAAAGGACATTAAAAATGCTAAATAAATAATTACATTGGAAATATGTTATTACGCCATCCTAAACTGAATGGTTATAATATTATAACTAAATTCATCTTTAGGTTGGGTAACATTTTACAACAAAGAAGGACCAGTTGCCATTTGATCCTGCTGGAATGGACCCCTTAGACCCCTTAGCCCAAATCAGGAGTAAGTTAGGTAGCAATACGATTTCAAACATAAATCACCCATTCAGCCCGTCAGGAAACGTTTGGTTATTTTAGCTGTTAGTGGCTAACACAGAAGCCCTGAATGCCAAATGCAGCCTTGCAACCTACAGTTCACAGATGCCTTTTTAAAATGCATTTCATTCCATTTACTTCCTAGAACTAAAGATGACACTGCTTTGTACAACTGGAGCGAAAGAGGTGTGGATAAGTGCCGCCCTATATTGTTCTCTTTTGCGGTGTATCAGCAATGGATCTGGCTTGATGGATATGACAAACCGCACCATTAAAATGAGCAGGTTTGTGCATAGCTGAAATGATTGTGGAAGTGGCATTCAGAACAACATGTTTAGAATCATTTTTGTTAGACAATCAAAACACTTCTAAAGAATTACCTCTGAATCGCAGGGCAGCTCTGTGGGGGCCACTGCCGAAGAAGGATTGCATTGAAGGATTTACAAGAAAGTTAGTAATTGGAAGGGGTGGAGAGTGGAGAGGGATGATGTCTATATCCCTGTTTGTCACAGTACAAATTTCAGGACAGGAGACATTGATTTATTATGTATGATTGCCAGGATTTGGGGAACAATGTCTCCCACTGTGCAATTGGTATAACTAGCTGGAACAGCTTATGAATGTCAATGACAAACTCGCATACACACACACAATTTTTGAATGCAATACTGTATCTGCTATGAATGAAACAAGACATGGATGGGGTGAATTGTGGACCACAAGTACAATCTATGTCTCACAAAAGAGAAAACATGGGTCCCCACTCTGCCACTGCCATGAATTACTCAGATAATAAATAACTAAGGGCAAATTGACGAAATAAACTGGAATGTGGCTGACAGATTGGTTCTTCCATTTAATCAGGTTAATGTTGTGTATTTGTTTAATCGTGCAGATCTAGCTTTATTGAAGGCTCAGAAATAAAGGGGGCATTACCTTATGTTTCACTTAAACAACTATTTGTACAGTGGTGGGAGATGTACTGCATTCTACAGCGTGATGGCCTCTAGATTGCCAATTCCATAATCTCTACCTAAAAATGATACTTTCTCACAGAGTACATGTTCATCAAGCAGTTTGGGATGCAAACTTTCTCACAAGATAATATAGCAATCCCCCATTAAATCCTATATAGTGTTCTTCACTGGCAACTGTAAATATTAACGCCTTACATGATATTTAATAGAGCTACGTTTATGTCTGCCGAAGGCATCTATGGTATTCTTCTAACATCAATAACCAGAGGCAAAATAGGCAGAGGCTGAAGACAAATCAAAAGGAAGGAAGACTGGTTACAAGAGTAGATGAAGGTCTCCTGAATCTCATTAAGTAAGGTGGTGCTGGCAAAGCAGGGTTGTGCTGTAATAGATCAGCCTAAAACTGTCACAACATTCTGTTGCCTCTGCTGTGGCTTAACAAGGCAACGGACAGATTTCTTCTGGGAACGGTTCTCCCAAATGTTCCTCCCAGACACTGTTTGTCAACTCTTTCCATGCCTTTCCCTCTCCTTAAAAAAATATGACGATGATGTACAGAAAGAATATGGGATACTAGCATAAGAGAATTTGGCTCTGTTATATTTTCATCAACAAGAGAAAGTAAAACCAACCTGCAGGAGTTACTGTTGCATTAAGATTACGGTGCTTCAAGGGTACACTGCTTTATAGTTCTTGAACTGAGCAATGGAATATGGATATCCACCGGACGTCGTTTCAATAGACAGGAAACATCCAGATCTACCTTAAACATTCTGATTGGAAGACACATTAGAATTGTAGAAATGCAAGATATCTCTTCTCTTCTCTTCTCTTCTCTTCTCTTCTCTTCTCTTCTCTTCTCTTCTCTTCTCTTCTCTTCTCTTCTCTTCTCTTCTCTACTCTACTCTACTCTACTCTACTCTACTCTACTCTACTCTGGAGTCCTTGGGGTTCTCTGAGCTCAGAGAACCCCAAGGACTTCACAGTTCAACCCTGAGCTACACATATTCACCTCTGTTGATACTCTACTCTACTCTACTCTACTCTACTCTACTCTACTCTACTCTACTCTACTCTACTCTACTCTACTCTATAGTATACTATATGGTCTTTTTATTTATGTAGTCTTTTTATATAGTATGATTTTTTTAGCTAATGTAATGTGGATATTTATATTTTTTACTGTTTTTGATGTTTGATTTTAATTGTGAGCTGCCCAGAGTCACCCTCTGGGGAGATGGGTGGCATATAAATAAAATAAAATAAAATAAAATAAAATAAAATAAAATAAAATAAAATAAAATAAAAAATACCCTCAACTAGAGCTATTCCAGAGGAGAACAGTTTAGTGCTTTTTTTCTGTAGGGATTGGACATAGAACAGCAGAATTTTGAGTGGTAATAGTACAAGATAGGTAACAACCTTTGTCTTGCCTGTCCTCAACTGTTATCCAAAGACAACCCTGCGAATATATTTACCAGAATTTTGCAATGAGACAGTAAGCCTTAAAAGACTTTCTTTCTACACAAAACTAAACCCAGGTTTCGCCACATATGAAATATCATGCCTGATAAGATAGAACAATATAAAGTGCCCCACCATCTTTTGTTCTTTTTTCTGTGTTTTATTTATTACTTTGTTTCATACCTTTACACACTGAAAACATATCCACAAAGGAACAACGCACGGAAGAATTTAGCTTCAGGATGGTACTAGTCAGAATTTAAACTCTTGGAATCCAAACTGTGTATGTAGGCATCATAATTGATCTAATTCTTCAACATCATTGTTTCCATGGTCATTTTTCAACATGGCAGCATCTGGAGGACCTCACTGAACTCAGAGGTTAAGCAGGGTTGGGGCCCGGTTAGTGTACAATTAAGAAACTTTAAGGAAATAGAAAGAAACAAATGTCCCACAAAAAGAAAATGGCAAGTTATTTCCATATTGCTGCCACGAAGCCATGACTACAGGGATATCTCCAAGAAATCACAGAAGCCAAGTTGACTTGGAGGAGACTTCACTTTAGTATTTTGCTTATTCATTTTAAGTTAGTGTGGTTTATAAAAAAAGTAAGGATTTTACCCAATCTGTGTTTTGTATATAATTAGACTCTGTATAATTATAAAATTGAGCTAATAATGGGAAGTATCTGAAACCCTCATGCTGATAATATGGAGAAACCATCCTCCTCATTTAAGAATACCGTTTTCCACTTCTCAGTAGGAGAGGGCATCCTAAATCTGTCCAAATTTCCCTGTAATTTAAGAAATATATTTCGTAGAAAAGTACACGGAACCTTTTACATATGACGCAGAGGTTGGAGTAGAGAGTGTGCACAAGGATAAATCTGACGTCAGATTTAGTTTATTCTGACAGTTTTTTTGCTGAAGTTTCTTTTAATGAACTAAAAAAAAAATGTTTTCCCAAGTCTTTTCTAACATGCATGTTGCATGCCTTCCTCTAGTAAAAAGTATTTGTCCAAGGTGTTCTTCAATGTTGTACACTGCAAAGGTGAATATACATTGTCCATAAATAGGTGGGGAATTATGACTGCAGTCTCTGAGTCAAGAAATAGTACTTGGGGATCTCACCATTTTTTGTGAAAATAAATCCATTTTTGTCAATGGTGGGAAAAAAATTTACAGGATGGTGCTATGACTTTTGTTGGATGTACTCTTGGTTTAGATCAGCCTGAAGATCTTGGCCACAGGTGGATTTTCAGTGATGTACATGGGCAAATGGTCTTGATTTTTAAGAACTAAGGAGAGAGGAAATTTGCTTCCCTTTTCGGTCATAAATAGTCTGCAATGTAGTCATGGCAACATCACTGACCCATTGCTGGTGAATTTTGACAGCCCAGTTTTGAAGTACTGGGGTACAAATACGATGCTGAGACATGCAGCCCCCAAATTGTGGGTTATCCACCCCTGATTCTCATAACAAATACGACTTTTTTTGGATAGCTGCAAGAGTGAAAGTATCAAGTTTAAGATGCCTGTCACCAAATCTGAGCCATTCCTAGAGATTTCTTATGGAAAGTACATGTCAGATCAGTCTCCAGATCAAAACAGGATGAGTAGATTCCTTCACAATCTGGTGGAGTTTTTTTTCCTGCAACTTGTTTAAGATCAAAGCATCTTTCTTCCATTCCCATTCTAAAATAGACTTATCTTGAAAACAATGCACACTCTTCCACTTCCTTATTTGCTTTTTCATCCGTGGATATGTGTTTCCAGATAATAATTTGATTTCCAATGTTAACACATGGAAGAAACTGTGTGAAGGATTTTGACACCCTTACACATATTAGTTAAAGTACATATCCCTGTTTATGAGTCCTGATTTTTTTAAATATAAATGAAAAGATTTTAAAAAGGATAATAGATTCAAAACAAAACCAAGCCAAAGAGCCATAGGCTTCTTCTGTCTCCTTTGAGAGTTTTCTGATGTGTGTTCCATGTTCCCTTTATCTCTCCAAAATGTTCTCTGGAAGCAGCCTGAAGGAGACAACCTTACCTATTTTGGAAGTAAACTAGTTATACCTCTCCTCACTTATTTTCGTGACAGGCCAACTCTTGGCACAGAGGGAATGCCTATCAGGAGGTTACTCAAGTGTACAACACCTTTCAAAAAGATGACAGAACTGTGTTCAGGAGAAAGTAGAAAGCTGGAACCACAACAAAAGTTCTATCTAAAGCAGATGATTGATAATGCAAGTACACACCATCCAGCTTTATCTTTTAAATGTGATGCTATCTATATGTTGCCCTAGCAGAGCTGTCTTCTGAATAAAATTTAAAGTCACACCATCCTATCTCTGCCTTCTACCACAGTATGCTTTTTGGGCTAGTCATTCTGTTCAGCTCAAAAGAGCTTTCAGCTTCTTGTATCTGGTGGTGATGGCGATGGAGTCCTTCTTCACCTTTTCATACTGGACTCGTCTCAGAGGACTGGGCATGAGAAATTGTGGGGAGGCTGGGAAAGGAATGGTGGGGATAAGAAACAGAAAGAATCAAGGGATAGAGAATGCATCAGTTGGCAGCAACTCAACACAAGAAATCGAGGAAGAAGAATTTCCAGTGATTCTGCCTCATAGAACATACTTCCAAGATTCTGTGTTTACTCCAGACTAACCTTCGAAGTACCTTACTGAAATCTGTGTTGTTCTGGCTTCTTCATCCAGCTGCATGGGTGCTTAACAGCAGGTTGCTAAACAAAATATAAAGCAGAACAATGATTGGTTCATTTTTTTTTTCAATTTGGTATTGTGTGTGTGTGTGTGTGTCAAAGATTTCAGAGGATTTTTTCTTTCACTGCCCGTCTGCTTAACAGTGACATAAATTATGCATGGGCTAGGTGTGGATCTCTTCTGCTCCATTACCCTGTTATTCACTTCTTTGGTAATCATAAATTGTAATTATTAGTCCCAAATAAGCCAGTTTTCAACATGTGTGTGTGTGTGTGTTTCTCTCTGTATGTGTGGCTTGCCTTTTTTTTTTTTTTGCCTAATTAACAGCATCTCTGAAAGTAAATTATGTATTTCTCATTGCAGCAGCCTGGCTGCAATTGGGGAAGACAAATATTCCTGAATATTTGAAGATTTTATACCTGAACCCTATGGTCTTGGAAACTTCATTTTTAGATTCTCTCCTAGAGGTTCCCAATGTGAAACTGACCCTTTGAAATCTCCCAGACATATTCTTTTCTTTTTTAAGAATTTTCACTGAACTTTAATAATTGGGCCTTTTCAGTGTGTTTCTCTTGTTTTCTAATGACAAATAAAACATACATTTTGCCTTTCAGGTATAACGTATAACTCTTACCAAATACGGAATAGATTAAAATCAACAAGGTGTTTTATTTCATGGCTGTTAGACTGGGGAAGTATTTGTGAAATGTTTGCACAAATCCTTTGTTTTTTTAAGGATAAGGTTTATACTTCTTTTATTTAAACAAGTGCTTCCTATAAACTTCTAATCTGTGGTAGTGTCAATAGTTGATCTGGGATTTGAAATGTGTTCACCTAGACAATAATTGTTTCTCTACCACTTTGAGGATTAGCTCCCTTGTTTAATCTGGCCAGTTATTCCAATATATTAGTTAACTCTTTCTAGCTTTTTGTTATAGTGCTACTAAAGTTATACCTTTGTTTTCTCTTGTTTTAGCTGTTACATTTCATCAAAATTCTATTGTAGACTCTATATGGTCCTGGGAGATTTATTCTGAAGTCTAGACGAGAATTTAGCAAACCAGAAAACAACATATTTTTGGTTTGTTTTTAAAAGCCCTCAGAAACTATAACCTGACCATTCAGAACAGTGGCAATTTTCAAGTATTTTTGTTTTTTAATATGTGCAGCCGGAACAAAACAGTCAAATTAGTTTTCACCGAATTCCTGCAACATATTGACCACATTAAGTGAGGAAATTCCCTTTACAATTAGTTGCAGTGGATTTAAGCAGTTAGCCTGTAATTTGAAGGCTGTTGTAGCTAATCATAACAATAGCCATTATAATCTCTCGGCCCTCATCTGCATTTGTCCTTAAGGAGCTTTTCCCCACCTAGATAAATAGAAGAGGCAGGAATGCAAGGAGCAGGGCAGACCTTCAGTCTAGAATTGGCCTGGATGGTGGCAGAACCTGGCTGGCCTTGTCTGAAAGCTAAGCTAAGCAGGGCTGGGCCTTGTTAGTCCTTGGATGGGAGAATACCAGGCTGTAGATTCAACTTCAGTTGAAAGAACATCTTGAAAGAAAGTAATGAGGATAATAATGCTTCCAAGAAAACTGCTTGGTTGGGTCCATGTAGTCTTCAGGAATTGAACTTGACTCAAGAATTTGCTTACTTCTACCAACTTTCAGAAGCTTAGCTTTGCACCAGTGAGATGCAACATCCATTGCATCCAATGCATTGTAATTTCCATTGATTCCATTCCCACAATTTGAATTCCTGGAGCTGCAAAAGCCTGGTACAATTGATACGTAAGTTATTCCTGGCACTATACTTTCCCCCCATCTCGTTTCAGAGGGCAGACACTCATTTTCAATTTTCATCATCCTAGGTATTCTCAAACTTCTCTCCAATCTTCTTTTCCTATTAGTGTCATCTTGTAGTCTGCACTTTTGTTTAGTTAAAGCTAATTTTCTTTGACAGCTATCCAGGTTCTCAGACTTTTTTAAAAGATATTTTCCCTCTATCGACTTTTGCTTGGTTGTCTTTGAGGTTTAAAGGGAGGAAACTTAACAATACATTGTCTTTCATCAACCTATCTAATTCCTAAATCGTCAGGATTCATCTGTGACCAATCCACTTGTGGGGAGTTGCATAAAATCTAAGGGGCGCTCAGTACTGGGGCTCACTCTATAGATTATATTCCATGGCAGATTGGAAAGAGAGGCATTTAATTTCATTAGCAGCAACAAGGGAGCATCTGAGTCAGTTTTCTAGTATTTATTCACAGTTATAGGGGAGACAGAACTGTTTCTTCCTCTTTTTGCAGTAGTGCTAAGCTGTCACTTTCCTCTGGATCTGTGATACTATGTTTTTAAGAAAAATATAGTAGTGAACTTCACCAGGGTTCTTGGTGCTAACCTATAGGAGAGATCCCTAATCGCACTCATGCCCTAACAGGCAATATTGTAGGAGGCACTGAGGATTAGAAAATACCTGAACCTGGTATAGAACCATTTTTGAGGATAATCATAATATGAATAATCTCTGGGTCAGCAAGTAGCTTTTCTGGTTGGTAAGGCCACCTGTAGTTCCATAATAAAAGTTTCCCAAAGATCACTGTATCCACTGAAGAAAGGTGAGGATGAAGGATGCTGGTTTAGGTGAAGGAACAGCTCTTGGGGTTTTAAACTCTCCTAGCTTCTTTCCAATGTAAAGGACAAAGGAGGATTGAAACTGACTTAGCCACAACTTGCAGACCTGGGACAGGCAAACTAGGATTGGTGACAGCTTATTTTGGAATGTCCTAAAGCTGTGCCTGTTGATTAAGCCAAATTAATTCTACTTCTACCATTTCTAAATGTAGTGCCTTATAATCAGAATCCTTTTAAAACATTTATGAAAGTGATCATAAACAAGTTGTTGTTCTAGCTAGGCCACTGAAAGGAGTGTTTTTCCATTTCTACTAGTTTTGTGAGCATCAAGGTGAATTTAGAAGCAAGCAAACCCTGCCAGGTTCAGATGGTGAGTAAGGGTTATTGTTTGTAATACTGAGAAATATGTTCTGTTTTCTGGGAATAATTAATAAGGCATGCATGTAGACTTGCTGTATTCAAATGACATCATGTCACACAATGACTGTTCTCTTTTTTCCTATCTTTCTTTCTGCAAGATGCACCAATGAGATTCAAAGTATTTAGGTCTTATTTGAATTTGTTGTGTTTTGTATTTGTTTGTTCACTTAAATTACTTTATCTAAGTTTACAATTGTGTCCTGAGTTGCCTTTTTCAGGATTAATGAAAAAAAAAATCAATCCATACTAAACTTGCTAGATCAAATATTTGTAAATTATTGATATCAGTTCATTTTCACACACTTATTGCTGCTGGTTGATCACAGAATCCAGCCTTTTCTTCTTTTATTTCAGTCTGAAATATTCTGTTCTTTTACAGCTAAACCTGATGGGAAAAAGTTTTGATTGCACCAGAATAATGTGATAGAAACTCTGAATAAAGATTGATGCTTGAGTTTTTAATACATTACCATACTGTTTTGATTGTTCTTCAACTTCTGAAAGAATAGCTTCTCACATTCCACTACTAAAGAAAGATATTTCTGATTTAATTTGTTATTTTATAATTATTGACCTACTAGTGTTAACAAGATTAGTTATTTGACACCTAAATACAGATGTCACTATGATATTGTATGGAACAGAGAAGCATATTTTGCTGTGATCATTTCATAAATGTTCAACTATTCCACTCAAAACTAAACTGAAGTTACCAAAAGTGCTAACGTTGTATTTATTATATGATTAAAACCAAGAGCTGCTGATGACTAAAAGTTGTGGTGTTCAAATATAGCATGCAGGGTTTTTAAAGTAATTATATGCTGCCATTTCATACTGAAAGAGGCCATCAAAAGTGGTGTAAATGGCATACTATTAACTAAAGTATCCATTGCTCACATTAGATTGTTGTTGTTAATATATTTTGCTAGATATTTCAAAGCGTCTTCAGAGAAGAGATACTGGCTGAGCTCTGTTGATGGACCAGTAGAGGGTGTGATTAGGAAATGGAGAGCTGGAGCAGAATTCCCTGTATGATTTGTAGATCCAAGCAACAGAATTTTTCTTTAATGAAATAAGAATATACTTGAGAAGTTTGATTTATTGTAGACCAAGGAAATTTGAGTGAGTATTAGAGTCTTTTTTATAGCTCCTGCAGAGAAATAATCCAGATGGATGTGAGGGAACATGGATGTTCAGATCCTCTGAGCGAATAAATAGATCTAGGGGATTTTCCCATACTATTTCAATTTTTAATTTAATGCAGATTATATTATTTATTTCAGACAAATTTTACCCCCCCAACAAAAAAAACCCCAAACTCTAATTATTGCTATGTGACTAATTTGGGAATCTATTATTCTTGCTAGAAAGCAATGAAAAAAAAATCAGATGGTTGCAGGAAGAAGGAAAACACGCTTCTTCTACAAAATTCAAAATACTGGTGACTGACAATGTAAGCCTTTGAACCTATTCTCATTTTAACATCTTGGTCTGGTGCTACTTGACTCAGTTCAATCAACATTCAAACTTCTTAAACATGTAACAGGATTGCTAGTATAGATGAGGACATTGTGGTTCAGAAGTGACCTTGGAGAGTTAAAGCTCTTACTGTTGTCTTTCAGAAAAACTTAAAAAACAGCCATTATTTCCAGCCTGTGATGCAGAATCTTGTGACAGGCCATTACCTCCTACCTAAACCAAACATACTTGCCTTTTGAAAGGGTCTTGACCTTTGATATATGGGAAATATAGTTTTAATGGATTCATTGGCTGGAGCGCTTTTTGATGGTGCTGTTTTACTGCTCAGATCTGACCTTGCAAGTGCTTGAAAATATTGTTCAATTCAATATTAGTTTCTTTAAAGTGGTTATAAATTTATTTCTCACAGACTTGTAAACTGGCTTAGCATCTGTACATAGCATTCTTGGGTATTTGCTGGAGTATCATACAACTCAACACACCCATACTGTCTCTGCAACACCCAACACTCCTTATAAACACTAGAGGTCCTTTGTAGCATGACTCTCATAACACAGGAGTTAGACTTTTTAGCAGCTGTCTGAACTAGAAGTGATTTCTTTTTCAAGCAGGGAGATCTTTTTAACGAGACTTGTTGAGAAAAGAGGACAAGGGGTACAAGAATTTCAGCCAACAACTTACTTTCCATTTATATTCAGATTTTGATTGCCATGGAGACTTTCTGATTCTCATTCTCACGCCCTTCCTGTGAATTAGCAAGGAGGCAGTTTTCTTCATTGATGAGGGGAAAGTTTCCATCTGGTGGTTTACATGATGCTCTTTTAAAATCTTTGTCAGTCTGAGAAACAATTCAGAAAGCATGGGTGCGCACATTCAAATCTCCATCAGCTTGAGGGGAAAGCTGAACGCTGTCTCCCAAAATGGATATGGTCCATTATTTAATTATTTAATTATTTAAATGTAATGCTGCTTTTTTATTTTAAACTTTGAACTTGCACCTGCTAATAAGATGAAGGTTTTTATTTTTCCTTTAATGATAGAGACACTGAGTTTGATTTTTTTCAGTGTTGGCTGTCTATGGGATAAATCAGAGGGTAAGGATGACAGTCAGTTCCCCCATTGCCTTGTATGTGAACAGTTCATCTAGCTCAGTGTTTTTCAAACTTGGCAACTTTAAGTTTAACTTTACATTTAACTTTAACTTTAAGTTTGGCCTAGTGGTGAAGGCACCAGGCTAGAAACCAGGAGACTGTGAGTTCTAGTCCCACCTTAGACACGAAAAACTGGCTGGGTGACTTTGGGCCAGTTCCTCTCTCTCAGCCCACCTCATCTCACAGGGTGGTTGTTGTGGGGAAAGGAGGAGGAGGAAGACGTATTAGGTATGTTCACTACCTTGAGTTATTTATAAAAATAATAAAGGCAGAATTTAAAAAAAATCTAAAAAAAAAAGATGTGTGGACTTCATGCTGGCTGGGGAATTCTGGGAGTTGAAGTTCACACATCTTAAAGTTGCCAAGTTTGAAAAACACTGATCAAGCAGGATGAGACTGCAATTAACTCATTCCATTGCTTCTTAGCATGCCCACATCTGAGATAAGGATGGATGACAGGTGCTCCAAACCTAGTTCTAAATAATTTTATGCAATTATAACAGCAGGCTGTAATGAGCTGGGATAGTAAGTTAATTAGTGATGGAACAAATTTGATTTTTGTTGCTGCAGAATTTAAATCAGAGCCGCATGGGCCTCCCAAAAGAGATTCATCAAAGTTCTCTCCAAATGAATGTGATAACAAAGTAAAATATATTAAATAGATAATGGCAGTGTGATATTAATGGTAGTGTAATATTAAATATAACTATATTTAATGTGATGAATTTTAAAGCTGAAGCAAGATTGCAGAAATAGATTGCATCCTTTTCCAGGAGATTATGATAGATGACCTTCAATGATACTTCCAACTTTATGAAAGGCATCTGCTATTGCTACCATCATCTCAAGCTGCTGTTTTGCTATGGACAACAGAAATGTGACTCTTAGTGTGTCTTCCATTTGTGTGAGACTGGAGTTGGAGTCCCCAAGTGCTCACCCATGTTTGCATTGGTGGCCACCTAGCTCCTTGCCCCGTTGGATGTTATTTTGTGCCTCACCTCAGCTGATGGCAGCTGAAGTGCCCAAGATCTTCTCCAAATTTAAATAGTGGTCCAAATATCCACCACTTTAAACTCAGAATGTGACCTAAAAGATTTGAGAATTTGCTGCAACTTGTGATCTTGTCTGTCAGAGAGTCCTTAGAAGGAAAAGGAAAAGGGGGGAAGGATTTCTAAAAGGCAATTTGAAGAACACCTTGCTAAGAGATGCTTTTGAGATGCAGACAGTAGCTGACCTAGGATTCTCTCTCCCCTCAAGTTAGCCTATTCTGTTCCTTCTACATTTATGATTTTGTGTATGCCTGGGGAGGGGTAGACCACATGATCTCCAAGTTACCTTCCCACCCTAGGCCTCTGCTTGCTTGCTTGCTTAGTATATTTTACTCATGGTTAGTTTCACTCCATTTTGGGAAATATTTCCCTCCCCCCCATTTTTGGGTGGGCTTCAAATTACGTATATATACATACATCTTTAGAATGTTAATGCTCGCTACTATTCTCCTTTGCCTCGTAAATGTGATTATATGTTTTAGCTAATGATTGTCCATCAATTGTGAATTGGAGTGAACCAACTGATGCTAACTGATTCCCTACGTGTGAATCAGAATTAACTACTTCCCATAATGGTGAAACAAGCTGTATTTAAATCTATGATGTGCATGCCATATCTCTTTGAAAATAATATGTGGTTTATGACCATACAGATACAAATTTGAGTACACACATGGGCAATGATGAACCACATATAGATTGTATCATCTGGAGAAGTCTTCGTTTGTAGATGCTAGATTACTCTGCAATAGAGGAAGGCAGATCTTCTCAGCATCTTCCCATAGCAAAACAGTGATAAAAGAATCAGCCCTCTAGTCCCTTAGAAAGATTGTAAAATCATATTTTGTTATGCCAATGGGGGGGGGGGTGTACACTGATGTTCCCATATTTTTACCTTTGTTTTTATTGATGTTGTGGTTTTACTGTAATCTTGTGATTCCCCCCCCCCCTTCCTGTTTTGCATTTCGCTTGCTTTCTACAATACTCTTGAGTCCACATTGGAACATAAGGCTCTTTAGCTGCAAAATAGATATGAATTAAGTTCTACTAAATACTTTTAAACGCAGTTTTTGATTGCTGAAATATCAGCAATGGAAGGAGCCATTGCTCCATACAGGTGATTGGCACATCCCTTTACAGGATTACCAGTAGAAGCAAGTATATTGTAGGAATGATCCCTATGGGAGGAAAGTGTGCCATGTTCTAGACTGGTTAAAATATAATTTTCCACACTGGAGTACTATCCAAAAGAGTTTAATCCAGTTAAAAATGATGAAAGCTAAGATGTTTTCTACAATGAATGTATGCAATTTTAACACATGATGAATAGCACCAGAAATGGTGTATTTCTTTTAGGAAGAGAATTAGAATGCAATAAACTAGTAATAGAAGTAATTCAACCATATTTAAAAGGCATGAATGCTGCACATTATGAGAGCTGTAAGTTGTTTTATTTTATCCTACACTGGTGGATAAGCCATAGTTCAACATGCAGAGTGCTTATGGCATAGAACTAGAAAATAAATAGGGCAATCTAGGTAAATTATTGTGTAAATACATGTTTTAGTTCATTGCCATTTGCTGTTTAGGCTATGGTTTCAGCTGAGCAATAAATAAAAGGAAGAAGGTAGGTTTTTTAAATCTTTCTTAATTTAAGGGGTGTGAGGATATGAATCAATGGGTTAACCTTGCTATCTCTCAAGAACACAATACTAATGCCAACACAAATGTAGGTATGGGGAGAATTCCCTTTAAAATGTTGATAATTTTACTGAAACTGTTGACTATCCTCAAAATTCCCTTGATGTTTCCATCAACATAGATAATTTTAATAACTTAATATATAAGAACAGTCATCCTCAATCACCCAATCTTACATTTCAGTCAAAAGAAAGCTGCAAGTAAGATAATTATTTTGAGTTTTAGTTGAGGAACTAAATCAGATTAAGGTATCAAAATAAAAATAAAAGTGAGAAATTGAGATTTTATATTGATTGTGGATCACCTCCCAGTCTACAAAAGCTTAATCTTAATTTACATTTTCAAATTCTGTTCTGCCTTCCAGTTTTATGGAATTGTAATTGTTCCTATAAATCTGAAAAGCAGAGAACAATTGAAAAGTGTGGATTTAGTTCCCGATCATAACTGTGAAGAACTCCTCAGATGCCCACATTCCTAAGTAAAGTTAGTAGACCTCTGGATTCCAACTTGAAGAGCATTCAAACAGCACCTGTAAAGTTGTCCCCCCCCCCCCCCCTTCTCTGAATGCGTTGCTGCTTGGGAAAAGATACATTTGGTTTAAGAAGATAATTTAAGGGAGACTCCGTCTGTTCCAAAATACCCATTTGCCTTTGACTCTGCAAAGAACTGGTTTGATCTTCCATCAAGATCTTGTTCAAAGCCGAATTCTATTCCTTAATTGACCATTGATACTCATGTTAATTGCTCTACTTGTTTTAATTTTAGTTGTTTTATTTGTTTTGATAATTACTGTTTTATAATGTAATGGTTTACTGTTCTAATGTGTTAAGATTTGCTTTAAATTGTACTTTAATTGTATTTCTATGAGCCACCCTGAGCCATTAAGGGAATGAGCAGTATGCAAATACTCTAAATAATAATAATAATAATAATAATAATAATAATAATAATAACAACAGAAACTCTAACATCTCTGCAATTATTTTTGCTGAGCGGTACTAATATTTAATAGTGGTTTATTCTTTGGAAGCTGGCTGATCTTCCAACCAATTAAGTGACATGGGTATTAGGAATGGCACAAAGATCTTTGCTCAAGGGGAAAAAGGGAGAGAATCTATGCCTCCAAAGGATATTATATTTTAAATTTCAAAAAAGAAAATGCATTTCATTTTGTATGTGTATGGGGTTTCACACATGCACATCAAAACTTGTATCTACTAAGGCTGTGCACACTTTAAAAATGAGTTAGAATGTGTGCTTCAAAATCTGTGTCAGCATCCCACTTTTCTTTAAAAGCAGTCATCTCCTTTAGCAAATGTCCACATAAATGTGAAAATAAATGCCCTTGCTTTAATGAGTCTGTTTATTAAAACTATGCTTAAACCAATGACCTCTCTTTTCAGGCATTTGCAGAAGCTTAAACATTGTGGCTGTTTTAATAGGCTTCAGAGAGGCGCTTGTGCCTATGTGAGGTTTGACTCACTTCTGAACACTTTCCAAAGAGTGTAGAGCCCAAGGATACTTCCATGTCCTCTACAGATCTTTTTCAGGTACTGGAACCAAATGTCCACTGCACAATATTTCTCTGTAAAGATTGGAGGATGATTTTTCAGATGATTAACTATTATAATAAAATAATTGTGTTTGAAGTGCAGAAATAAACACCTTAACGGTAAATATCCACCCACTAGCTGAAGAAAAGCTCAACAGATTAATGATAAAATAAAGTGTCCTGTAGCAAAAGCACTCGGCTGAAGTTCAGATAGACAGATAGGCAAAATGATGGACAGACAAAACTAAAAATATAGATCCATCAGTCACACTAAGCTTTCTTTACATCAAACCCAAATTTGAGCTCCCTCTCTATTTTCTTCCTGGCTGTTCTCAGGAGTGTCCCAACACCTGCCTGAAGAGCCTTGAAGTTATGCATTAAAACACATTTATTATAAGAAATAATTATGGGTCCAGGATAGCCTTCAAATTGCCAGAGAGAAATCCATAAAGCGTGACCTGAACACTGCAGAAAGAGAGCTCGTGACTCTGCATAGTGCAAACTGCAACTGTAATTGGCGGAACATAATTCTTACTTGTAGCTTTAGTAATTATAAGATGCTTTATTTATAACTCAAAACCTTTGGAGCACTTCTGATTAGCAAGGTTGGCCTTCATTTCCATACAATGGACCTGCACAGCTAAATTTATTCTGCAAGGGAAAAAATAAACGCATGCTGCAGCTATTTTGCATCGTATGATTCTGTGAGGTGTCTGAGAACAAAGGGACAAGCTTACCCACATAATACCATTGTTCATGCTTTTCCCCAGCATGTTTTGGGGGATATGGGTTTGAAAGGGATCAAGGGTCCTATCAAGGGTCACTATTTTAGATTGTTCCCACCTGGCTACCACTTACAGCGAGTCAAGAGAACGTATTAATTTGACATGTGGGAGCCCTGTTTTATGAGCCAGGTGCAAAGAAAGGAGTTTTGCTATGAGAGAAAAGGTGAATTTGGGTCCTAAGGATCTGGTTTCACAGAAGTGTAATTGGAAGGAGTCTGAAGTGCAGAAAAGAAGATCCTTATAAACATTAAGACAAATTGGAGAAAACAGAGGTAAAGATTGATGGAAGAGATAATTGGCTGAGAGCAGAGAATTGGAGACTCTGGAAAGGAGGGGGATTCTACCCCAAGGAGCAGAGTGGGAAGAAATTAAACTCAACATTTGGGAAGGGTATAAGGTTTGCTGACAGTGACTTGGATAGAAACTGAAAAGATCCGTTTTTGAGTTCAGGACCAGGGACTGGGTTAAAACAGGAGCTGAAAGCAGGACTTACCAAAGCAAGGTGAAATGTCACTAAAGGAAGACCCAGCTGGAGAAGGGGTAGTAGCCAGACAGGAAAGAGAGAATGGGGCAAGAAAGTCGAGCAAGAGGCAGGAAAGGGCTGAAGGAAAGACAGGATGCTTTCTATATTGGGAACAGAGTGGGCATCTAAAATGGGTGGACAACTCAGAAATAGCACCCCAGTGGTCCTAGATTGCCCTGATAAAACCTGGAAGCCAAATGGCTGAACGGTGTCTCTTCCTTGGCTCTCCTAAAACCTAGAATCAGGGATTTTTGGCACAGGAGAGACAGAGAAGCAAGACAGTGCAAGCGGACCAATTTAGTCCTTGATTACAGGGCTGCAGTAATCACCTTAATCAGAGTGCAAGGAATTTAGCTTTAAATCAGTCAACTCACTTTCATTAGGTTTGGAGAAACTAGTTTTCTCTGGTGTGGTTGAAAGAGAAGCACGTGTGGCAGCTCTAACAAAAAGTCTTAACTACAAATGCCCGCAAACCACCGCTTATTAGAGAGAACTTGATATGGTTAGGAGAAAATTGCTTCACACTCCTGCAGTAAGAGATAAAGATATACTCATTACTTGTATGGGGTGGGATTATGAAGAGCAATAAAAGGAGAAGAGCGATAACTACTGTATATTAACAAAATTTTCTGAAGCATTTTTTATGGAATTTAGAAGTCATAGTAATGTTTTATTAAAAATTACAATTGCAACAATAAGAACCAATGCAAAGTAAAAAAAAGAAAGAAAAAAAAAAGAAAAAAATAGAAGGGCCAGAAAAGAAAAAATAGAAAGAAAATAGAAAAGAAAAATAAAATAAGAATATAGTAAAAAATAAATAAAGAAGTGACTTCACCTTTCATCACAAGTATAAACAATTTTAGTAACTTATCACTTCCTCTTAAAATATAACAAATGATCTCTTCTTCTCAAATCCTATCTCTTATCTATAAGCAAATCCTTAAAGCCTCATCATTTCAGTCTTGATGTCAGCAAAAGTCCATTAAGGGTTACCAGAGATAACAACGTATCTATTTTAACCTTGATCAAATAAATCAACTTTATATTCCTTCCTTTTACTTTTAACAGTCCTGATCTTTCGTCTCTTCAACTGACTTGGGCCAGTCCCTCTCTCTCAGCCTCACTCACCTCACAGGGCTGTTGTTGTGAGGAAAATGGGAGGAGGAAGAAATATTAGTATGTTTGCTGCCTTGAGTTATTTATAAACACAACAAAGATGGGATAAAAAAACTAACAAAAAAAAAAATCACCCGTTGATCCAAAGGTTCCTAATAGCTGAAAATCAGTTAATGGGCAATTTCTGAAAGTGTTTAGAAAGTATATTGAACCCAGTGTCTTTTTAAAGGTGTTGACCATGGTTTGAGCAAGATGGCTATTCTCCTGTCTCCCAGACTCTAATCCCTCTGGACATTGCTGTCTTGCAGTCTCCTCACGAGGAGCAACTGTATGGGGGGAAATCTCAAGTCCTCTCCTTGTCCAGAGAGAAGTCTACTCGCCAGCTCTTCATTCTGTTGCGGTTGTCAGCTCCGCTTTTAGTGGAACTGTCCTTAGTTTGCCATTTCTTTCCTGGAAGTCCCTCATGGAATTTAGAAGTCAGAAGGATTCGACCTTACCATCTGTGATGGCCTAACTAGGCCCACTTGCCTCTTTTCTCCTCATCTCCAAGATTATCTATTAGGACACTTTTATGTATTTTTATTCAATAAGGCTTATCTGCCACTCCCATAAAAAAACAACATGAAGACTTCAGTGACTCTTAGCAGCTTTTAGAACCCTTGAAATGTTGGGTTGTTTGCTCTTCCACTGCCTCAAATAGATTTTTTATACAAATTCTCTATGTGAACCTTAATTTTTTCAGGTGATGTAAACAACACCACCACCACAAACTCTACTGCTTTAGATTACTCCACACGGGCTGCACCTACATGTGTATACACCATAGGTCCATGTGATATGATGTTTTCTTTGTGATCCACTCAAATGACTTGGAGACTTAGTCGTAGACTTCCTCTATCCTGCCTCACAGGTGGGCTGTGTAGAACTTCAGATTCAAAAGCAAAAATGTGGGGGGACCCTCACAAAGATCCTCTTTGCAACTCCTTTCCAGTCTTCAAGTAGCTGGATCATTTCTCAGAACCAAGAGGGCAACTGTGCAGTCCCAGAAATGGATTTAAGGAGCTATAGACAATGCTATGAGAACACCTTCTGTGTGCTCCAAAGCACCTTTTTACCTTCAATTTTAAAGCTGTTGCACAGTCATACTAATGAAGAGTTTTGTGAGTAGTTAAAATGGGGGGGGGGGATACCATAATTTGGCAGGGGGAGGGAAGAGATCCAATTGCTTCATTTTTAAAACGAGAATGCCTACCAAAACCTTGGTAATGTTACTTGAATGTCCTTTTTGGCATAACATTAGAATGAAAACATCTGCTGGAAATAAAAACATTCTGGTCAACTGGAAAATGTAAACCTCAGCAACATATGAAAACAGAAAAGCATCACAGTTTTCCACTTCTTGCTGTTTTCTGCCTAATCCCATTTTACTCCACCGATGACCATTTCTTTGACTGATGCTACTTTTTATGCTTCATAAACTGTTTTCAGCTTATCATGCTGTTTCTTATCAGCCACATGTTAAGTTCCTTCTGCTCCTCTTTCCCCCCTGTTTTCTTGGGGGGAGGTAAATGTTTTTTATTTGAGATGCTTTCTGCACTTGGCAGCTTTTACTGTGGATTTTTATTTTAAGGTTGTTTTAATGAAACAATAATTTAAAAATCATTGCTCGACTTCGGGTAGAACATCTACTCAAAGTGATGGTTTTCTGAAGCAGTATGTTTGGGGCAGTTTATGAAAGCACCAGGGTTATTTTTGCAATTTATATATAAATCTGTGTTGCATTTAAACTCAGTCCCATCCCAGCAGCTGAGAGCCTTGAAATCTTTCTTTCCATGCATACCATGTTAAAATGCCTTTGTATTTTGTATGCAAGGAGATTCTGCTTGTTTGGGTAAGCACTCATAATTTTATTTTTTTAAAAAAATGGGGAAATGCATTTAGTGCCTTTCACTGATTGCAGTTACAGACCTGTGTATCATTGATGGGGATGGGAATATTATAGGTGACTGTTTGGTAGGGTGAAGATTTTTTGTTTTCAACAGTTCTCTTCTTTACATTGGGTAGCATGCTATTGTAATATGTGACACTATTGTAGTAGGAGAGTGGAGCTGAAGCTCTGTGTCCTAGCTCCTCAAAACTTGTCCTGATCTTTAAGAGGCTTCAAAGCAAGCTCTTCTCCTTCATGACAGCCTGTCTTGGTTGGGTGCAGGTGGTTTATGCTCAGGCCAAAGAGCATAGAAAAAGATAACACTTAAGTATTTTCTCCAAAGGATGTGTATAATGTAACATCTACTTTGAGTCAATGTCATGGACACATTAATGCAGTTTTCTTGGCAATGATATGGATGTGATTTCTGACTGCCTTCTTGGATTTATTCCCAGTTTAGCCAACTGCTCTAGAGATGTCCAGTCTCCCATCCAGGTACTAGCATGACCTGATACAACTTAGCTTCTGAACCCGGTCCAGGCTGAAATGCAAAGGATGGTACTGGATCAAATTCAGATTCAATCTGATTTTTTTTTTTTAATGGATGAATGAATTTAAAGGTTTGCATGTTTTGCATTTCTGGAACTTTTTTGTAAATCAGAGTTTTTAGCTCAGTAATATGCATTAAGAAAATAGGGACATGAAATAGGGACATAAAATGTATGTATTGGGGAAATAATGTAGAAACACAAATCAGAATGATTTTCAGAAAGTCTGCAGATGAGGGAAAGTTCATAAAAAGTGTATATACAAAAAGTGGGGAGTGCAAACTTTGTGGGTTGCATTATTGCATTATTTCTGTCTCTGAGCGTTTTATTCCTACTTATAACAAGATGAAGAGGGCAGCAAGAGCTCCCTAATCTGACACTTGCTACAGAGAAGGGGAACAATAGTTGCACACTAGAAACAATTTTCTATAAAAATATTCTCAGCAAAGGGTCACCTATCTGGCTTCTGACATTATTGGCCAGACGTCATCAGACCATCTCCGGGTAGTGCCTACTAAGGACCCTGTTTATTAAAAATGTATCTGGCAGAGTATCTACTTGTCTGACATTATGACCAAGTCTCTGATAAGTTGTGCTACCCAGCCATTTCCAGATGTTATTGTGTAGACTCCCCGCCTCTTAAGAAAAATATTAAAAAGTAGTGAAAGCCTGCAGATAGTTTGAACTTTCAAAGTTCTACTGTAGGAGTGTGCTGCCATCCTTGGAATTCCTGGTAAGCTGAAGGGACATGAATTGGTATATCTTTCTCTGTAATAAGATATATCTGTATATCTTTCTCTTAATATTTATTCAGTAAAATCCCATTGTCTCTGGATCCTAAAGTACCTGCTGTCTCCTGGCTGGCCACCAGGTGACAACACAACATACCCTCTTATCTTCCACCCCTGGTTGAAGGCTCCTGTGTGTCTTGGTGTCTACATATATATGTTCGGGAGTTCAACGTCCCTCTGAATACATTTATTTTTAAGTATATCCCATCCTTCAAAGCTGCCTACCTGGAGACTTCCTTTCCTTCTATCCCCACAATGGATTAATCTTGTGAGGTAGGTTGGGCCAAGAGACAATGGAGCTTCTATGGTTGAGGGTGGATCAAACAGAGTCTCCTGGGTCCTATCCAACCCCATAATCATTCTACTGTGAAAACATCTGAAATTCCTCCCTAATTTTGAAGGTAGCACTTGACAACGCCCAGTACATCTGTCAACCCAAGAGAACTTGGGCATTATGGCAATGGGCCATATTATTTCTTTATTTGGCTTAATTATCTCTCCTTCCTGGCTGTGCAGTCAGGACTGAAAGGGAAAAAGTCAGCAGCAGAATTTGATGGAGCAGCTTTGAAGAATGGTGTATTCATCTTTTCTGGATGCCAAGCATCTCAATCAGCCCACAGTCCAGTTTGATTTTAGAAGAACTTTTTTTTCTTGAGAGAGAGTGAATTGGGTTTCGCAAATACTCTTTCAGAGATCTGAGTCCAAGGTGACTCAGTTGAATCTTTGAACCAAATGGACTTTCTGAATTATAAGGTCAGTTCAAATCATTCCATGGAAACAGGTCTCTCTGAATTGGTTTGAATGATTTGGCCACTTTGGTGCACGTTCAGAAATGTTTTTGTTGAATCTGTTCAACCTGAGTTGACAAACATCCCAATTGAGTCAGATAGATTGTCTAAATCAATCCAGATTATTGAACCGAATGAGATCAGGTTTCTAAATCAAGTGAACAGTTCTAATCAGATGTTGTCTAATTTACACAGACTTCTGTCAGTGGTTTTTCAAATCTATAAATTCATTAATCCTTCTTTGCATTGTGAGTAATTGGAAAACAAAATCCTTCAGGGCGTCCACAACTTCATTTTCCAGCCCACTCCTCAAATTAGAAGAGTTTGAATTATCATTTGGCAATCAAGTTCTTCTTTTTTTCCCCCACTGTTCACACCACAATAACTGTTGCTTTCATCATAGTTAAAAAAAATTCTCATGAGCAACCCTACAGAAAAACCAGGTTAGGCTTTGTTTGTTTCATTTATAAATGGATGGATTTTCCAAAAGTTATCCATTTTCATAAATCAGGTTTTGACAATATAAATTGCAGATACATTAAGATGGAAGTAACTGTTTAGGATGATACGAAGAAGAAAGGATTAGCTGTTTGATGGATAGGTCTGGCCCTCAATATTTGTATGTTCAGGTTCTTTCCATGGATAGAATGACTGTGGCATCATCTAATAAACTGTACTATTATTAGCTATTTGACTGTTCGGAAAAATGGTTCTTCTGCTTTCCAAGGTGTGGAATCGTAAGTGCATGATACAAATGCAAAATGTAATAAATAGCTTTAATATTCCTCTTCACAATGGGGTCTTAAAAGATGTCTAACCTTGAATTCTTCAGTGCTTCTCTAACTTACAGTGCAAAGATTTTTTGAGATGAGCTGAGATATTTGGCTGATATATAAACAATCAAACTTCAAAGAAAAATAATGTGTTCTTGCCTGAATTTATCCTGATGTTGTACTGAATTTTCATAGTTCAGTTTTAAGTGTAAATATCATTATCTAGAGAGCCAGCTTAGTGTAGTAGTTAAGGCACCAGACTAGAAAGTAGGAGATCATGAGTTCTAGTCTTGCCTTAGGCACAAAGCCAGCTGGGTGACCTTGGGCCAGTCACTCTCTCTCAGCCCTAGGAAGGAGGCAATGGCAAACCACTTCTTGCTGAGAAAACTGTAGGGATTTGTCCAGGCAGTTGCCAGGAGTCAACACTGATTCAAAGGCGCACATGCATGCACGTGTGTGTGCACACACACATTATCTATATAGTTGGGGAAGTCCTGTCTTCTGTTTTTCCATGCTTTTTTTTTTCTTGTTCATTCAGCCTATTTCTGATTATCTATTGAACATCATGATACCATAGCACCTTGTAATCAATTAGATTTAGCTTTAGATGATGAAAGTGGGGAGAAAGGACTCCTCCAAATGACCAGCTTTTCCTTCAATCAGTCCTGAATGCAGTTTGAAATGTGCCTGAAAATTACCCAGGCTTTTTTTATTAGTAGTATTTTATTATTACCATTTTCAGATATTAGGTGTAGTTGAATTTTCTGGAGGTGGATGTCATCATTTTGCCCCTCTGTTACTTGAATATAGCACACCGAATATGCATTCATTGTGATCCAATTAAGAAGAAAGATGACTCCTTTCGTCTTGGGAAAGGGACTTCTTTTCTTTCTTCTTCTAACACTCCCCCACTTTTGAACAGTTTCATCCATCTTCACCAATCCTGAAAAAGTTGAATTCTGTGATGCTGAAAAGATTCACAACACTATCTATTTCAGTCCTTGCTAATTTGAGGCAGGAAGAAAATTATACTTTTTGAAAATACTTAGTACAAAGAAATGATGGTCCTGAATTGGCTTAAATGGATACTTTTGCTACAACTATACTAATATATTTCACGGTTCCCCTCAACAGATCTAGAAGTGACAGTTAATTTGTGTTATTCCTAAAGGAAAATAAATAGTTGTTAAATGCAATGTGATCTTCATACATTATGATATTTTCCAGGACTACTTACATATACAGTAGTATTTCTTATTTAAAACTACATTTATCAAGAGCTGTGGGGGGAGACGTTTAGCTCAGTTTTGATATAAATGGCTATTTAAATGGCTCATTTTTCCAGAATTTGTTTCTAACATCTACTTTTATTTCATTTCCCAACTCTATGCTATCTTGCAATTAACGTTTCCTTACTTGTCTGTAGCATTTGTACACAACATGGCAATTATGAGCAAAATTAGTAGATTCACTTTCCATCTCCTCTCCATTTCTCTACTTCTTATGATATTCTGGTTTTATTTTAAAATTCTGAGTCTTTGTTTGGAAGATTTGAAATCCAAAGGCCAACAGCTTTTCCTATGGAGCCTAGTAGTTGAGTTCATACATTATGCTCAGTTATGCTCTGTTTTTTACCCATGATTTATTTACTAAGACACAATTGGCTGCTGGTAAAATAGTAAGCCACAAGTCATGGTTTACAACCCACAGGAGTTGTTCTCATACAATGATTCCCTCCAAAAGCAATGGACTATGTTATTGGATAACATGATGATGATAATGATAATCAGAGCTGGAAAGGGCTGTTGAAGAATCGCAACCCCTTGCTCAGTATATGGATCCAAAGTATCTTGAACAAGTGAATAGACTTTGACCACCATCTCTCTGAATAATGGATTCCTCTGTAGAACTGTTTTTACAAAGTTAAGTCAGAATCGGTTTTCTTCTAACTTTAAGTCCAGTGGTCAGTGTCCTGTGCTCTTGAACAAGTGAACAGACCTTGCCTTTCTTCAATATGATGTCCTTTCTGGTATTTGAATGTTACTTATCCCTTCTCAATCTTCTTTTCTCAAGGCTAAACAAACCCATGTCCTTCCATGATTTGTAAGGAGGTCTACCCAATCCAAGATGCAAAAATTTCAGATGACCTTCAAGTGGAAGTAAGGAGATATAGAAAACTTTACCTCTGGGCTACCATCTGATGTCTTCTGGATGTTTGCAGCCCAGATCTGGTAGCCCTAAATATAGAAGAGAATATATGTAGCTCAGGGTTGCACTGTGGAGTCCTTGGTGCTCTCTGAGCTTGGTTGTTTGCTTGCAGACATTTCATTACCTGACTAGGTAACATCATCAGTGCTAGTGAGTGTGGGTTTCTATATAGTAGCTTGCCCTGTCAATGTTGGTGGGGGTGTGGTTTTCTCCTTGGTAGTTCCTTGATTGTTTTCTGCTTCATTGTTTGTCTGGTGCTAATCCTTGCTCATCTGGGTGTAGGCTGTATAGAATTCCGGGAAGCTTGGCACTCAGACACATCAGCCATCAATAGACACATAGAGATAAAGCCACATTTCAACACCATTCAAAAGAGACAGTAAGTAGGCTAAGAAGGAAACAAAAAAGCCAGAACACATCCTCTCCAGCAACCAACACCCAGATAATGAGACATGAGCAAGTAAGTAAATATTACATTAGGAAGGATATCAAAGAAGACATGATGCTAAAGTCCCTCCAGGTATTTGAAATGAAAAACTCAATTTCCTCTAATTGCTGTGTTGTTCATATCACCCTGTTAAATAATTACTTTACAAGCCATGCTGTGGAAATCTGTTAGTGATTTCACTGGGCAAATGCTGCGCCAGGCTAAACTTACTTTGTTGTCTCTTGATACAAGTTTGCGTTATTTTAACATGCAGTACATTTAAGGGCTATGGGCAGTTTTGGAACTGTAGGCCAAAAGATGCTTCAGAGCCTGTGGAGAGACTCCAATAGCACCTCCCTGCAGTTTCTTAAAGTAGCTGCATCTTTTTCCTAGGACTGTGTGGCTGCTAAATGATTCTGAGAAAAGACCTGTGGTTGAAGGGATTGCAGATGGGTGCAGCAAATGTGTCCAGGTCCATGCGAAAGGACCTTTTAGCCATTGATCCAAAACACCGCAAAGCACAAATGCTTTTGTGTTTTAGTAAAAAGAGTAGAAGTCCCTTCTTCCCTTGAAGCATCATACTGTGCATTACAGACCTAGGAGGACAGATGTCCACAGGGAGGTTTGATAGTATACTTCAGAAGCTCTGTGTCTAAACACTAATATATTAACGGCTTAATTAAAAAAGGGATATGATGATGGGTTTTGAATATTGGACAATTACTCATATTCTTAATTAGAAGAAAAAATATCCAAAAAGAAAAAAAAAAAAAAGAATAGAAATATTTTTTTCTGAATGGATGTATTTAGCTGAGAATACTTCAAATCAAACTTCGGGAAAGTTACATTTCAGTCCAACTTAAAGTTGTCTTGAAATATTTCAAGCCCTTGAAAGCATATTAGAAAGTGAAAGTTCACAAAAGAAAGTTACATACGTACTTGTTCTTATGCTTCATTCTTTCTACCATAAAAGCCTTATGTAACTCTTCTTAGAAAGACCTTCCATTACTTCAGTGTCATGCAATCCTATATTCACATATATCAAGGTTAGTTTATTATGCTTACAAGAGGATTACAGGTAAGTGGACATTAGTAGAATTGCACTTTGATTGAACAATTTCTACTTTTCAGCTGGAAAAGTTCACTATCCCATCTTTCAGTTATTTTTAATCCCTGCTTTTTATCAACTGCCAGTGATGGAAGAAATACATTTATAATACCTCAGTTACTGGTCTCAATGTTCCTGAGGTTGAGGATGTGAAGAAGAACAGAGTGGGCTTTAAATACAAAGTTCTCCATCCACTCTAATCTTTGTCCAACACCACCATGTCATCCCTCATGAGGGTTTCTAATGTTGGAGTCCTTGAGATAAACAACAGGGAGCATCAGAGATTGATGAGCAAGTATAAATTCCTCCAAACTTCAAGTTAGGTCTTGAACTTAAATTAACAAGAAAAATCTGAGATTATGCCCCCAAGATACTGTCCAGGACTACAGGATTGTTGACCCTGTATTTTTCCATTAAAGGTAAAACATGATTCCTTATGACTTAAAATGGGGGTGGGGAGGAGGGTGTATTGTCCATGCAGATTTTTGGCAAGCTTCTAGAAATGATTGTCTTCTGGGGTGCATTCAACTTCTCCATCCAACTATTTCCAAACCCAGACTGTATCAGCCAGATGTTGTCAGCAGTTGAGGAATTCTTCCAATCATTCACAAAATTAGTGGATTTAGGCACAAAACGAAAATGCAGCATTGGGAGAGTTAATGAAACAGAGAAAAATATTTCAGGTATTAGCCTTGAAAAATCAGTTTTCTATTAGTTGAGAAATCTAGAATTGCGATCCAAGTGGGTAGCTTAAATGAACCAAAGAGCTTTTACAAAGAGATTTCTCTGTACCATAGATTTTCATACTGTTTTATTTATAATCTAAAACAGTGCTTGGAAATATGTCTGTTTTCAAAAATGCAACATTCAGCAGCTGAATCGCAGTTTTGATTTATGCAGTTCATAACTCCAAAATGTGGAATATGCAAAAAAAAAGTGCTTCAACAGTGCACAATACTGGCAGTGCACAACCTGTTATTTTATACATTACAACTTTTGCTGAGGTGCATTTTGATGCTCATGTAATGTTTATCTTGAAACGTTTAAGAATTTTTAAACAAATGCAGGACAGATTTCCTGTTTCCAGAGGAAATGAATGCAATACCAAATACCAAAAGATGCTGGAGAAACTCGGTCTAGGTGATCAGATTTGCACTTTTGATATGAATATGAAACTTGAAATCTAACTACATGAAGGATGTTGCATTTCTCTAGATGATGTTTTTGTCAGTTGGTTAAACATTTGAAAGTTCAGGGAAATACATATAAATACATACTTATACAATATCTGTTCTGCTTTTTAATTTGAAATTGAATTCAGAAATAAAACACAATTGTGACACATGAAGTTCTTCCATCCCTGTGCAGGGTATGTGGAGTGGACCATGTATTAGTGCACTGATGTTGTGCATATATTCCTATTTTTATTTATGAGATGTTTGCAATATTCAAACTGTTTGGAATATTGTACATCCTTTCATTAAGGTAGCATACATGATGTTCTCTTCCCTCATCAGGTGGGATAAAGGACTCTTCCATATGACCAGCTTTCCTTCTTTCAATGCTGCACACAGTTTAAAATGTACTTGAAATTCATCCAAGCTTTTTCATTATTGCGTTTAAATGATCATTATTACTATTTTGAGATATATTCAGGAATCAGGATGCTTTTAATGCAGATACAGCTATATTCTATAGAGCTCAAAGCACTTTGCAGTCATTCAGTGCTTCTGTCTTTTAGCTACAGCTGAGCTCAAAGAAATGTCAACCAAGCAGTGCTTCATCTGGTGATACCAGGTCCTTGCATAAGCACACACATTTCCCCCTCATCACAGACATAAAAGAACATAATTTGCTAGTATTGCTTCATGTCTCTGGAACAAACTTTGGTACCTTCCAAATTCTTAATCCTAGTCAGTTACAGTGGTATCCCAAGTTGTTGAAGGTACAACAAGCAAAGAAGGTTCTCCTGTGAGATCACAGATACCTACTGTTGACAAGGCAGGGATGTGTTGCTCTACTTGGTTTGGCATTCTGTGTGTGGAAATTGTATTTCCATTTGCATAGATACCATGCTAAAAAATACCTGTAATGCTTACTACAGCAGGGTCTGGCAATCCATAGGAAACAAAGAAAACATTCTTGTACCTTTTGTTAGCATGGAGATATATCAAAATTACTTGCAATCCAAGCCACACCCCTCCCCTTTATGACATAATGTGATAAATGTTTGACAGTGACTTTTCTCACAGGCATTGCAGGACTACATCTTCCTCCGGAATGTCTCAGAAGGAGCTATAACGTGTGAAACATGTGATAGATGGCTTGACTTCAAGTCATTTCTATCAATAAAACCAACTGAAAATGGAAATTGCACTTCTGACACTGTAGACAAATGTCCACTGGGTAGATTTTAGTTTTCCTTCTGTCTTACCTTGTTTCCATTGTGTGTGTGGTTACTTATGTCTGTGTGATAGAAATTCATTATCCTTCTGAATGCAGCTCTTCTCTAAAGCAATAGGCTTTACTGGAATCCAGTAGGAACGAAACAAAGAAACAAACAAAACCAGAAGATCTTTATGCCATTATTTATTATTTATTTAGGGCGCTTGTATGCGGTACGCTCCCTTAACAGTTTCCATAAATGCAATTAAAACCGCAAAAGTTAAAACAAACTTTAAAGCCTTATTAAACAATAAAACAATGCATTTTAAAAGCAGTTATTAACAATTAAAAGGCTTGGTTAAGCCACCACGTTTCAAGCTTGCTCTTTAACTTTAATATTCACTTCCAGGGCAGCTTGTTCCACAACATTGATTCCCTGGTGGAGAAGTATAATTAACCATAAATGTCCTATGTGTCCATGATGGGTCCCACAGAAGAAGCCATGTTAATGCCAGGGGAATGCTGTATGGGAATGAGCAGCCCTGAAAATAGCTTGGTTCTAAGCTCTGCACATTGTGAGGATCTTGAGTTAGGCTGACAACCAGTGAAGTTGTTTCCACACAGAATTATATGGGATCTTTAGGAGGTACCACTTACTACACAGCATTATGGGCCAGCTGCAATAATAATAATTTACTAAACTTGCAGTCTTTAAGGAGCACCTCACAAAGAGTGCATTACAACAATATGAACTTGAAGCTAACAGCAGTTGACTCACAGAAGCTGGGTCTCCCTCTTCCATGTAGGGAAACAGTTGGTTATCAGCCAAATAAATAATAAAAAGTCCTTCTCAAGATTGGTGTTATAAGATTGACCAGCATCAGTGCTAGATCCAGGAGGACTGAAGATTTCAAATCTGATCCTTAAAGGGAAGGACAGTCCATCTCAGACAGACTCCCAGATCTTGATGCTTAGTTCCCAGAATCAGTAGAAACATTTTGTCCACAATGAATTTCAGTTTGTTCTCCACATCATCATGGAGGCATTTAGACAGACCTTGGAGACCCCAACCCTGCAAGAAAAGAGAGGTTTAGTTGTATCATCAGCAAATTGGTCACTGGCTCCAAACCTGCAAATTATCCTTCTCAGCCATTTCATATACATATTAAATAGCACAGGATATAGAATAATTCCCAGTGGGTTGTGCAGAAGTCTTTCAGTAAGTGCCACCTTCAATCTGCTCAAGAGCTACAGCAAGATACCTTTGGAGACTCAGGAATGTTAACAGGGTCACATTCACCCATCTCTTTCCCATGAATCATCAGAACATCCAAAGTTGTCTCCATGCCCAGTTCAAATCGAAATCCAAACTGAAAAGAAGCTTTCATTTATACAGTACATTATCCACAAGATGGGTGAATGATCCTTTGATGGACACTATACTTGTTAAAATGGTCCATATTGAAAGGTGTTAGACTTTTCCATGCCCACCAACTCCTTTAAGGAAAATAAGGCAAATTCCACCCCCAAAAAAGTATTAATGGTCTCAGTGATCACTGGCAGAATCACTTATTTTAGAAACTCCTATGAAATAAATTCTGGGAAGGGTTTACAAGGAGTGTACATGTACAAGGAGTGGCATGTACAGATTCAAGAATCTTATTTCATGGCTCTAGCTGGACTTTCATTCCAGTTCCTTTCTTCTATCCTATCAGCATTTTCCTAAAGAGTAACCCTGCTAATTATCTCATACGCTTATCTTAGGACAGCCCAATGTTTCCCATTACTACTAGACTTTAGTAAAAAAGAGATGAATTTTGCCCTTGTCAGCCTGAAGAAGCCACCCAGTGGGGCATACCTCTTTGGTGCCTTCTCATTTGGAGTTAACCCTTAAGATCCCAACCCCTTCCCTGCTTCAACCCTGGTCTAAATACTCACCAACCTTTTCAGGGTCCTTGAGGAAAGGTGGCAACAATACTGAGAGAAGCAGACTCTGCTGACCTACAGTATTCCTAGGGGATGGTGTGCATGCAAAAAGGTAGATACAACTGCTGCAATTCCATCAAGCATTTTGGAATTCAGCTGGAAAAGCTTTGTATCAGTATCTAAACCCCAGTGAAGTACTTCCCAGCGCAGACAAATTAGATGTCACTTTTAACATCAGAATTCTCTTTGTGCCTTATTCTCTTTTTTTTTTAACTTCTGAAGTTGGAATCTTAGCTCCACTGAATTAACATTCAGGCAAGCTTGGAAAATATCTTTGCTGAAGTTTGAAGACATTATTTTGTGACATTCAAATGTATAATGTCAGAGAAAAATCTTTCAAGCTTTCTCTGATGTGATAATTTTGCAAGTTTTTGTGTAGGTTAATTTCAGACAGATAACTTTTGAAATTAAGCTTGTAACTCACTGCATGCAAGCCTCAATTGCTTGAATAATAAACATACACACTGGCTCTGAACCATGATCCCTCTCTTTCTCTTTCTATAAAACAACAGAATTACAGAATTTGAAGAGGATATTTAGACCACTGAGTACTCTGTCCAATATCTCCAGCCTCTCCTTAAACACATCTAGTCAAGGGAAGCCCACCACTTCTCTAGGTAATGGATCCTCACTGCTAAGACTTACTGTACTATTTTGCTTCTTCTCTCTTGTTTACTTGCTAATTTTCTGTAGGATGTGGGAAAATTAAGGTGTTGGAAAACTATTCTTAAACCTGTCTATTCAGATATGAACCCTGTTGAATTTATTCTAGGTTAACTGTAGTGAACAGGGAGGAATTCAACCCCAAGAGTCCAAAGAGTTTGTCTGAAAGAAGTTAAAGAAACATGACCTGGTAATCCAGCTAAATGGGCAATGGTATCTAAAGCCCATGATAATCAAAGTCTAAGGAATCAGCCAGCTGTGGGGAAGTTCCCCTTTCAAGCTGGGTTTAGTGAGAGAAGAGGGGAAGGGTTTTACTTTTGTATTTTGTCTCTGTCATTCTGAACAGGAGCAGAAGCATTTCTGCATTTGTGGGTTGCAGAAAGCCAGGTCAGAAAAGGAGCACCATCTCTTTAGAAAACTGGGCTGGAGATCAGGAACTTATTCAGCAAGCTGTGGATTAGTGAAGGCTTGATATGGATTCAAGTCTGATTTTATTGATATCTGAGCTGTGGGACTTTGTTCTATTTGTGTAGTTGTGTATCCCTAGAAGCAGCTAAAATCAGCCTACTAGAAAGCTATGACATTCTTTCATCTTTTGTTTGCTTATTAGTTCGTTCTCTTTTTGTGCCTTTTCAACTTCTTTGTCATTGGTTCATCTCAATAAAGACTTGAATTCCTCATGAATCAGTAACAGTCATCCTTCAGCATACCATTCTCTTCTGGCCAAACTACTAATGAATTGCCACTTGTCTTTCTGTGCAGTGATGACTCCACCCCAGTGAACAGACAAAGCTGGCTAATTATAGCACCTGCACCACAAGACCAATGTCAGGGTTATATTTATAGGTTTGAGGGCAACCACGATATAATGCATCTATTTCATTGGGTACATAAATGTAGGTATCTTGTGTGGCAAAACATTACATTGTTGCACATATACATGTCCTTCATCAAGAAGTGCACATATTAAGAAGTTGCACCTATACATGCTCCTCATTAAGAAGCTGTCATTTAAGAAATGCTGAATTGTCATTTCACCGTTTTGACAAGCATATTGAATTTGTGGTAACTGTTCCCTTGTATGTGACTTGCTCATCTGAAGATAATGGTGGAAGGCCTTTATTTCTGTAGTCTGCTCAGGAGTAAACTTGGAAAGAGAAGGTTTCCTTTGAGGGAAATGTGTTGATGGCAGTGTTTTGAGGCTTCCTGATAGTTGTGGGGAGGGTTGTTGGTGGAGGGTTTACAGATGCCATATGAGAATGACCAGGGTCTTATTCACCACATACTATGTGCATTTCTTACATAAGGGGAGATGGGTTTGCAACTTTCATCAAACAGAATTTTCATTCAACAGAACTTAAGCTTACTTTGCTGTCTGTTGAAGCCTTACATTTCTCTTAGGGGTTCTCTTGAAGAAGGACAGCAGGAAAAAGGAATCCATTCTTTTAGTGGTCCATTCACATCAGCACAGATGCAATCCAATTACATTTTTAATTTTTTTAAAAAAATACAAACTACAAAACACAAAACCAGTAATAACAAAAACGTAAAATAACTCAACCAAACAACCAAAATAAAACACATATAACTTAATCTCTGTGTGGACCTATTATCCGCGGGGCTTATAACCCTCCTTATCTCTTTACTTCTTGTTATCATGGATTTGTATTATTAATAATTTTTAATAAGCCCTCCTCTCAGTCCAACTACATTTTTGTAACAAATGGTAAAGGATAGGCATGAATCCTTCTCAATGGGATTCTCTAAATATAACCATCCCTTTGAACTGTACTCAAAAAATGACTATGAGGTAATAGAAATGAACAGCTGCCATAGTATTTTTATACTGGTCAGTCCCAATTAGTATCATTGCAGTCACATTTTCTCCTCACTGTAGTTTCTGGGCCATGTTCTAAGGCAACCCTGCATAGATGCATAGTAGTAATCTCTGTGGGAAATTACCAACACATAGACCGCTTCTGCCAAGCTACCTCGAGGTGAGTTCAGTTGGCTTACCATACCAGCCCAAGTTGTTGACAGGTTAGCAAAGACGCTTGTGCCTTTAGAGGAAATGATGGGCCTACAAGCACCCCAAACTATACAGCTCACATTTTAGGAGAACCTTTTCACTTTAGACTATAATAATATCTGAGAAAGACCTTGAGAAACAAGGAGATGCTGCCTAGGGAATGGTCAGATAAGAGAGGGCATCGCCTCCAGCTGCATAATGAGTGGAGAAAGAATATCCGAAGGGATGCTCCCTAACTTCTCAGGATTTAAAGGAGATGGTGGGAGAGTTGTACTTTCAGACTTGCAAGATTGATGGAACAGATCAGGTAGACCAGACAGGAAACATGACCAGATGAGATAATTCTACTTCATTATAAGGCTACATTAACAGAATCCTGCAAGTCAGGCCTGAATCTATACAGAAATGGATTGGGAACATCTGATTCATCCAGAAGGGTTTAGACTTGATCAGCAATCAGATCCCCAATCACATGGCTAACGAAGGGAAGATTTGTCCCAGCCTGTTGTTATTTAGACCCTGTCTGCTGTAGGTGAGACTGTCTATAGAGAAGACTTGTACCTTCTGTGAGCTGCATATATATTTTGCAGGCTCTTTGTGAGGTTGGTGATCTTATCTCTTCATGAATAGAATCCTTTCATGTTCTGACTTTGCAGCAATGACAAAGGAACCACTCATAAAATATGACTGGCAGAGATGAAGGAAAGAAATTCAATTATAGTGGAACAATCTCCTTTTGGTGGGGAGGAACTGGGATATGTCTATCTTAGCAGGCTTTCCCAGCATCAACAGTCTTGTCAGCTACTGTGCTTGTTCAGCTGCACGGCCCAGTGGCTAGGTAGGTTATTTGTTACAGGAGATAAAAGGGTGGGGGGAGGACCTTCAATGGTTATGAAACAGAGAATCCAGGTCTACCAGCTGGCCAGTAATTCATGCTGTAATTCCATCTTCTTTGCATATTCACTGAGATGAGGTGTCAGAAGCCTGTTCAAAAGGGGAACTACAGTAAACTGGAGACAAGTCTTGTGTGTGTGTATGCATGCATGATATATGTAAAGCTATTTTTAAGACAAATTATTATTATTTTTTTAAAAAATACTTTTTAAAAAAGATTTCATCCTAGTGTTACTTTGCAAGCCATTCATTTAACAGCAAAGGGAGTTTTGCCTGGCATTTTAATGGGCAAAGTTACTCTTGCAATGGACGTTCCTACTACCATTCTGCCTTGCAATGGCTCTTTAAGAAAAAGTAAAAGTAATAAAGTGCCATGAAAATTCTTATTTTTGAAATTAGGGATAACTTCCCTTTTGGAGTATTTGTGCTCACAGAGCTATATATGCAGGATAAGATAGGAAGAGATAAAATTAAAAAAGACACATTGCAAGAATTGCCAGGAAAACAACATATAATGTTGTTAATAATAGTGTGTGTGTGTGTGTAGGGGTGTGTGTGTTATGATAAATTGGTTATAATAAATTGTTCTGGAGGGATTACTCAGTTCTTCATGAAAACTCTGGAAATATACAATTCTTGAGTTGGAAGGGGCATTCCTTTATTCCTTCATATTCCATTGGAACCTCCCTTGCGGTAACTTAAGTCCATTAATCATGCCACCGAGCTATGCTGCTCCACCGTGAGAAAGAGCTGATGGGCTGATCTTTCTTGATCAATGAACCTGCCTCATGAATAGTGGTTTTACTGCATGCCCTGTGCATGCCCAAAGGACCCTGTTAGTGGGTGAGAAGTTGGGCACTGTTTTGCTTTGCAAAGGCCTCTGAAGGTTAGTAGCTGGATAGGACACTGCTGAGGATTTCTAGGGTTGTAAGTTGGGCTGTGAAGCTAAATATAATTGCAAGGAGTTTTCTTCGTCTGCCCAGAAGATCAGAAGAAGCTGCAGAAAACAGTTTATAAATGGATTTTCTGCCCTAAGCCTGTCAGCTCTTCAAAGTGGTCCGGCTGCATGCTGCCTTACGTGCTAAAATAATTTAAGTTCAGCCTCCCTCATCTAGAAATGGGATGGAAATTGTAATGTAATACATCTGATTTGTGGATACTAACTTTTAACCAAAAGGACAGTTGTTTCTGCAAGCCCCTTCTTTGGAGATACTCATAATGCCCCAGAAATAGAATGAGAAAACCCACTTTTCTGGCTACAGATGTCTCTGTTGCTTGATGAAAAACTGCTAGGGGAAATAATACTGTTGGATGTGTTCTGTTTCTTCCTTCCTTCCTTTCTTTGCTCTTAGGTGCAGGGGTAGAGTAGAGGCTCTTTAGAAGAGCTTTAGCTTTTCTCCCAAATTGTTAGTCTAGTCAAGTCAAGTCAGAGCTTTTTTCCGAGTTATCATGAGTGTTACCACATTAATGGGGATGCTTTTCCACCCCTCTCCCTACTGCTATTGAACTGCTCCAATAACAACATATTTTAACAGATTCACTTGTCAGTTCTTCTAATAGCAAACTTAACAGTTGCTTAAAATACAGCAACCCAGAGGCATCAGCATATACAGAAACCCTCTACTTTGCTCAAGTAGAAAAAACGTGGAACGTGGTCTAGAGCTCTGTTGAAGGCTAAGCATCCTTAGCAGACACTGAGGACAGAGTGGTAGTTGGAGAAGAAGAAGAAGAAACAACAGCAACAACAACAACAACAATGGGATGAAGAATGAGATGATCAGCTGGCTGGATGGCTCAAACAAGGAAACACTGAGGTAGTTCTTAAGAAAAGGCATGCAGAAGGTCAAACCTATGCGTTCTCTTTCATTCCAGAGTGTAGGTTGCAAATCATGGTCTGATGATGCAGAAAAGTAGATCACAGTTGAATGTTAATAAAAAACTTCCCAATAATAAGAGGAGGTCAGTAAGGGAACCACTTTCCAAGGGAGGAGATTACCTCTCTTTCTCCTGATGTTCAGGCAGAAACTTAAGATCCATCTTAAGCTGGGGACTCCATTGCAATGAGAGGCTTTATTAGTTGCCAGGTAAAGCTGGATCTGAATGCTTTTGAAGGGTCTGATTCTTATTGCTTGTTGTACTGTAATCAAATGATTTTTCTGGTGGTGAATGGTTCTACAACCTGTCCTTTTTGTTTAAAAAAGCGGTTATCCATAGATAACTTAATTGCTTTCTGCGCTCCTCTGTTTTTATGTAACAGGCTGTTTCTTCTTTCAAATAAGCTAGTTGATTTTTTTTTAATGGTTTGGGCTGTGTTGACACATTAGACATACTGTATATATTGATTTGTCTCAAAAACTGGAAGCCACTTTAAATCAATGCATCTTTAACTAGATTTACTTGCCATTCTGGAATAACTAGAGAATTCTTGAGAGTCATGCATCAATTTGGAGTTCTTCTGGGGCACTTTGAACAACTTCTTTTATGGAACTAGAGATTTTGCTTATTGCTAGATATTGGGGTCCACTAATCATATCCACTAGCCCCAGTCTTGCCACCCCATGACACTTTCTGATTTCAGCTGTCAGATAGGTTTTTCTATTGCCGGGACACTTAGCGCATATTTAGTTTTGTCAACCCTACCTCCCTGGTATTTTGCTCAATCCAGTCTGTGATATTTGACACCAAAGTTCCTTTACTGACATATTTCATTTACAAAGGAAATTCCTGGCTCTTACAGCTGCAAATATTGCCTGGACATGGGTATTCAGCAGACAGATGGGATGCCTGGAGAATCTTTCACTCAGTTGTAGCCAGCTAGTGGTGTATTGTAATTCTGTCTCAATTACATCCCGATGGATGAAGGTCCTTGCTTAAGTGAAGGCCTCTTTCATGTTGCCCAAAAATGCAGGACACAGAATAATGGATTTGAATGATGGGAATGCAGATTCTGTTTGAAAACTAGGAAAGAAACAATCTTCCTAACAATAAGATCATTCAACATGCAGAGAGCTGGTGGGTTTCACTTCCCTGGAAGTATTCAAGCAAAGGCCAGACTGCCATCTGTCAGGGGTGATTTATTCTGGGCTCCTGATGATCTAAATGCTCCTTTTGAACTATATAATCCTAAGATCCTATTGTCCCATGTTAGCTATATTTTATTACACTAGTAATATAATTTTACTAAATATTATGGAAATGTATTCTGTGTAAACAATATGTTCCTAGGAAGAACCTCTTAGCAGTTTGATGGCTCTGCATGACAACCGGCACAGTAATTCCTGGTTCAGCAAGCTTTCAATTTGTTGCATCACACAGACAAATAAATCAGGCCATCTGCTAATTGATTATGCTTCATTCAGTGTCAGGCTATTGGCAGAAGAAACAATTAGCCTCTCCCTTAAGGCCATCTTTTGTGATTAGGATTTAATTAATCTTTGTTGCTGGAAAATATAACCGAATAAGAACTTTCATATAGGACTCTTGAATTTGCTTGGTTTTTCCTTGCAATGAACTGCAGCTGTAGTGATGTTTCTGCTGCTGAAAGCTTTGTTTGGAATCTAAACCTGAACCTTTCACCTGAATCACACTGTCTTTTTCTGCTGTACATTATCATTTAACTACAAAATATTGGCCTGAGATAGCAAACATTTTATCACATTAGCAGTTCCATAACCTCACTGTGAAACCACCTTAGTGGTGAATATCAGCTGGTGTATATGCAGTATGTATATGTGTTTGAAAGAATTTTCTTTCCAAGCTTAATCTTGAACTATATATAAAATAGAAGACTGGAGAGCAATGTGTATTCAGATTCACTCAGTAAGTGTGTATGTGTGTGTGTGGGGGGGTATATTTACAGTGACTTGTGAAAGATGATCTTACAAGGATGTTCATCAAAGCAGCCAGAATCAGCCAACCAGCCTGATTAAATTTATCTTGATCAGCAATCCCAAACTAACTGCCTTAAAGTGGAACGTAATATGAACCTGTCTTACAAAGAAGTACATCTTGAGCTGAAAAAGTACATTTTCTATTGGCAATAATTATTTCAAATGGGGAATTAACCCAGGAGATGTCTGAGGATTAAATATGCGTCATTCTTCAGCCAATAGATTTCTTCTCCTAAGAACATTTCATTCCTGGAAAGCTCCTCCTGGTGCTTTTTTGCTTAGTGGAAAATCTAGGAAAAGTTTAAAAAACGGTCCTGGATTGGGTTCATCCAGGAGAATCTGTATCAACAGTGGCTGATTAATGAGATCCTTCCATCATGATCTGGCTAATTTGAGCCAAATCTCAGAGTTTTAACCAAGAGGAGAAGTGTATTCAAATGTGATGGGGAAGTGTCCATCAGCTACAGAGAGACACCATTACACATCTCTTCCCTTTTCTTACAGCAAGAACAACAGCAAAAGGCAATCTTTTTTCTTCACTATTCACCATGATCTCCTGTGAGATTATGCCTGTTTGATATAGCTTCGTTCAATATTAATAAGGAACAAGGGAAAACTGCTCAAAGAATGATGCTGTAGCAGCATTTTTTCCCTGATATATTTTTAAAACTCTGGACACAAAAAAGTACCATTCCTGACTTTTTGTTTTTAATGGGTCAGTTCTAAAAGATGTTGTGTGTTGTTTAAAGCTGGAAGTTGGGGGGAAAAAATTATCCCTGTCATGCTAGCTAATGAGGGGATGAACTAATAAAAAATCTAGTATCCAAAGAAAAGATTGCCTGTAGATTTTACTGGTATTATCCACCCACTTCATCTTTAAGATAAAGAAGATAAACCTGGAATATGACAAATATTTCCTGGCTGATGATAGAAAACTGCCAATTCACTCATAGTCACCACCCCTGCTATTGCATCCACTGCTAATATCACAATGACTGTAGCCCTGCCGAGTTTTTCAAACTAATCTCAGACTTAATGGCGGGTAAAAGCAACACTGTAAAATCTTAAGTTTATCTCCTTGAAAAAACTAAAAAAACAGAAACAAAAATAAAACCCTCACCACCTCTCTTAAATATTAGAGATGTATCTGAATGTTAAAAAGTATCAAACAAAATAAACTGGTTTATACATCTCAGTTGGCAATAGCAAATGCAGTCTCAGAGAACTATTCCCCTCCTATAAAGTCCATTCATTTTTTTCACTCATTGTTTTTTGCATGATTATTTGAATTTAATTGGAGGAAAAACAGACTCAGAACTCACAGAATAATCCTATTACCAATGCTCAGGAAAAGAAAGCATTGAGCCCATATGCATTACAGTTAATTTAACATTTAACATACCTTTTCACATTCTGTCATATAAATTATTAACTTGGATATTCTGTATTTGGAGTCTTGATGTGGTGCACTGCAGTTCTGTTCATAGTCTGCATGATCAGTGTTGAAAAATGACAGTGAGTCCTAAACTGATAATGGCATTAGAAAACTTCTGAGCCACTTAACCCAAAATGAATGTGTGTGTATGTGCTTGGGGGGGTGGAGGGGAGGCAGGATATAAAGGAAAAAAATCTTTTTTCCATTCTCCTCGGACACAAAGCGTTGACAATATCTTAACTTTTAGTTTACAAGCAAGGGCAAGAAAAGTAAGAGAAATGAGGGGCAGGAGATAAAAGAAAATAAAAAGAAATTTAACTAAATTCAGTTTCATTTTTTTCTCTGAACAGCATTCAAATCAGCAGATGTTATTTGAATATTCCCAAATCAAGTGAGGAAATATTTCTAAGTTCAGGCTGATTTGACGTGACTTACGGTATGTGTTTTGAAACAGGACGAATATGAGCTGAAGTCAACAATTATGCTCCCACCAAAGGGATAAATATATGTTGATAATGTACAAATTATTTTCTATACCTTTCTTAGTAAATGCCTCTTTCTCCCAATGAAAACAACACAGATTTGCTGAAGATTTTATTGCCATTTTGCTATAGCCCTGAATGTGGTTAACCACATGTCCAGTCATACTTTCTCACCAGACAGCTTATGACTGGTAAGCAAGAATAACAACAAAGTATTGTTTAAATTGTGGCTCTATTCCATCTCTAAAAAAAATATTTCTATTTTCTTTTTATTGCTCGGCATCATTTTCGACTTCTTCCAAGCAGCAAAGATGTAAACTTGTGTGGCTCTGCTTACACTGCTCTATTTCTCTGTCTTGCTAAGCCCTTTTAATATTTCTGCGAATCCAATTCTGAACAATGTATGCATTCATCCAATTGCATTCATTCATTATCTGTACTGTATAATGATTTTACATATGTATAACACCTCATTAACAGGGAACTTTACTTTCCCACGGCATTTAGACACACAGAACTACTATGCCTATAAATAAATATAAAGTTTATTTGCAAACAGGTTGAAAGAAAATCAGAACACCATGTTGGCCAAGTGTGAGACAAGAAGCTGATTCTGACACTATAGTAGTGATAATTCTTCCTAAATAAAACCAAACTGAAGAATATGTCAGTGTAACATAGAAGATAAACTGTAAAATATGATTTCAAAATCAGAAGATTAAACGAGTATTTAAAACACCAATATGCAAGTGGAATTAAGATAAACCAGGCTTAAAACATTTTAACAAAAATCTAAAGTAAGTTCTTACATTTTATAAGGGTTTTGTGATGCCAGAAAATCTCAGATATGCTATTCTTAATAGCAAATGTTTAAAGGCAACATTGGTTGAAAATTGCCTCTAAGTAGAATCACTGTACAACAGCTGGTCTTGGTCCCTAAAGAAAAATATATTTTGGAAAAAGCTCTTTAAATCTCAAGCTTAAAAATGCATGATTCAGACAAGGCTATTACATTTCAAGAAGAGATACATGTGCATTTTACAATGTTTTGGTCTTCTCCTCTCAAGAGGACATGAGAAAACTGTAATGGATGGGGAGGGGTCTCAGCTTTGTTGACTGCAGCAACTCCCAAGCAATATAGGCACCAAGTATATGAGAACTACTTTCCCCCCAGATATTGACAAAACCATTCATCTCAAGGCTACAGGTCATAAAACTGTAACATTTGGATTTTTCTTAACCTGCCCACCATGATGACCTGGGGGTTCCATGTTTGCTCCAACCACTCCTCATGCTTAGCATTCTGGCAATAAAAGGGCTCCTCCTCCAGCTTTTGGACTCTGTCAAGCAAATGGCAATGAGAGCTGGAAAGTTTCACCCCACACACCAGGTTCTTCAGGTTGTTCTCCATGATATGCAATGATCCATTAGGAACTGCCCAAGCTGATCAGCCTAGTTGACATCCAAAGCTGGTGTCCATAAGGAGCTTCACAGCCAGTAAAGATCTGGCGAAAATTCCTACTCAACCCTGAAAGGACACTGGGTAAACCCAAACTGATAACGGGTTGGTGGAGGAATGCACTCTTCAGTAGTGTTGGACATGTCTTTTTTTTAGTGTGGCTATTTCTCTCTTCTTCTTGGCTTGCTTTCTCATGTAGCTTGTCAATGTGGGTCTCTTCCTTTCATGGAAGGGAAGGACAAAAATATTCTACTAAAAAGACTGGGAAGGATTTGGATTCTGTCTCATAACACAAAGTTCTCTGGCCAGTTTATGAGCACAAACATTGAGGCAATTTAAACAGAAAATAAAGCAATATCTTATAATCAAAAGCAGCGTAAATTCTTAACTCTCCTAAGAAACCTCTTTGCTCAGGAGGAAAACATTTGTTTTATGTCCTTACATATGACAAGTCAAAGTCAGCCTCATCCCAGATGATGGAGATGTGCTTCTAATGGGCAGAAGGTTCACTCAACTAATCTTTATACATGGGTTGAAATTAATCAGTAAAGCAAATAATAGGTATATGAAGATTTTTTTTTTTAAATGTTGTGATAGGGATTACCTACTCGAGAGACCTGTCATCTTTGTTTTTTACAGAGTTTATTCAAATGTAATTTTGCACTGTAGAGTTCAGCATTCTAGTTCAGCGTTCAGTGTTTGCTTAGGTAAATCTATATATTACAAAAAATCATAATAGAAATGCAATATAGAAATAGAAATAGACATTAGCCCGCTATTTAAGGGACAAAATGTTCTGACTAGGTCAGTATGGCAGAGAGCCAGTTTGTAATACAAGCTTATGATCCTTCAGATAAGTAGCTTTTTTTTAATGCAAGCAAATACAATCCTTCTGGCTATTTTATGATCCTTATTTGTAAAGCTTTTAAAACTCTAGTACTTCAGAATTTAATAATATGGCATTAGTGACAAAAACATTCAATAAAAGCGTAAAAATTTTTTTCTCTTTGCATGAATTTGAGAGCAAAATTATCTGCCAGTTTAGTAACTGTTGGTTTTCATTTAAAATTGGAGTGTTAATAGGCTACAAGTTTTAATCTTTACTGCCTAGAAAATAGGTTCAAAGATGTCAATACTAGTTTATATATGTGTGCATTTAGCATGACGAATGTAGTTCTTATCTTGACACACTGAAAATTGTGTGCATTTGCGGAGATGAATTACATTTCAATCTGTAATTTAGCCCTGATAAAATCATACCGTGTTTCATGCATTTCATATCTAAACTTGGCTTGCTCTTGGAAGAGTCAGGGAGTTATTTCTGAAGTTTTTCTCACATATAGAAGTGGGTTGAAACTGTGACTCCTTTGCCTAACTAAGGAGAGATCAGACAGGTTTGGAGATCTTCAGTTAGTCAGACTTAATTCAGAGAGGGGAAATATTGTAGCACAATGCCTACAGTGTTGAATCCTGTATCAATTTTTTTTAAATGTTTGCTATGAACTTAGTTAGTACTTATTTAGTACATTTCTTCTTCTTCTTCTTCTTCTTCTTCTTCTTCTTCTTCTTCTTCTTCTTCTTCTTCTTCTTCTTCTTCTTCTTCTTCTTCTTCACCATAATCATCATCATCATCATAATCATCATCATCATCATCATCATCATCATCATCATCATCATCATTCAAATAGGTCAAGAAAACAAAATTACTTTTGCCTAATGATGGAAACATAGGATTGTAAACAATAATTAAAAAGAAAAAAATGTAATGTCTGAAACAGTAGAATAACATCCTTCCCTCGTCATTCACTTCACTTTAGCTGGCAGGGATTCCTGGAGGAAAAGCTTTAGTGCTGACCTCAACATTTCATGGAAATGTTGACATATGAGCACTTGTGGGAAGAGGCTATATGGTAGGATATGGTGACAGAATGTAGAAATTCTCCTTAGATTGTAGAAAATGGATTACTAGCCTGTCATTCTTTGGTCTCCTCTTAAGGAAGACAGTTAAAGGAAGACGTTTCTTCCTGGGGGAAAAAGAATACATGCTTTGCCCACAGAGAAAATCCCCATTTCAGTCCAGGACATCCTTAGCTGGAAAGATTCTGGTTTTAATTTCAGTCTTCCTCCTGAAATGAAAAATAAACAAATAAAAATGTTGTACAGGAATGTCATAAGAAACATTAAGGCCCATGGAACTCTATCTAAACTTCCATATAAATGCATTATTATTATTTTGGTTGGTCGCACTGTCAGCCAGTTGTTTAGACTGGATTTGGCATTTTTATCCACCTATCGAGTCCTTCCCAAGGACCTGGGATGGGCAGAGGTTGTCGTTTGATGCTGTTAAAGGGATTGTTGTAGGATATAAGCTGTTCCAAGTAAAATTGACGGACAGTGATTTTATCAATGCTGATGGTCTTCAAGTGGTGCTCCAGATGTTTTGGGATTGATTATTATTATTATTTTGAAAAAATTCTAGATCTTGGCTGAAGGCAGTTGTGGATGTTTGACAAACCAGTTCTTATGCTGTCTGATGATTCTTGCATGGCTAGGATGGAAACGTGATGAAGCGTGTTATGTAGAGAGCATCACTTGTGACATCTTGAGCTGAAAAAGATCCACCAGTTTAGACAGTTATTACAGGAGTTTAGACAGTTATTACAGGACGTCCTATAAGCATTTGCATAAAAGATTTATCCAGAACAAAAGTGCTGCCATCTTAAAAGTAGGTATGTATTTCACCACAATTCATGAAGTAGTCAAAATAACATCCATGCATTATTTCAGCCGAATAACTTGGTGAATTATGACCTGTTCTGCTCTCAGGATCTTACCATACAAATGTCTTCTTGCAACATGCTCCAATATTTCACAAAATTAGCAATACATGGAAATATTAGAGAATAAACACATTGTCCCAATTTCAGAGCATTTAATGTTATTGGTTCTCTAGAGGGCGCGTAAGCCTGCATGCACCAATTAACCCAAGTAAATATATAGTAGACATACAGTAGGATGAGGCCATCTGTTTCCTAGTTGAACAATAACTGGACCTTCAAATCTTTTCAGATCTGAAAACAGGCCAACACATTTGAGTTTCTTTCATTTTAAACCAATTATGACAATAAATAGTTGATTTATTTCCTTGAAATCAATAGTGTGTACAAGCACTAAACAAAGGAAAAAGATCAGAACTAAGAACACTCAGGGTTTCATGGATGCATTAAATCATAATCTAATGTTAAGTGCCAGAGCTGTATATGAATACAGAGGAATGCAGCAAGGTATCTATTTATTTGTGATAAAACATTCTTTGTTCTCCTTGTCATCTTATAAATACTTTCAGCATGTTGTTGTAACTTGACTGGTATTTATTTTTAAACTTAGTGTATGCATTGTCACTGGTTTAGATCTTACAGTTTTTGAACAATGATAGGAAGTTATGCAAATGTCAACACCGAAGAATAGCCCAGCAAGCACAGATAATTCCATGCAAGAAACATTGGCTTTTTTTTTTTTTAAATTGCCTCTTCTCTCCAGGTAACAAAACAAGCACAATTCACACTGATAGAAGACATTTCACTCTCCACAAATGAGTATTTTTTTTTTTTCTCATATGATGGATAATGAAACAATCTTTATTACCGAGGCAATTTTGTAGGTTGAATGCAGGAAAAGAAGTAAGACATTCAACTTTTGTTAAAACATTTCTTCTTTTTCTTCCTGATCTCGCAAACAGAAGATAACAAGCAGCTTTCCCGATAGCAGAAATCCATTATTGGCTTATTAGCAAAGGTTGTTTGCATACAGTAGAATTGTTCCGTTGGTTTGTGAAAAACAAATGCCGATGTTCGTTTTTCTTATGGATTTTTCAAAGGAGCCGGTACATCACCGATGAGTTTTTGTGAAGCATCTTTTGTTTTCTGCAACATGTTCCCTTTTTGGTCCTAGCACTGAGGAGACTGTCCTTCTGCATTGGTCTCAGTAGGTAGAGCTTGGAGAGCATGAATATGGAGTAATTATGGCCTTTCTATAGCACTATATAATCAGTTTGCTAAGATGAATTTTCTCTTTCTCCACATGTCATATATACATCCATTTAAAGTGCTACATTTCTATACTAACAAGAAACCAGTGTTTGGAACAAGTTACAGAGGCTGGATGAGGAGCATCATCCATATTATGCCCAGGGATAAGTCAGTCTGTGGAGTCCTTGGTGCTCTCTGAGCTTGGTTGTTTGCTTGCAGACATTTCATGACCCAACTAGGTAACCTCACCAGTGCACACTGATGATGCTCCCTAGTTGGATAATGAAACGTCTGCAAGCAAACAACCAAGCTCAGAGAGCACCAAGGACTACTCCACAGTTCAACCCGGAGCTACAAATATTCTCTTCTATTAAAAGTCAATCTGGATATTCTTATTTATATTACAGAACTGTAGCATCAAACCTCATATAAGGCTATAATGACATTTTTGGTGGCCCTGCAGACTCTTGGAGGGGGTTATTCCAGTGAATGGAGGGAAAACAGTGCTAGATATGGGCTTGTATACTACAAGAAGGGACACTTCCACAAAGCTGATCCTCCAATACTCCCAAAGCCTATGAACCAGGATCTCCATGAACTAAGATTGTTCTTACTGCTGTGGCCGAGATCTCTGAATGAGCTTACTAATGCTCCCTCCAGCCAGTCTATGCAGGCTGCATAAAACCAAACAAAAAAGGCATCTCCCTTGTTTTTCTCTCACTGACTAGAGTCAGGGAGGATGTCCCTTTGCTCCACTGAGGAAGCCTGGCAGAAGGTAAAATGGCACTTGGGTGGGTTATCATCTGCAGGGCAAAGGAACAGCCAAGGAAGCAGGAGATAAGGTGAAATGGGAGCTCCTGGGTGAAAAAAGTGGTCTCCACCCAGATTCCAAGGTTCTCCAGTATTCCCAGCTTCAAAACCAGAGTTGTGCAGTTCTTCCTGAACTGTAGATGAGCAGAAATTAGGATATCTCAGCACCTCAACAGATGACTGTGTGGGACCAAGGGTGCAGTGTTGATTTGGTACCGGCACCAAAACCAGGTGGAAGTTCAAATGTTACATCTGAGGTCTCATTCCTCCTGAAGTTAATGGGTCCCTTATTTTCTTGCACATGGTTCCTATTTGACATTTGTTTGTTTCTTCCCGAATCCCATCTTCTTCCCTTTTTCTGTCTTATTCTGCTTTGTTCTGCTGGTTTATCTGCTTCGCCTACACAGAAGGATACAGAATTTGATTCTTGAAGCTGGAAGACCTGTTCGTCCTTCAGAGCCAATGGGATGAATTCTTTCCTGTTGCTCGCAGTGAATTTCCCTTGCTTTTCATTAGCATTCTGGGTGGGAAAGCTCATGGGGTTGGATTGCAGGGAACTCTTACTTTCAACTCTCACTTTCTTTTGCCAGGATATGGCTGATGGTGTCCTGTGAACAAAGCAAGGCAATTCATTTTCCCTTGCAAAATAGAGCTGTTCAGTTCTTTCTGATGGCCACAGACCTTTATGACCAATAAAATAAAACAAATAACACAGTACAGTAGTTTGTATGGTCTCAGAGAGGGAGAGAGGGGGACACTAAAATTCTAGAAAATAATGATTAAGCCAATTGGCATTAATACCTTAGTGCTTTCTTATAGTCAAAATTGCTGCCAGGTAAAATAATCAAGAAGAAATTAATCAGGTGTTAATTGCAAGCAAATTTGATGTGCAATCACAGTAATTTGGGTGCATTAAACCTTGTTTTTGAGCCCTTCTCAGAACAAAGATAATGGACAAGATTCAGCTGGCCAGGAGAATGTTTAATAAGGGTGCTATCAGTGTATCTCTGTAAAATATACAATATAATGGGACATGAGCCAGCAATTCAAGTAATTTTAGCTCCACAAAGACAGCTTTTATTAGCATGTAGTAATGTTCCCTGTACTTTGGAGATGACCTGGAAGCTCTAGCTGGTACAAAATGCAGTAGATGGGGTAATTCTGTCAGGCTAGGATAACACTAATGCTGGAGTCACTGCACTGATTACTGTTAAGATGCTGGGCCCTGTTCAAAGTGCTGGTCATTACCCTTTAAAGACCTTGGTGGCATAGTGCCACGATGTATCAGACAACACCTTCCCAGGACTGAATCTGCCTCCCCGGTCCAGTCATCAAAAGACAGCCTGTTGTGGGCCCTCCCTTCCTGAGTAGTACATGGTGTGTGAATGCCCCCTTCCTTGGGATACTCTTCCTCCAGAAGTAGGGATGGCCTTTCAAAGACTAGCCAAAGGGATACATTAAGCTATTGGGCACCTATGAAGTATTTGACTTTTTGTTGGTGTATTGTTTCTGTTTCCTTTTTTGTGTATGATCTTCTTATATTCCACCCAAAGTCCTTGCTGACTGGGGCAGGCTATAAATATTGTAAGTAAACAAGTAAAGGCCAATTTGTACACAAATAATCATCGTTAGAAGATTCATACCTGAACAAATGAAGAGAATCCATTATTTAACAACAAACTAGAATGTGTAAACCACATGTTGGTGTAAAACATGCTATTATGTGCACCATGAGAAAATATGGAGAAACCATGTTTACTCCAGATATGACCATAATCTACCACATGTCCCTTTGCCCTTGCATATTGTTTTGCTCCTTTCCACCCTATTTCTAGTTTTCTCTTCTCCATTCTACGAGGCATGAATAAAACTCATAGGAATGGGGGATGGGCGTATAATAATCTTGTCTTGTGCAAAACTAAGTACATGGATTAATCCAGTTTTGCTGGCTCTTTAGTTCTGGCTCATTTCAAAACACAGTTCCTTATCTTCCTTTTTTTCCAAGAAAGAAAGGTTCTTCCTGTTCTTGTAGTAGCTAACATTTAGAAACTATTGAAACTATCCAAATAACTAGAACAACTACCAAAATAGATTCTTTTAATATTCTCAGAAGATCAAATGCAGACAGCTTTTTCTTAATCAGGGCTTTGTCTGTGGCTGGCAGGGACAGGCGGGTTTGAGCTGTTAAAAAACAAGTCAGTTGAAGGAGAGAATTATTTTATAGTGTAATCAGGTCATTGCCTTCATCATGACTTCAATTCCATGCAACTCGACCTACTGCTTTATTAGCTTGATAATTGATTCTGTTCATGCTAGGGAAAGAACAATAAAGTCTAGGTAGAAATGTGATCTTCCTAAGAGTAATACTAACAACTCACTGTCCACACAATTAAATAATTCAGTGTAATTTCAGATATGATACTCTTTTTTTTTCTGGAATCATTTGTCTGTGGTAAGCTAATATTAACCCTGAGAGGGAGGAAGCCCTCAAACCAGAACAAAACCAGAATTTCCTAGAACCTGGTCTCCAAAAGAAATGAGAGAAGATGAAAAATTATTCTCTCTGTTTTCTCAGTCATGAGTTTTAGAGTGACAAATTATAGATCAGTGCAGTTGTGTTTAAAATAGCACTCTTCAAACAATTCTTGGCTTCTTTATATTGAATAGTGTATGAACCAGTCAACCCACAGCTTGGATTCATTGTTTAAAAGAAAAAGAAAAAAAGAAAGTTTTCTTAGTCATAGTTCGGGCAAACCAGGCAGAATATGGCTTCACTGTCCTGATGCATTAAACTTTTTTTTTTTTTTTTTAGCCTGGCGGTAAAGTACAATTAACTAGGTTCATAATCTTTTGAGTTCAGCTTGACAGCCGAGGTGCAACAGACTCATTAAGTTTTCTTGGCAACAGTATGAAAGTAGATTGTTCTACCTGTTCTACCTATCTGCCTCGTTCTAGGATATGTATTTAATCTTCCAATGTAGCCTTATAGACCTCAAATTTCCTGATGATCTCCCTCCAAGTACTAACCAAATCCAGTCCTTTTTTCTTTTGTTTCTATCAAAACCTAAGATCCAAATGCTAAATTGCCAACAATAGGAAACAAATCACTTTGAGGCTTATAGTGACGTGAGCACAACCTAATGTTGGAAATTTTTGGAGAGCAGACCAAGGATGACTCTGACAATTCAGTCTTTGAGAATTCTCTCTCTTTCGGACTATGTTATGGAACATAATTTACCTCCTTACCAGATTTTGCATTTCTCTTCTGAAAGTTCAGATTCATTGTATCAAAGCAGCCATCAAAATGTGGAAACAATACACATTTGTGAATATGCATTAAAATAATAGTTTAAGAGGACTGAAAGCGTAGTTTTGGATAAATGAAAGAGAATGAATTGTGGCCACAGATATGCAATCCTCAGAGCAGAAACTTTTATGACAATGCATTTTCTGCAACTTTCTCTTTCAACAAATCCACTTTAAGTTGTCCTCTTCTCAGATCCATCTTGGGTTTTGTATTGAATTATAGTGGCTCTGTCTACACTAGGTGTCAGCAACAGTTTTGGGCTCCCAATATTGAGAAAATTTGACTTGTTTTATTTATTTTTATCTCAGGTGTTAGTGGCAAGTGGTCCATCTTCCTGGGCCTGGTTATAAAATTATAACAAGAAAATTATAATCCTGTAGGCTAGAATGGGAAGCTGAAACAACAGCAACCTGCAAAAAGGCAATAAGGTACCCCCCCGCCACAAAATAAATTCACCGTAGACTTGTCCACTGGGAGTCAAGCTTGACATGGAAGAAATTTTGCCATTAGATCTTGTTTTAATTTAATTTAATCTAATTAATTATTTTTTTTTAAGAAGAGTTTGGGAGTACTTCTAAAGTATCTGATGGGTACATGGGCAATTTTTCATCCAGACAATTGATTGTCTTTTGCCTTGTTTATATTCTTTCTATTATTTCATTTCAGATAGACCTAAGACTTTTAGGTATTGTCTTCCAGATTCATTATAATATGATCTGGGTATTCTAGCAAATAAATAAAATCCTTAGACTCTGTACCAAGGATTTTTTTAAAAAAATACTGTATATCCTAGAGACATACTATATATTGTTTGCTTGAAAGGCAGAAACATCTAAGAAAAATGTTTGTTTATTTAACTTTCCAGCATGAAGTCACATCTACTAAAAATTATATCACATGTATATCTTTATATAACATATAGCCTTACATTGTCATAAATCAATGCACATTTAATCAAAATGAATTTCCTTTTGATTTGGGGTTGTCACACCATACTCCATTAGTGTAATGAGATCAGTTTAATATTTAATTAATTGTGCATGCTTATTTCCTCCACCCTCACCCTCTTATGCCTTCAGGTTAAACCTGAGATTTCATATAACACTGATGGATAATCAGCATCTACTTTCTAAATGGGCCAAGCAATACGTTCAGCTTCAAAAATCTTCTTCCTCTCCCTCTCCTCCTCATCCCCATTCTAAAACGAGTATGTTCTTGGTAAGCTTTTCTCAGATTAAAACAGGGATGATACTAGAGTTTAAGATGATAATATGTGTGAATATTTAGAATTCCTAGGAATATTCATCTGAATAGTTCAATCTCATAATGTATACTTAAAAGCCAACGTGTTTGCATTTTATTTAGTAGGGATTACTGCCAGATAAATGTGAAGAGCAGGAAATCATATGCTGTGGCTGCTTTTTAAAAACTGATGGAGCTAGTGAAAAGAGTGAATCAGACTAAGAGAAAGGCTACCTTTGTGTCAAGCCTGTGAGAGTGGCAAGCTTAGGAAATGAGAACCACCTGGATTCTTGAAAAGATCTTTATTGCTAGTCAGGTGATGTAACAGAACCTTGAAAGCCTCTCAAAGTAATTCTCCCACACAACTTACACCTAAGTGTACTTAAGGCAGTTGTTCTGAGTCCCTTTATCACACGTCCTCCTCTCTTGGGCTGAAGTGTCTGTTTGGCAAAAGTCCTCTTTCTTCCATTAACTGTCTTGCTGTCTCCTTTGCATGCCCAAGGTCTGATAGACATTCCAGCACAATTAGCTTTAATTTAATTTAATGTCATTTAACTTAATAATTTAGACTTCATTGAAAATAAATTAGAAGCAGCAAATATGACTACTGGTCTTGGATTTAAGAATTTTCTCCATTTTTAATTATGCATGTGTTGTCATGATTTATGTCCCACCCAGAGGGCATTTGCATTAAAGTCAGCTTATATTAAAATTTAAATTTGGTGGCAGCTTTAGACAGGCCTGCAAAACATCTCCATGGAGTGCTTCAGCTTAGATGTCATAATTCAGAGAATCGTAGGAAATAGAAAACGATGTTGTTGGAACAGCAACGATATTTAAGTGGAAACATGGCCTCTAAATGGTTGAAATTGGCAGCGTGGCTGAGTTTCACAAGTCCCAACTGGCAATATCCAATGTATAAATAGAGGATAAGACCGGGTAAGGGGTGGAGGGAAGAGGATTTAATTAGTTAGCTGGTGCTGACACAGTGGCCATTAACACTGAATCTTCTGTGAGTCCTAAGACATTTGGTAGAAGTTTATTACATCACCCCTTTTCAGCAGTAAGAAACTGTTTCTTCTGAGTCAGGCAGAGTAGCTGACAAACAGTCTCTCATATATCGAGATGTACAGATGGTTGTATCCCTGTCTTGTTTTTCGTTTTATAATAGTCATGCTTTTTCCAGCATGACTCTGATGATTCCATTTCATTTGCATTTTCAAAAAAGTCTGACTCCCAAATTTGGAAGCATTTTCACATTTTCAGCTCATAAAACATCCACCACATGCATTCCATGATGTTGCACCCATCTCTGTTGAGCTCCTTAGACATCCATTTTTCTCTGTGTATTTTTTCCATTCTGCTTTGCCAAAATTTCTTGCAGGCATTTTCCCCAAATCACACATTTTTGTAACTTGGAACTGTATCAAACAATATGGAAAGGAGTAAAGGCTATAAAATAATTAAATTCCAGTATCTTAATTAGTCCAGGAAATGCAAATGTGTAATATCATTCATATTAATACGTGCACCAAATAATTTTTGATCTTATCATTACCTGAAATACTGTTAACTAAAGCGTGTATTCATCAGCATAGTCTGTCTAATATTCTTAGACTATATCTTTCTATCTATCAACACACAAAACACAATTACTTTAATGTACTGATTATTAGCTAGTAGGAATGGCTGATGCTGTAGTTCTGAATTGCTCATCTGATCCTTCTCTATTTAAAAAAAAAGACAATGCAAAAGCTAGTAGTTATAACCAGTTGAAGAGACATGAAAGGCAATATGAATTTATATTCAATATGTCATCATCCTGTGTTTCCAAAACTCCTCTTAAATTAACCGTTTAGCCTGCTCATCCAGACTGAAGCAATACCAACTCTTACATTGTTCTTGAGAGAACACAAACTGGGTGTTTCAGTTCAGTTTACTAGACTAGGATGCCCACTAGATAGTAGCAAAATGTTTAAGTTTTCTGTATCTCTTTGCTGCTCTTTGTTTCGATTTTTGCAGCCCAGATCTGGTACCCTGGACACAATTGCAGAGTACGTTATATGCTTTCTCACAATGTTGCCACCATGTCTTCTACCCTTTATGTCCTCTACATGGGGAGGGAAAGTGGAAATTTGGTAACAAAAGTGGTAGAAAGAGTTCTTCTGATACTTGATGATCCTGGCCATAAATCAAAACAGAACCCTCAGCTAAATAGCTGGATCTTTGGTCTTCAGCAACTGGATTATTGGAGGAGCTGGACAGTACAACACAAAACCATCAAAAGCAACAAACTTAGCAATTGAACACAAGCAATGATGAAAGGGTCTCCCCATTCTCTCTAATTGTCCTTGAAACTGCTTTAGACAAGGCAGCTTTTACCAGTAGATCTAGGTTGATCTAGTGGTTATGGTGCTGGATTAAAAATGGAGAAACTATGAACTCTCCCCAGGACCTGTTCCCCTCTTTCAGCCCAACCCATCTCAGAAGGGTCATTGTGAAGAAAAAAGGAGGAGGCAGTATTATATAGACCACCTTGAACTTTTAAAAAATAAAGATGGATATAAACCTAGTAAATAAATATTTGGAAAATTTGAAGCATGTTTTTCTGTTGAAAAGAATCTACAAACGCTTTCACTGCAAACCAGTGAGACAGGTCTCTATCTCAGTGTCAGTACGATTCCTGGAAGAATAATTCTAGCATAAAACATATTATTGAATAAATGCATTAATAGCATTAATGGCAACTTGGGATAGATTTCTTTGAGTTCATTGTGCCCTGTCTTATACTAAAGCTAAGACCTCTAGGTAAGCAACAATATTGAAGCCAATGCCATCAAACATCAGCAAATAAACTGTTATTAATAAACAACTCTGAACCATGGGGGAGGGAGCGGGAGGGAACACAGATCCCATCACGTCAGTAGCTGATCTCAGCCCAGTGCCAAAATCCCAAATGCACTTCTTGGGCAGGGGCTTTTGAGGTTCAGCAGGCCCTGTGCAACTTTTTTTTTTTACTGTACTCATCCTGAATGGAAAGGTAAACATTCTGGATTCATGGCACCTTTATGGGCACAACCGTGAGAAACAATAGAAACATGATTTGTCACTGTGTTCTTCCAAGCTCTTTTTCAGCTTCCCAACTTAGCCTACAGCCTGGAATTCCATAGCCGCTTCTCATCCAGGTATTAACAAGATCTCACCCTGCTTAGCTTCAGAGCCAGACAAGGTTGGGCATGTAAGGAGTTAGTCTGGTAGATTTTGTATATTTGTACAGCAGTATACTTCCTTGCTTGTTAAAAAGAGAAGAATAAAAATATCCTAAGTAAGCAAAAAGAACAGTAACTTCTACAGTAGATGTTATAAGAAACACAGTACTCAATACCAATAATGGGTAACAGAAGAAGCTCAACCAAACCGTGATAGTTTTGATAGCTACCTTGTGGTATTCCTTCATGAGAAAAAAAATTGGAACAGAAAATTAATTAGGGTGTTTAGATTCACCTTAATGGGAAAACCACTTATTATAGTGGAGCTGTGTCTAAACATAAATGTAAGTCACCTTTTTAACTAATCTTTTTTTGCTTGAAAAGATACTTTGTTGGGCAAATGGATTTAATATTAGTAAGATAAATGCAACCTTACAATTACTTTACTAAATAGACCTTTGTAAGAGCTCTTCATATCATCTTCTGCCAGATTAAAGTCGTGGCTGCACATTATCCTTGTGCTGAATTAGGGATCTGCCACTGGTGGAGCAATTGAAGGAAATCATTGTAATGACAATTGACTGAAATGAGAGGTTATTACAGGAGGAAGCATTATGAAGCAAATTCAGTTATAAATTATTTCATCTGTGTAGAGCTGTCATGCTTAGAAAGAGATGTCCTATCTAGCTAGTTGCTTTTATGAAACTGTATATAATACTCATATAGCTCGGTTTCACTTTTCTGTTTAGTCAACTTCATTTAATTTAAAAAAAAAATCTGCGTTGTACTGCCATATTTTGCCATTCTAGATTATCCATCTAATTCAGAACAGACATTCAATTTCTTAAAAGTGAAAACAAGTTGAAAAATAATTCTGACTTTTATGAAAGGATTAGGCAAATGCTGTTATAATAGTCAAGCATATAATTCTATAATTATGTTTTTGTTCACAGAAGTTTATATATCCCCAGCTCAAATGACTCCGGGTGGTTTACAAAATCTAAAATGAACACATCAACAAGAGAGCTACATCACTATAATTAAATATGTGCTGTAATGGTTCAGCCAGAGAAGTTTAGAAGCCGAACTTCATTTTCTCATGGACCTCCTCCTTACTTCGGTAACCCTATGTGTCCATCTAGCATTTTTCTCCCCCAGCCAATCATTATATGTTTTACAGCTATGTCTGAACATCTGATATATTAGAGCAAACGAACAAGCAATCACCAGGGAAGAAACTGTCTGCTAAGCCTGAACATTTTTTTTTTCCCAGGAACCCTTAAATCATAGCTCTGTGAATAAGGTGGACTTTGCTCTGTTGCCCTCTTGCTAAAGACAATCACTTGTGAATAAGCCCAAGTAAAAATAGTCAAATGAGCACTTACAACCAGATAGATGCCCATCTGGCTGCCATTATAGTAGGACATATTAAAGAAAAAGCAGAAGGTGGGGTCTCCATACCGGCTCAAGGGGTGACCAATAGGCCTTTTCCTCATCATGTCCTCTTTGTAGGTGATCACTCAACTAAGTAGCCATGAATCTCCATGCCAAGTCTAGCCATTCTTGAGACTTATCAACAGTGCTAAAGATAGTTAGAATCCTTTGCTGCAGCTTCACTGTCATTTCAAACACCAGGTAAAGTCCTGAGACTCTATGTTACCTTCCTTGGATCTCTAAACAGTGGGGGGAAAAAAAAAAAGGAGAGACATACTTGTCCCCCTCCTTCAAACATATTGCATTGTGTTCTCCTTTTATTTTAGTTTTCCTTTAGCTTCTTTGTACTTCACTGATTAGGCAAAAACAGAGAAACTCATCTGTACTTCTAATAAGGGCATAGAAATTGAACTAGTATTGAATCAATTTGATTTGGGAAATTATAAATTCAATTTCAGTTTGGAAATTCACACCAAATTGCCATATTAGGATTTACTAGTTTGTTTCTGAAAATTAGTCTTCTGTGCATGTACATTAGACCTTGAAAGAAGCTAATTTGATGATGATCCACTACAAAAAAGCTTTGCCCAGCCCAGACTGGTAAAAGGTGACTTGCAATATGGATTTAAGTATCCCCCACTCAGTATTTCTTGTTTTTGAAGGTTGCTTTTGCTGAATATACGCTCTTCATTTTCAACAGTTTGATTGGAAAGATAGCAAATACCTCTTCTCTTGTAGAAACACATATCACCAGTTCAAGGAGCCACAGGTAATTGGTGTTAGTGCCGAAAGCTTCCAGATCACAGTTTATGTCTCTTAAATAGGTCTCAGATCCCAATTTACCCTTTAGAAATGAAACATCACTAGAGCTTTGTTTAATCTTTGTTTCCTCCACAGAGAGCTCTATCTTCAGCACTTTCAGGTTATCGCTCTGCCCCTTGGACGGTGGCACCCAGAAACGGATGCAAAGTTGATTTCCTCCTTAAATCATAGGTGCCGTTCCGTTGAAACTGGCAGTTGCTTCACAAGATGGTGTTGTGCAGTTTCTTTTATCTACCCTCACTCTCGTTTTCACATTTTCACATCCAAATGTTCACAGCCAGCCTTTCCATTTATTTTTGGAAACTTAGCCCATCCTGAAAATGGTCTATGCTGTTTGTGGCATTGATTGCCACCTACTCTTAATTTTTTGTTACAGAGATTTTTTTAGGGGGGGGAACTTTAGTGCAAAACTGTTCCTCTGTGAATCCCAGCTTTCAAGGACTCTTCCCTCCCTTTTAATTTTTAGTTTGAATAAATTAATTTGAACAAGAGTCCATGCTCTGCTAGATCCTTATAACTGTAAACGAGATTTATTGTTTCCTTTGACCTTTTTTTTCCCTAGAGGTGGAAAACCTCTTATGCCCCGAGATAATAAAGGAGCAATGCAGAGATCATCCTTGACTGAAACTAATGTTCAACTTTGCAAATTAACTGATTAAATATTAAGAGTCAGTATTAGGACTGCTTTAAAAGCTTAGGATCGCTTTCATGTCTGTTCAGAGTGGTGATTTAGCTGTGATGTCTGATGAAAGGTTAAAGTCACAGTCATTTTAGAAATCACTTTAGCCTTTCTTTCAGTTGGGGTCTCCAGGGAGATATAACACCGTAGTGCCAGCAGAAGCCTGCAAGAGAGCAGAGGAAAATAGTCTGCCAGAAGTACAGATCTGTCACCCTTCCTGCTCTAAACCCATTCAGGTCAACTGCACCCACACTTAATTCTTCAGTTACTTTCCATCATATCACCTTATCAATGAACTCTGCTCTACTGTTTAAGGAAGCAGGTTGCTTATGTCTTCTGCAGGGTATTTGGTGCCTCTGGGAAGTTCAGACACTTGCTCTCTGCCTTTCTTAATGCGACCTATGTAATGCTGCCATCCATGCATGGAAAGAACCACCTGTTATACTTGAAAATGAAATCCATGCACCCTGCAGTCATGCAACTTTCAACTCAAAAAGTAATTGAAGATCTCGGTGTTCTACCTGTGCTGGTTTCAGAACTGGAGCAAAATTCCACAACAAACTGTGGAATTCCCACATGCATTTCCTCTAAATGGTAAACCTGAAGTGTAAGAAATTCATAAACCCATTATGGCAAAAACACATGCACTTTGAGGGTATTAAGGAGTCAGTTATTTGAGGCTATTAATATACAGTGGGGCAGTAAGAATGACGCTTTAGTATCTTCATATTTGTTGAGTCCTTTTAGCAGGACCATTCACATATTACTGTCAGGCCTAGCCCAAGGAACTCCAAGAAACCATGCCAATTCAGTCCAGTTATGTTTATTAGCTACAACCTCTAGGAAGAATCTTCCCAGACTGAAACCCCAGCTCCCAAAGTCAGCCAGCCACAACAGTGTGAATTCCTCAGGGAGGTGCCAATCTCTTGTTCCTCCCACACTCTTCTTGGGATCTAAGAAAATGTTTATCTCTCTGAGCCTGGCCTTCATAATTCCATTCCATCACAATTACAGAGGACAAATCCAGACGCTGATGCTGATGATGATATACCCAACCCAAAGCAGCACCTCGTCATGGCCTTCTCATTAGAATGAAAAATCTAATGATATTTTTCTCATTAGAGAAGACAATGGCCAACAATTTCCACTGTTGTCTAGAAAACTGCATAGATGGATCAGATCTGACACATAAGCTCACAAGCATTTCCATTTGGGGGGGAAAATGTGGTTAGTACACACTGCAAATGGGATGTTTATTTCCACATGAATTTGAGAAGTCCATTGCAGACTTCTGCACCTTGACCCTTATATTTCATCTTCACTTTCTGACATCTGGGTCATTCATGGTCTGTGTGCACCAACAATACACAGTATCATACTGTATGTATACCCATTATAGGAATTCAGTCATTTTTCTATGATTAATTGGTGAATATAGAATTATTTTATTCACCTACAAAGTCCTCATTTATGGGATTATTTTCAGATGACCTTTCAATCAAAGTAGACCCCATATGCCTCCATTCTATGAACAGAAATTGGCTACCAGTGGAAAGGCAAAATGAAAAAAAAAAAAAGGTCTCTTCTTGGATTGTATCAACTCCAGTTTAATTAGTTTCTTTATTTGTTTGCAGCTGTCAGTAGTATGGGTCAGAGATTTCACTTCACAGAGATTAGAATGCCAGATATGATGATTTACACATTTAGATGTAATATAAAGCAGTAGTTTGTAAGTCAAGACGAACAGCGATGTCCTGTGGATTTTGGTATCAGTGGTGTAGTTTATGAAAAGTACCCTTCCATTAAGATACATATTCCTAGAGATGATATTTAATGTTCACCAGTTTAGCCTCCTCCTTACAGCTAAATATAATTATATTTGCAGAAAAAAATATCTCTTTGTTTCCTTTCTTTAACACTTGGTGGGTGGTTTTCCCCACACAAGCTGGCAATTAGAACCATCTTTATGCGATTATTCTCTTGTTCTCTGCATCTCTGCATGAAATGATGTGTTTGTGATGAATTTAAATGGTTGTTGAACTTGTTAGGGCCCGTCATTCTGAAGTTCACCAACTGCTATTCTTGCCCTGATGATCCTTGGGGTCATGAAGCCACAGAGTTCAGCCTCACTTAAATTATCCTTGTGGGAAGGACTGAAACCTGTTGCTGACCAGGAACCAGAGAAAACATTTCTGAGGTTGTTACTGACATAGCAGTGAATCATGTGTAGGCTATACTGCAGTGATTCAGGAGATGGTGATGGGGCACATAATAAGCATATTCATGAATATATGGGAGAGAGAGCAGGGTTGAGCCAAGCAGCTATCTCCTCAAAATATCTGTAAGAGGAATCTGCATAGGGTTGTTTTATCAAAGCATACTGGAAAAACCCAGATTGGAAGCCATTGGTATAGGCAACAATAGAACAAAGCATCTCCATCTTCATAGATTTTGGATTTCAATTAAACACAACTAAAACATTTATTTGTGAAGACCTATACCACTTGCCTCCAGGGGATTCAAAATACTCTGTTTTCTAATATGTCTTTGTTTAAACCCTTAGAGCATCATCAGAGGCCAGAATTCTGATTAAATGTAAGAGGTATTTATATTACAGAAAGCTTTTGGTCTAGAAGCTCTGAAAAATTCTCCCGCAGGAGTTCACACTCTACACTAAGCCTTAATGCAGCTTATACTGTATGTCTTTGCCTTGCCATGCTGTGTAAACCCAACCAATTATGATTCACCACCAAACCATAATTAAATAAACCATGGGTTTTGCAAACCCAGTCACTACCTGGTGTTAGAGGACCATCCTATATAATTAATCTCCAAGAAGCAAGTCCCTCTGAACTCAGTAGGATTTAATTTTCAGTCAACGTGACATATATAGGACTGCATTTTCTTCCCTGCTTCTGATATTTATGTTTAATTTGTTGGTTGCTATATTGAATGCAGTAGGATTTATTCCAATGAAGACATTACGTATATTGAATGCAGTAGAATTTATTCCAATGAAGGCATTACACACTTGCATACTTCTGTGTGCTCTTTTGAACACTCGCTTTGCATTTCATCTTGTTGCTCTTTTACTTGATTACTTTCATTTGTATTTATTTTGCTAGTGCCCTTGGACATTTTATTTAGCTAGGTGGGATACACAGGCATTTGATAATAACTTTAGTGAATAAAGGGACCTTTTCACACCTTGCGGTTAGCATTATCAGTAATGGTGCTGAATGAGCTGAAGAAGTGAAATGCAGGACATTCTTCTAATGATTCTGTTACTGAAGATTCTGCTGTGCTGATCTTGAAATTACATTAGGGCAGGATGTAAGATTGGTGGATGGTTAAGGCAGGAAAGGCTAAACCATCTAAATAAAACACAAGTGGTCCAAGACTTTTGCAGCAATATTATAGCATCATGAAACTTCAGAGGCACACTCATCCTGAATATGAAGTGATCATAAAAAAGGACAGCTGATGCCTGAACATTTTTGGTGGTCAGAATGAATGTTCCATCCACGGACACTTTGTTTTGTTCTGAAAATGAATGTTAAAATGCATTTCTTGGATTCAGCAGAGAGGCAGGCTGCAGTCACCAACTGCAGGATCTGTTAAATAGATGCTTCTTGAGTTCACACGATCGATATAGGCTGCGTCTACTTAGTCAGAACTGAAGTGGCCTGAAGGTTTAAGCAAAAATGTGGGTAAATGAATAAATTATTATGTATGGATCCCCCCTCCCCCGGTGTGTAGTGTGCATTAGATCTGTGCAACGATCAAGATTCAAAGTGGAAGGAAGTGACCTGGAGCACACATTGGTATACATTTTGCACCAGTTAGCAACCTCTTGGGATCAGCCTTCTTTTATATGTCACTAGCCCAAGTCTTATTGAAAGGCTATGAATTTATGATTAGAACAATACTTGCAGTTTTTTATGGTTGGTTAATATTACAGGGAGCCCCTTTTCCTGAATTCGACACCTTGATCTTTGAAAACATGACTGCTGTAATTTGCCTTTGTATGAACCTTCTCTGTAGGATTCGGAGGAAGACCACCCAAATTAAACAAGAGTATCAAGTCGTCTTAAAACTACAACAATGAAAGGATATGTAGACTTCTGCATCCAGATAATTAGCTTGCAGGGAATGAATATTGGATTCTTCTATGCACAAATAATTTGGGGGCCTGATCTGTTTGAAGGAGTCTCTTCTCTCCCATCAGCCTCAGGTAAGGTCAGAGGAATTCTCTTCTTTGAATTGGGCTTCTGTTAAGAAATCTGCGTGGCCGGGTCTGTGCTTTCACCAAGAACTGGACAATTCCTACTTAAATTGTTGGCAGAGAAACTGAAAGTACAGTTTCACCAAATTTCTTGAATGAGATGCTGGGAATAAAAGTCACCATCAACAATAGAAATACTGGAATGGAACAACTTTGTTCTTTTCTTCCTTTTGTTTTCCTTTCAGTCAGTGTTGACTCCTGGGGACTGCCTTGTCCCTGAAGCTTTCTTGGCAAGATTTTGGGAGTGGTTTGCCATTGCCTCCTTCCTAGGGCTGAGAAAGAATGGCTGGCTCAAGGTCACGCAGCTGGCTTTGTGCCTAAGGCAGGACTAGAACTCATGGTCTCCCAGTTTGTAGCCTGGTGCCTTAGCCACAACACCAAACTAGCTCTCCCTTTCTCCATTGCTCTGGATATTGCAGGAGAAGCTGAAATGGGGCATAAAATGAAATAAAATAAATACAATAAATAAAGTAAAGTAAAATAACAAAAGAAAAATAATATTGATGGAAAAATCTGGACAGTTTTTTTCCCCCTTAGAGTAGGAAGAAGGGAAAAAAAACAGTTTCTGAGGGGGAAAAAGTATTCTGAAAAAAAAAATAATAATAGTTCAGTTCCATTTCCCTCTGTATGAGTTATTATTCTGAAGTGATTTCTTTGCAGTTAGGAGTATGACCCATTCTCTGACTCACACAGAAAGCACAGGGGATGGGCAATGCTTTTTCAACAGATAGAGACATCAGTTGCCTCCTCTCTTTTCAATTGAGATAAAATTGTGCCTTAGAAAAGTCGGAAACCCTGACTAAGCAGGGATTATTCTTTGAAGTTCCAGAGGTGTGGCGTGTATCTGTACATACCGTATCACAACTCATCCTTGTTCAGAAAAGAAAAGTTCACCTCTCACCATGTTCTTGAAAGTTACTGTAGAAGGAGGGGAAATAAACTTTCCTTCGATCAAACAATGACGGTCTGATTGTTTAAGAGGTGAGCTTGTTCTAAACTTGAAGAACAAGTAAAAGTCATTTCCCTGTGTGAGAGATGTTGGGAGACATTGTGAAACCATTTTAGAATCACCGCTGCAGGGGCTGGTAGTATATTTTTTAATATTTTTATAGCTTTTTAATTAATAGCAAAAGGAAAAGGAAAACACCCACAAAAATAATAACACTCTATCAAGAAGAAGGAAAAAAAAACATTAAAAAGCGCCATTACGAAAAAGTGATGAAAATATAAAGAATTAAAAATTAAATTAAAAAGGATGGGCTGGTAATATTTCCTAGGCATGCTGAATTGGAAGACATGTCAGGAATCTTATCTATTTCTTCGTGATGCACGAATTGTGCTTAAGCATCCCTAGTAAGGGGTAAGCCAGCCATTATTTGCAATTATATGCATAGAACATAGTGGAAGCAAAGAAGCCCTTCTATATCAGCCAGAAGTTCTCCAGGTAATCCTCAGTGATCTTAAGCTTCATCTGATTTGGACTAGAAACTCCCCCTACTCATTCTTTCTCTCCCCATTCAAAAGCTCTGATTTCTGTTTCTTATATACACATCTCTTGAGTTTCACTGTTGCAAGTGAATTTCCAGGCCACTGCTAAATCTTGTGCCAATGCCATGGTTATTAGAAATTAGATAATAACCTTGGCAGATATAAAGATGCAGATGTAGATAGAGAAAGACACACACACACACACACACACACACACAAATGAATGCATGCTCTGATCTAAAATCAAAATAATGACAAATAGAATTTCCAATAACAACTATTAAATATTTATTATTTCAAGCCAATTGGATCCTTTAAAGAATGTTTAAAAAGGAATGAACATATAGATTTCCTATGATAGTGGCGTAAAAAATTCGATGGCTCTTTAACTCATGTGATTTGGTCTTGTTCTATTACAGCTTTGCTTTATTTCAAATCAGCACATATGCTAATAGAATGGGAAGAAATATTGGGAAGAAATAATAGACTTCGGAACTCAAGGTGACACTGAATTATATTCCTAAAATATGGAATTTTCATATCATGAAGAGCTTATGCTCCATTGAGGCCCAGGTATGGCAAACAGGATAGTCCTATGTAACTGGAAAATCATTAAGTTTGTACCCGATTTTAAGGAATAAATCCAGGATATGAGTTTGTTATCTATTTTGAATAAGATGATTTAGATTTCATGATAAGCTTAATAATTGAACTAATTTCACATAGGTCTTTATACTTACTATTGGGATTTTTCTTTCTGCTCAGTTTTGTTTAACGCATTTAGTTTTTATTTTTCTTTCCCTAAACAATCACTGTTTATGCAAATTCTTTGCATTTCACAATTTTAACCAATAAAAAAAATAAAATATGTAAAAAAACAATTAAAGGAATATTAAAATCATTTGCAAATCCATTAAAAATAATTTGTGTGGTTTCAAAAACTTCCTTGCAATTCTAGTGATTACTTCTGTTGTGCTCTGTGCCTAGTGCATTCTTCCAGGATATAATTCTCTGTTTCTTTCCTCAATTCATTGCTTTTAAAATACAAGTTTATCTAGAGAAGCCCATTTGCCTGCATACTAAGGGAGAACAATTTATTCCCTGATAAAAACATCCAAGATATAAAACATTGTTTCACTTATTTCAGTGTTTCAGCGGCCAGTTCCTTTAACACCCTGTTTAGTAACTTATTTGTATGAATTGCTGCTCTGAGACAAATGGTTGTGCTTGTCCATTGGAAAACCTAAGCTCATGGGAAATTACTATTTATGATCTCAGGCCAACTGCAACCACTGGACCATCTTTCATTTTATTTTTAATCAAGTTAATAACAACATTCAATTTCTCCACCATTGCTAGTGGAATGGATTGCTTGGGAAATCCATTTTCCTGTCTCTTTCTGGTCCATGTAGTTCTGCATCTAAATGGTTAAAAGGGGTTGCCCTTATTTATGTTAAAATTTACCTAGGCTGAAGCGGGACCTCCCTTTCTCAGGAACAGATTATTATATGGATATGTCTTTTCTTCTTCACTCCATGTTTCCATTCTCTGCTTCAAGGCTTTCCCTCTCTAAGTAGCAACCCAGCCTCACTTTTTGGGGGGGTTGCTTCTTTTATTCTTTATTTTTATTCTTGAGTTGGTCAAAGACCATTTCCCATGTTTCTGTACTTTTGTAACTGTAAGATTATTTTAAGATTATTTTATTATTACAGCACTGAACTAAGACATAAGCCGCCCCCTCCCCCCACAATCTCAGAATCTCCCTAAAATTTTCGGATACTTTTAAAAACATTTTTGGGAGAGGTTAAGGGTCTTACACATCCTTTCAAGTTCCTCAACCTCCCACCTTGCCAACTGGGCTAATGTTCTATTTCACTCTGAGAAACCCAAACTCCACAAATAGGGATTGAAAATTTTACCATAACCACTCTGTGATGTCATGAGGTTACCGGCAGTAGGCTCTGGCAAGGCACAGAAACAAAGTGATGTTCCCAGGGTGAAAAACCTTGCTTACCTGGAAAATATTAATACATTTTCCAGTGTATCTGAATGAATGCCCCTCCTCTGTCTCTCTCTGGGTAAACACTGAACATGAATCCTTGTCTGAGCTAATCATTTTTCACTGTCTGAACCTGAGTATTGATTGATCCAAGTTATTCCCCACTGTTGGGTAATTTAAACGTTAGGAGTACCTATTCCTCAAATAAGTGAAACAGCAGTTCAGAAATCTCTTGTGTGCCTTATCCATGAGTGTGGGTGAGTTTGCATACGTGTGAATGGAGGAGTGTCCACGGCCTGGTTAAAGTGATTAGACCAATTCAGCTATAAGGCTTCCCATGCAGAAATGTGGGAATTGTCTGACAAATTCCTCAATCCTAGAGATGCAGTTCTGAAGATGTCCAGAGGAAAAGAAATAGACTCCTTCATATGACATTGAAATAGGTACTGAAGACAGGAGAGTAATGAATAATGACTTTGGAAAAGGAGAAAATTGTTTCTTTCATGGAAAGAAAGAAAGAAAGAAAGAAAGAAAGAAAGAAAGAAAGAAAGAAAGAAAGAAAGAAAGAAAGAAAGAAAGGGTGGAAAAAAGAGAGAGAGATGGTTCTTCTGCCCTTGCTCCTAACCATAGCACAAACAGAACCCATAACTGCCTTTTTTTTCTGACATGCCCTGTGATGTTGTCATCCCTAGACAATATCTGGGGATAATATTAGCTCTTCAAGTTTCAATATAGCATTTTTCTTCTTCTTCTGACCCAGATTTTTGCCTTGAAATACAATCTGGCATACTATGCTGATTATTTGCTTGCGGACACAGTCAGAGGTCTGATATCCATGGCTAGTTGGGCTCAAAGTGTAGGAGAAAATAGACGTTCTGCAGAGGTATCTGCCCACGTCATGCCTGTCTGGCAATCTCCACAGTGTTTGTCCGGCCTTTTGCAAGCTCCTTTAGGAAAATAGTCTACTCCCGTAGTGCACAGAAGGTCAATTTAAACTGGAAAAGACAAATGGTTCCTGCTGATTGTGTATGGCTAGATAGGTCACCATTGTATGCTTTACAGGTTTTCTGCTTCTTCTGCCAACAAGGGGTTTTGCATAGCCATACTTTTGACTGATTTTATTATTTTTATCATCTCTACTCATACAAAACCACTGTAAATGTCACCCTGCAAAAGCAATTCCTACGGCTGTTTGTGCAATGCACCATTACTTATGATGTCCCCTTAGGCTGTGGGTTTTGCCCACTCCACTCTGACTTAAGTGTAATTGGGTACCATACTGATGACAGCTGCAGTTACAGTCAGGTCAATGATGAATGCACAATTCTGGAACTCACACGTTCTCCATGTGCTGCTAGCCATGGGCTCATACTGGAGTTTCTTGATAATTCCCTGCCAAACTGTCCTTCCTTTCCACCAGTATTTTGAGATGGAGCTTGCTTGTCCTCAGTTCCCCCCCCCCCCATCCTCTGCACCCTCCATGCCTGTTACCTGTCAGCTGGGCTGATTTTGAATGTGTCTTTAGTACTCTTTTAGAGAAACAGTATAACTATGTTCAGAAATAATCTGATTGGTGGGCTATAGACATGGAGGAGAGGATGCGCTAAGCAGGAACATCAGAAGGACTTCCTCCCACTTTACTGCATGCTGTTCCTTCATGCCTGCCACCTCTAGCCAGGTAACTTGACAGATGGCTAAACTCGCCCATCCCACCTCACATTAGGAAAAGTGATTGGTGATTGTTTTTCTATTGACAAGTGGGTGGAGGGGAAGGGAAGCTGGGGGAATTGCCAATCCCTTTTCGTAACTTGGCCTGCTATAAATAAACAACGATATCAATCCAGCTTTGAAAAAAAGCCTTAAGAAAGAACTCTGTCTTGGAGTACTCTATTTTACTAGTAACTAGTAAGTATTAAATAATCTTTCCCCAAATCCTGTCATTCTCTGGAATGTCATTAAGCCAGTCCTTGAGCTGTATATCTAAGAAGCTTCTGTATAATCATTTCCTTTTTTCACAGTTAAATCAACTGTTAGAAAGAGGTTGTCCTCTCAAGAGAATCTTTGAGCCTTGTGTTATTTTTGTATTTCTCATCTGTATTCCTCTGTTTTGACACATTTTGTTGCGTCACTTTTCTTTTACACAGAACAACCATCTTGCATACACTTGCACTGTGTCTGCTGTCTCAGAAATCATTCAGGCCATTTAGAAAAGCATCAGCTCTTACATAAATGTTTCCTGTAAAACTAAGTTTAAAGGGTAGGAAAGGAAAATGAAATTAATTAATTAGTTGGGCCCAGTCTTTACTCTTCATTCCAGGAAAGTATGTGTGTGCATGTTCATGTACGTGTGTGTATGTACACATTTTTGAGCTTTATTTTCATACTCAGTTGAAGGACAACTGAGGAACAGGTAGAGTATGAACTTCCCCCAGGGCACCTGGCAGTTGCCAAACCTTTGGCACTGAAGTTGCCACCAATGTTTTAAGAACTGCTGAAGTCTCCTCCAGAGTCTGGTGTCATTCCGGCTTCAGGGATCTGAGGGAATTTCCACACCAGGTCTTTGCAGCACTCTGGAATCAGTTCTGGACCAGTCTCATCATGTTCCATCATCTGGGTTCAGCAGCTGAGTTGAATGACCCTTTCACCTGAAACAATTTAAGCTCTGCAAAACTGGTGGGCACAACATTTTGTCACTGGCAGCAACTCTTGTCTCCTTCCACATCCCAATGTCAGCTTTAGTACCCTTTCCCCGCCATGGTATCCACCCCATTTTATGTTTGCCTGTAGTCCAAATAAATGCCCAGCACACATACGAAGAACATGAATGTGTAGGAATGTGTAGGAATGACAGCAACATATTTGCTTTCCTTTTGGGCTCAGGTGAGGAAAATGGGAATGGTGGTAGTTTAAGCTGGGCACCATTTTTTTTATTTATATACAAACGTGTATTCTGCCTGATGATGATTATATGCCATCAAGTTGTGGTTGAGTCTTAGTGATCACACGGGTAGATTTTCTCCATGACAATCTGGTCTTCAGGTCTTCCAACAGTGCACCCATCGCCACTGTAACCCAGTCTATCCACTAGGCTGAATTTATTATTACTTATCACTTTCTGCCTGCCTTAGAATAATAATTATTGCAATGTTGGTACTCTGCTATGGGTCAGCTGGTCCTTTCAGCATTTAGAATATGGAAAAACAGCAGTGGTGTGGAAATCCTTAGACTTCTGCCATACAGCAGCCTGAAGTAATAAGAAGCTGTGGGGCCAGAGAATATCCTCCCCTTCTCTTATGGTTCTGAAATGTACATTAGACAAAGCAGAAGAACAGAAACACCTTCAGGCTGGGTGAGATGCCTTCTTCAAGTAGCCAGTGTTAAGGATGGTGTCTTATGTCCACAGCTAAGCTGAAATATGGTATCAGATAAGTTACCTTGTTGTCTGAAGCACCTGTAGGCAATAGGTTTGCTTTTACTTAATTCATTAGTAGAAAAATCTCACTAAGGCATGTGATCAGATTAGATTTACACCAGTGATTCAATTTGTTTCATCCGTTGTATGACAATAAAAACACCTAATTCTATAATGCCACCTCCTAAAGGAAAGGCAGAATATACTTCTCACAAGCAAACAAAACACACTTCTCTCCATTTATAAGCTTTTAGAAAGAAATGGAACCATATTTTTGTGGTGTTTGTCTAATAGAATAGATCAACAGAAGGCCACAAATCATGCAGCCATTTCAAAACATTTCTTTTAGGGTTGTTGCTTTCTTCCTTTGTTAAATGATTTCTGTAACTTCCTGAGAATTCTAACTTGCTTGGATAGCTATTATGGGTTTGTAGTCAACTCCAATAAAATATGTTTAAAAATGCAAATGCCTGGAAATTACTACAGTGACAGAGAATGATCAGTTGTGAAGATGCGGCCACCATGCATTATATACTGTATAAAATAAATAACTCTATTCAGGGTCAAAACTTAGATGTTTCTGATTCCTCTACCTGGATTCCACATGCTTCCAATAACGTCAAGGGGAGATAATCATCAGCATTATCTGAATATGTTTGCTATAATTCAGAGTTCCAGACAGATAAAGATGAGAAAATATTACAGATTTGCCTAAGCATGTGTCTTCTCTTGCTTCCAGTCATAGTTGAATATATTTAACCTCAAACCTTGGTCAGATGTGTAATATAAACAAGACAATTGCTCACATGTAATAGGGATAAGGCCCAATTAGGTGGCACCACTTAACCAACATTTGCTGATCTTCAAAACATCAATGGGGGTTAAAATTAGTACCTGAATGGGAGATCTCCAGGGAATACCAGGGCTGAAGCTAGTGAGGGGGGAACTAGGACTGCTCAGTCCAGACATAAATGCGTAAACATCGAGCAGGTATCTCCCAATCTCAAGGCTGGGAAAACAGTATCCAAAAGTCCATTTACTCAAAAGAATAAGAAGAAAACTCTTAAGATTTAAACCCTGGGGCTGACGTACTTACATACGTAATTTCTGTGTTCTTCATTAGACAAATCTTCTGCATATCTATCTATCTATCTATCTATCTATCTATCTATCTATCTATCTATCTTACTTCTTGTCTGTAATAAAGCAACTTATCTGTCAGGGTCTAGTCTGTGAAAGTTCTGCTGTTGTCTAGTTTCTACATGTGAATTTCTGGAGGGCAGAGTTTTATAGCTGTGGCTGGCCAAAAGCCTGACAGCAGGCTAGATTGAAAACATTATGGGCGGGGGGAGTCTGGAACAAGGCAATGGTAAGCACTTTTTGTCAAGCATGTCTTCATGTTCATGTGGTCCTCAGGAAGTGAGCTCAACCCATGATAAAATTTACTTTTTTGAAAAATAAGGAATGAATTCTAGTTTGGTATCCTGATATGAAGATTCCACCTGTTTAGTCTTCACTTTTGTCTCATTGTCCGTCATGATCTGGAGTTCTAGTCATTCTTATTTGAACCTAAGAAGACCCTCCAGATAAAGTAACTTTTCTAATAGTATAGAAAGTCTTGCACATTCAAGCAGATGCAACCAGGATTTCCACATTAGACTTGTTCCTAGACAGCAGCCATTCACTGAAACTGCAGATCCAGGTGGTGATGGCTATGTGCGGTTAAGCTATCATTCACTGTGAGATTCTAGTTTAGTTGGTTACCCAGATGAGGCCTATGAGAAAGGAAAATGATTCTGTGTACAATGATATTTTTTCTTTCATCAGAAGGTTCTCATAATCCTCATAAGTTAAAGAATGGAATGTCATATGACAATATCAAAATTGCATTAAAAGAAGTGCTTCCAACTTTGATATACCTGGATTACATAAAATATTTCAGGAATATTCGAGAATTAAATATTAGAGCTTCCATCTCATCCCCCCTCCCAATTTCCTAATGTAAAAAGGGCCCTAATCACTAAAGAATTTCCCCAAATATTTGTTTTAGCCAACAGCTGTTTCAAAATACTATTACAAAATATTTGGTGACTTCTTCTAAACCAGCAAGTCCTCAGTCTAAAGCTTCAGGTGGAGATAAAATAAGAATTGTGATGTTTGGATGCTCTGCCTTTCATTCCAGATGGTGGGAAGGAGCTAGAAGGTAAACGACAAGAAAAGGCCTTAAATATATAGCAGTGCATGAGAAAATGTATGAGGCATTAAAGCAAAGGAATGCTATTTTTCACTGCTGCAATGAACGCACCATGTCATCCAATGTTACTTTATAATGTTTATAAACTGGGGGGATTATTTTAGGCTGATGGTATTTGGGGACACTAATCACATTTTACCAATTGTGCTGTTTCTGTGGAAACTGTCAAAATATTGGCTTTAGGCAGAGATGATGTAAATATTTTGAATGTTTTCTGCTGTGTTAAAAAAATGGGAAGTCTGTGAGTGGCAATATTAAGTGTGCTAGAAATGATCAGGGAACCAAAAACAGCCATGACCACAAAACCCACCACCTTTGTTACCCTAAATAAAGTTGTCATCTCTTACCAAGTGGTCCCTGGGAGCTGCTTGACTAACGGATGGTCGAGGGGATGCTAAAGGAGGGACATTCTCAGTGCTCCTTGGAGTCCCTTTTCTGTGCTTCTGGCCTGTCAGTTGGAGTATCTATGAGCATTGAACACATATTCAAGAATGACCAGGCTTACAATAGGGCGAAAGATGCAAGGTGAAGCACCAAGTTACTCTTCAATGATCAGAATTAGGTACTGAAAAGCGAAATGCATCCTATCTACTAAGGATGCAAAACCTGAATATCAGCTTCTGGCAGGTTGATCATCCTATAGCCATCAGCCGTAAAATGTCACCCAGCATGCTCCAATGGCTAGTAAATTATTTAATCATCTTTCAGGAAAATAATTCTGCAACTCTAGAAACATGGTCACCACACAATCACGTACAGCGTAGTGCAGTACCTGAGATTTCCTCAGTCTCCTGAAATGGATGCAACTGATTTCCAAGAATAACTCTTCATATATAATGCATAATAAAAACGTTGATATCAGGGGGAAAAGAAAAAGAAAAATGGGTCACAATCCATACAGGAAAGTGCACAATAATTAAAAAAGAAACCTAAAAGATAATAACAATATTATTACAATGAAGTCACTATCACCATGTTTTCACTGCAACCAGACAGTATTTGGCTAGGCTCCTTGTTGTATTTTGATTGGTACCTAATTAACACATCATGCCTTGAATTTTTCGTATTATTAATATTTCAGTCTCCCTCATAAGCAGTACTACCACTTATATGAATCTCAGTGGTTATTAGAATTATGAAATATTGGTATCCCATAACTCTGAAAGAACAGGTTCTGTTTTACTCAATGGAGTATTGTTTTTCTTCTAAATACTTGCAGGCCAAACTGTTGTTAGCTGCGACAGGTTCCATATTAGTATCTTGCATATCCATTGCTATGAGCCACGACATCAGGATGCCTCTGAAGGCCGGGCAAGGATTGTTTGTTTCCTTCATGACCTCCTTGTGAGTCCTCTAGACAGCCAACCAATAACAAACTGAATGGTGAAGCTTCCTTCAAGTTGAATGTGATTCCTGGGTGCATCTACACAGTTCTCTTTGCAAGCAATGGAAGTACCTTCTCCCAGGGTTTTCAACTTCCCGGTCCAACCTACAGTTGTCTCCCTTCCTTGATTTTTTGACAAGGCTGCCAATGAACCAGTGTTAGGTTTGCCTGACCCTGATTGGCCTTAAAACAGAATGCAAGATTTCATAACTCCTGTAGCCCAATCCAGTAAGGGTTTTTTCCCCCTTCTTTTCTTCTCCCTAGCAATTAAGAAAAAGCTGCATGCCTTCCAGATCTAAGCTAATGCTAATCTTCATTGTCCTATTAAAGTTATTGGCACTGTGGCTTGGCCCAATGGCCAAAACTTTGTCTGTATAGTAGTTGTAAACGCTAGCTTTGAATTACCTTATGTACATATCAGTGGGCAAAATGCCATGTGGTTTCAAATCTATTCCTTATTACAGCCTGAGAATGAAACTGTTGCTGTCTTGGTTGGTGACCCACAAGCCTCTGAAATAGAAAGGTGTGATTTATGCTCTGCTATGTCAAAATTGCTGGCTACTGTTAAGAAAGGAGCTGGTGACAGCTCCTGTGAAAAGAGATAATCACAAAACTAGTATCTCTGAATTACACTGAATTTTGAATGTCCAGAAAAGATGTGCTCCCTATAACTTAAACTATCCTTCTACTATCCTATTTTTTTGTGACAGCTATTCGCCTCAGCTTTCCTCAGGTGATTTCCTTTCCTTAAACGTTCGATTGCTTCCCTCTGTAGCATGGAATTATTTTGCCTTTTACTCGTTTTTTGGTATGTAATAGTAACAATTATTATAATTATAGAGTTAGGTACCATTGAGAAAAGTCCAATTCTTAATGACAAATATTGGCCATCTTATTTTGGCTGCTTTAAAAAGTAACTTGCAGTTCTTCCAAGGACACTCCAATAAACTTGGTATTGCTTGTCTGCTTTTTTGCTGTCTTCCCTTCTACTTCCTCCAACCTTTGCCAAGTATATTTATATTTCTAGAAGCCCATCTGCCTGAAAATACAGTATGTGAATGCTGATCATCACCTCCGAGGAGCAATTAATAACTTGACTGAGAGTGTTTTGGAAAGCCCACACTGGACATTTCTGCTTGCTCAGGCAAATTGCGAGCTGGAGGACAATCACTTTGCCATATCAGCGCACATGGAAATAGCAAGTTCTTTCAAAGACAAGGGTTGATCCGGGACTGGGCTGCTCTGCTAATGGCTGGGATGATCTGAAGGGATATAACGAACTGGTATCAAGAAACTCTTCCTGGTGCCATTTGTAATGCCATGCTAATTAACATTCTTTGGTGCTGAACACACATGAATTATTCTCTCTCTTTCACCCACTCGCACGCATGCACACGGAATTAGTTTCTAAAGGATGCTTTAGATTTAGTTATCTCCTTAAAGCAGCGCAAAACAGTTTATAAAAGAACAGCAAATGCAATTTAACCATCAGTAATAACATCATTTACATTAATAACAAAAGAAAAACCAGTGTGCCACTGTGGTGTAGCAGTTAAGATGTTTGATTACAGCTGGACAGACCCAGGTTAGAGTTTCCCTTCAGCCATGGGAACTGAGTTTTGGAGCAGTCACTTTTTCTTAGCCCAGCCTTCCTAGCATGGTCGTGGTGGGATAAAAGGAAGGAAAATACAAATCTAGTAGGCAAACAGCTAGAAATGAATAGAAATAAAACTGGGTTAATTTGAAAAGGAAAAGCAATCTTTTATTTTGTCTCAAACTGTTAATAGGTGGGATTATGTTGCACAAAACAATGTTTTATGCAACGTCTAATGTTCTCATCAGACTTTGACATTTTTCATGTCAATTCTGGAAGACAGGTGTTTATACTGGAAAAAAATATTTTATCTCAGAACTGAGATGACAAAGATCTGCTGCATATTTATATTCAAGGAGTGCACAGTTCATCTATGCAGAGATTCGCTGTGATCAGGACATCCTTGAAATCTGCAGGCTGATCCCACATTTGGTTCTGGACAGATTCTCCATCTGCTTTACCACAATGCCAGCATGGCATTCTTTGGGATTATATATATAATATATATATATTTCTGTCTGTAAACAAACAATTAACCAAACACATAGGCAGAGAGACATACAAACGCATAGACAAGCAGCCATAGAGCTGTCAGCCAATTTTCTCTTCTACACTTCAGTTTAAAAGCTTGTCCTCATGCTCACATACTGTACATATACTTCCTTTTTTTTTTTTTTTTTTTGTAGAGATTCTGGTTAGAATAAATTTTGCACTGGGATTCTGTATTTCACTTTGCATAGGAAAGACTCAGTCTCAGTCTCTCTCTCTCTCTCTCTCTCTCTCTTAGTTACAACAGACAAAAACCACCTTCACTTGCTCTTAGATTGCTCACTGGCTGTTGTGATATTTCATGAATGGAGTGTTTATTTTTGTGCCAACTCAGCTAACAAGATCAACATCCATTTTAGCAAAGACATTTCCACAAGGTGTTTTAAAGACAAGGGAGAAGGAAGGAGCTTTTCCACTGACTGCTCTGCAGTTGCGCTCATTTGAAAACAACAGGTGAGAAGGCATTTTTGGTCAAGCCAAATGTAATGTTTACAATTACATGGCACTTGGAATTGGGGATACATTTGTGCACAGCCCTAGAAAAGACAGAGTAGCAAGGTTTCCCTGAGCAGGTACAGAGTGCACATAGATCATTATCTCTGTGGATGTGACAAAGCAATGGAGCTTGTATGACAATGGAAGAACTTAGTTTCCAGTTTTAGCCTTAGGACTCTTGGGACAGAGAAACTCTGCTAGGGTTTTCCATAGGGTTTTCCTGAAAGGTGTTAAGTATGTGCAGGATCCTGCAGACAGAAAATCAATGAAACATCCAATGATCTGTGGTCCTGTGTGGTTTTACAGTGCCAATGTTCTAGGACCATTTCCCCCTTCTCTGTATGCAGAGCTGGATGGATCAAAGCATTCTTGGCCGAGATGGTTCTCTCTCATGTTCAGCAGGCTCTTGGGAATCACACCAATGCTGATGATGTGACACCATCATCCATCACAACCGAGGGACCGTATTAAGTGAGCACAAGGCAGGCTCAAGGAAGGGGAATGGGGAGGCATGTTTCACTCCCTGGCATCACTACCCTGGCATGGATACTTCACTCTGTCTAAACCTAAGCTGGCTTCCAGTTTGCATAGGATATGACTTTGTCTAACACCCAAACAGAACACAGTCTGTTAGATTATCAGACACCGAGGAACAATCTGCATTTTTTGCTGCTAACAGATCTGGTAGAAGACGTCTGAAATTATGAAGTCTTCCTTGCACAACATTTTTATAATACAGAACTATTGCAGGCGCAGATTCAGCTGTCTACTGTGTAGAATAAGGATGGTACTCTCATTTGCAAAAGGAAGGCCTTGCTACGCTGATATGGGGGAGCAATGAATGTGTTTATGGTGGCTGGCAAGAGTGTTTACCATGAGACCAAGAATGCAAGTGCTTCCCAGCTATTTTTGCTTCATGTTGAGGGTTTTTTTGGCGGGGGGTGGGGGTGGAATTGCCCTTGAGATAAAGCTAGCTGTAAACCTGTACACATAAAGTACAGCTACTGAATGAAGTAATACGCGTAGCAGCATTGTACAAAGATTAACAACAAATTGCTTTGGGGTGTGCTTTTTTCAATGCTGAGCTTTCAAGGTTAGGTTTAGGCTTACTTGAGGAAATGCCTAGGAAATGCAACGCTATCAGTGTAGTGTTTATTCTTGTTTTCTCTTCCTGAATGTTGTTTATTCGTCTTCCCAGCCCTAGCAAAAGCAGGCAGAGAAGCCTAGCCTTTGCTAGGCTAATATGTACTCACTAATCAGAGTGCAAAGACATAAATAAATGCTGTAGGGATTGCTGTAAGGATTTCAAAACATTTTCAATTTAAAACAAAACAAAAACAAAATCATATCTTGCCCAATTTTTCTGAAGACTAGTTATATGTAACATTCATCATGGATTAGCATTCCATCTATCTCTATGGCCCTTGGGTGACAGAAAAGGGAACAAGGGACTTATTCCAAGTTCGAAGTGTTTACTATGATCAGAATGCTGTAATATTCCAAGTGTTGTTCCGCATGGAGCATTAAAAGTGTTTTGTCCTCTTTGATGCCGTCAACTTGGAGTATTCCAGCAAAACATTTTGAGTCAGGCAGTTTGTCCTGGGCTCAAACAAAGCACTCTTATCATTTTATGCCTGACTTATGTGGAATGAAATTGGTTTATTTCAGCCTTAACTAACAGAAAACAACATGGAAATAAGATAGAAATAATTTAAACAACAACCCACAACTAGCACAGGTATAATTTTCCTTGGTATCAGATAATTCGTAAACTATGCAACGTGTGGGAGGCCAGGGTGCAGAACATCTGAAGCTTGTAACTCAGGAAATCCGTAATTAAAATCTTGCTTCTGCCATGAATGAAGGTTAGCCTTAGTCAAAACACCCCTCTCTCAGCTATGGGCCTTCTTATCATCTATCTGCAACTCCTTAAAGCAGCTATCCCTTTTCCAAGAAGGAGAAGCAGCTGAAGAGGGGACTTGTATAATCTCAGGGAGAGGTATACCCTCAAGGTTCCTTTTTGAATTAAATCTAAAGCACTCCCTAGGGCTATTTGATAATGTATATAAAGAATATATTCAAGAAGCAAAAACTTTCCTTGTTTCCTAATGATTTCTTGGCTTGTATCATGAATGATTAGCCTCTCTTAAATAAACACCCATGCCAGTTGAAGGCAATGGGATTTGGAGTCTCGGCGTAATGGCCTGCTTCCAAGGGTGACCAGTTAGATGCATGTTCGGTCCATGAATCCAAATTAAAAAAAAAGGGTCTTTATCCTATCTGAATTTGTTAGTGGTATATTGTTTCAAGTAGAGGAGGTTCCAATCACCAGCAATTATCACTAACATCTATTGCTAGAGCATGGATAAACTTTATACAACATGAGCTACGTTAAAATATCTTTAACATGGACTCCATTTAACTGCAAAGTCAGACAACACACACAGGACAAGCCCTATCTGGGTATGACATAAATGAAATCAATGAATGCAAATTTTATCTAAGCCTTCCTAACACATATGCCCTTTTCTAATCAATGAACACCACAAGTTCTGCATCTCAAAAGAGGTGCCTGGCCCCCAAATGATTTCTCTCTAGAGTCTACCCAGCAACATAACGTAGATCGAGATACCAAACCGGCCATTAGTTTTGCGTCGCAACAGAAAACAGTGACTCACAGACAGGGGGAAACTAAATCATCACAGGGCAGAAGACACGGGAGAGATCCTGCATGCATTATGCACCATTTCGTATGCAGGGCTACTTCAGTGAAGTCAGTCCGCAGCCAGGTCACAGTTACCAAGTGTCTATGATCAGAAATTCCTTGTTGGTTAATAACCGCCACTTGTAAACATCTATACATTCCACTATTCCAAAACCTGCTATTATCACTGATGTGCCCAGATTACTCATATGACTATACATGGCCCACACAAGTTTTAAGAAAAGCTTGTAGGACTCTAGTCTGTAAGAAAGCAGTATATATTGATGGGACTGGCAAATCTGCTATTTTCTATAAATCATCATAACCTTTACGTCCTATTTTATTCCCCTTACGTATTCAAACCAGATACCTTGGAAGAAGGCAGTAACAAACTACTTTAGCACTGTTGTCCCAAAATCCTACGTTTTCTTTACACCAATTCAAGTGGATTAAGAAAACAAATTAGATTCTGTTTGTGGTATTTCTCATGCTTTAAAGTACTTTGACATGGAAGGAAATGAAACAGAGAGAGGTAATCAGGGCTCCAGAAAATGCTCACAAATTTTAGAAAATTATGAAAATAGAGAGTTTTTATTTTCAGACATATAAACAGTTTTGGTACAGTACAGACATATTGTCAGAGTTCAAGAAAAGTGTCCATTTTAAGCATAACACCCATATGCCTTGTTTTATACTGATAAAATTGATGCAGGCTCACGACACAATAGTTTTCCAACTCTTTTAATCAATATTAAAGGTGTGCATTGCTGATAACCTCTTTGCAGTTTAGCTGCAGAGAGAGGAAGGTATCGAAATGTCTAGGAAATATTGCACCAGTGTTAAGAAGGGTAGTTTTGGGTGTGATCCAGAACACTAAGTTAATGAAAAGGATGGGAGCCAGAAGTCAGTAATTAGCTGCTGAACGTTCACACGAGACCCAGAGAGCAGGAACAGTCAATAAATAACAGTCTCTGGAAAAGTATTCGCCCTCTTTCAGATTTTCTCATGTTTTTGCATATCTTCTCCATGGATTTATCTGAACTCAGGGGCATCTGCTGGGGATGGTGTGTGTGTCAAAAAAGTCAAGATAGCAGCTTAACTGCTCAGCTGAAGCTCTGGCCTCTTTTACATGTTCCTACTGATATGCAAGAGCATGAACAAACAACCCCCCGACCCCCACCGCCCCAAAACCCACAAACCAAAGTGATGGAAGGCTGCTTACAGATTCCTGAAACTAGGAATTCAAACTTCAGCTCATGGCTAGAAGGGCCTAAATTATTTTTAGCTGGAATGGATGGAGCTGGAGTCTTGTATAGTGAAGGGACGTTGACTTGACCCTCCTTCTAGAGGTATTGCACATACAGGGGAGCATATTCATGTCCACTATTTTCATGTAGCAGAATATCCTTTAACTGGCTTTTCAGCCTTTCTCTGTGACACTGCATTTAGACATACAGCCCTACGCATTCTTTCTTCCATGGAAGAAGCAACTAGTGGAATGTAGTATAACAACTTCCAAATAAATAAAGGATCACGTTGGTTGCATTTTGGGATACGCGGGGGTCAGAATTCCTCCATAGACTTGTGCCTCTTCTAAAGTAGCCACAGGGCATGGAGAACCCTTCAGAAAAATGCTCCATCAGCAAAAGGAGCTACAGCTGGACAGGAGATCTGCTAACATAACGCCCCCTCCCCTCGGTCCCATGCTCAATTGAATAGAAGTGTCTTTTCAATTGTTTCCAAGAAATATTGACCAAAACATTTTGTGATGACGAATCAACCACAACAGTAATTTTACTAGTTGTCTGTAGTGACGAAAAAGTGAACGTCTCACTTCTCAGCACAAGTTCACATTCCGATGGTCAGCTTCCAAGAAATTACATGAACGTTTTTACTGAACTAATAAAACATTCTCTCCGATTTACCGGTGCATTTTTTTCTCGCCAATTTCACACATGTACAAAAGAATGTGTATGCATTATACTTCAAACTCATACTTTTTTTTTTCTTTTTCCTTGTTGTGGGCGGGGGGGGGAGAACAATATATTTTAAAATATACCTTTGATTTTCCCTTCAACAGTTCGATTTATAAGAATGGGTGATGATGCCCCCTTGTGGTCATAAATAAATGAAGAAAGTCCTTGCCTTACCTTTGACTATGCATACTGACTGGATTTATAGATAATGCAGATAACATATCTACACAGTCAGTTTACTAGCTGTTAGCACTAAGTTTTTGTTTTTTTAAAAAAAGCTGTACAATGAATTTATCTTTTTCTTTTCTTTCTTTTTCTTAAAAACCTATAAACAGCTGTTTACAATAATAATAAGTTATAAATCAGTGGTCCCTCATCACACCCACTGTTGACAACCCACTCCACAGTTTTGGAAGTTATCTCACCATTCAGAATGTTTTTGGTGTGAGTCTAAATGGTCCGTGAAAAACCATCAGATATTGGAAATTTCCACTGGTTTCTTCTCCAGCCGATGCAGGTCAATTCTCCCATTTAATGGGATTTGTACTTCCAAACCCTCATCCCCTCTGTGATATTTTCTTCCCTTCCTTAGGCAAATATAAATTCCCATTCCTGTTACCAGGCTTATGGAACTCAAGCTTATAATTGAGAGGGTCACCAAGGTAGGGGTGCAGGACACTGCCTCTGCTCTCCTGTGTGTGGGCTCTATGGAAATTTGGGGTTCTTTCTCCTCAATATTGATGTCTGATTCTTTTCTTAGAAGACTTTCAATATAACTCTCATTGCTCACTGTGTCATTGACAAAGAGGTTCACCATGACGGTGGAATGCAGAGGTTCTGGATAACCATGGTCACTAACCTTAACAAGAAGGCGATACAGGCCATAATCGTTTTGCATGAGTGACTCTTCCAGGGTGATGTTGCCTGTTTTGGGGTCAATCTTGAAGGACTCTGGCCGAGGTCCTCTTCTCCCAATAATGCTGTATGCAATAACAGCATTCATGCCCGTATCGTTATCTACAGCATAGACTTCTGTGATAGGAGATCCAGGTAATGTAGAAGGAAGGACTAGAAGATAGGACATGTTAGACTGAGGAAACAAAACCAGTGGAGGATTATCATTTATGTCCAGTAAAAGGATGGTTATTTTTGCAGTCGATGACAAGGGTGGGTCACCCCCATCCACTGCTTCAACCCACAAGACATAGGAGCTCTGCTGTTCCCTGTCAAGAGAGACCTTGGCTCTCAACACACCTTTGCCAGTGTCTATAACAAAGATATCACTTCTGTTGACCACAGAAAGGGCAACCCATCCGTTTTGCCCAATATCTGCGTCTGTGACACTTATAACTCCAATTTCACCAAAGCCTGGGAAATTCTCTGGCACAAAGAAACTGAAATCCTTGTTGATAAATCGCGGGCTGTTGTCATTTTTATCCAACACAGAGATGGTCACAGTGGCAATGGATTCTCGCGGGGGCATACCAGCATCAACAGCTTTGACAGTGTAGCGATATTTTTCTCTTTCTTCTCTATCCAACTGGGTAGAAACAGTAAGGATCCCAGTGACTTTATCTAAGGAAAAATATGAAGGTGCTTCAGACCCAAGGAAGTAAGACACTCGGCCTCTTTCCCCACTGTCAGCGTCTGTTGCATGCAGTTTGGTCAAAAATGCATTGGGGGCATTGTTCTCCTCTATCGATAATTCTATCAGGACTTGAGAGAAAACAGGAGAGTTGTCATTATCATCCAGAACCTGCACTTTGATTATTTTATTCACGTGAAATCCTTCTGTATTCCATGCAACCACAGAGATTTCGTACAACTGCTGAGCCTCATAATCCAGTGCCTTTGTAGTCTCCAAAAGATACTCGTTGTGATAAGGTTGGTAAGGTGTCAGTCGGAAGGGGCCATCCCCGTCCAAATAGCAGTCCACTTTATATTTTTCATCTGGGTCTTTGATGGTAAAAAACGCTATTGGTGTGTTAACTGGTTCCAGCTCTCTCAAGTAAACCACCCCTTCTGCTTCATTAGCTATAAAACGAGGAATCACTTCAGGAGGTCTCATGGTAACTTTGATGATGGACACCAACACCGTGATCACTGCTGGGATGCAGCCAGGACCATTAGCCAACACACTCAGCCGATGGAGACGAGGTGTGTCACCGTTAATCCTCTTGAACAACTTGATAACCCCCGTGCTTTCGTCAAGGTGGAACAGGGCGCGGGACAGAAGAGAAACCTTTTGGCTGTAGGAATAGGTGATTTCAGCATTGATTCCCTGATCCATATCCACAGCATGGACAGAAGCTATGTGTAACCCAGTGCTAGAGTTTCCAAAGATGGTGACATTGATCTGGGTCTCATTGAACTGGGGGCAGTTGTCATTGATGTCACTGATACCAATAGTGAGGGTGGCACTACCCACCAGTGGTGGAATTCCTCCATCCTCGGCAGTGATAAGAGTAACATATTGGTCTGTGGTCTCCCTGTCCAAGGCACCCATGACAATAAGATAAGGTGTTCTTTCCCCACTTTCGTTCTCCTCCACATCCAAAGTAAAGACCCCATAGTCATCTTGCAATTGGTATGTCTGAACCCCGTTGGTCCCCATGTCTGGGTCCACAGCTGGATGCTCTATAGCCAAACGGGTGTTGATGGGTGAATTCTCAGGCACAAAGAGGTGTATCTGTGGGACGGGGAACCACGGCGCATTATCATTGACATCGTGGATGGCGATCTTCACCTTGACGAGACGGAAATACTCCTGAGGTAACACCAGAACATCTAGCAAGAGCAAGCATGACTCTGAGGATGGAAGTGGAGAAGAGGAAGAAGATGAAACCACAGTGGAGCCCACGTTATCCTCCATGCATAGTGCTTCTCGGTCAATTTCCTGGGCCGAGGTGCACAGGGCACCTGTCTGATTGTCCAGGCTGATGTACTGACTTCCCAGTCCCTGGGAGGCAAAGCTGAAGGAAAGAGGATTTCTTCCCCATTGGCCAGTCTCCTGCTTCCCCACCAGTCCCCCCTTTCCTTCTTTCTCTGCAGTCCCCAGAAGCTGTAAATCCTGGGCTAGATTCCCAATGAGGAACCCGGCAGGAAGTCCTTCATTGATGCTGTAGAAGAGTTCGCTGGCCCGGCTATAGCTTGCAAAGCAGTTAAACGGTCCCAGGAAAAGCAGGAAAATGAATGCGTTCTGGGGAAAGAGATGCACAGATGATTAGTAGAAAGAACACCATCCTTGATCAGCTTAAGTGGCACACTTAGACATGCTAAACCCCACCCCCACCCCAGAGGAGAATCACGTCTGCTGTCAATCAAACCAACCATCTTATCAAACACAAATCCATCATCCACGAACATCTTTCTGCAAATACAACTTCAACATGCCACAATTCCTGCATCCCCAGATCCCCAGCCTACATCCCAGGAAGACCCTTAGCCAAAATAATCATTTCTCTCCGCTATCTGCTCTGGGTGCGTTCAGGTGCACGCTGTGAGGTTTACCATACATTTTTCTCAACCCGTGCCTAGGATGAAATCATTGAAAGGAGGAAAGGGGTGATAGATTCCTATAAAGCGTGTCTGTTCATGACACATTTTACAACATTGCCATATTGCCTTCTGTAGAACACCGTATAATTCAGAGAAATAATCCCAGGGCTGGGGAAGGGGACGTTGGAGATTTTTAACTAGATTTGCAATTCCCTCCCCCCCTTCCTGAAAAACATCAGCCTGTTGGTCAAAGGATAAGCAGATTATTCTGGACACAAGATGCTGAACAACCACACTTAGTTTGCTAACGTGCATTATCACTATTTGCATAAAATTATTTATTTATTTATTCATTCATTCATATTTATTTATTTATTTATTTATTTATTTATTTATTAGGAACTTAAAAACAAACCCTAACTCTGCAAGCAAAAATATACGCAATCCTAGAAGAACTGAAGCCCCATTCTGCTTTCCACTCTGATGTGCACTTTTCTCTTAAGCAACTACCCCTCCCCCCCCCAAAAAAAATCTACCATAAATTTATGACTTTCCCTTCCTGACAGCAACCCTCTTGGAGTTTGCAGGCGGACCTTGGCAACTTTGAAAGATACCTGGCGAACCTGTTTTGGAACTCCTTTGCCACGGTGCGGCAACTCTTTACTTGGAAGAAAGACTGCAAGGGCTTACTTCCAAATAAATTGGCAGAAGATCAGGCTGCAGGTAAACTGGGACTTTTAGATTGCTCCCCCCTCCATCCCCCACCACACTGGCATGGGATGGGATGGCCACCTTGAGCAAGGATATTAAATAGGACTGATACATGCACAATAATAATCCTAAGACTCCAACTGGGACTCTCTCTGTCAATTGCAGAAGGAGCCTCCTGTTGCTTCTCTCTCTCTCTCTCTCCTTCCTTCCTTCCTTCTTTCCTTCCTTCCTTCTTTCCTTCCTTCCTTCCTTCCTTCCTTCCTTCCTTCCTTCCTTGCTTTCTTTCTTTCTTTCTTTCTTTCTTTCTTTCTTTCTTTCTTTCTTTCTTTCTTTCTTTCTTTCTTTCTTTCTCTCTGTCTCGTTCTCTCTCTCTCTCTCCTTCCTTCCTTCCTTCCTTCCTTCCTTCCTTCCTTCCTTCCTTCCTTCCTTCCTTCCTTCCTTCCTTCCTTCCTTCCTTCCTTCCTTCCTTCCTTCCCCCTCTTTCTCTGCCCCCTGTCCCCCCCCATTCCCAATTTTAGGGAAAGCGTTAGGAGGGTTGTAATTCCCCTCTTCCCTCCCTCTAGGATTAAAGCTTGGTCAACTTGCGCCCGATCTCGGCTTCCTGACAGCCCGACCCAGCGGTCTGCAACGTCCCACGATTTCTGCGCGACTCGCGCGGAAGCGCACCCCGAGAGCACCGCAGCCTCCTCCAGCCTGGTTTCTTCTCTGTCTTTCTCCCCCCCCCCCCCCCCCGCCCGCAGCTCCCCGTTTCCTCCTGGCGTACCGGCAGGGTCCTCTGACTGGTCGTTCTTCTGCTCCCAGGGCTGGATCGCTGCCCCATAGCCAGCTGCCGGCTCCGCTTCCCTTGGAGCCAGCTGGACTCTAGGGCTGGGGGCGAGCTGCGCCGCGTCTCATTCCCTCGGCAGCGCATTCCAAATGCGGTCCTGGAGGGTCCCCTTCGCGGGGAGGACGGGGGGAAAGGGAGAAAAGAAAGAAAGAAAAAAAGGAAGGAAGGAAGGAACGGGGGGGGCTTCCTCCGCGGGGGAGGGCAGGATTGATAAATAGATGGGAGTCACTCCCTCCTCCGCCTCTGCTTATGCAAATGTCGCGGGGGCTCCAGCCAATGGCTACCCGGGACGCTCAATTAACAAAGGGGGCGCGGGAGGGGCGCGGGGGTCCCCCCGCGGCGCTCGCAGGGTCGCCCGGCTCCCGGGGGCGAGCAAGCTCCGGCTGGGGGGCGCGCGGCGGCGGCTCCTTTCCCCGGCGGCGGCGGCGGCGGCGGCGGCGGAGCCAATGCCGCGCTCGGATTGCGGCTGCTGGCGTCGAAGCCGCCGACCCTGGACTGGCCGAGCGCCTTCCCTCCGCGCGCCTCGCCGCGGCTGCCGGAGCGCTTCGCAGGGCGGGCGCCCCTCTTTCCCTGCCTCGACGGGCTGGGCGCGGAGCGGCTGGGCGGAAGGCGCGGGATGCGGGCGGGATGCGGGCGGCCGATCTGAGCCCCGTGCGCCAGAAGAGGCGCGGGTGCGCTGGGGCTGAATTCTTCCTGCAGCGGTTCCCCTCCGGGAAAAGCGAGGCAGGGAGGTGTGTGTGTGTGGGGGAAGAAGGCTGGATGTCTGGAGGCTCCGGGTTTTGGAGTGCCATTACCTTCTTTGGAGATGCTGTGTCAACCTCGCAGGCTAGCCTAAAGTCCTGAGATTTCGTGGTGGTCTCCCATCCAAGGGCTGCAGATTGTTTTTGAGGCCCGCTAGCTCAACTACAGAGTGGCATCAGACTCTGGTGACTCAGAATGGGTTCCTGGGAATGACAAGGACTGAGTGGGGGCAGTTTTCTTGCAAGCGGACGCTGTTGGTCAGTGGGATCTTCTTCCAGTCTCTCAGGCTAGCCTGATGCCCTCAGATAGCCACATAGTCTCCCATCCTGGTCCAAACCAAGTTCCATCATCCATAGCCCCAGAGGTCTCCGTGCTGCCGCCTAGCTGGAAAGGACTCCATGGTGTTCACAACTCTTGCTATTATTATTTTTATTTTTTTTAATCCATTGAAATCAGCAGCCCAGTTTCCAGAAGTATTGGAGGAAGCCTGTAATCCTGAAATCATTTTTGCTGTTACCCGGGTAGTTTTGCTGTCTGGAATGAAAAATACCAGTACTAATACTCCTGCCTGGCTCCCTCTTTCAAAGGGGACCTGCCCGAATCCTCTGGTCCTTAAGCCCTTTGTGTGTGTGTGTGCACGTGTGCGTGCCTTCAACACAGTCTCGACTCCTGGCAACTGCCTGGACAAGTCCCTGCAGTTTTCTCGGCAAGATTTTGGAAGTGGTTTGCTATTGCCTCCTTCCTAGGGCTGAGAGAAAGTGACTGGCCCAAGGTCACCCAGCTGGCTTTGTGCCTAAGATGGACTAGAACTCAGAGTCTCCAGATGCCTTAACCACTAGACCAAACTGGCTCTCCCTCCCTCTTAAGCCCTAAGAGCACGATAAAGTTTCACGTTCTTCCAGGGCCCAGCATTTTCCCAATATTTCCCTTTGCGATTCTGAAAGACAGGACTCCGTGACTTGCGGAAGAGATTTAAAGAAGGGAGTTGGTCGTTTTTTGCTTGGTCTCTTATTCCTCTCCCTCCTCTTCCATCTTTGCAGGTGCTAGCAATGAAAGACACACCTGTTGTCTGGGCTGTGCTTGGCTGCAAATGGCCAGCCCGTTTCCTGGCCCTTCCGCAGTCCTGCTCTGATTCCCATAGCTGCCTCGCCTGGGCTAACCGCCCAATTAATGTGCAGCCTTCTGTTGCAGCCGTCTACAGGCATCTGCCTCTGGAGTTGCGAAACGCACGGCTAAGAGAGATGTTACCTTTCTTATTCCCCTTAAGACTACCAGTTCTGGGCTGCAAGAATCCAGATGACCCTCAAGGGGATCAAAGGGCTATAGTAAATTTGGTAGACCTCAACCACTTCCACTTTTCCATCATAGGCCATTCCATCAAGTTTCAGCATCGTTCTCCCACCCCACCCCCATCAGCGTAGGAGGCTGATCACAGACAGAACCTTATTTGTGGGTGCTGGAATGTGTTTGCAGAGTCCTCTTTTGGTGCCTGATTTCCATAGATAGAATAGGAGGCAGAGTAACCTTAACCTGTCCCCATCACAAGGGGTATGTGGTTCTTTGGGGCTTTGTGTCATTCTAACTTTCCTATCCTAGGATCTGCAGCCCTCGCTGCTGGGATTTCTCGCCTGCCGTCCTCCCACAAATACATTCGTTCTGCTGAGGCGTTTGAACTAGTAGCAATATTTGTTGGGAGTACCCAAACTAACATTCTTTTCCCAGGCAAAGTAATGGTCCAACTGACTCGCAGAATAAAAGTAAAGACTCCCTTGAGCTGAATTTGATGTACACCAGCTCGTGTTGTTTTCTTAGCAGCAACACAGAACTGGTTTGCATCATTCCAGATTTTATTTTTCAGTACTTCTTGTCTTTTCTACAGTCCTGCTTAGTTGTTTTAGAAATCAGCCCTAGATTATGGCACATGCGACAATGCTTCACAAAGACAGAGAGCCCAAAACAAGAACAGTAGCTATTAGACACAACGTACACAGCAAATACAGTACACGTGGCTTTCTCCACACCAACCTGGAAGAAAACGGCAGTTGCTTCGAGACACTGACAGCAAATCTGAAGCATTGCACTGGACAAATAACAGATACAATATATATTGTCCATTGTATAAATCTATTTAAAATCCAGTTAACACATTTCATAAGGAGTCTTTCAAATCCTGAGGTGGCTCCCTTGCTAATCTAACCTCTTGGGTGCCTTATGCTTTTTAAACTTTTTAATAATGACTGTTTTTTTGACATGTTTATTGTTTTGTATCTTTTATGGCTGCCCATCGCACAAGAAGTGACTCTGGGCGGTTTACAACAAAGAAATAAAACAATAAACATGTCAAAAAACAATCATTATTAAAAAGTTTAAAAAGCATAAGGCACCATTGATAGATAGATAGATAGATAGATAGATAGATAGATAGATAGATAGATAGATAGATAGATAGATAGATGGATGGATGGATGGATGGATGGATGGATGGATGGATAGATAGATAGATAGATAGATAGATAGATAGATAGATAGATAGATAGATAGATAGATAGATAGATGTAAATCCACCCTGGCTAACTAGCAAAGGAAAACATCTCACTGAAAAGAAAAGCAGCTTCTTCCATTAATGAGAACAGTTATCACAAAAACATCAATATATAGTTAACATAAGGCTAGGCTAGATGTAATCTGGCTTGCCCATGCAGCTTATTAAGTAAAAATCAATTCCCCAAAGGCAAACTCCTTGACAAACATCATGTCTAGACTAGCTTTTGACAAACTGTTCACTGACAAACACATATCACTATAATAGCTGCCAGCCAAAAATACAATAATATCAAAATGTTGCAACTGTAAACAGATTGAGCGAAATCTATAAGAGTTATTGTTTGCAAACGGGCCCAGCTCAGACCTGGCTCCGATTAAGAATGGTGGAGAAGGAAAGCGACTCAACGTTGGCCTGTAAACAAGGGTCCAAAATAGTCCCAATGTCATGATGGTAAAAATCAGGTGTACTAAAGAAGAAACAGAGCATGTGTTTGCATGATTTTTACCTGCAATTTTCTCCATAATTAAATTAAAGCTTCTTAGCCTTGAGCAAGCTCGCATTCCTTTGCTCTGAGGTTGCAATTGGACCCCACAGATTTCCTGTGCCCTGAATTAACCTATTTTGGGGCTTATCCAATGCTCTGAAGCATACGCTAATCATCTAGAAAGGGAACATAGGCCACATTGTTGGGCAAAACTTTCATGGACCGTGGCTGTATGCCCACGAGGAAATGTCATTTCGTTTCATTTCGTTTTTTGGTTTTTGGTTTTGTACCTGTACCGGTTTTAATGTTACTTTGTTGATAATGTTGGGTTGTTTTAATATCTCCCTCATTCCTATTAGGATCAGTGTACAAAAATGTGATCAACCAAGCGACCTATTAGATCAGGTTTGGAGGACTTGGGAACCTGAAGAAAGTAACCAAAAATACAACTAACCAAGATTGACATACTCTCTGAATGCAACTGGCAGCTCTTTAGCTGACTTAGCTAAGTGTGTTGTGTGAACAACAAATTTTCTATACACTTTCTGACTCCTTGTCTCAACAGGGGTGGTGCTTGGTTGCTCCTGTGTCTCTTTTGGACCAGGATCCCCCTGCCAATAAATTGTGTGGTTCCAGAGAACCGTAGAAAGTGGCTTTCACTAGAGGTGATGCATCATCTCCCTTGAGTGTGGCTGAACTCCTAGTGTGGCTTCTTGGTGACCCTCCATTCAGGAACTCATGAGACCTGTTCTATGAAAAACGTGCAAGTTGTGACAACATGCAATACAAGAGTAGGGGTGGTAGAGAAGCATTATACCTGCATCATCGTCCAGTCAGACCCAATCTGCTTTCTCTATGGCTTCATTTATTGAATTAAGCAAAGACACTCTCAAGGCCATATCTGTGTGGTGCTGAACTGCACTTGAGCTGGAGATGATGTTTATTAGAAGTAAATCTTAGGAAGGAGCAGGAGAACTTAGTTCAGTGACAAGGGAAGAAAGACTTCACAGTATTTTTAGTACTTCAAGTAGCTGTTGCATGTTACTATAGCCTAGCAATGAACAACTTGTGACTCTCTAAATACTGCTTCCCTCAGTGCTGATCATGTTGGCTGAATGCTGTGGGTTGAGCGTCATCTGTAAGGCTGCAAGTTGTCTACCTCTATTGTGGAAGATCAGCTCAACTTCTGGCCTATCACCAACATTGCTTACCAGACATGCCAAGCAGAGTAATAGCAGCATGAAATATAAATGACCTAATTTTGTTTTCCATGGCTGTCAAGTATATTTTAGGATGCTGTTGTAGTTTAGTACAGTCTGAAGTTCAGTGGAAATGCTTATACCTTTCAGCACAGTACGCCTGGAAATTGTCAACCCATGTTAAACATTGTGAAAGGTCATCTCTGTCCGCTTTATGTTAATTTAACCCTGTTTATCACTAAAATATTAATGTGAAATTTCACCATGGATCTGGTCAGGAACATTTGCTATGTGGGGAGGTAGTTGGCAGGATGGTGCAAGAGGGTATTAGTATTTTGATCATTTAGGACCGATTGTGTGCATTGACATAATGTGAGCAGAAAAGGACATAGTTCATTTCTCTCCTTCCAAGAAAGGGGGACCAGGAAACCTTTATCATAAAGTATAACTAAGCCTTGGTAATGTGTGATGTTAGCACTTTTATGAAATTTTTTTAAAGTCTGATCAAAACCTTTCCATTACATTGGAGGGCAAATGTGTGCCAAATGAAAATGAGTTAATTCTGTAAGATTTCCGTTCTGCTCCTTATCAAGTTAATGGAGGGTGATGCTGCTTCTGTGAGACTGCTATTTTATATATGTACACATTGCCTGCACGTGTCAGAAGCTCATGAATATGGAAATGTTTGTGAATAAGGCTTTCATTGACATTAATCCCTGACTTTAGAGTTGCAATTGTAACCTCTGGAGGCAACAAATCAGATTTTCATGAACAGACTTTCATTAGCTATGAGATACTCAATTTTTAAAAAGTGCCTTTTGTTGGTTTTTAAACTCACACAGACATTCAATGTGACTGTTAGATCTTACTGGTGAACTAGCTAAAAAAAGCATTATTAAGAATGGACAACATTTAGAACAGTGGTTAAGTGCCTATCTAAGTTTAACCTTTGGTAACTGTGGATGGATGGACATTTCATATCAACCCTCTGACTGTCCTCCAGATGAGTGGACTTCAGCTCCAAGAATTGTCAACTGGGGAATTTGGGGAGATGGCCTAGAGAGCATCCAAGTTGGTGGAAGCTGCTCTACTAGGCTACCAAGTTGAGCTGGAGTCCTGTCAGCCCTCCGAGGTAGTCCAGACAAGAAGCACACCCAGAAGAACTAGCTGTACTTTATTGCAAAGTTACATTAACAGAATCTTGCAAGTCTGAGAGTACATTCTCTTACAGCCCAGCAAACTAGGGAGTGTCCCTGCTGAGATGTTTGTCATGCGCCCATTGCTTCTGCAGACTCAGCTGCCTCTTATCTGACTATTCAGCTGCGGCTCTTCCCTCCTCTCCCAAGGCCATTCCCACATACCATTACAACTCCTGATCTATCCCCACAAAGACAAATACATTAGGGCGTTGGAACGTGTTATTGGAATGTCCCAACAGAATGGCAGAAGGCAATGCACCCAGGCTGAAGCCCTGTGGAAATTTTATGACTGTAATACATACTCAGTCAAAAAACAATGGAGAGGTAGGAGGCTTCACACACCCACTGAAAAGACACCATGGACGGTGAGGCTGGGAATCAGAGTTGGGTTCATTTGAAGTTCTGTGTCCCAAATATAGGGCCGGCTCTAGACATTTTGGCGCTGTAGCCAAAGTCATATTCGGGCCTATGCACATGGGAACAATTCTATAAAATTGTATTTAATCCTCAAGTGGGCGCACTAGCACACGGAGTACACTGTTACCGCTTTTCCAGATATAACTTCGATAAGCTGATAATCACACGACTTGCTTGCCCAGTACCTTCCTATCAGATCTTTATCTTGCTTCAATAATACTATCAGCTGTAATAATAATTTCTTTTTTGAGACTTGCAACGCCTGGTTAATGTACTGTTCACTACCACTCAATTGACTTTGTGGGTGTTTTTGAAAAGTGTAGAAAGAAAAAGTTCTAAAGCAAGGAGGAAAGACGATCAGATTTTATGCTCGTGTATTTCGTAAGTCTTTTCAATTTTGGTGCCCCTTAAAATTTGGCGCCATAGGCGACTCCCTCCATTGCCTAGGCCTAGAATTGGCCCTGCCAAATACATGGCTTAAGGTTTTGGTTTTGCTTAGGTTCCAAGCCAAATGTGGGCATTGACACTCTGAGGAACCACTAGATGGCAGCAACGTCTGAGAGTTTTTTGTATGTCTTTAGCGCCATCTTGTGGTCAGTGCTTGCAGCCCTGATCTATTCCAAGCTCAGAGAAGATGGGCCATGCATTGCTAATTGCCAAGAAGCAAATGGGCTAAATTAAGTCCCCTTTTCCCTTCACAGGTGAATCAGAGAAGAAAATACTTGTAGTAATGATGTGTTTGTATTGCACAGTATATTAAGTACTGCCTATTCCTCCCCTCATGACTCTTCTACTACTTTTAGCCTCATGTGCGCGTACTTGAGATATTCTTCATTTGTTTGCGTTAATATGTAGGTTATATCAAAGTGTTTCTCTTCTCAGCCTATAGATCTTTACTCATAAGCATGTTATACCATTCAGTTATAACTAAAGGAGTGGCACTGGAAAAGAACCGTGGCTGAGTTTTGCAAATCTATCAGCAATCATTTGGTGGTGTAACTTGGGTGACAAACCCGGGAAGGAGCAAAACACATGCTAGAGATCCTAGGACAAAGAAAGGTTCTACATTCACCAATCCACCATGATCTCCCCTCCACACTACAAAATTAGAGTAGCCAAACCTAGACATCCTTGCTCAGCACAATCTCCTACTGATCAAAACATTTTCCTAATCAGTTACTAAATAAAATCAGCGTTGGGAGTTAGGCCAAATTGCTTATTTCATTTGAAAAAGTGACTGGGTTCCAAGATAATCTACGCAATTCTTCCAATGATTTGGGAGAGGACCACAGGTCTTTCTCATCTCTTTCCACAGACAGGATGAAAAAAGTGGACCTTGGCTCTGGTCCACCCCATTTTTGTGTTTAGTGACATCTCCCCACAGAGATGGGATCAGGGAACCATTCAGCTCCCACTTTCCCTGGGGGCCTGAGCTGAACTTGAGAAGATGTAATGATGCTAGCCAGAGTACATGAACACATAAAACAGTGTCCTATTAAATTAGGAGGTCTACTCTTGACCTGAACTGAAAGAGCCTCCCCCAAAGGTCTTTCCTATTTATTGATTTTTATTACTGTTTCAGTATACCCAAACCTTAACAGAAGTTTTCTAAGAGTTCCAAAAGAAGAGCAAAATAACAATGTATGTAGTAAAAAATACCTTATGCTATTACAACAAAGCCTTTTTTAACAGTTCCTAAGGGAACCGCTTTAGGGCTTTCTACATACAGAGTATATGTTATGCCATTAAGTTATGGTGCCTCCACACAAATAGCTAAACGAGGAGGTAAGCATGACTTCAGGGTGTTTTGATAGGAGTCAAGAAGTGCTATGTGGCCTGGCCTGACCTGACGTGACCTATGGGCTTGTGCAACCCTAACCCTAACCCTAACCCTGCAGTCCTTCAAAGAGTTATATGGAGATGTTCAAGTGAAGACTCTTTATTTGATATCCCTTGAGGCACCAGCCCTAAGACATTAACAGACAGATGTTTGGCACAGAGAAGAATCATATGTGCTTGATTCTTTTCATTTGAAGAAAGAAATTGGCAGAGTTAGCCTCACATGTTGCTCCTTGGAGCACCAGGTAAAACATCACTGGCACATCAGTTCCACTGACCTAAACTGCTAATTCAAGATTCGTGATAAAAACAGCATCCTGCTTCAACAGAAGCCACGAAGCACAAGTCATCATCACTTGGTTGTTGCTCTGCAACTGCTTCTGTCCTCATTGCTGCCCTGAGGCAGCCTCCTCACTATATCTCATAGCTTTATAAGGAGTCATATTTTACCAAAGCATGGTTATCTGAAAAGCTGAAATGAAGTCCTTAAGTGAATAAATTAATTTTCAGGCTACACTGAGATTATCGTTTGTCTGTGCATGTGTGAAATTCAAATATAGCCTCTATTTCTTTTATTTACTTGTTGGATATATAGCTTTTGTACCCCAAATGCTCAAGGAGACTTATGGAATCTACCTTCATTTTGTCCTAATTTGTGAATCAAGTTAGGGGGAGTGTGAGTAACAGGCCCAAATTTGCTCAGTGAGTTTCCATGGCTGATGGGAAATCTGGACCTGGGTCTCTTCAGTTTAACCCAGGACCCTGAGCCCTAAGACACCACACTGGCTCCATAGACTTTGACACTATGTTGCTGACTAGTTTGAATCTCTTAGACCCAAACTTCTCTGATATCATCTAAAAGTGAAGTTCAGAAGATTAAAAATAAGTCCACTTTTACACAATATTCTTATCCCAGTATAGTTCTGATGCTTCCAAGTAGATCTACTTCAGGAGAGAGGAAAAAAAAAAACTTTTCACTTATTTATTCTCTGATTGAAGATCGATAATTTTGCAGCTCCTACTGTGTTATAAAGCTTCAGTTATGATTCCCCCCAACTCTTTTGTGTTCTTCTGAGATCAATGCTCTATCAGTAAATTTGAGTAGAGAATATCTTCACCACCACTGTGGCGATGTAACCTCTCATCTTCATAATTCCCAGTGCACTGTGTTACTTGCTCTGAAGAATTAGGTAGTTTAAAATCAACATGCTACTACCAGTGAGCTTATTTTGAACTGTTTAGCATGATGCAATTATAATTCTCTAGGCTAAGGTTTCACTTGCATGTCATGTGATCAGACCCCAGCTACAGCTTGGCTAATTTTCTCTTGGTTGTCTAACCTAGTGCTTTATTGGATTTTCTTTCAATTTTCTTTCACATTTTTGAGATCCGTGAGTGGTAGAGGGGGAAAAAAAATACACTAAACCTTGAGATAGCAGAAGACATTTCAGAGAATTGGGCTTGGATAGCCTTGCTCATGAAATCTTTAAATAAAACTTCACTAACCAGGATCAGCTCATAAAAGCTTATGCCTTTTAATAAAACGTGTTAATCTGAAAAAGGTGCTACTAGTCTTCTGATTTTTTGCCACTATAGACCAACACAGCTCTCCTCCTATCTGATCAGTTTGTATTCTTTCTATGGAAATCAGGCATAGAAATGGTTATCTGGCCAGAAGGAAGTCAGAAGACTTATGAGATGAAGAAACTCAAGTATTAATTGATGTGTGTGTGTCTGTGTGTGTGTGTGTGTGAGAGAGAGAGATTTTAAGAATTAAAAATGGAGGGCATTTTAATTATTTTATTCGTAAAGTAAACAGTCCACACTCAAAATTTGCTTTTTCCCCACTCAGAAAATGCACATTTTTGTTCTCTTTGAAAATGGAACATTAATCTGCACATAAAGATACTTACGTCAGTGTCGTCCTTCTATCCTTCCTTTGAAAAAGGAGAAAAAGATGCTTGATTTGCATTTTAATGTGGATTTACTCAATTGGCAGTTCTTGAACATGCCATATATGTGAACTGAAACACCATTATCAATCTTTACACATCTCCAAATTTTGCAGTTCAGTGTTCCTATCAGAAGTATGCATCCCAACTGCATACAATAGAGGAAGTGTGTACAGAAACAGACACCTTAAGGGGAAGTACACCAAAAATGTGTGTGTATCTGTTTTAAAAAATAGAATTCCATGTTATTGTTTGAAACAGAAAAAAAATATAATTATGCATTTTACTACATTCTGTATTTGTAAATTATTTTTAAATGCATGCTAAACTGCGTATACTGGAGGTAGTTCACATACCCTGGAGTTTCAGAAGTCAATGCAAGAGAAACACAGATGTGCGTATGAGATATACTGCCAGCTACATATTATAAAAGATTAGAAAGCCATTTTTTCAGGGCAAACCGAAGAGCTGACTTTAAACACATAGCTTATTTGGGAGGATTGTCTACTAAGTAAACTGCCACAGCATGTATTGAAGAATTGAAGTCAAACGTAGCCAGTCTTCTCTAGGCCAGATTCAACCCCCACATTTATTTTCAGGTTCTTTAATAACTTTTATATTAAATCCAAGTCCCCTGTTGTAGTGTGGGTGTCTCCAAAAAGCTTCTGATTTATTGCTGAGGCCAGGAATCAGAGATGATGTCGATAATGTTGATATGATGCGTCTTCTAATTAATGCCATTCTGGTGGCGGCGGTGGTGGCAGCAACGCTTTGATTGGCAGGCAGCTGGAGAAAGGAGAAGGGGGCAAAGAAAGAATCTCTTCCTGCTTAGGCACAAATAAGCTGCTGTTTCAAGCATCAAATTGAACTCTTTTGTCTCCTTGGGTTATGCAATTTTTACCGAACTCTAGCTGAATGGAGAAAAATCTTTCTGTGTGCTCATTAGAAGTTGACAGCGACTTGATGGCGCATAATCAGTCAATCAAAGTAGCTGAATATCTCCCTCCTGCTATCTGCAGGATTGGTGGTGCCCAGTAGTAGAGGAGACTAGCAAATCCTTCTTTGCCAAGCTTACATAGCAGGGGATTAAATGTAATACTTTCTACTTGTTGCTAGACTCTCTAACTGAAGACCCCTCGTGCTCTGCTGAAGCCATTCATGTGGATGTAAATTCAAGCATCATAAGAGATGCTTCAGGAAGCATCAACATCTATCCGTAATGTGAGGTGGCACTTGAAGATGCAGCGACACAAGGATTTTGGTTGTAAATGCTCTATCTATCTATCTACAGTATCTATCTATCTATCTATCTATCTATCTATCTATCTATCTATCTATCTATCTATCAATCAAATATATATAATTTATGCCTTAGGATTGAGCCTCCCTCCTTTTGGCCAGCTAGGTGGCTGTGACTTTGGCCGATTTTAGAAAGTTCCATAGGTTTAGACCTAGTTAGTAGTTGGATAAGAGACTACCAGGGCTCTGGACTAGACTGGAAGAAGACTGTGGCCAACCATGTTTGTATTTTGCATGAAGGTGTCTGTGAAAATACCACAAGTCAAACTTGACTCAAGGGAGACTTTACCTCCCCAAGTTAACCCCTACAGCCTCCTCCACACAATAACTTTTATGCAGTTATTCTTCTTCTGTGTATCCATTTTTTAACTTCTTCAGATCATTCATCTTGCCATGCTGTGTCTTCTTATTTTATGTAGCTATTACTTATATCTTCCAACTCCACCCCTCATTAATTACTTGGGCATTTTAGGAGCTCTGAGATGCCTGTCAGCAGGGCATCCATCATTCTGTTCATTCATCCATCTTTTGTGAAGAACTCATCTACGCTCCATTTCTCTTGCTTTCAAGCTTTTTTCCCCAAGATGTATATTTCCTTCCATCCAAACCTAGCCTTCCCATTACTATTAATAGTCATAATGCTTACCATGCATTTCAATAATTTTGTCTAAATCTGGAATATTGTACTTCCTATGTATTGATTCTAAAAATTCTATTAAAATTAAAATAATAATGAGCAGAGACATGCAGATTTATATGTACATTCTAAAGTAGACATTTCATTTTAATAAGTTTTCAGTGAGAAGGCAAAGAAAAAGATGAATGTGTTTAGAGTAAAATCTATCAAGCTTTTTGCTAGATCTAAAATTTCCAGTGAAAAATTATAATTAACAAGGTAAGTATTATATGTTGGTAATACTTGCCTGAAAACATTAATAAGAAAATATGCTCACAGTTCAGTTGCAATGTTCCTGCTGGTTTATTCCTCTTTTATAACCAGGAATCATGCAGAGTGTCATTTTATCTCTTGATTTAGATCACTCAGCAGGTGCGAAACAATTTCTCCATGGTTCATCCAGTCATTTACAAAAATAAATAACATAAAAATAATCTTTTTTTAAAAAAAAAAACAGCACATTTTATTGTTGTTTTCTCAAAATGTATCCTTTTCCTCAGATCTTAATTTGAGAAAATTTCAGTTTTTTCCTTCTGTGGTTTGGGCGAGGCGGAAAACAATTGGCCTATCAAACATGGCTTGGTTTAAAATTCTAGGCAAAAGGAATTTAATGGAAATCCTGCTGCATGAACCGAACTTACAGCAGCCCCTGTAACCCTATCAGCTGTGGTAGCCTTCAAAATGTTTGGTGCCTACTTGTCGGTCACTGGATGTGTTTACAGGCTTTAGATGTTGGTTTTAACAAATGTTGCTTAACAATAAAAAGTTGGCTTTGCTTTTTTAATATCTTGTTTATTATCTTGTCATAATTAAGAGAGATTTCCACTCTCCTGCTTCTTTAGATGGAAACCCAACAGCTTCCAACATAGTTTAAAATGAAAATGTAATAATGATGTCAATTTGTAGTTGATATTGACAACAAAAGACCGGCTGATATGTTAGAGGAGAGGGTAGAAAACTTCATAGTAGAAAAACCAGCAGAATAAACATCCAGTACAAAAGGAAAGATATGGTGGTTTTAATTTGGCTCCCGAACAGATCCACCGTTGGGGTTCCTCTAGGAGTAGTTAAGTTAGATGTATTAAGAGACACGCAACAGCTCTTTATCACAACCACCGCATCCTACAACTTAAATCTTCAACCTGGATGGGCTGGAAGCAGAACACAGAGGTACAGCACATTATGCCGTGAGGAAGCTAACCAAGAGTCGGGTTTAGCATCACATGTGCATGTAGCTGCTAGGTTTTTAATTTATCTGTTTCAGGACATTGTGTAAAACAGATCCATGTGTTACTGTTCAGGGTACCATAAAAAGATGTCTAAAGTCAATAACTGACTGCATATGTAGAATCACTTTCTCTTAATCACCATCGTTCAATGATGGCATTTACAGTATATATTTAAAAGCTCTGCAGCCTCCCACTCAAAAATGCCCAACCTGCATGGTTGACAAAGTCTTTTAAAACAAATAAAATCTGCATCTCAACCCATTTGCATTCAGGAAGGAGGCAGAGTTGAAAATCTAGTGACGTCAGTGTAAAATTAACTTAAAATGTGCCTGAAACGAATATAAATCAGCTGCTAAGAGGATCATAAAAGGAATTGCCTCCACTGAAACCTGGACTAAATTAAATTGTGTTTACCTGTCACTGTGGGGTCCCATTTGGATCTTCTGCCTGAGGCACCAAAATGTTTTGGGCTATCTCTGAGCACCGCATATGTGGGGAGAATGAATGACTTGTTCGTGACAGAATCTAATAATACATCATTCGTTGCAGAATCAATAGCATCAAATCACCGTACTTCAGAGCTAGTCCGGGAGACAGACAGGGACATGCAGGCATAAGCCTTTCCATCTGCTGGCATTAAAATCAAAGAGGACTTTCAGCAGTTTGAGAAATGAATGAGAAATCCAAGTATGTTTGGCAACAGGGGAAAGAGAAACAGGAGCAGGAAATTCATCCCCATCAAAGCAGCCTCTTCTGACATTTTTGTTCAACATCCTTTTTTATTGTGTATTTGTGAAGGTTCTCCCAGAGGTCTTATTTTCTATCCACTCTTTAGAAGCTGTGCCTCTTCCTCTTTCGCCATTAATTAACATTTTAGTCAATAACAGTATAACATGGTACATGTGCACATCCAGTATTTTGAGATGAAAGGAAGTCAAAATTGAAAACCAAGCTGCAGTTGTTCCATTTGTCAAGGCCAGCAGTAGAGGGAGGAGCCAAGAACTATCTCAGTAGCTGTCCGTGCCATGCTTGGCAGAAAAAGGACTGGGTTATTCAGGTCTCTGCATAATGAGTGGCAAAGAGATAAAAACAAAGTCTTTTTTCAGTTGAGCATGACTGCTAGTGAATTCATAGAGATGTCTGTGTAGTTTTCTTGACAATGGTATGGAAGTGGTTTGCTACTGTTTTTGTACTGGATGTTTCCCCCCACTCCCCCCAACTTCCCAATCTAGATTATAGCCGGTAGCCTCCTATTCAAGTAACAACCTTGTCTGACCTGGGATCATATTTTTGAGATCAGCCAAGGTTGCTTAGGGATTGCCATTAGATGAGTCTTATCCTTATTAGATAGATTGCCTTCAACTCAGTAGTTTGAGAAATGAATGAGAAATCCAAGTATGTTTGGCAACAGGGGAAAGAGAAACAGGAGCAGGAAATTCATCCCCATCAAAGCAGCCATCTTCTGACATTTTGTTCAACAAGGTTGAAGGGGTCAACTCTTGACTCCTGGCGACTGCCTGGACAAGTCCCTGCAGTTTTCTTGGCAAGATTTCAGAAGTGGTTTGCCATTGCCTCCTTCCTAGGGCTGAGAAAGAATGACTGGCCCAAGGTCACCCAGCTGGCTTTGTGCCTGAGGCAGGACTATTTATTTATTCACTTCAAACATTAATATAGCTCCCCATTTTGTACCAAATTCTGGGTGGCTTACAACCAAGAGATAAAATAACATCTATTGATGTCAGTCCCAATCCAAGAACAACAGGGAAACAGTTCATCCAAATTCAGTTTTTATTGTTTACACCATATAGACAGAATCTTGCCAGATTAAATCTGTACTACTTCAGCTAGGGGATATACCCTGGGAGATTCTAGGTGGCTATTCTACACCTCTTATGCTTCCCATGCTCCTGCTCCAGTCATATTGTCTCTTGTCTCTCTGCCCTTCCCGGAATGCACTCCATCCTTCCTGAGAACCTTGCTCTCTACTGCAAGCCACCACAATTTACAATAAAAAAAATTTACACCCCCCCCCCCAGGGGTTAAAACCCAAGGGCCTAGTGCCATAGCTATACTTCTTTGCAGCATACAACAAGTACATTTCACAATGTCACCTTATCCAGCACTTGGGGGAAAAGCCAGGTCTGAAGAGCTTTTCATAAGGTTAAAAGGGTGAGGGCCTACCAAACTTCAGGGGGAAGGGTGTTCCAAAGTGCAGGGCACACTTCCTTGGTCCCATAAGGTGGCAACATTTAATTGAGAGGATTGAACCATATCCAATCTGGTAGAACTCATATTCTCCTGCTTTCTAGCCTGTTGCCTTAACTACTATACCAGACTGGCTCTCTTATCCTTATTACATCTGAGAAAATACATTGTTTAGATTGCACACACCTGAACAACTTGTCTGCTCAGTACTCCACCTAGCTAGGTGAGTTGCAAAGAACTACAGCATAATTTTGTCCAACTGTGTTTGAATGTATGTGATGCTAATTCCAACCATGGCTCTATTTTGCTTGATATTTTCTTGTCTGGCTGATAGTGGCTTTTGGCATGTTTAACAAGGTCATGCCTAGCCCTGCTACCTTGGATTTTGTTTGTTTATTTGTTTGCTTTTGGTTAAAGATGACAGAGATTGTGTCCCCACAATTTTTGGGCTTGAAAAACACTTTTGAGAAAATGGCAGCCTCTATTTTGCAGTGTCCTCCTGGAATTGTACGGCTAAGAATCACCAACCTGGAGACTGCCCATTTCTCAGTTACTGAAACAATTGATGCATTTATTTATGGAATTTATAAGATACCCCAGTCTGCATTGACTCTGGGCAGCTTACATAATAGAACATAAAAACAGAAGATTAAAACAAGAATTCCATTGCGAAAGAGAGAAAGTCTGAGGAAAAAGCTAATGAGTGTTCAAAAGAACAAAACATCACACGAGGATCCATCACCCACTTTAACCTAGGGCCTGGGAACAGACCCAGGTTTTAAGGGCTTATTTAAATAGGGCCAGGTTAGGAGCTGTATGAATCTCAGGGGGAATAGTCTCCCAAGGCAGGCGTTATGATGGAGAAGGCCACCAGATGACATTATTGAATCGATGGGACCTGGAGCATGACAGCCTTGTCAGAATGTGTGGGCAGGCACATCAAATAACCAACTGGGAACCATTGGCATTGCAGGACTACAGATTTCAAGAGGGACATTTATTAATGTGATTTATAAAATAAAGTAAGCCATTTTTGGCTGATAGTGCTTCAGGTTAAGGACATATTTATTTTAGAGGGTTCTATGTGTTCCAATGATTATTCTGTGTGTATGTGTGTTTATAACAACATTTTGATATCTATTAGAGTTGGGTAGCTAATAAATTTAAACAAACAAACAAATAATAATTGCATTGATTCCTCTGTCAACAATACTGAACAAGTCAGGCCATGGCTGTCAAACATCAAAAACATCTGCCAGGCTATCCTACCTCCTTTACATGGAACTGTAGCTGTACAGAAAAACTCTATCTGAAATAAAATTGCTGCTCAACACTGTTCAAATATGCAGCCAAGATATTGCAATGGAGTTTGGCTGGACAAATGTGCCACCCTTACCATCAACACGGGAAAACAGTAAAAACTGAAGGAATCAAAATGCCCAATGGAAATAACATCAAGAGTCTGCATGAAGAAGATCACTACAAATACTTGAGCATCCTTCAGGCCGACAACATCAAGCACACTGAACTCAAGAAGAAGGTTAGTAGTGAATACATCAGAAGAGTGAAGAAGATCTTAAAGTCCAAACTCAGTGGCGGAAATACCATCAGGGCAATTAACACCTGGGCAATTCCAGTCATTAGATATACAGCTGGAATAGTGAGCTGGACTGGAGCAGAACCAGAAGCCCTGGACAGGAAGACCAGCAAAGTAATGACAGTGAATCATGCCCTTCATCCATGCAGCAACGTTGACAGATTCCACTTACCAAGCAGCATAGGAGGGCATGGGATGTTACAAGTACACCAGACAGTTGAAGAAGAAAAAAGGGCATTGAAAGAGCATCTGAAGGACAGTGAAGAAGATGCACTGAAGCTAGTACACCATGAAGGCTTACTGAACACCAAAGAGACCAAACTGGCCTGTAAGAAAGACCAAATGAAGCATAGAAAAGAGACATGGCAAGGCAAAGTATTACATGGTCAGTACACAAAAAACTACCAGGCAAAGCAGATAAGCAATGGTTAAGAGCAGGAAAGTTGAAGAAAGAGACAGAGGGGCTAATTCTGGCTACACAGGACCAAGCCTTAAGAACAAATGCATATAAAGCCAGAATTGAGAAGACAGCAACAGACAGCAAATGCCGCCTCTGCAAAGAAGCTGAAGAAACAGTGGACCACCTAGTCAGCTGCTGCAAGAAGATCACACTGAGTGTCTACAAACAATGGCATGACAAAATACCAACAATGGTGTATTGGAATATCTGCCAGAAATACCATTTGCCTGCAAGCAAATACTGGTGGGACCACAAAACAGGCAAAGTAATTGAAAATCGAGAAGCTAAAGTGTTCTGGGACTTTAGAATTCAGACAGACAAGCACTTGCCACATAACATCCCAGACTTAACAACTGTTGATAAGAAAGACAAAAAGTCTGGATAGTGGACATTGGACCTGGAGACAGCAGAATGAAAGAGAAAGAACTGGAGAAAATCACAAAATATAAAGACCTGCAAATAGAAGTAGAATGACTGTGGCAAAAGAAAGCAAAGATAGCACCAATAGTTATAGGCACCTTGGGTGCAATCCCAAAACATCTGGAACACCACTTGAAGACCATTGGCATTGCCAAAATCAGTCAATTGCAAAAGGGAGCTTGATTGGAACAGCTGACATCCTGTGATGATACCTTTAACACCCTCAAACTACATCTGCTTACCAGTCTAAACATCTGGCTGACTGTGCGACCAACAATAATTTTGAAAGTAGCACAACGCTCAATTTTTTCTCCTTCTCTTCTGTTCTTTTCTACTCAAATGTATTTATGCTTTTTTCATGTGTCATTTATTGCCATGGTCATTTAGTCCCTTGAGTGCTATTTCGATATGCTCTCAAATTGACATATTTAGCATATATGCCCCTTTCCTAAAATAGCTTTTCAGTGTTTAAAACCCCAGCTAATTGTTTTTGAGAAATTAATTGTATGAAAACTGAAATATGGTAGGTTTGTGACTGCCCCTTTGCCACACTTCTTGTTTTTAAAAGCTTTGTGTTCATTTTAGATTTAAAAAAATAATGGCCAAATGTGACTTTTCTCCCTAAGAAAGTGATTGCTTTTGCCTATCTATGTATAAGTTAGCTATGAGGTAGCCTGCATCTTTTTCACTGTCTGAAAAAACTTGGGTAATAATGTCAATTTATTTAAATGTAAACACATAATTACTTTAGAGCTAAAAAAGGAAAGATTAAACAAGTATCACTTTTTTTTTTGTTGGCTGAGAACCTGATCACATACCATTAGTGCAAATGTTGCAAATATTTTTCAAGGGAGAGTCTTCATATTGCCAAGTGTTGTGCTATTTAAAGTAAATTAGACATCATTCAAAAGGTAGACATGAAGGATTAGATATTAAGAATTTAGAACAAGTTACTGTATCTGATTTCGTTGGCAAAAGTGCATGTCCTATTGTTTGCTTATAGCTAAGCATGTATGAGAGAGTCCTTTTTCTTCCCCATGTGGAACTGTTTATAATAGTGAATACAGAATTCTAGATAAGCTCCATGTTTTGATCAATTTGGAAAATTGGACCTCAAAATCTCTTTATTTTGAACAGTGGGTAGTTATTTCTTTATTTAAACATTCAACTCTGGTTGAAAGCATTGCAGAACAGCATTCTTTATGAAATGCCAAGAGGAAGAGGGTGCATGAAATTTCAGGGACAAGGAATGTCAGAGTACAGGGGCCACTATTAGTTCAGGTCCCCAAACTCATGTAGTATGCTCTAAGAATAGTCCCTTTTTCAATGTTAGTAGATAGGCAGATTCAACTTTCGCATGGCAGAATAAATGATAAGGAATATATCATCAGAAATAGACAGTGCAAGTAGCTCTGGACAGAAACCTTGTGATATGCATACAAATATTACAGGAAGCTTTTAGAAGGTGATATTTTCCCCCTTCAGTCCCTTTTTGGGTGCCATAGGTCAAGATCTAGGAGGGGGACCTTTGTGGAGAGGAAGGTGTTCCAGCAGCTCTTTTCTCAGATGGAAGCAGCAGGATGGGCTTGCAAACATCTGCTTCCAGAGAATAGATTCAACTCTCGTGCTTTATGAATGGAGTGTTTACAAGCAGCCCTTCTGGAATGAATGTAAGCATCATCTCTCTGACAAAGATAGGAAGTAAAATGTAGCCTATCTTTGGTGGTAAAACATAGCCAATCTTGCAAGGTTGGACCCAGTTAATACCTAGGTGGAGACTGATCGTTAGGAAATTGTGGGGCTACAGGCTAGATTGTGAAGTGAAAAAAAGTTCCAGACATCCCATGAAGTCACCAGGAGTTGAGTTTGATTTGAAGGTGGAATTGCTTTTTTACTCCTTTCATCATGTTTCAGTCTGGGAACACATAGAAGACAGCTACTGGAAGTTTCACCCTTATAGACTTGATATCCACTATATCTTCTAGACTTAGAAAAGCTGTGATGGGCTTTAATGACTGAAGCAATTAAAAACATGGTAGAATATATTTTACCCTTTATTTAGAACTATTAGAAATATTCTTAACTTAAGGGAATCATTCATAAGAAAGATATTGCTATTTTCAAGTTCTTGAAAATTGGAAAACTTTCTTCAGAGGATGGAGGAAGGCAGAAGAGAATCAGCTAGCCTTAACTTGATGCTAATCATTAGGGAAGACTTTGTTTAAGAAGAGCAAGTAACAGGAAATATTGGGGAAAAGTGTTATGTAGTGCTGCATTATTTATTCATTTGTATTAAGAAAAACTGAAACTGGATGTGGTCAAACATATATCTTGGACTTCAAATGTGGAGTTTAAAGAACTCCCAGCAATAATAAACAGGGTTTCATGGCAGGAGATTGAAGGAGCTGGGCATGTTAACTTGAGAAAAGATAACTAAGAGGAGAAAATTATATCCCTTTTCTGAAGAAATGCCACATAGAACAAAAAGTTCCAGACCTATTATCTCTTCTTTTGAACTAAAGGTCATGGAAACATCCATTTAATGTATGGAAAAGCAATACGTGATTTCATGTTAGGAAAAATAATCCTTATAGTGGGGTAGTTCAGCTGCGGAACTAGTTATCCAAAGACTTTATGGTCTTTTGTTCATTGCATGTCCAAGTGAAAGCTAGATGGCCATCAATTTGGGATGACTTAAGTTGAATTCCTGCAATGAGGAGGGCGTTGAACTTGAAGCCCTAAACAGTCCCTTCCAACTTTATGCCTCTATGAAGTAACAGAGTATTTGTTAGTAGCAGGTCAGGTGGTTTTTTGATATACGCTGAAAACCCAAACATCCATGAATTCATGCTTGATTCTTGATAAAATGGACAATTTCTAAGAGAGAAAGAAAAAGAAAACAGCAAGGTAATATTGAATCTTTTCACATTATGAAATGCAGGCTGCATAACTTCCATGCAGGAACAGCTCTGCCGACTGCTGAAAAGGAGGGAATAGCACCAAAAATAGAACAAAGAAACGGTTCCTTTTGTCTAAGTCTCTCTTATTCCCACTTAATTCCATACACCTTTTGCATATATTACTAAAAAAAAAAAAAAGAGGAACGGGAAACTAAAAACATGTTCTAAATTTAAAAAGTGAAACCCTATTTAGAAACTCATAATCCATTGTGCCATTCAATTTATAGAGGCTTGCCATGGCAGTTTTAGCGGCCCAATTTAAGGAACTGGGCTGACCCAAATTGGACCCTTCTAATTTTATTTATAAGGGCCGTGCTGCTAAAATGCTTATCAGGTCCATAAGTCATGGAAAATCTTAATCATATAAGGCATTTTTGGGGGTCAATCTTGCCATTCGTGTATCTGTAGTTCTGTTTAAATCCGACTAATTTAAGATACGTCTTTCAGTACTATAAATATTCTTATTGTATGATGAAGAAAGTATCATCAGCTGCTAAATTTGTGTCACTATATTTGCATAACATATTCTGATTGCATAGTTTTCTTTCACATTACTATCCCTTCTTTTCCCTAAAGCATTCAAGATAGCACTTTCCCCTTAATGTTATCCTTCCAGCAGCCATGGAAAATAGTGTAGAACTGTACTGTCAACCCTAAATCCTCAGGGAGCTGAGGCGGAGCATTATTCCTCGAATCCCTGCTTTTCTAAAAAAAGGCATATACCCCCTATGATGTAGGTAGATTTATCAGCTCTCGGGTTCATTTCATTCTATCCATTGGGATGGACTACTGCTGTTTCCATTCTGCATAATGCATGAAAAACCTTTTAGCAGGTTGAAATCTATCTAGTAATACTTTAGAGTGAAGTGCTGGCTTGCATTCAGTGGTGAAAGAGCAGGGGAGATTGTAGACCTGTTCAAAAAAACATGTCCAGAATTGTGACTTGCCCACTGATAGGTGTCCATTCACTGTGCATGACAAAGGAACCTTGGTGTGGCATGGATAATATCCCCCTTGAGCTTATAGGACAATGAAGGTGACTTCAGATGTAGAAAACTACGTGTGGATTTCCTGAGTGAATATTCTGATTCCCAATTGACTTCAGTCACCCTGATCCAGCTGACGCAGCACGAAGCTGTGGTGTGTTGAATCAACCACAGAAGCTAGGGTCATAGATTATGGTAAGGCATAGCCCATGGTCTGCAAATTATAACAACAGGGTTATCTTCATAATTTATAAATGTAGGTTGCCATGAGTTGTATGATTTTGGTGATATATAAATGTAAAAACATAAACAAATAAATGGCCATGCTAATCCAAAACTATACTACAAGTTACATGATGACTTTGACTAGTCTTTGAATCATAGCTCCCATCTCCTTTATCTTCTCTTCTACTCCTTGGGTGTACCTTTTAGGACTGACCTTCTGAGTGAAAGAATTGAATGCCTGGTCAATGTTTTTTTAAAAATTATTCCTTAGGGAATGGGGGACCTTTTCATTGTCCTGATTTCACTGAAACAATTTATTATTTCTTTAGCTGCATTGTTCACATGGGAGAGTATTCAATATGTTGTCAGACCTTGGTGGTTTTTGCATCCTAATTTACTTTACAGTGAAGTCCAATCTTAAGCTGAGCTGCAAGTCTGCCAGAGAAAGTGCTTACACAAATACTGAAGGGCCGTAGAGCTGCAGGAAACCATACCAACTCCAGTTATCATGTTTTTATTGTCGGTGTGATATGTCATTATCCATGCGTTGCTGTGTTTCAGCTTAAATTTTACTATTATGACTCTCATTTAAACAGGTTATTGACCTTGTCTGGGCTAGAAAGCTATGTAGGGTCAGGCTTGGTGAGTATTGGATGGGAGACTTCCAAAGCTACTCCTTCCATATTGCTGCTAAAAACACAATATGTAGCCATTAGGAGTCATGTTGATCTGAAGGAGAGTTCACCTTTTGACTGCTTTCAGTTGCCACAAGCTAAGAACCCATGAAGTTTCCAGTTCATCTTTTTTGTTTGCAAAAGATCATGAAATTCTGTCCTGAACCAAGGAATAAATGCTGGAAATATGGTTATTATTAAATCTATTTTGATAGCACAATCCAGTGCTTGTTCCCCATCTCGTCTTCAGATAAAAATTTATTTGCAAATTCTGCCCTCACTCTGATACCCCAGTGAATGAAAGGGTAGACTATTGAATTGTTGATAAAAGAAAATCCATTATAAATTATGTTTTGTGGAGCATTTCTAGACTGAGCCTTACGCTCACAGTTCTACTTTGTATTCAGTATGTACTCCTTTATTCTAAGTGTCTTTGTTTTAAGAGTGAAGTTGTTCAGAGATTAGGACTTCCAGCACGTGCTTAATTATGATTTGTGTATTACAAGATCAGCCCTGGTATTTGAGAAGAGATTCCTAGAGGAAGTTGTGGGAAAAAAAGGCCCAGTTTTATGAAACTCTGTGCTTCACAAAAGTATGTGGGGAAAAGAGAAGTGGATGGTTGCAAGATGAAAAGCTGTGTATAGTTTGCTGGTAACAAACTGGGTTTGGTGTAGAATTGATCAAGATGGTAGAAAGTGGGACATGTTTAGATTTAAATCCATGGGAGCACAAGGGGAAGGCAGAAAGCTTGTTTCATTACTTCGCAATCCATACCTTTTAATTATAAATTGCTCAGTGGAAGAGAGAAAGCATTCTTTAATCCATATCCTCAGAGGTACCATCTTTGTGTCTGCTTCCCTGTCCGGCATGCTGAATAATCTCTGTGATGTGTTCATTGCTCTGGAACTCATCACTTAATTCTTGCCTCCTACGTTCCTCAGATTTAAAATGGATCAATGGCCACTGTGTGATGCCACTGCAGTTCCATTTGTGGCCTTACATGTTCTTACGTTACTTGTCTCTAACGGTGACTGCCCTGGCTGCCTTTGACCTTCTATTAGGTTAGACTTTTGGATTGCTTATACCAAATCTGAATCTGGATTGTGTTGATTCTACCCCTGTCTGCTAGGTCATGCCAGTGCATGGCCAACCTTCGCTTGTCATCCTGTTTACTCAGGTACAGAGATATCCTTGCTTTATGTGTGAAATCATGGAGGGTATCCATTGATTTCAACTTCCTTATTTTACTTCTTTGTTATCTGGTCAGTAATTAAATGTGGGAGACCTTGATATGCTGTCCCTCCACCTACAGTTTGAAGACAAGCAGTCTATTCTCCCATCATTAGATTCTGCTACTTAGGTAGAGACAGAGTTGATATGTGCAGAAAAACAACAGAGGAAAGCAATTATTTCAACTCCATGCTGTTCCTTCATTGGGATCTTCCACATAAAAGCATCATCTCAGTGCTCATATAAGGCACGTCCCTATTGATCAGATACTACTGTAGCTGGAGGCTTACACTTCTGAGCAAGTTCAAGATACACATGTGCCAATAGCATGTGCCAATAGTTCAACATACATGTGTGCCAGTGGCATTATATCCATTGATGAGGAAATGACATTTCAAGGTTGCAAATGATGCTTCAGAAGTGGCAATGTATTGTTGCTTTATGTTTGCTCTTGAAGGTCTGGTGTGAACTCTCATCAAAGAGATTCTTGGCTCACCCTGCCAATCCTATTGCAGGAATGTGCTGGCTTGATTAGATAAAGGAGATCAAATATGGAATTACCAGTACACTAGCAATTTATTCTCTTTTTTGTGTGTGGTGAAGGAGAAGGAACATTTGTCTCAGCATAAACCTGAAAGGATAGGATGAAGTTCCCAGCTGTCTATTTTCTGTGCTCAGCTGTTGGCCAGAAAGAGAAAGCGCTGATTGTTTGATAGTTCTTTGCAAATTCTACATAAACATGCCCAAGCTGTTAGCATCCTAATGTATGACTAGATCTGTAAACAAGTGGATCAAAAGTGGATTCATGATGGTTGGAAGATGGCGGCTGCAGTCGTCCAGAAGTCAATTTTAATTCTTAGTCTCTTGACCTTCATGCTTAATGCTTCCTTGTCTATAACAGCAAGGCTATTTGGTTCTCATAGTCAGCCTTCTTTGCTTTCATTTTATTTTGAACTGAACTTAGTTTGTTCCTCTGATCTGAGTTTTTTCTTCCCCTTAGACAGAAGGCGCACTTGATCATTAAAAATCCAGATTGTCTTTCCTATCTGATAAATGCTGGCTCTGTAAAGCAGGAGGGTAGAAGACCATCAAGTTTCTCAAACTGAGAGGTAAGCTTTGGAAAACTTCTTATTCACGAGGGATGACTATCCCTCTATAAGAGCTGGCTCCAGATTTCTATAGATGAGTCCTTGTTAACATTGTTAGGGAGGACTCAGAAATTCGGGGGGGACCTCTTTTTGGCAGTTTCTTTATTGAGTTTGATTCTACAGGCAAGAAACACACCTTTTTGTGTGATGGGGCTGCTCTCCAAAGTTGGCCCAGTGATAGGAACATTGCTATGCTCAGATTTTAAAATCATGCCTCCATTTCCCTGCCTGAGAAGATAGTTTTAGCCTTCTCAATGTTGGTAATTCCATTACCAGGAGAAAACTTTTTTGGGGGAAAAACAAACAAACAAACAAAAAACATCTTAGCAGAGCAGAAGCATTATTGCTTCGACAATACATTAATGCTTTTGTTTGCCTGTCTTGGTTTACTTTTTTTTTAAAAAAAAATGTGGCTTGTAGTTTGTTTTAATCTGTATCTGAGTATGATTCTTTAAGCATGACTTTTATATACATTTAATGAATTCTCCACCACTTGTGTCAGCCTCAGTTTTCAAATGATGCCCACTGGAAAGACCTTACAAACGTGTCTTGGAAAAGGCAAGAGATAGTGAGAGATGGAATAAGCCACGTTTCTGCAAGTCCCATGTAGAATGACACTTCCGATGCTCTACACTCAGCTCCTCTCCTGCAACTTCAGGTTAAATGGATGGCGACAGAACAGGATCCCCCCCTCCCATAGATAGAGCTAAGCGCTCATAGCCTTTCCCTTTCCATCCTAGCAGCAAATCATATTTCGTCCCCAAACTGGATTCAATTTTCCACTCCTAGATTTATGTCTTCTTGGGCCATCTGAATTCCAGCTGAAAAGCCAGCAGAATGTCAACAGCAGTCAACTGGATTTAGTTAAATCTGAAAGAGACATTAACTGAAGAACCAGAGAACATTTCCTCCTCTTCCTCCTCCTCCTCCAACACAATACAAAGAACAAACTGAAAGACTCACATATTTATTTGACTGGTGTTCTTTGGAGTTCCAGGAACATAGGTATTATCCAAGAAACATCTAATATGGGCTCCAAAAGGTGACTTTTTGTAAATCTGCAGTTGATATAGCAGAAATATTTAATTTTCATCTGTTGGTTATTCTGCCTACTACATCAGTAACTATATGGATAACTTTGCAGGATCTTTTCTATAACCTACCCAGATCTCTTTATTTTGTAATTTTTTCTAATTCTTTTTCCTCAGTTCTGTTGTCCCTAGTATTACAACATCTACAAAAATTGGTCTTTTCAATTATTATTGTATCTGGTGTATTTTATTCTAGATGGTAATCAACTTGTATGTCAAAATCACATACAAATTTAATATCATCAAGTTCAAAAACCTCTTCAATTTTGTAATTATACCACATTCGCAGAACTCAGTAATTATAATTTTTGCATAGAAGTCAACAGAACATAGCAAGTACTCAGTCCTGATGCTGTTTATACTAAGTTTGGGCAATTTTGTTGCACTCACTAATTATGTGATCCACAGTTTCATCTTCTTCTTTCACGAAGTCTGCATTTCCTGCTGCTTGATACCATGACATTTGTTTATAATGCTTGTTCTTTAGCAGCAAAAATTAATCCTTCTGTTTCCTTCTTGATGGTACCAGCTTGGAAGCCTTGTCTTGTTCCTTGTCTTGTCTCCTTCATTCTGATTTTTTTTTTAAATGTATTATCCATATAAAGTTTTACTTCTCCAAATTTCAATAACAATTTTCCAAAAATTCACTTACTTTTTTTTTTTTTTTGCTTTTGCTAGTTTCAGGATATTTTCTTTGCAAACTGTGATGAGTATTTTCTCTTTGTTCTTTTTGATGTAATCCATTTAATCCATATTCTTCAACAGTCTATTTTACCTGCAGAAAGTCTCCAATTTTTCATGCTAAATATAATCAATCAACATGACTTTGTGAATGCCATGCACGATGTATTGCCATCAGTTTTCAGATTTTGCAGTCTAAATTGTCCAATTCAAGCTGTGTCCAGCTTACTATATCAGCAGTATGATTACTGGTATCACCCATATGTTTATGGTTTTCATGATATCTCCACCATTTAAGTATGAATTTTAAAATTTTCTCATTCATTTGGAATATTTGTTTTTCATTTCAGCTTCACCATGCATCTATTCTGAATATCCCTAGATATGTGTTGATTTCCTTTATGAGGTTCCTATTTTTGAACTGTATAACTTCATTTTGTTCAATTTTTCCTTTTTTTTTTTTTTTTTTTGCTGAGCATTGAACATCTTTCAAGTCAAAATTCTATTTTGATACCATCACAATATATCTATGCAGTATTAAGTAAGGATTCAATTTCAGTTTTTGATTTTTCATATAGAGATTCAAATCATCCATGTATAATAGCTGGGATATTTTTCTACTTTGTTTTGACAGTTCACATCCAAGTTATGTTTTTTTTTTTTCCAGGATATAAGTGAAGGGTATCACTGAGATGGTAAAAAGCAGTGGAAATAACTAATTCTTCTCCTGATATTTACATTTTCAATTTATCATGCCATTTTTATGATATTAATTCTATGGAGTCATTTTGGCCATTTCCCAAATCCATATTAAAATACAAAAAAGAGCATTTACAAAAACATGTGAATGTTTCTTGTCCAGGATTCCAGCCACCTCATTTCACTATTGTGAAATGAGAGACATCATGCAAATTCTCCAGGTAATAGCCGTCTCCTCCCTTAGTATCATTTGAATGACTTCCCCCAGCTGACCTTTGCATTGTGAATATCAGTCCCACATATTGATCATGCTTGTAGAAGCATGCAGAAGCCAATGTGTGAATGGTGGTAGAGAAATAAGATTTCCTCCTGCAGGTATTTAAGGTGTAAGTGTTCCAGAGAGACTGAGGTCATTTAAATAAGGTAAGCAGAGGGTGGAGCTTAAACAGAGCGTGTATGTGATCAGTGCTGCATTTTCAGTAGCATCTGGACTGCTGCAGACATCCCATGGCAACTTCATTGTCTGCAAAACTCAATTGGTCTGCTAATCCATTCTTCCCAAGTGCCTTTGGATGCATAAGAAATGCACTCACTGCCTAAACATTGGGAAATAGAACAAATTATGTCACAACAATTTTTGAACAACTGTGCATCATTGCTATAGTTACTATATTGCGGTAAATGCTCTGATCTGGGGATTTGTATCTAAAGGGTTAATGAAATCCATCTGTTCCTCCTGAAAGCCCTTAAGGCTTCTGGTACATGAGCTCTAGTAGTTCTGCATATCAGGTGGCACAACTGATTTGATTTTGTGGGTATGTGTGCATTTATAAAAGAGAGAGAGAAAGAGAGAGAGATGAGGGACAGGAGAAGAGGGAGGAAGAGAGAAAATTCACATAAGCAAGGCAGCCAATTACATTTTAAGTTTATTTCGGATGTCAGATTCAGGTACATCTATTCTGACATTTCCAAAGGGGAGAGTGGGTTTAAAGGAATTATTTTTGTTTCTGAAAATAGTTAAGAAATGTTGTTTGGTTACAGCCTTATACTTCACTTGGGACAGAGACATTGCTGTGTCTCCTTCTCCTTGTTTTCCATCAGAACTTGGCTTTGTTTTAAAATTAATTTCCAAGTTGTTGATCAGAGGTCATTTGCATGAAGCATTTGACTGTATGAAGTCCGAGTATTCCACTCAGCTGATGGGGCACCTAACAGGGCTGTGCACGTGTTGAAAGTTATTTGGAATCTTGATTGATGCAGAGCATACTACAAATACAGATTCCATTTAAACCAGAACTCTTCCTCTTGGGGATAATGGACTTTCAAATAGGAAAACATCTTATTAGAATTACTCAATACATGATTACCGCAGCAAGACTTCTTTATGCACAATTTTGGAAAACCCAGATGCTACCAACAATACAAGAATGGTTGTTAAAACTGATGGAAATGGCAGAAAATGATAAATTGACTTGCTTATTAAAAGAAAACTCAAATAACTATTACCTTAAAGAATGGAAACCATTGATGGACTATTTGCAAAATGCAGGTGGGGTGAAGCTTACATGGGGATTTGAAGATTAGATTATAAATGTAATGGGATATGTTTTGACAAAGAATTACTCCTACTTAATGTATTAAAAACTAGCACTTATGATAGTCTTACTATTCCTAAGACCAGAGATAGATTGGAAGTTATCTATTTTTCGTATCTTCTTTCTTTTTCTTTTACTTTATCTCACTTTTTCTTTTTCTTTTCCTTTTCTTTTAATTTGTATTTTCAATTTTCTTTTTCATTTCTAACTTTTAACTTTGTAACTTTAAAATTTCAATAAAATATTATTTTAAAAAAAGTTATTTGGAATGTATGCTTTGAAACTTGCCCCAGAGTGAACAAAATGCCTCTTTGCTCTCCACTCATTACGCTTTATGCAACTCTTAAAGTTTCTTTCAGACTCATGTGGGAGGGCTGACCTTTCATGTTTGAAGTGATTAAGTCCTGAAAAACAGACTTTGCCTCATGTGCCATTTCAGAGATTACCGCCTTCCATTATCAAATGGTACTTGCTCTTATTTTTAGTACCTGGCAATTGAGTGGTAAGCTGGACCTGAGGTGTTAAGAGTTTATTCCTTCTATGTATTGGGTATGAAAGATGAAGATGATCATAACCTTCAAAAATACCTTTTACTATTAGAACCACATAAGCTCATGTTCACAGTTTCTATAAGAGATGTTCATAGCAAATCAAACACTGATTCCAATAATATTTTTGGATCATGCTGATTTGCCAAACTGAATAACACTCCAGTTATTCTCTTTCCTTGCCTGCAGCCACATTTGTGATCTAGAAGTGTTGTAATAGCTTCATGGAGCATGAGATGATCCTGCATAAAATTGCACTGGGGTAGCGTGCCAAAGAATCTTTAGTTAGTCACAACTGTCATCCACCAGCTTCTTCTCTCAGGTTCTTCTGAAGTCGGGAGAAAAAGAAGTGCATCTGAATGAAATACACTGTGAGATCTGACTCCATTCCTCCATAAATGCTCAGCTTATCATACAGCAGAAATTACTTTAAAATCTTTGCAGATATTGTAGTTTTTCGGTCCAAGAGAGGAGAAACCATTGCATCCTGCAACAGCATCTTCCTGATCCGAGCTTGGAAGCTGAGCAGGATGGTTAAGCAGCCTGTGTTCCAGCCTAGAAGAGGAAGAATCAGGCAAGGTCCTCCCTTGTTTCTGTTCAACCATACTGAATTACAAGGGTTGAGTGAATCAAATATGACCTCGATTCACTGATTTTATTTTTAATTTATTTTCTGACTTTTTGTCAGCATTCTGAATGAAATTAGGTAGGCCACTTAGCTGCAAGGTAATCAGTTTTTGAGCACGGGAGTACAGGAATGAAATCTGGGTGCTCAGACCATGGATCTATATTTCATATTCAAATGCTGGAGAGGTGGGGAAGCAAAAAAAGAAAGAAAGAAAGAAAAGCTCAGGAACATTGTTATTTTCCAGGTAATAGTTGTTTGTAAGATTTGACTGTCAATTTTAGAGTCTGCTTTATATTTGTACATCACTGCAGAAGGTTGGTAAGAAAGGAAATTCCTAAGACACATACAGAGTAAAGAAGAAGAGGAATTGACAGATGTCAGCACAGTTGAAATGACAGGTATTGTATCTCTGCCTAATCTTTTCTGTTGATTCTATCAAAAGTGTTTAATATAAAATTTCAAAAGGGTAGAAGTTGATGCTGCAATTAGAAAAGTGGCATTTGCTTTTCTTCTTGCCTCTGCAAGAATATTTGATTCTTCTTCTTCACACCTCATTTCTTCAATCCAACCCCACTGATTACCATTTTAGGGTATCGTATTATCAAGTCCTAGAAAGATGATAGAATCTAACCCAGTGAACACACTCTCTGGTTATAAATAAAATGCCTTTTAAAAATAGAATATCAGGAAATCTGCCTGAAAAAAAAAGTTTCCCCACTTCGGAAGGGAAATGGCTGAGAAGTTAATGGAGCTTATTAGGTGCTTATCTGAGGAAGAGACATCAGGAACTACAATTGTGATTTTTTTTTTTTTCCTTTTCTTTTAAGGTCCCAGTAAAGTAGCAATAATTTTCAACAAGACCTAACATTTTTTTCCTGCTGCAGCTTAACTGAAAAGAAAGACAAAGTGAGGGAGAGAGAACATGATTAAACTCGAAGAATATGCCATATTGTTTTTGTACTGATGCTAAAAGCAAATTTGTCTTCAAAATTAACTTCCAGCTGGATCACAATTCGTTTTTTGAGCCTCCAGTTGAGCTGGAAATCACTACCTTTACCAATAAGGCAAATATTCTGCTGCATTTTGGGTTCAAAATATCTTACACCCATCTTTAGGGACTTTGTTTTCCCTAAAAAGATTATTCATTCTCTATATCAGTGATCAATGGTGTAAATGTTGGCATTTTCCTTGGGCTATTCCTGTGTAACATTACTAAAAAGGAATCAATACTGCCATCAAAACAAAACAGGCTTTGATTAGAATGCCACAGCTGTATGTTTGTGAATGATTGATGTTTATATTTTAATTGCAAAAATGATGCTTATTAACATTAGATCAGAAGGCTTTGGAGCCCCAACAATCCTTTGAATAGTGAGAAAGAAATCAGCATGGCTCATAATTTCTCAATTAACTCAATTTTGTTTCTAATTCTAAAAAATATCTTTTCATAATTGTTAAAAGAAAAACACTAAATGGTTTCAAAATGTAAATGTGTGTGAACTTCCAGGAATATAATCAAGTTTAGGAACATCTTTTACATGTGCAGTTAAAGTAGGTGTTAAAGTAATTATTCTGTAAAATATTAATTGAATTTTTTAACTCAGAAGTGATGGTTCAAAAAAAAAAAAAAGGTTCAGGGGACCTCCTTGCCTGTGCATAAGATTTCATGTTTATTCTGTGACATTTCCACCTAAAGGAGTTGTAGAAGTCTAAAATAGTGTCTCAATCACCCCTTTGAGGTCATATGCATGCACAGAAGGGCTGGGCTTCAGTCACAACAATGCTTCTGCTATCTTAAGAGTTTGACCCCTCCCTACAGACATCCATGATTTCATTTAATCGTAAGATAGCTTCCAATTTCATTAAAAATGTAACATTGTGTGAGCAATCCATTATGGCCTGTGGCACAGAGAAGAAGCAATTGAAGAAGTCTCTCCAGATTCCTCTCAAAGCTCTTCATGATGGCTGCTGCCATTACTTGCACCTGAGAAAGATGGGGTCCCATGGGGAGTTAGGGACATGCTCAGATGAGAGAATGTGCCTGCAGTCACACAAGACCTAAAGCTGTTTTGCTGAATTAACTGCATTTTCTTGGTTTGGACCATATATCGAAGCATAATCATAGCTTGGGTTCAAACAATGCATGAAATCATCACCACAATAATATAACAAAGTCTGGCATGTTATGAGAGCTCCTTCACTATGTTTGTAACTGACCTAGTTCTGCATGCTATGTGCACACAGCCATCGCAATTCATTGAAGTAATGCACTTTGCCCCAGAGGACATCTTTGGTGTAAGCGTAGGCTGGAAAGGAGTGATACTCCAAGGCAGGATCTAATCCATCATGCAACCTGTTTGTTTAAATATCCCATCTCCTACAGATCTCTAAAGAAAATTCAAGCTGGACAACACCTTAGAGAAAGGAACAATGGATCCAAAAAAATAGAGAAACAGATCAAGCCACCAAGAGGCAAGGGAGCAAAAATTGAGGAAGCCAAGGGAGAGTCCCAGGCCCCCAAACCAAGCAGGGAGGGAATCCGGAGCAGAATTCCTACAGCTGATATAAATGGATGCAAAGGAACATGCTGGGTGAGTTAGAATAAGACCTTAATCGGCTAAGACAAGCAAAACAGATTTTAAGTTTTAAGGCTTAAAACTCAGAAATAGAGTTGTTTTCCTTCACTGAATTGGTCCCGGGTGACCTTTTGGACTGTGCATATCTCTTAGCCATAATATATGAACTGACACTGTGTCTCAGATGGCAGGTAATTAAATATTGAAATGCTGAAGATGTCAACAGTAAAGAAAGGATGCAGCCCAGACAATTATCAACTACATTGGCTAAAAGATAGATATAGATAGATGGAGATTAAGTGCACAATACCTATTAGATACTAAAATGTAAGTAAAGTCCTCTTTGAGTCAAACCTGACTTCTTGTGACTTCAGAGATGAGAGTGTGTATTTTTTTGGTACTGATACAGAAGTGGTTCTAGCATCATTGTCTTCTTCTGGGACATGTTTTGGACTTCTCAGCCTAGCCTGAGACCTTTTGATGATCTCCCAATTAACTACTTTACCCTGTTTAGCTTCTGGGCTCAGACCCGGTCATATATTGTTGTAACCGCTGTTACACCTTAAGTGTAATGTTTGAAATCTAGATTAGTTAGCAGAATCTTGCCCTTGGTGGCATTTCTTCAGTCATGTAGGATTTTTTTTTTTCCAGCCAAATATTTGAAAAAGCAAGCAGTCTTTTTTTCCCTCTCTATCTTCTCAAGGCATTTCTATAGTCCTCTTATTCTTACACTTTGTCTGGCAAAAGTGAAGATTTTCCTGTGGGAAAGCTAAGCTGTTTAGAACTACCTTTATATTTATTTCATTGAATTTAGTATAGCCACTCACTTTGGCTGGCTTACACAATCCAATACAAGCTAAAATGTTTATTTGTTTTATTTAACAAATTTATATGGCCGCCCAACTCACACACAGGTGGCTTACAAAGTAAAATCCCCAATACAAAAAACACACCATCAATTCCCACCCCTGCCTCCCCCACACAGTGGCCAAAAACACAATCAAGACTTCAATCAATTTTATTACAGTCATAGACCAGTACAACTAAAAAGGCACAAAATATGGATCAAGGGTATTTATTTAAAAACATGAAATAAATAAAAGCAGCCTGGACTAAAAACAGCCAATAAAACTTAGTGTGACAGCCCCCCAACCCCAAACACATTAACCCCATGCTTGGGACCAAGGCTCACATGATATATGTCAAATATGTTCTGCATAGAATGCTGTTAACTTGTCTTCAACATATATGTGCACCACTGACATTTAGTGCTTAAAGTCATCATTTGCTCACAAATATACAGACCATCTCTTTAGGCATGAATATTTTAGCAAAATTTCCATTAATATATGCTCCCTCCTTAATGTAGTATATCTCTTGACAAGTTAAGGAAAAAATGCCATACTGTTGGAGTGTGTGATGGAGAAGATTTTGGTTTTAAATGAAAAGTAATAGCGTGGAATTAATTTTTCTTGAGGAAGTTCTTACTGAGCCTATAACTGTCAGGATATGATTTCACTTAAGTGTCAATATTACAGAAAACACAGTAGGGGGGCGGGGAAAGGCAAATAACTGGGTTGTTTTTTTAAGAATGCATTTGAATGATTTAATAAGAGGTAAATTAAAAGAATTTCATGTGGGAAATTTTAATTATTTAGATACTTTTCATCTGTTTAAATTCCAAGGTCCACACGTTGGAAGAATGGCGGAAAGACACAAATTGGATGTTGTCACATCACACATGTGGGTGGAGAAAGTTTGGGGGTGGAGTCTAAGGGATTTTCTTTCATTTTCTACTGTGATGTACTTATTTTAGAGCTTTCTCCATAGTTTTTTTTCTCTTTTTTTCCCACTCAAGCTGTCAATGAACTGTGGTCTTATATTCTGCAAATAGTGTGAGAGCGTGTTCTGGCAAGGTTACAGGCAGACTACCTGAGACCAGACTAGTCCATTACAATAACAAGGGATCAATGTCAACCACTCCTTCTACCTTAAAGCATGAGTTCTCCAGCCGATTCCCCTAGAGGAGCATGAGAAAGAGGCATAACAATTGAAACTTGGTTTGATTATAAGTGAATAGTTGAACTTTACACTTGACAGTTATTACAATGTTTTCCTTACTGCTATTTTAATTCTAGCAACAAACTTTATTCTCAGACAGTCACTGCCTGCGTGACTTACAGTTCTCCTATCAGACTACAGAAGCCTGATAACTGTGGTCAATAGGAGGGCCACAAAAGAGGACTAATGTTGGCTACCTGCTATAAAGAAAAAGCCATAGAAGAAAAGCCAGTGTTTTCCAGTCTTGGCAATTTCCAGATGTGTGAACCACAGCCCAGGATTCTCAGCCAGGTACCAAAGTTGGGAAGAACTACACACAATAATGTTATGATAGCTTCAGTGGGTGTTAGTTTAATTCTTTGTCCAGAAGAATGTCTTTCTTTGCTTATTTCTTTCCTGTTAGGATTATAGAATCAAACTGGGGGGCCTGCTGTGCTAGCGTCCAAAGTCAGATGGGAAGGGATTAATATGGTTAAGCTCTAGAGAACTAAGGATGTCACATCTGGAGATAAAATAAGTACACTCCATATAGACCTTCAAGGTCAAGGGGAATGATAGTAATGGGCTCAAGAACATCTCATAGACTTCATGGTTCAGTGGGGATCTGACTCTGGGCAGAAGCCAAGCGTTCATGCAGTAGGACTACAGTGCAGCGTCTTCACAAAATGACCCAGCCAGATAAATTCACTGCATTTCATTCAGTGAGATAAAACTCCCACTGAATGAATTTCTGAGCGCAAACAAGGTCATTAGTATTTTAGTCTGTATCAGCAGAACTATGTTTTAGCTATTTTGCAAAATTGTTCGATTCACTTTGTGCTTTAAGAAGTACGAATAGATTATAGTTCTCAAATGAAAACCTATTTTTCTCCACAGTCCCCAAACAACCAGATACCCTGAGAGGACATACGGAGCAAAGCAAAACAAAGCTGAGTTCAATAACATTTATATAAAAGTGAATGAAAGTCCCTTTTAAATAATTTTAAAAGTGAATTGTGCATGTATGATAAAAGCAAGAAATATTATTCAGATAAGTAAAGAACTCTAAGACAATAATTGCCTTCTCTAGTGCCCTTCAGGTGGTAGGCCAGAACAATATTTTTCTGTGGAGCTTTTAATGAATAGTGCTGACTGTCAGATTTTAATCCTGCCATCCCATTTTATTGCAGTGCATTTTTTTTTATCTTTTATTCTTTTTGTCATTATGGCTGCATTGGAGTTTTTACTGATTTTACTTTTATCATACATCATTTCAAGCACATTTTGAGTGGAAGAATGATTTATAAATATGCCAACTAAAGGAGTCTCTGGACCGCGATAAAAAGGGAGGGGATATAATCCAATCATTTAGTCATCCACAGCTGAACATTTGCAAGACTTATTCTTGGCTGCAACTTCTCCTAGGTGGGAATGGTGCCATGGCTCAGTCACTGATATTCTCTGGCAAAGGAGAGGGTAATCTCTAAGGAAGGGGTGCTGTTTTTTGGATGGCTCTTTTTATCAGGTTTCCTCATCACGTTGGCCTTTCTTCTCTTCGGTTTTCAACTTCCTCTCTCTGAATCTCTTCAACCAATTCTTCCAAACTGCTCCTCAGAGCTCACCCACCTCAGAGGTTCCCCCAAAAGTTCAGCTCACTTTCATATTAATGCATAACATGGACCTAATATTATTCTTTTATTTGCTACATATATCAATATACTACCCAATCAAAGCAACTCGTGGCAGTTTACAAGAGATAAAACACAAATTAATCATAAAACACCTTCATCTCCAACCCTCCAGATTTCACAATCACAATGGAAAGATGTGGATGATCCATGTGGCTTTGGTAACTAAGTTGATTAGCCTTCATCTCACCTCTTCTCCAGAGGAAGCAGAGTGAGGGGAGTTTGCTACATTTAATTTCCTGTTGGTGGGCAGTTCTACTCTTGGTTCCTGGGATTTCCTCCATCCTGCCTGAAATGTATTTATTTATTTAGTTCCCTCCCCTCTTCCTCCCACACCATTCTCATCCACTGAAGCCTAAGGAAATAACCTTGAAGACATCAACACAGGTCTACAGAAATGCAGCAGAAGATAAGGGGGATGAGGCCACTGGTCCTGTGGAAGTATCCAAAAACATTTATTGACACAAGACTTTTATTGACACTGGTAGGAAAAAGTTTTCATTGCTTAATGTCACTAATGGATAAAAACTCCATTACATACAAGAAACCATCAGTAGTTTTTATATTGAGACAGAAATTATTTCACAAGATCTTATTTTCACCAGAATGGCCTTCCTGCTGTAAGAACAAAGACCAAAAAAAAAAAAAAAAGATTAACTCATGGACAATAAGGCAACAGGCAATTCACAGGAATTGCTAAATGAAAATCAGATTTTTCTACTTGTTCAATGGATTTCTTCCTAAAAGGTCAGAATTTAATTTTGAAATAATTGAAATTTTGCTAAAACATAAGGTTGCAAATAAATGTATGTAACTAAAAATAATTGAAAAGCCTACCATTTACTAATGACACAATAGTGCCTTCATTTATTTAGCGTCTTTTCCAGTGGTTGTATATCTAAGGTATGTATCTTAAATAGAACTTTGAGAGCTGGCTTCTCAAAAATAGTTCATCATTTTCTGATCTTTAAGACAACTTGGGTTCACAACTGGGCTTTGAAAATGCTAAGATGCAGATCAGAACTTCTGTCTATGATCTTGAGTGTGTTAAATGCTATTGTTCTTTGAAATGGTCTTAGAAGCTTGGGGTAAGGAGCATAATTTGGAACTGACTATTCACAAGTGATCCATTGTATAATAGAATTTTAATGTTTAATTTTAATGTCCCCATCTACTCCTCAAGGCCACACCTAAGCCTCCATTGAGCAAGGAAGGCATGACTAATGGGTATATCTTCTGTGTTCGAACATACCTATATCTTTGAATAATGTCTATATGTGTGAGAAGTAGATGGAGAAAGGGATGGGGTGACTCTACTCACTCTGCTTCTATCTACTATGAGGTCTCAGAAGCCACTGGTGATGCATGAACCTCAGCAGATCTCCACAGAGATTTTGTGGACTTCAACCTGAATATTTTCTCATGCCCTTTTCTGGACGCATATTAGAAGCTCACAGATTTACTGCACAGTCAAACTAATAAACTAACTTATATAATAACCAAAGTGAAGGAGGCCAAAATGAGAGAAACATGAATCAGAATGGAATTTCTTGATCTACCGCAGAAGTATGTTTTCATAGAAATAATAAAAGATCATTTGTATGTAATGAGAGCCTATGTACATAGTGTTAATTAATAGATTAAAATTAAGTCCATGGAAATTGGCAGATTTCCTCCCAGAGACACAGTTTGGGTAAATGGTGGTAAACAATTCAGCTGAAAATGAATTCAGCTGTATGAACATTTGTATGAATATTTCAGTTGGTTTAGCTCAGTTAGACTGAAAGATGTACAGTTATATGCAAACACTGATGGAAGTTTCCTTCTGTGAAGATTATTCAAGGAGCTACGTGTTTGCATCGGTACATTATTGTTCTCGTATACTCGATTAGCAGATCCTGTCTCTTCATAGTAGATAGAAGCAGAGATCCTGTCTCTTCAATTCTGCTAACAGTAAATTTTAGTTACAAACTTTTACCTTGAAACTCAGTGTTTTATCACAGAACCTTAGAGCCAACTAGATTTAAAATATTTATTTTCCAGCTATAAATTGTGTATTCCAGATTATAGGGATATGCATTTGGAAATGTGCAAATTACTCAAGACATGCTGTTTTACCCCAGATATAGTAGATCTCACAGGACTACTTATGAGCAAGTTTGCATAGCTGCATTTTATCATTGTAATTTGTTTGGAAGCTGTCTGTTCTCCTCAGAATGAATACTTGAGTGGCAAATAACAGCACAAAAAAATAAATATGTTAATATCAAACACAGTACCAAAAGTCATAAATGTGGGGGGGGGGGGGAACGTGAAAGAATACCTCAATTAACCAATAAACATATAATCCAGGACTTAGAATAATATTCATCAAACATGTTCCCCAAAATAAATCTTTCTTAGTTACCCAACTACTGATAGGCACTGAATAGGCTTTGAAACTGATTTTGAAGTGTGTTTCAGATCTCAAGAAATACTGCATTTCCCTGCTCTTCATGAAAGAAGACTGACTTTTGCCAGATGTTCACACAAGCCTGAAGAAAAAAATTGCAACTTTAAGGAATCATTAAAATTAATGTGACTATTAAAGCAGCAGTGCCTTCGTTTCAGGCTTGTGCAGAAAGTTTGGCTTCTTTTGTTTTTGTTTCACCTTTATTTAATAAAACAGAACAAAGGAAAATTCAACTAAAGAACAGAAGAAAAAGAAGAGAAAGAAAATGAAAGAAGTAATACGCCAAGAACAGAAATTATGCATATATATTCTTGTACCTTTATCTATGTACATATATACAACGGTTTCCATAAAGGATGTTCATATTTTTGTTTTTATCCATAGAAAATCTATCTCTGCAAAGCAGTTCATTCATAAATTGCAAAGAACATGATGTCTTCGATTCACTGAGTAACTGCGGCTATAAATTTATCTTTCCACTGTTGAAGGACTAGTCTGTTAACAATAGAGACAAGCACAAAGAGTCCATTTCTGTTGTCCAGCCATCAATTTCCATGGAGTAAAATAATAGGGACTCTAAAAATATTAAAACCTGCCTCAAAGTCAGATTAAGATATGCAATTACACCTTTCCTGAATGTAATCATTTCAGGGCATCATACAAACATGTATGAATGAAGCATTATTCTCATTATATCTCTAGCAACACAACGTTTTGCTCATTGCTTTTCTATACCAATGCAATGGGGTGCAATAAGTCTGAAATAACTTTTTTTTTTTTGGTTGAATAAGCCATAATCTAAGATCTATTGAATTGTGCTGAAATATTAACATTAAGATGGTTTCCCATTATTCTGACACAATGGGGACCTTTAATTTCTTATTCCATTCAGACTTTAAAAGCTACAGTATATATTAAATTGATTTATTGAGAACAGGTACTTATAAAGACTAATTTAGGCCTTTTGTCTCATAGTATTTAATGATCATTTCTAATAAAACAGATCTCTCTGAAGCTCAAAATACAGCTAGTCCAAATCAAGATGTCAATAAATGTTACAGCTGTAAATAGTGCCAGTGAACGGCAGCAGAGGTATGGTGTTCATCCATCACAGAATATGATAAAAGTTCATAATTATCACCCAATAATTGACCTAAGAGAGAAATCCCAGTATTCTTTCAAAACTTTGATAGAACAGGGTTTGATGCTTTGCTTTTGTTTTTCTTTTAAATCAATTTTAAGGTAAATTAGGTTCCATGTATCAATTTGGTATGAGAAAAATGATCAAAGTGCAATTTTCCAGAAATAGTATAATGCAGGTTTCAAATTAATGTGATAGTGATCTGAGATGTGTCTAATCTAATACAATGAACCTAAAACAGTCCAATTAATTAAAGGTTCTATATATGAATATTGCAAAAGTGTGCAGGAAAGATAATTTATTCTAAGTGAAGATATCCAAAATTTGGTAGTACTCAAAAGGAATCCATAGTGATATAATTTAAGGTTTGAGAAACCAAAGTCCCATCTTTACCTGACAACTACTGTACATTTTCTTTTTCCAAAGCTGGTCTGCTTTAATGAGTACCAAAGAAGTCATCATTGGAAGACCTGAAGGACCAGGTTAGGGACAGATTGTCATTCAGAAAATCTATCTATGTGGTTGCTAAGAGTTGACATAGACTTGATGGCACATAATCAATCATTCAATCAATCAAAAAAGAGGTCAAGGGTATCCTCAGGGTATAGTCAAAAAAGTCAAGATGGTAGCCACAACCGTGTGATCAAAGTCCTGTACATGCAACACACATAAAAACCAGGTGGAGCTTTAATCACACCATTGTGGCTTTTTTGACCATAACCTGCAGATGGACTGAGAGAGGTTCTGTGCTTGTGTGAAAATTAAAACACTTCTGAATAATTTTCAAGGTCTCCAGAGGTGACCTTCAAACTGGTATTTTGGACAGCCCTCTTCAAATATGAAGAAGACGATTTAGCCCTTTTCATCATCATGAAGACCCAGCATGAGACCCACAGTCAATGAGAAGTCACAGTATTTTTTTGATGATTTCTCCAAATATTAAGTTCTAGAACCCCCTTCCTCTAATTACTACTATCAACAACTACTTTGTTCAATATACAGACTTGTAATAAGAAATCCAGTTTTCACCAAGACATCCACTCAAGAGTAATTTCTTTTTGCATAAGGGGTCTGTTGTATGTTTGGGCTATTCATCCTATCTATGGCAAATAAACAGAAATGTTTCTTTGTTATGCTGTTCAAAGAGGATGTTACAAAACTGAACGAAAGAGTATTGTGTCTACATGGGGGGTGCAAACTAGTACACCTGCAAGACACAATACTCTTTCGTTCAGTTTTGTAGCATCCTCTTTTTTCCTTTTCTTTCATCTACAATCTCTTTCACTTCATCATCCCATCAAACATCCTTTTTTTTTTTCATATTTGTGACGTCATTCTTTCCATTTGGTTCCAAGCAACTTCCACATCTTTTCCTTATGTTCACTTTCCACTCATTCTGCTGAGAGATTAAAGGATCTTCTACTTTTTTTTTTTTCTTAAACAGCTTATATTTTGCTTCCTGTAGTCATTCTACTTTCACGCTTGCCTCTTTCATGGTGCCTTTAATCTGGGCATTTTTCCCAAATTCCACAGTTCTTCATGGATTTGCTCAAACTTTCATAATAAATTAGTTCAGTCATGCTTTTAGACTTATATTCATTCCATTGCCATGTGCTTAAATCATATACTTGAAAACAAAAGACAAATCTTTCTTTTTTAAATATACTTTTATTTTTATTTAAAAGAAAGGTGTATTTTCAAAAAAAGTTATTGCAGTATCTATGAATGGACAGAAAAGTCCATACAATTAATGCTCAGTATAATGTTAGTAAAAGATACCAAGTAGAGTACATTGAGTTGTTTTCATGATATGAAACATACATACATACATACATATACATATACATATACATATACATATACATATATATATATATATATATATATATATATATATATATTTAAAATTGTTGAGCTTAATGCCAAAATCTCCGCTATAATATTATTTATAAATCTTAGGACAAATCTCTTTCTAAACAGATATTCACCAGTCACAAAACAAGTTCAGGAACATTGTTCCTGAAACCATTGAATTTCCAGAAAACTAGCCTTTTAACCTATTACGATAAAGTGCAATTTGGGCTCAGAATCACAAAGAAGCACATGGAAAAGTGGTTATCATGATTTATTCCAGAGACCTTTTCCATCACTCTAATCCTACTTTTTGTCTTATAAAATTGTTGTTTTGTTTTATTAAACGGAAGGAATGGGCAGGATGCCTAAAATGCTGATAAATCTGTTACTTCCATTCTGAACCTGAATTAAACAGCAATAACCAAAAGTGAGGAAATTCAGGAAGTACTATTTGAACGGTGGAGGATTATTGATGGTTGGTATACATGAGAGAAAAAACTGAATTACATTCTCTCTTTTTCTCTGTCTCCTTCTCTCTCTCTTACTGAAGAAAAAATGAAAGACTTAAGAAGGCATTTCAGAATGATTCTTCAGTATAATGTTGGATTGTTACATATCTTCTGTTCTCATTTCTGTTACATATAACCTGGGTTCTGTAAATTAAGAAAGCATGATATAATTGGGTTTGGTAGGATGCTAAGAGATCTGTTTGAAGCATTTCATTAGTACATGATTTCATCAGACTTAGGTAGGTGACTAAGATAAGTCAGATATCCTAAAGAACTACTGGAAATTACTGGGTACAAATTAGTTATTTACTTAGGATTATCTATCTATCTATCTATCTATCTATCTATCTATCTATCTATCTATCTATCTATCTATCTATCTATCTTACACATTGTAAACTTCCTAGACTCTGATTAGATTGAGGTGGTGTACACATTTAATAAGCAAATACATATTTTATTGAGACAGGATGCCTTTTTGCCCCACACTAAATCATGGGCAACTTTAAATCTGTGCCAGGTTACATGATTAATAATGTAGGTAAACTTGTAACTTAGCTTTTTTATATTTTCTCACAAAAACCCTATTCAACTTTCAATGATTTTAATAAAGCTTGTTACTTGTAAATTTTAAAGTGTTTGATAAAGTTCCAGGGTTGCAGTCAAGTGAAAAAAGAAGGCATTAGAATACATTGGAGAGGCGTCTGGGAAGGGAAGCATGATCGTATTACTCATGTCACATAAACTGCACAGCTCTACGATCTGAAATTTGATTCATGCTAGGATTAAAAAGTAAAGAAGTTGAGCTTGGTTCCTACTGACTGAAGTTTTCTTTGCATGATTGGAAGTAGTTGTTTTCTGAAATTCTTATATTGCCAGCCAATTTAGAAATTGCAGGAAGCAAAGGAGGAGGACATTAAAGGAGATGTCAGCACCAAAACAAACAGCATCATGATTATTTAAATTATCCCCATTAATTACCTACAGCATCAGGGGCCACTCCTCCATCTGCCACGGTGAGCCCAAGTGGCAAAGACAGTCTCTGGAATTTAACTCACAAAAGGGTTGCTTTCCTTGGGCAAGTTTTATAGCTCTGCCACCTCTCTTTTCTCTCCACCTCCAGACTTGTTCCATTTAGCCATCAGCAAAGGAAGGTTAGATATTAATGAGGACTAAGTGTCTAGCAGGCACTGGGAAATAATTATCTGATTGGAGTTAGAGGTGGAAGTTTGTTATCTCACAGCTTGCAAGAGTAAAAAGGAAGCACTAGCTTGTCTAAGTAGACTCTCTTCTAGGTGTTAACTGAAAAATGCAGGTCAGTCACAGGACAGCGGCTTACCGTAGCTTTCTTCCAAGATTTTCTTTTTTCATTCTAGCCTACAGCCTAAGGATTTCCTAGTGGTCCTCCACTGAAGTATTAAGCAAGGTGAGCCCTGCTTAGCTTCTGAGGCCAAGCTCTGATCGATGCTGCCACCTTCTAAAACGTCTTGGAATTATTACTATTACTGCTGTTTTTAATGGACCTATCTCATTGCTTCTGGCCAAATACCATGTGCAACCTGTAAATAGGACAGTGATACAGGACCTATGAGTGTGTGAATAACCCACCAAGATAAACAGTAGCAGAGTATTTAATCTACTTTCCTGCCTAGCACACTGAAGAGGCCACTGCATTAAAGAGTATCACAGTGGGTCATTTCTGTTTAAGCCAGAAGCACTATAGCTGACTTTCGCCCAATGAAACCAGGTGTCAGAAATGACCAGATCAGCAAACTAAGTACAGAATATCTGATACAAACTGACTATAGAAAAAGTAAAATGCTTACTGATATGTACTAGTGCTCCCTGCAGAGGATTTAACAACTGGATTTCTGATTTTGTGTTGCATTTTTCAAATGTGAGATTACGCCTACAGGTAGATGCTATGCTCTCATGCATATTCTGTTTTCCTGTATGAATAAGTAACATCATGAAGCAAGGAAACAAGTCAGAAGCGTTATCATTATCCTGATAGGAAGGGAGGAAGGGAGGAAGGGAGGGTTGGAAAGAAATCTTACGAAGTTTGTTTCTGAGCCAGGAATAAAATACTCAAGCAATTGCTTGAAACAGAGATAAAGTTTATTTCTGAGAGCACAACATACAGAGTCAGCTGTTGGAGGTGGCCCTTTTAAGCCCTTTATATGGAGAAACCTTGGTATTGTTCCTCAAAAGCGTGCAAAAGTGCACCCTTTAGGAATTCTGAGAAAATGCACTTAGCCAGCGTTCCAAGAGGGAGCGCTCTACAGTCGGGCACCCTGTTCAGCTGTAGCTTCCACTGGTTCAGCATTGCTGACTGAAAGAGCAGTCTGCTTGGAGGTCTCTGGTAAAAGGTCAGCCTGAAAGGAATATACGCCTGAAAAGGCTGGCGCTTCCTGCAGACTGACACTTCCCGCTGCATTTTAATCTTTGTGTTGAGTTCATTGTATGGGAAGATTGTATGAAAGGAAGAAGAGAGTATGGTGGGAGGAAGATTCCCTTCCCATGGAATGAAGGAAGGAAGGAAGATAATTACATTACCTTGGTAGGGATTGTTGTTTAGGAGAGAAACCAGAGGTTTTTTAAGAATATTCTATAGGGATAACTTAGGTCAGCGCCATTCTACTTATGAATCTGGCTTGTTAGTTCCAGTGAAAATTTCCAAGAGGATGATCGTCATTAATCAGCCAACAATAGGTGGGAGTGAACGTGTTGATGCCACGGGTAGCATCTCAAAAATAAGAAGAATCCAGGAGCTTCCCAAGGAGTAGGTTATGTGAAATGTGTTGTTTATTGTTTCACTGAATTAATCTGAGTATTAGACTATTAATTAGTTCTTGATTGTGATAACTTGTGGTTTCAAAAGTTTTTCCCCAAAGGTCATGATATCTTCCAGCAATAAGTTTAATTATAGGGATAATTCAAAATAACCTTCCCAGTTTTATGCTTTGATTTCAGCGTCTTTCAAAATCTATATGCTAGATTCTTGACAATGGTTTCTTTCTGAGTATTTCCCCAACCACTGTGAAGAGTATGATGAGATATTTGAGTCATAGCTATGAATTCTCTTTAAAGGATGAAAACAACAGGCTTTGAATTCAGCCAGAATCAACATATCTACTTTAAAAGCTGCAGCACTGAAGCGAAGGGCCAAAAATATATTCCAGAGAGAGCAAGTGACTCAGACAAGACTTGTGTGTTCTTTTTTGTTGTTAATGATTCTAAATTTATAATTAGCATATGTTTTTATAACTTCTCTGTGCTTGTCTTGCTGGAAAATTATCCAATTCTTTTTTGAACTCATTGTTGACCTCCACTTGAACTTACTGCTCTACCCTCTCATTAGCTTTTCCATGTGTCACTCTACCCTGTTTTAAATCCAATTTTTATCTTGTTTATTGAATAGTTGTATGCCAAAGTGTAAAGTACTTTATAGTTCCTTTGATTAAATAATTCCAGTTATGTCACCACTTTATTTACAATGGCTTCAGAGCCCCCCCCCTTTTTTTCCATTGATGCTGGTTCACAACATCTTGTTTTCCCTTAACATAGAAACAGTATTATGCTACTATAAAGAAGTAGCGTTACTCTAAATAAATTCCAAATAATGGTCTTGATAATTCTTCTAATCATCTTCTGGTGGAATATTCAGGGGTTCTATGATCATGTTTATCTACAGTAAACAGTGAATTAAGAAACTTTAATTACATAAATAGTGATGTCAACATTTCTTCAGCTCTATGTGTTTGCACACATGTTATATGTTAATCTGTGTCAATGAATCTCTCTCTCTCTCTCTGATTGGAACCATAGATATATTTGACAACTTTGACATGTGAGAAGTTAACTTTTCAATGGCTCTTGAATTTTGGAACACAAAGTAGGATTCGTCTTGTGTGCTGACTTCCAAATAGGAAAACTTGTTGGGAATCTGAAACAAAGGGTCTTCCTGCTGTTCTGTTAGAGTGGAAGGAAAAACAGAATGTATTTTGGAAGATAACATACAGAAAACCTACTGAACGAACATTTTTTGTTCATGGGAGCTGATAATGTATTTTATTCTTGCCTCTCACTGTTGGCATTTGTCTCAAAAAGACCTTACATCATTTTATTCCTGTCCTAACCCTAACTTCCAGTTTTTATAACAAAACCTGCTATAGCTTGGATTGACATTGCTACAAATACAGCCATGCGAAAAAGAAAGCCCAGCCTCTTTGAGGTCTATGGTTTTACGTATCAGGACATAATAAAAATTGTCTGGTCCTTAGCAGTTCTCAAAAGTAGCTAAATACAACCCCAGATCAACAACAACACATGACATATTACACCATGTCATCCTTTATTTTACAAAAAGAAAGCCAAAATGGAGAAGCCGTGTGTGAAAAACTAAGTACACCTTATGATTCAATAGCTTGTAGAACCACCTTTAGCAGCAATAACTTGAAGTAATCATTTTCTGTATGACTTTATCAGTCTCTCACATCGTTGTGGAGGAATTTTGGCCCACTCTTCTTTACAGCGTTGCTTCAGTTCATGGAGGTTTGTGGGCATTTGTTTATGCACAGGTCTCTTGGGGTCCTGCCACAGCATTTCAATCGGGTTGAGGTTTGGACTTTGACTGGGCCATTGCAACATCTTGATTCTTTTCTTTTTCAGCCATTCTGTTGTAGATTTGCTGGTGTGCTTGGGATCATTGTCCTGTTGCATGACCCAATGTCAGCCAAGCTTTAGCTGTCAAACAGATGGCCTCACATTGGCCTAGAATCAGATGGCCTAGAATCCTTTGGTATACAGAGGAGTTCATGGTTTGTTCAATGACTGCAAGGTGCCCAGGTCCTGTGGCTGCAAACAAGCCCAAATCATCACCCCTCCACCCCTGTGCTTGATGGTTGGTATGAGATGTTTGTGCTGATATGCTGTGCTTGGTTTCCACCAAATGTGGTGCTGTCCATTATGGCCAAACATCTCCACTTTGGTCTTGTCTGTCCAAAGGATGGTGTTCCAGAAGTCTTGTGATTTGTTCAGGTGCAACTTTGCAAACTGAAGCCGTGCCGCCATGTTCTTTTTAGAGAGAAGAGCCTTTCTCCTGGCAACCCTTCCAAAAAAAACCACACTTACTCAGTCTTTGTCTAATTGTACTGTCATGAACTTGAACATTTAACATGCTAACTGAGGCCTGTAGAGTCTGGGATGTAACTCTTGGATTTTTTGCAATTTCTCTGAGCATTGCACGGTCTGACCTTGGGGTGCATTTGCTGGGATGTCCACTCCTGGGAAGATTGTCAGCTGTCTTGAATGTTTTCCACTTGTGAATCATCTTCCTTACTGTAGAATTATGGACTTTAAATTGTTTGGAAATGGCCTCATAACCCTTCCCAGATTGATGGACAGCAACAATTGCTTCTCTAAGATCATTACTGATGCCTCTACTCTTTGGCATTGTATTAACACACACCTCAGTGCTTGAGAACAGCAAACTCCTAAAACTTTGGCACTGGATCGTTCCCCTCAATGAACAGTATTGCCCACTTGGCTGCTGCTTCCTTCAGCAAAAAATCACTTTGGTGCAATTAGTGGCAAACCTGCCTGCCTGCCATAAACATTTCACATTGAGCTATGAATGCCTAGAATTGATCCTAGTTCTCTCCAAGCTTCTATGGCAAACTTCCATGGGAATGGAGGAGCATTGGCTGAGCTGCAAGTTGTTGGGCTGCCACAGGTTGAGACAAATTCTGCCCCAGTTGTTGTGTTAGTTGTATCATGGCATTCTGCAAGTTGATCATCCGTACATCTATCTACCTAAAAAAAAATCCAGAAGAAGACAATGGCAAACCACTTGTGCATCATACTAAGAAATTGCATGAATGTGTCCATCAAGTCCATCAGGAACCTGAGCAATTGGAATTGAGTATTTATATGATAGTGGTCCAGAGACATATTAGTTTAGAGTCAGTGCTGTTACGGACTATATGTTAAATGTTCCATACTAGCAACAAGTATTGGAAATGGTTTTCCAGTTTGGAAATGATTATGGTGCTCTCAATATGCTTGCAGAGATTGTTACTGGAAGAGAAGTGTGCCCTGTGTGTCTGCAGCTCATGCCTGCAAAAAAGAGAGAAAGAGAGAAAGAGAGAAAGAGAGAGAGAGAGAGAGAGAGAGAGAGAGAGAGAGAGAGAGAGAGAAAGAAAGAAAGAAAGAAAGAAAGAAAGAAAGAAAGAAAGAAAGAAAGAAAGAAAGAAAGAAAGAAAGAAATTAACCTTCCCTATCAAGTGAGTCCCACCAAGTCACATCTCCTGCAGGCAGAATTTTTAATATCGCTGGGGAACAAAGCTGTGTTTATTACGCTGAACAGAGAGCAGAATTCTTTCTGGGTTTTCCACTTTGCACCCATGTGATTTTACTGTGTTTCATGTCTTTCTGTGGTTGGCTGCCTTCTCTGTTGAATAGGCTGGCAAGTTAGAAAGTCAAACTGTATTATCCTCTAGAGTGTTGTAATTTTGCTTCTTAACTGTCAGACAGTAGGTTCCCAGTGATACTTCTGAGCTGTTTCTCTGTCCTTGTATAACAGAGAAGTGGGAAACAGACTGTTAGGACGGTCATAGAATCAAGCAAGGGCAGGGCAGAATTCCCTACCTACCTAACCCAGATTCTGAGTTGGGTGGGAGATCACAATTGCTCCTGTTTTTCTGCTGTGATTCCCCATAAAGGCCCATATTTCTCTTCCACATCTTAAATAGGGAAGCAAAGACCTTGAACTTCACTTGGCTAATTTCAAAATACAATCTTAATGGGGAGCAAGGCCTCTAAAAGCAAAGGAACAGTAGCTCATAGAGTATCATTCATTTTGGACCCAATGGAGTTACCAGTTTTCAGATATGAGAAAGAATCTCGTGTTGGGCAAAGACTACAAGCTCTGAAAGTTAGCTCCTGCTTTGCAAGTCCTCCTCTGGGGTGGACATGTGCCCAAATATGATTTATTCAATTATCAAGTAATCTCTTGTTAAATTAAAAAAAAAATAGTATTTTTACAGAGCATTAACATTATGAGAAGAAAGATGATCTAAAACAAGTTTAATTATTTTAATTATATTTTTTAATCAAGCTGCCCACTATTATCAAACACTGATATTGAATTTAAGAATGACAATTCCTTATTTTATTACATTTCTATTTCTTCCTCCCGTTGGATATCTGAGCAATGAATATGGTTGTTTTTATTCTCACAAAACGTCAGGGAAGTAGGTTAGGGTCAAAGTACCTATTATGTCAAGAACAGCTATATATCTTTGATTTCTTTTTCTTTTTTTTAAATGCAGGAACAAGGAAAAGAATTTCTGTTTTATCCCTTCACCTTATGACTGAAGGGGGGAAAATCCTCCTCCCCACGTAGGCTGTAAGAATTTTTTTAAAATCCTATTTTGTCAATGGACTTTTTTTCACCCCTCTACTACATAGAAATACATGCTGGGTGTTGGGAAGGGAGAGAAACATTTTGATCATACCAAAAAATAAAACTTGTAATAGCCAACATTTCCCAGTGGTAATTAGTTAAAGAAAAATACTGAAGGTATAAACTGCATTACATGCATTTAGCATAATTAAATTGCTTGTCACCGGGTAGATGCTGTAGAAATAAAATTTAAGATCCACAACGAAGTCACCTTGTGCTCTTGGAGAAGAGTCAGGTTTAAATTGAACAAAGAAACAACTTGAGTACTCATAGGAATAGAATGGACAAATTTAGAAAGGAGGGAAACAATGTTATCGAAATAAAATTAAGATCAAACCAAAGTGTATTCTGCATTCAAAAATAGAAAACCCTTAAAATTTATCATACTGCAAAGTATTTCTGGTGTTTTATTTGCCATTTATTTGGTTTATTTATTTTATTTGTAATGAACAGACCAATATACTTCACTTGTATCTAATTGTTAACTACGTATTTGGAAATCAGATTTATAGTATTAAATTTTCCATACCTGATGGAAAAGGGAATGGATACTCTAAACTGAAGGGTTTCTACCACCAACTGGTGGTGCTTCTGAAGACCACTAAATGATATGCTTGCTCTTTTAAAAAGTTAAGGTCTTCCTCAATCTGAGGTCAGTTCCTGGCGACTATATGGACAGGTTAGTGTAGATCCCTTAGCAAGCAATTCAAGTGCACACCAGATCCAACCTTGTTTAGCTTTTTTCAAGATCAGCTTGCTCAGCTTCTATTCCGCATCTCAGTACTACTCTAGCCAGTAAGTGAGGTAGATACTCATAGCACAATAAAGTTATCACTCGAAAGGCAGATGATTAATCTCTTAAAAATTGCTTCACATAGTGGTGGATTTAAAATTAGGCACTCAGGGTGACACTTCGCCTTAAGCTTTCACCTACTTCTGCTAGTGACCTTTCACTAAGGATTTGTGCTAGTGGACTGATGATGATGATGATGATTTTGCTATAGCCTTATTTTAACACTGAGCCAACACAAGACATGGGAAATGGATTATGAAGATATATTTTGCGCATGTTGGGAATGCATACCCAAGATTTTAATTATAACTTGGAAAGATCTACTTTTAAATTCCTTTTAACCAGCAAAATATAGAACAGTTTTTCCAAAGTCCCCCCCTCCTTTAAAGTTTTTTAAAAAATGCAATTTATTATAACAAAATCAGCATCAAAACAAAAGTAGAATTTTTTTCCTACCTGGTTGGCCAACCTTTATTTGCAGATAGATTTTAAAAGTCATAACTACATATTTTAGAATTAGACTAAAGGCAAGCAACCTGCCAGTGTTTTCTGTATGACATTACATATCTGCATGGCTTTCCCCTCTCTCTCCACCAGTAAGAAACGTATCAGCAGTATGTGAAAGTCATAATGCATATTTGATGGAAAACAATTAGTCAGGTTAAACTCTCACTGTAGCCAAGAGAGTGTAAGAGCTCTAATAAGAGACAGAGTTGCTCTCATTGTCAAATATGAAAGCACAGGAGAAATTATTGATAGGATAACCGAACTGAAGCTTCATTCTATGTAGATTCTGGCTTATTCTAATTTGTATGGTTAAGCTGTTGGTTAGAAGCATCATTGTCCATGGAGATGAACATTTCTCTTGCAGAGTAGCTGGCTATTTCAACTTAAAGGGCTATGATTTTTTTAAAAATTGTTTTACTAGGCAATTCTCCTTCTCTAAGCAGCCGAGCAGAGTAGAAATGGAGTTCACGGAGATAGCATGAAATGTAGTGAAGTAAAGCTCCATAACAGCCTAAGGTGACAGCACAATTGCCTTGTGGAACAGAAGTGGTTTATTTGACGGTCTTCAGCATCTGAAGTTCTTTTCAGTGGTAAAAAATCGCATTCCAACTGGACATTCCATTCAGTGTAGCACCAGAATTGGAAGGAATAAAACATGTTTTGAATATCCCAACTGGGAAAAAAGAAATGAATTGTCCTCCACAAAAATGGTTATGTGGGCCGTATTTCAGAATGCATACAGCAGAAAGAGAACAACTGAAGGGTTAGGTCAGCTAAACACAAGTAGATGTTTGCTATCTATTTGGAGGTAGATATGTGGAACAATGGCAGCACCTCGTCTCTTATTACATCTCATAAGCCTTCTAAATGGTAAGCAACAACTACTTGTTCTTCACAGGTTTTGGTATTGTAACCTTTATACTTATTTTGTATGGTACTTTTCAACACAGTTTTGCTTCTCAGACATTTTTAAGGATGATTTCAGAGACATTACACCAGTGTTGTCCAAACTTGGCCACTTTAAGATGAGTGGACTTCAACTCCCAGAATTCCCCAGCCAGCATGGGGACAACACTGCATTACACCATCACCAGAGTTAGTTCTTTGTTAATAAACTGAGATGAAGGCATATCTATAGAATGTAATAATCTGCACAAATGATGCAGTTTAATTCCGAATTACAGAACAAGCTTTCTTAGGTCCTAATTGCATGTTCATCTTGCTTTGTTGATCAAATGTGTCTGAAGTTTGAGGAATGAATTGGTAAACGTCCCTTGGAAGAAGACGTCAAGGCCAACAAAGAAAGTCATCCCACGTTATGAAACAAAGCCCTTAAGATAAATACGGGAAAATGCCTTGGTTCATGTTTTTTGATACATGATGTTGATGAGGATGATGATGATGACGACGACAACAACAACTGAGAGGAAGAAAAACAGAGATTTGTCTACTGTGCTGATAAATATGCCTTTAGAAGCACCACAAATAAACGAAGTGAGCAAGCTAGCTTACTCCAAAGGAGATACTTTTTTTCAGGTGCTACATGTGAAGTTTCTCCTCAGAATAAAGACAGGTCAAAAAACAATATGCATTCAAAATAAAGTTAAACATTGTGTTTCTGGTTTGACCATGCTACGATGGAATCCAGGTGTAGAGCAGAGCTCCCTTTGTCTCTGAGTCATTGCTTTGCTTGTTTGTTTTAGCTGCAATCATTATATGACAATATGTGGAAAATGCAACTGTTATGCTACAATATGTGGGAACAAGCTAGCAAAGTATATTCTGTTTTCATATCAACTCTCTGTACTGCAAAATAAAATGAAAAACGTATTTGCAGACTTTCCTGGGCAATAATTCCATGAGATTCTCGCCCACAACCTTATTTTCTTCTTCTTCCAATACATTTCTGGCTTTCCTTGCTTTCCTAAGCAGTTGTTCTCTTCCCTGCATCTTAGAAGAGAATGAGTCAACTTTAGCCCAGTGAGTTTTAATTCTCTTTGTTAATATAGTTATGACAGCTAGATCTATGTAGTCAATTCAAAATCCAACTCATCATTATTTTGATTCAGAAAACGATTCTGATTTGTCCCTTAGAAATCCCAGACAGTTCTGGAAAAAGCCATTTTGGTCCATGGAGAGAAACTTCTTTACCTGAATTGCTGATTCAATTTGACTTTCTGATTCAATTAGAAAAGTTGATTACATTTAGATTTGATTGAATTGCATTTAAACAGAATTTCTGAATTAAATAGTTGCACATCATAATAATAACTATTGATTGCCTAATAGCTTTGTTAAGAAAGAAAGGTTGGCACAAGAGGAGAAAGAAATTAAAACACATGATATTGACACAGATACTGTATTCATCAATCCTGACTGATCTCTAATATTATTTATGATAGCAATATGCGTCTTACACTTGCTGAAATTAGTGGCACTATCATCCAGTAATAAACAAGAACAACGACAACAAAATATCACCAAAGAGATCTGCAGTATAGAGGCAGAAACCACAGGAAGACTGAAGGATGATGGGTGTATTATTAGAAGTGTAAAACAAACTTTTGAGTAATTCAAGGGGAAAATGCAGTTAAGCTCAAAGTATAATAGAAATGACTGATGGCATGCCTAAACTTGCATGCCAGCTATGTCCACAGAGGCTGGGCAAAAAAATTAAAATAAAAACTACAAGCGTGCAATCAAAGCCCCACCCCACTTTTTCACGCGCATCACAATGTCGTGATGGGTAGTAGGGCTGAATAATTTCCTGCTTGACTCTGTGGAGAGTTTCTGCTAATCAGAATAAATAGATGTGCCAATGGCCTGATTCAGTCTGATGAAATGCCATGCATGGCTTCTGCAGTGGGCTGAAATTAGTGTGAAAGGAAGTTTGATTCTTCAGCCTCTTTTTATAAACTCATCTCCAAGTCGGTGCAATGGTTCAGGGAAGAGCAACAAAGAGAGTGAGGGGTTTGGAAGCCCAGTCTTACAAACAATATTTACAAGAATTAGAGATGCTTAAAGAAGACAAGACATGATATCACTTTTCCAATACCTGAAAGGCTGTCCCAGGAAGTAGTGTTACTCTCCATAGGACAAGAGCCAATCTTTAAAGTGGAAGCTTTATGGAGCAAGTTCCAAATTCAAAATAAGAATAAGAAGGAATTTCTTGACCTATTAAGCAGTGGAATAGTCCCCCTCTGGACAGCCATTTATTTGGGATAGTTTGAGGATTCTTGCCCTGGGCAGCAGGTCAGACTAGAAGACCTCGGAGAACCCTTCCACGCTATGAATCATTATTTAGGGTTCTCAGCTCCTTTACAGGACCTTAAGAGAGTTTGTAATGCAGAACTATATGCATAAGAAAATTAAAATGTTATTCTAATGATAGAAATGATTTTATCTTCACTGTCCATCAGCCATTGCATTCCATTAGGTCCCTGTAATCTTTGAGGATGGTTCTCCAGTTGTGATTTGAAAATACTGTTATGCTTTAACGGTAATGAGAAAGCAATTAGTTTTGATGACAGAGATCTTCGAAAAGCAGTAAAATCTTCTCCAGTAACTTTCTGTCAAGAAACTGGAAAAAATCGATTTCGATCCTTGAAATGAGTTCTGATATTCTCTGTTGGCAGTTTCCCATTTCCCCCCCACAACTCTCAAATGCTAATTTTCTTGTACTCGCTGCCTGATTAAAAATTAGCAATAGACTAACCAAATTTTGGAAATGGGAAGAAAAACCTTCTAAAAATGGGAGCTGGCATTTGAGAATTAAGGAATATGCATATTGCACTAATTCTGGCTAGATGGAAGTTATTACATGCATGCTTAACGTAGCCCATTAATTTTCAAACCAAATCAAAGCATGCTGGCTGAAGAATTAAGGCGCCATGCAACACCGAGGAAGTTCAATATGGTGCAGTCATTTCTCAGTCCTGAATCTTTTGACAACTGATTTCGTTGGCAGCCCCCACGTTCTAATAGCATAACAGTGGGGAAAAGTATTTCTTTTTCTGTCTCCATGCTATGGAAACTTTAATAAAACCCTTAGTTTTTTCTTAAACCGAAAGCAGTAGTAATTTCAACCTCACTTCACTGAGAGGTAGTTCTGTCCCATAGATGTCATGGCTGTTTTTCTCGTTCATTTCCCCCTTTAAAAATAAATTGTCTCATGTATTTACAATGCAAAGCAATTAAACTGAAGTCGTTTATATATATATTTAGAAGAAGTTGGAATAAATTCCTACTGAGTAAGCCCCAGACAGGTATCATATACTAGGTTTGGGATGCATATTTTCCAAAGAAGATTAGGTATTTGACTAATTTATTAAAACACGGAAATTTAATGAACTTTTCTGTCAACATATATGTGAATTTAATAGTAGTATTATAGCCATTTTTTAATGTTTGAATGTGAAAATAGGGGTTTGAAAATACATGTACAGTGCACATATTATTAGCTGGGAATGGCTGCAACAATCTTTGAGATGACAAGTCTGGATGTTTTTGTGTCCTGGAGTTTTCAGGGATTTGGTGGGAATAAGGGACAGTATTTCCTGACTGAACATTTACAAAGAGAAAATATGCTGAGCATAGTTAACTATCAGAACTGGCTCAAATGTTCATATACAGATTTTGATATTTCTCACTTGATTATTTGCCTGCTAATGGTGGGCAGATGAATCTAAGCATTAGATGACACAATTGGAAACCTTTAACTTTGAGCCCACAGATAACTAGAAGAACCCTTATTGCCAAATGGAGATTTTCTATTTCTCCTTCCTGTTCCAGTGTCTGAAAAGTCCGTCTGAATGGCTTGGAGCAGTGGGAAAATGAAGGGAAATCCCCTATGTTCCATTTTCATCTGTATTCCTTTGGACCCTGTCCATTCTTTGCAAGATAACCCAGTGATCCTGTCTTTGATGTTCAATCAGTAATCTACATCACAATACATGTAATAGATTCACATAAATAAGCATTTTGGGGTCTGGGTCACTGACCTGCAGTAAAGTCTGGGTGAATGACTTATAATAAAGAATTTGATTTGATTTGATTGATAAGCAGACATGTATGAGCCAAACCATAACATTTACAAGCAAACCATCACTGGTGACTATATGGACATGTCTCCCTATAACAATTTTCTTGACAACCATAGTCCAGAGGAGTTCAGCCAAGTTGCTCCCACCTGACCAGACCCCTCTGAATTAGACCCATCTATATAGGTTCATTGTGCATGGCTTCTGAAACAATCTTGTTGCATCATGGATTTTGCTTAAAACCAGAAGCATACACTGGTCAAAGTTCAACACTAGCATACTGCAGAGATTTAAGCTTCTCCCACTGACACCCAAGACGTTAGAAGGATTTATATCTAGATAAATCATGCCCATAATAAATTGGGAGAGGAGTGTCTCAATATTTCTCAGTTGGACAGGTATAGCTGTATAGCCACAGCAGTTACATCAGTTTCTCACCTGGAGGCACTTAGAGGCTTGGGAGGGCTTGCAGGGGAGCTGTTGAGTGGGGAGAACAACGTTCTTCCCAAATTAGTAGTATCAGCCAGAAAAACAGCCATAGGATGGTTCTGTCAGTCAACAGGGGGAAAGAGTCATGTTTCCTTGGGGTATCTTGGAATACAGGCACATGCTAGAGAACAAAAATAACAATCCCAAAGGATTACTGAAGTAAGATTTTATTCCAAAGCTTGTGGTTAACAATTCTATTTTTAACTGGCACCCAAAGCAATTAGCTAATGCAAAATAAAGCAGAGATTAATATAGAACAGTTAGGGAGATGTCTGCCCCCATATACTTGCCAATTATGGAAGTCTCATTTCAGAGGACCATTTGGTTTGGTTTTCAGATATGCCTCCAATTTCATCTGCATTGCAATTCTCTTGACATGTCTGACATTTTCTTTTCTAAAGCATTGTAAACCTAGGCTATTTTCTCAGACTAATCTATAAATGTAGGTCTGTTCTTAAGAGAGTGGTAAATTTGGATGCAATTTTTCCCACTGATTTCACTATAATAACCTGCTTTATAAAACAATTGAGAGTTTTCATATATAACAAAAAAGTAAAGAAAAGGTGATTAATACAATGCTTGATATAGACTTCCAGGAGCTGAACATTGCTGAGCTTATAACAAGAACACCTTTTCATGCAATATCAAGACATCTAAGAATCAAAAGATCATTCAAACTTGGGTTTTTTATGACTTTCAAGAATCCTTTTTATAAAAGAAAATCTTGAGGGTGCAATTTATAAATAGCTAAAATATGTCCACGACCAAGATACTGGAGACATCATCCGAGGGTTTCAGGTAAAATATGCTTTTGGATGAGCCCTTCCATTGAAACTAAAGCAAATCCAGCTAGAACAATGAAGACCCTCATCTCTGGGTCACACCCAGAGATGGCTACCCCATCATTGCTTCTTGTCAAGTATGTAAAACTTCCAGCTATTTTACACCTCAGAGACATTATCAGTTGTTCGTTGTCCGAAAGTGAACCTAGCACCTCCTACATATGACGGGGGTGATTTTTTTGCAGAGGACATTTCCCTGGGTGCTGAAATGTCCGGGAGAAACTACATAGCTGACAAGTCCCCATATATTTGGGAGTACAAAATGGGTGAGAGAGATGGAAAAGCTTGCCTTTACTTGTCCTTATAACCCTGTTTGCTCTTCATGTTCCTCTGAGCAAGGCCTTCTTTTTCATTTCTCATTCCTGGCCTCATGACTCAGAAATCAACTTCCTCCTTCCTTCCGTCTCTGTGAAAGTTTTATAGCCTTGAAGAGGTGTTTAGAGACCCTTCTAATTGATTAGTGAGGTCCCATAGAAGAACTGCTTATTCCCCTCTATTCACATTAACCTTGACCATTTCTAGATTAATACCTGGTTCATTTAAATTATGGATATATATGTACACTTGAACATATTGCAAGGTATTGGGTTAAATCTGTATGAGCATTACATTTAGTTTGCGTTCGTGTTAAATTTTGATTACAGATTTTGTTGTTAAACTGCACTAATTTTATTGGATTGGTCTTTTTTTCTTTTCTGTAATTGCTATATTTTTCCAAATGGTACTGTGCCATGGTAAATGTGTTTAATAAAGAAACAACACCAAAATAAATAAGTCCATTCTTTTCTTCTTGCTTCTGTGTGACTGTGAGTGATTATAGCTATGACAAAAACCAGTTTTGGAAATATCACATGGAAAGGAAGTAGGGACATAGGAATATATGCAATACTTTCTTTTTTCTTGTTAAGCAACTTTAGAACTTGAACTATGCTTGCAAAAATCGATCTCAGTAAATAATTTCTGTTTAGGGATTAATATCTGCTCCAGAACTCAGAAGGAGAAGTAAGTCTAGGAACCTTGTCTTTAGTAATCCAAGTCATGATAAATAATTAGAAGCCTGTTTATGTCTCCTAAATTCTTTATGGATTAAAATATTTCTTTGGCAGGTGCCAGGAGGCGGGCATCACAGCAAAGAAGGCCCGCCTCCTGGCACCCGCCAAATGGAATTCCCTGGCAGGCGGGAATTCCCAGCATGCCCTCTCTGCCAGACCTGCTGGGACAAGCAGATTTAATATAAAGCGAAATTAGAGAAAAGAAAAGAAAGGAAAAAGTGAAGGGAGACAGTAAAAGAGAAAATACAATTAGAAACAAGAAAAGAAAAGAAAAATATATAAAGAAGCGGCTCCCGATCTTTACAGCTGTTACAAGCAAACAGGTTTTCACACCTCCCTCTTTAAAATTACATCATATTTCCCTTCTTCCCATATTCAACCCTTTTTAATCAGCAAATCCATAAATCACCAATTCATTTTTTTTCTGCTTTCAGCAAAATGCCCATAAAAGGTTTTCAGTCTTTAATAAAAGTACTTGTCTTATCACTGATCAAACAGGTCAATTTTGCCATTTCTGCGAATTCTGTCATCTTCACAAACCATTCCTCCATTGTGGGTGGGCTAGAATTGTTCTGAAATGTGTGTGTGTTTTGTGTGTGTGCATGCACACACATGCGGGTGTATAAGTAAGATCGATAGATTGATGGATAGGAGATAAATGTCCACTAGTATTAATTATAGAGATCCTGTATTCAAATGCAAGACGCAACTAATAGACAAGAATTGGAATCCAGATCTACAAGTCCTGATACAAAACAAATATATTTAGAATTAAAACACGCAAAGCCAAACATTTGATTTGAGTATCAGAACTGCAATCAGCCCATAGTTTTACCCGTTTTTATTGCCGAGTTGTTTCCTGATCCTACCACTAAAGGCTTGTGAGTCCAAATGCTTTGCTGATCTACGTTATACATCCCCCAATCTAAATTTAATTTACCTTCAAGGTGACCTAACTAATTCTTTTAAAACAGGAAAAAAAAATAATCACCCACTTTAGACAATGTCAGTATAATGAGAAACAAAGGGAAGTTATTTCTGGGGGAGGGGAGGGGGCGCTTAAAAATAGTTTGTAAATTGTCGGTGTTGTGCACTGCATTGTCATTCAGAAACAGAACATTGCCCTCATTTCTGGAAAGGAAGATCATGAAAAATGTTTGCATAATGTCATTATAGAGAAGTACCACATTGAATTATTCAGCAATATTTCATCAACATCCACAGAAGTGGCACAGTATCAGTAGTGACAATTAGCTATCCTGAATTATCTGACTCCATCTCAGAAAATAATAAATCTTTTAAAATATAGCATAATTCAGATTTGTTTTCCTAATCAGAATTAGTGTTGTTCTATCTTCTGATTTTTAAATTTCACTTGCAGCAAATGAAAGGATTTTGATCATTCTTTCACCAGAAGATGGACAAATCTGTCTTCTACAAATGTAATTTTGTGCCTTCTCAGAACATTAGCCTTTTTGTAAAAAAGAGAATTTCTTCAAAGCATCTGTTGTTATTGTTTTAATACTCTCCATATATAATTTTCTTGAATTGCCTTCTAAGTAATTTGAAAATATGTAATTTAAAAGTACATGCCTTTATCATTGCAGGAATTTGGCCTGTGAACCAGAACAACAATAGTGGCTTAATTTGAACATTTTAAAATTGTTTAATAATATAATGTAAACCCTACTTTGTAGTTCCTCAAACTGTATCACAGCTTAAACATGCCAAATTTAGTACAGATATCACTGGAAGACAGACATTTTGGCTGGTCATAAATGTAGCATCATCATCATCTTTATTATGGTCACGGACCAGAATTACAAATAAAAATACATTGAAATACATTAAAAATACATTAAATAAAATGAACAGCACACGATAATATATATACAGATTGGTGAGGTCATCTGTGGGCAGTCAAAATCTGCCTAATTTTGCAGACAAAATTAGCTAACAAAATTTAGCTACATTCAGGGAAACTAAATCATTCTGATCAGATAGCAACAACTGGACACAAAAAAGATTAGAATTACTTGGATATTTTATCAGATGAGGAGTTATTAGATGGGTTTGTGAGTCCTTATAAATAATACAGTATAACAGGACATGTGCTATAGTTTCAATAGCCCCTTGTCCACAGGGGCACAATCTCAGCTCATATGGGACTTTTTTGTATCGGCCCTCCAAAACTGCTGTAGGAAGAGCCTCATGGCGTGCTAGAGTTAGTGCCCTCCGAAATTTGGGGACAGTTATATAATTTAGGTATCTTGTTGGCTTATAAGAAAAGGCCTGACTGCTTAAAAAAACATTCTTAGGCAAAGCGGGCTGGTCCTGCTGGACTTCCAGGTCCTTGATACGCTGTTTGAATTCACTGAGTGCACGCTCGTAGCCCATCATTAGGAATGCCTCACTAGAGAAGCCAAGATGTTGAAGTTTTTGTAAGATAGACCTGAAGCATACTGATTTATAATTATCCCTGATAAGGAAAGAACCCAAACCTGTAGGGAAAAACAGTAGTTTCAACCAATGTGCTATAATACAAGTCCATGCACTCGTTTCAACTTTGGACAACCCTGCTTCCCTCCTTAGTGCTACATTTGGGATACAAGGGGCTACCTGAAATATGGCCCTTAAGAATTTGGATTGAACCCTTAAATATAACATAAAAAGCTGAAATTCTTGGAAAACTATGGAGGGCTTTTATTTTCTTTAACTCAGTTGAAATATCTCTATATCTCTGTATGTTCCTATCATCTTGGTCATACATTTTTGTGGTCTTTTTCTTTCTTTTTCTTTTTTCTTTTAAATATGTACACAATGTGTGGTAGAGCGATATAGTACCTGTCTCTCTAGATATCCTGTGTCATTCAGCCTCATCATCCCTAAGGGGTAATTAAGACTTTTACAAGACAGCAGAGAAGTCAGAATCCTCTTCTATTTTCACTAAGTGAGTCTTTCTCTTAGGAAGGAGTAAACAGCGCTTAGCAGTGAACAGTTGTCAAAATTCCTTGAGGTTTTGCGACTTTTGCTGTCAAGCTAACAATTCAGTTCATGCATCCACTCAGACTTTTCTCCTGGTTAGTTCTTGACTAGATGCCATTTGCTGTTCTTCAATATTCCTACCTGGATCCATTTCCCCCTTCATTTCATTTCTGTTGTCTTGTCTTCTGTGTTAGTATCAGCATGTTATCTGAACTTTGTAATTGCCAAATCAGGATGCAAGTGAAATTTGAATATTTGGAGAAATTCCTAATATCTATGCTGTTCATTTCATGCAATATCACTTCCAGTTTAGGTATAAGAATAATAGGCCTACGTCTAGACTCTCTTTCTGATACCATAGTAACAACTAACTGCACTTCACATGATATTTTTTGTACAGTCAGTCCCTAAAGTAAACTAAGCATGATGTCTCTGCAGTAAAAGCCACATCCACACCTGTTTCTTTCCTTTCCAGAATTACATGACCTTTTTGTGTCCTAAATGTGCACATTTTGTTAAATGTTTATATTTAGTTAAAAAAAAAAAAAAAGCTGTTGGATACTAGTCATTCCCTCTCCCCAATCTAAATGCTTATGTTAAAATTAAGATTGAGATGAGAAAATGTTTTGTGATTTATATATCTTATCTCTCTATCTGTCTATCTGTCTATCTCTATTTCTCTATCCATCCATCCATCCATCCATCCATCCATCCATCCATCCATCCACACCCACACAAAACACATACATACAAATACACATAGAAAGAGATAATATGTGTATGTGTTTGTAGTTTTTGGAAAGAGAGTCAAAGGTATCAGTGGTCTGGAAATTAACTAATTAAGGAGAAGTTGGTACATCTTGTTTTGATACTATATGTCCTGTATTATATCCTTGTCTTCCTCTGATTGCTGATCCTACTAAAGGTCATTTTGCTCCTTATTAGCTTTCATATATGTTTGAAAAATCACCCACCATATGATTTTTGTTGGTGGCATCTTAAAATACTGATGCTGGCTACTTCTGAAATTTGGAAATGATGATAGTGATGGTGGTGATGATGGCATGTTTGAATCTCTATTCCCTTTTCTTGTTTTTAAAGCAATTTTAAATAAACATAACAAAACCCAACCCAAACAACACAAAGTTATTTGTCAGTCTAAGAGTCAGCCTGGTCCTAGGATAGGTGGTAATCCTACAAAATTCTGGGGTGTTTGATGCCCATATGGGGTACCAATAGAGGTGAATATGTGTAGCTCAGGGTTGAACTGTGGAGTCCTTGGGGTCTCTGAGCTTGGTTCTTTTCATGCAAATGTTTCATTACCCAGCTAGGTAACATCTTCAGTGCTAAAATGGGATGGGGTTTGCTCTCCATATACTGTGGCCTGCCTTGCCAGTGCTGGTGGGGGTGGGGGTTTTGCTTTGCTCCTCTGGTAGTTCCTTGATTAGCCTATGTTTGCTGCTTGATTGTGTGCCTAGTGGTACCCTCTGCTTATCTGGGTGATGATTGCTGGTGAGGCGATCTTCTGGTCTTTTGACTCTTTTGAATAGTATGTAGATGCTGTTTATCTCTATGTGTCTGTTAATTGCTGCCTTGCCTGAATAGCAGGCTTCCAAGAATTCTCTTGCATTTTTGGATTTATCTTGGTCTAAAATGCTAACAGTTTCCCAACTGAAACTATGGTTCAGTCTGTCTATGTGTTGTGAGATTAAGGAGTTTTCATCATGTCTTCTGACTGCTAGTTGGGTCCACTGCTTTTCATCTGCCACTGTTCTTCCTTTGTGATCTGGCCTTTCTTAGTTAGGTCATTGAGGGTTCTCTTGATTAGGTTGTCTAGTTTCTGTATTGGGTTGGTGTTAACAGGGATGTAAGTTTCTTTGTCCTCTAATAGCTTGTTAGCTTTTTGCAGGTATTGTGATTTATCCATAATAACTGTGGTGCGGCCTTTGTCTGCTGGGAGGATGATGATGGTTTGGTCCTTCCTTAGGCTATTGAGGGCTGCTCTGTCCTCTGCTTTGAGTTGGTGTTGATATCATGTTCTTCTGATCTGTGGTATGACTGTCTCCCTTCATCACCCAGATAAGCAAAGGTTACTACCAGGCACACAATCAAGGAACTACCAGAGGAGCAAAACAAAACCCCCACCCCCACCAGCACTGGCAAGGCAGGCCACAGTATATAAATAGAGAGCAAACCCCATCCCATTCCAGCACTGAAGATGTTACCTAGCTGGGTAATGGAACATTTGCATGAAAAGAACCAAGCTCAGAGAACCCCAAGGAGTCCACAAAATTCTGGATGAACAGGCCAGCCTTCAGTTGTCATCTGAATGAAGACAGCATGGGAGCAGTCATGCTTCTCTTAGGAGACAGTTGCAGTATTAGGGAATGGCCACTTAAAAGGCTCTATGCCTGGTCCATGCGCTCTGAGAAAATATTTACTGAAGATTCTAGAGAAGTTGTCTTGCAAATCATGCATGCCTTGCTTTTAAGAGCGTTTTCCTCCTGTGCTCAATACATGAAAGTGCACATATGAAGAAGATAAGTGAGGCTGAAGAATGGCAAGGTGATGTAAAGTACTTTGTTGCCCATTTGGTTCAGGAAGAAATCATGTCTCCTCTAAGGCACAAAGCTCTTAGAGGCTAATTGAAGTTGTCTCACTGAGGCTAAAGAACTGGTAAAGAATGTTATAAAGAATGATTTTGCCTTCAAATATGCTAAACAACATTTGGTGCAACCTCTTCTTTAAATGAGGTCTCTATTGCATAGTTTACTTTGCATCTTAAATTACTTGTCTTATTCATCAAAAATGTATTGCAATATATATGGTAATTATCTATAATCAGTTGTTAGAATGCACTAAATTAGATCTTCTGGAATATTGGGAGGGAAGGATTAACAAATTGAAGTTTTCAGTACATGAACATCAAGGGAAGAATATTTGGAAATCTATATGCCACTTTTCTTCAGATTTACAGTTTTTATTTTGTGTCTATTGGACACCCATTTGTCATGGCAGGGAGAAATTGATTGATTCAGCAAATGTGCTGTTCAAAATGCAACATTGGTTTGTATGATGCAGCTCCCTCTTGGTCAGAAATAATTTTACTTGTTAATTTTCTTCTGGAAGATCATAGACACTCATGTTCTTTTGAATTATGTATCAATGATCTGGAAATCAGAACAGAAAAACAATGAAAATGGATATTGTGCCCTGTTATGAACGGGGAAAAAAAGTTACTACAAGACTGAAGAAACACATTTTTCAACAATTACACAAATCATCTGAAAAATTCATCTTGGCTGTATCTTTATTGGAACCAGCATTTTGTCTCTGGGACTATTGACTGGAGGAGTTTTAGAAACCTATATGCTCATTCATATGTTTAATTTCTCATTTCTCCACCCATTATAAAGTAAAACAATTTAAATGTTAACCATTTAATAGCATTACATCAATATATGTATAAAATTGGTTTTCATTTGACTTTTAGAGATTTGAGGGGATTATCTCCCCATTCTTCCCTCTTTTTTGTCTTCTTTTCTCATATGAAATAATAAAGTATCTTGCCAGAACAGATAATGAGTAGAACTGAAAATAAAACTAAGTGCATAAATTTAAAAAGATTAATTATTAAATTAATTAACCCTATACTTTCAAATAAAATTTAACACTGCACACATAAAGATAGAATAGTAGCCATCTACTCTGGCATTTGTTAATTGATAAGCACTTCTTTAATTATTAGATTTAATAAATATAGACACCTAGAGGCATTTATTTAGCATTTCAGATTGTCTGAAATGTTCACATAATTTGAACTCAGTAAACCTGCTTACAATTCTGCAACACACATTAGTGGTTTCAGAATGTTTGCTACTCTGAATTTACCACTGTGTTAAGCCAGGTAGCTGAAGAGATTTGACTATTTTAGTCACCTCAAAATGCTCTTTGATCTTCAAATAAAGCAAATTATGATCCTTGTAGAATGGAATTAGAAGATACAGATTAAAATTGTTGCAAGCAGTTGTCATTATTATTGTTGGTCACACAGTCAGCCAGTCAGCCAGATGCTTAGACTGGATTTGGCATTTTTATCCATGTATCGAGTCCTTCCCAGGGACCTGGGATAGGCAGATGTGGTTGTTTGATGGCCTCAAATTGTTATTGATTTGTTTTCAATCTTTGTACATTTATGATGGGTAAACAACTTTTCTTCCAGTAGTTCTGCACCTACTGGTCCTGGTTGCTCAGCCAACAGTCCTGAGTCCTGTAGCCCATTTGTCACCAGTGTGGTCCTTGTTGACCCGGGCGATGACTGATCCAGTAAATTATGTCTCAGCATATTGTTTATGGGAGAGACGCTATTTGTCTGGCTCCTCTGATGAGACCTGTCCAGAATGGTTGAACCTCTGGCATAGCTCTCATCCTCCTTGGAGCACACAAGCCCCACAACCATGTCAAGGTAGCATCTCACTGGGGGTTGCTGTTGTTGTTATTGCCAGGGAGGAAAAAAACTTGAGGATCATAGTGCTACTGGAGATATAACTTGCCAGTTTTGGGGAAACTATTGGAGGGCCATGTTGTGCATAAAGGTTACTGTTTCGATTACATCAATGATGAGCCAGTATCTGAGGTTACCTCCTAATCTGTGTGAGACATCTTTCTTCTCTGAAGCCCTTTTTCTTTTCTGGTCCTTACACAACTTTGCTTCCTTTCTTTATACTATCAATATGGTTTCAGTATGTATTGATACTTCAGCTACACATTTACTGTAATCACGTCTGTGCGTCTGCAATTTTATGTTTTCTGTGCCTTGCACTCTAGTCTGACTTTGTATGCTTATAATTAAAATGTGGTACTTGAGGAAAACAGTGGAAGTCTTGACACAAGTTTTGCTCAGGAACTTCCATTGTCTATCTGGTTGCCGTGTTTTGTATTTATAGAGGTTCTCAAATGTTCTTAGAAGAGAAAACATATATATTTTCCAGCCCTATCCTCTCTAGATGCTTAGAGACTATCCCATTATTTTCAGTTGGATTTATTCTGATAGGGATGAATTGTATTTTGTTGCAATATTTATTTTAAGACTTTCATAAATCATAAATTTGTCTTTTGTTCAAATGCATGTTTACTACTTATAACAAAGCAATAAAATAAGCTCGACAACAGGAAAGAATAAGTGGGAGAATTGTACTAGTGAATAGAAACCATCAAAACTACAGCACACCATGTCCTATTATTTTATGTATTATCATCATCGTACATGACAGTTTATAAAGTTTAATAATAATAGGAACAATGTACAGTTTGTTCTTAACAGTGAACTCCATGCCAGTAAATCATCACTATTGGTCAATGAAGGGGCAACTGAGTTTGCAAAAGAATGATACAAGGATGGCCAGGAATTAATATGTGATGTATATTAATATGTGATGTATATAGTTTCCCTTGTGTGTATGTGTGTGCGCACGTGTTTGGTTCTTGTTGTTGCTTTTTTATCTACCTCTCTCCTCCTCCTCTGCTTCCTCCGCTGCTTTTGCTTCTCCTTTTGTATTTTGTAAATTTTCTATTTCTGTTTGTAAAACTTGTCAAGAGAAAATATTTAAATAAAAGAAAATAATAAAAAAACACGGATGGCCAAGAATTAGTGCAAATTTAATTAAACATTGTGTTGGATTGAAATATGTCCTGTTTGTAAACTGTGATATTTTGGTGGGAATATGTTTGAAGAGAAGAGCATTGGGCAAAGTTTAGGCAAATTCTCCCTTGAGACAAATGTTATTCTTCATGACTTGATGGACACATCCATGCAGTTTTCTTGACAACAACACCAACTTGACTATATCAATAGCCATGCCTTCTGCCCTGGGATTGCATGGATGTCCCTCTTCCAAATGTTAACTAGGTCTGACCCAACTTAATGTTTTAAATCAGCCACGTTTGGCTAGGTAACACCACCTACCTTAACTAGAAGAAGGTATAAGTTAGTTTATTGCTGTAATTGTTTCTTCCTTATGTGTGGGTGGATAGTTTCAGAGTGAAGACAGGAATTATTGCTCCAGTCCTGATCTGGCTTTATGCTGATGACATGTGATGACACTGGAAGCCAAATCAGAATGGTAATAGTGTTTCTTGACCAAACATTGTGAAGGATTCAGAATGGATTGTTGTAGCACCCTGAAAGGGGTACAGCTGAAAAAAAGAGAGTAGCTTATGATTATGTCATCATCCGTGCCAGCATTCCCATCACTTTCAGCTGAAAAGGTCATCTGAATCTGCTTCAGTTAGACATTTATGTTGGATCTAAAAAATGAAGACAAAAGGCTAGCTGATACAGAATTGTAATTCAGGGAGGAAAACAGTAGAAGCGATGATAATTCTGCTGCTGCTTTTCTAGAAGAGCTGCAAGTGAGCAGCAGGTTACCTTTTTCCAGGCATCAAATCCCAGATTCAGTTGCTGGCATTCTGAATTAGAAGTCAACAAGGCTTGGCAGGCTGGTATTGGCCTTGAGGGACCAACAAACCTGGCATAGACCAGCTCTGTGTGTTCATCATTTGATGATTTAGAAATAATGGTGACTGCTCAAGAGTTTGAGAAAGGGCATAGGAATTTGACCATCAGTCACTACAAGTCCAAAGGAATGAACTCAATTTATTTGTATACCACAAGCTCTTCATCTTCAAAGGCTATGCACTACACAGCTGTCATTTTTCTGATCCCCTCCATTTAAATTTTTTATTTTTCCATTTTGTTTCTGCGTACGGGCAATGCAAAATAGTTCATGATACATACCGTACATCGTGAAAGTCTATGCACCCCTAGATAGCTTATCTCCTCTGTATTGCATTCTTTCCACTGGGGACAGCTAGGCCAGGTCCCAGCTGGATGCCAGTGGCTCTAGGCCAAGACCCTTTCAATCAGCAGCAACATATCTGATATTTCTGCATGTACTTTGCCAAGTCTCTGCGTGAAATACTAATGATTGGCATTGGCTGTTGTTATCTTTCTTTTTCCACTTATGTTCAGGCTTATATGCCCCCAGTGGGGCTTTGTTAATTGATATGGAAGGAAATATATCTGTAAGAAGTGAGAAAAATGTAAAAGGACGTTCCCTTCCCTTCCCTTCCTTCAGCTTTAAAAATTGCTGTATTTGGGATTCTTTTCCCCAAAGAAGATTGGAAATGATTGCCCTAGTTTATAAAGCATTGGAGTACTGGTGTTGTTTTTAAATTGTTATGCAAGATGTCCTTAGACAGTATGGGAGATATATTGTTCTTATTCAAAATGAGCATCTCTTGATTAGTTTTTCTTCTCTCCATTCCAGATCTAGGACAATAGGATTAATTTTTAGAGTGGTCTTTAGATTTGTTGTTCATGTAGGATGAAATTCCTGCCATGGAAGACAGAAAACTTTAGGATTAGGGTTTATATATCTTTCTCAACTCTCTTTCCCATATATGGAATCCCTTGCTTTCTTCATATGACATCCTTGTAGCATCATTAACTTTATCATCACCATGTTATATGTGTTGTTGTTATTATTATTAATTAGATTTGTATCTCACCTTTATTTTGGACAAGGTGGTGTATATATGTACTTATGTATATGTGTGTGTGTATCCCACCTCCTATTTTCCCCACAACAACCCACCCTGTGAGGTGGGTTGGGCTGAGAGGGAATGACTGGCCCAAGATCATCCAGCCACCTTCCATATCTAACTCATGGTCTCCTGGTTTCTAGTCCGGCACCTTAACCACTGTACCAAATTGGTTCTCATCTTTCATTTTATGTATTATCAGAGGGAGAACTTGACCCAAGGATGCTATTTTGGATGGCCACTTTTGGTAACTGAAGGCACTTTCAGAGAGCAGCTCTTTCTGTTTGCAAAGAAAATTGATCCTCTCCCTGCTGATCATTCAACACTGTGTGTGCAACCATGCTGGGTCATGGCTTTCTCTGATTTCAGGGCCAAGAAGATCTCTTTTGTAAAGAAAACTCCTGTTTGCAAGCAGTGCAGAAATGACTGGGTTTTGTTTTGATTTCAGCAGGAGGTCAGTATCACAACACTGAGCAAGGATTGGATATCAGTTCCCAATAAATGTTTTACATTTGTGGTATGGAGCATCCCATGATACCCTGAAATTTCTAAGGGCTGCACCTGGTGCATCTTACTGTGTACACAATTCTCTATTCAGACTGGAGGCTGGTCTGATATCTATAGAGACCCATACACCACTTAGTCACTTAAATTACTGTCTAAAATGTATTTATTTCAGGGGCCTTCTAGTTTCAAGACATTCATATCCCCCTGTGAACTTCAACTTCAGGTTTCGCAGCTTATCATCACAATACTTGAGTGCAATGTTTTGTTTGTAATTCTTCACTTTGGGAAAGTTTGATCAGATATCAAAATGAACACTTGACACTGAATTTCACAAAGACCTCTGCTTGAGTCCAAATGTATATAGCAAGTACCTTCTCATCTTCTGGTAGCTCTGCCGATGTCATTTGTCTTCTACACAGGAGAACATTCACCCTGGCCATATTTAACGTATTACCTTCTGCATTCCCAGAAGGCTAATTTAACAAGACAGTTTTACGTGAACATCGCTTTTGCAGTCCATTGAAGGAAATTGAATTATCTGCTACACTCTCTTATACAGTCCTTTTTATATACAACAATGCAAAGCTCACCATGAGAACTTAAAAAATCACAATCTTCCACTCCATCTTCTAGTGGATAAGTCAAGGGCAGCCTCCAAGATCATCACAAAATACTGTACAATTGACAGAATTGTATAATCATCATAGACTACAGCTTCCCTCATTTGAGATATTCCAGGAATCTTATTTACTTTTATACATATGCTTACATCTTATCATATCCATCTAAGATATTTATAACCTTTTTAACCTTATAGTAATTATACAATTTCCTTTTCAGTTTATTTTAAATACTTCTGCATATAGGATTACAGGATTTTATCCAATTACTAGTTAAGCCTTTGAATCCCTCTATGAGCATTTCAGATTAATTTTTTTGTAATTAAGCCTTTTGTTTCTTTCCTCTCTTATTTATTTTTATGTATTTACTTATTTTTCAAATTTATATACGCTGCCCATCTCACTATACAAGTGACTCTAGGTGGTGTTCCAGATTTTTTTTTAAAAAAGCTATAAAAACCTAGAAGGAACATATATGCGTCATACCTCAAAAGGTTAAAATTAAGCTAAAAAATTAAAACTAGAGTGCAGCCTAAACAAGTGAAGAGAGCAGCCTCAGGTTACCAACCACCCCCAGTGCTGAAAACCCCATTGGGTCCCTGCGCAAGTTAGTAGAGCCAGGTATTTTGTAGTATTTATTTTCCTATTTTACGTTTCCCTTTGAACTTTTTCTTTCTCTCACGGAATGGAGTTCTAATTTGGACATTTGCCATAATCAGGGTATACATTCTGACATGGTCTTCTGGTAACTTTTTTTTTTTTTAAGGGTGATAGAAAGCCTCATTGTCTGAAAGTGCCTTTGGAGTTTGTTCTCTGCAGAATGCATAAAGAGGAAAGAATGAAAGATGCAGAAAACTGATGAAATGCCTTAATCATTTCAGTGCTGTTGCAAAGCTAGTGACCTACAGGAATGGACACAGAGCCTGTTTCTTAAGCCAAGGAAGACATGTCCTTTTCTTGTCTTGGAATGAGGATAATTACTTCTACTTCTTCTAATCATTTGCACAAAGGAAAGAAACACTTGGAACTCGCCTTCTGTGTCAACAACTGAAATACTTAATTATAGGCCGTTTTACTATTCCCCCCGCCCAAAACTTGATGCTTTCAGAAATAGCCCTTTATGCATGAACCAAGTTGGAGTGGGGAGGAGAGAAAGAGAGAGAGAGAGAGAGAGAGAGAGAGAGAGAGAGAGAGAGAACCATCTTCTATTTTTTTGTAATATCTGTATTTGCAGTCACAATAGATATATAGCTTCATATTAAGCACGAGTATCCCATCATTTGATAGAGGCACACCAGCCAATAGAATCCATTTCCCTTTCTTAAATTCTTTAGAATAGTTTTATCATATTCAGTTAAGAAGCTGCCTCGGACTGAACCACCATCACATCAGACCATGACAAATGTCAAAATCAGCTAGCATCTCACTTGGAAGAATTAGAGGGTGTGCAGGGTACTGTCGGGATAGTCAAACTGAGGTAATTGAAGCCATGGGAACATAATTGTTAAATTGGAGTCGGCCAGACTAAATAAAAGTCAACTCAAGAAGAGTTGCTGAGCCCAATCACTGTAACCTGACAGCATCACAGGCTGATGTCTTTCTTGGTTATGGCTAGAACTGGGTGTACAAAGACTTGGTTCCAAAGTAATACAAATTCAGAGACTATAGCTGAATGTTCCATTTTCTCTAAATAATTTTAGAAGGTGCAGTCATTTATTTTTTTAAATATTTCATGATGTTTATTTTAATTCTTGCCTTGTTTTTTCAATGGCATGTTTGCTTAAAGCTTTGTAAACCAACCTACAGTTGCTACTTGACTGATACAATTCCAGAGTTATGGAAGTAAATGCAATCTGCTTTTTACTGAGTCTATAAAAGACTCCTTGAAATAGAACCTGTGATATTTTAAAAATTAAAACAAAAGCATCACTCTAGGGGAAAAATGATCCTTCTTCATGAGGACATATGATGCGCTTTAAGGACTATTTTCTTATGAAAGTGAGAAAGTGTAGTTTCAGTGCCTTCCTTCAAATTAAAGGGGGGGGGGGAAGCAAGTATAAAAGGCTGCTTGCTCAGTGTGAAATCCCAATAGCTCAACTGGAATTCTTGTTTATTGCAGCCGACAATCTGGACAGAAAGCTGTTATCAAAATCTTGTTTTAGAAAGATCCATATATATCCACAGATTACAAAAATAAATTGAACATGAGAGAAGCTATCTAATGACTGGATAAAACCATAGAAATAACAATACAGTTATGCAATAAATATGACGAAGATTGAGAGGCTGAAGTATCAAAGGCAATGTATGGAAACACGTATGGACATGAGTAAGAGCAAGGAAGGTTTGCAAGGCTTTAAAGGTTTGGAGAGTGAATGGAGTTGGTGTAAACTACTGTTAGCTATGTTTTGTCTTTGTTTCTTATCTCAACCCTTGAAATTCTTGGCTTATATTTCTAACTTTTTTCCTTTGTTCTGCATGATGTTGCTTGCTCTCAAAGGAAATGCCTTAGAGATGATGTATCTATGTACTTATGCCCTCAGAAGCAGATTTCAATTTTAATTTCTTGGGGTGCAAACATTATTGTTAAAATCTGATACTGATTGCACTTCTTGTCCCCTTTGCATATCACCTGGTTCTTTTCTCTTATACCATGATGGAGACAAGGCACAGACATCCTTGGGGGAACTGGGAGTCCAAATCGGCAAAAAGTGGATGGAGAATTGTGACATCAGCTCTTGTACAGAAGGAGCAGGGCTTCCATGCAACATTCCATATTTTGTCAACTTTGATGCTGTTTCCCTCCACCTCTTTGTCCACAGATGCTGCTAGGGCAGGGATCCATATAGAAACAACATTTTTTTTAATTGAACAGTAAAACCCAATAAATATCAGTTTATCAGTTTCTTATAGTCCTAAGGCCATTTACAATAAAATAACTAATAGTAGAAGTGTTACATAACAGTAAAATATAAACCGGTTTCTTCCTTCCAGTGTGCTGGCCAAACTGTTCAGAGATGACCCCAGTGAATGGTCAAAAAAGTCAAGATGATGGCTGCAACAGTGCAGTCAAAGCCCTTGTTGTTGTTGTTTTCCAATACTTTTTATTAAAGATGTTCAAGACAGTAAAAGATAATACAAACTAAACTCCAAAAGAAAAATAGAAAAAATAAATAAAAAGTGCAGAAAGGAAGAAGAAAGAAAAGAAAAGAAAAGAAAAGAAAAGAAAAGAAAAGAAAAGAAAAGAAAAGAAAAGAAAAAGAAAGAATAATTAAAGAAGTGATTTCCGATCTGATGGCTGGTGTGGGTCTTCTGGGCTGTGTGACCGTGTTCTGGAAGTTTTGTTTCTAACGTTTTGCCAGCATCTGTGACCAGCATCTTCAGAGCCCAGGAGCACAGACTTCCAATCTTCTTGACAGCAAGTACAAGCAAACTTGATATCTCTCCACTCTCTTTAAAGATATATAATATAGTTCATTTCTTCCTATATTCCAACCCTTCTGCATCCATAAATCCAAAAATCATTAACACTTCTATTCAATGTCAGCAAAGTCCATATAGGGATTCCAGAATTTTATAGAAATATTTCTTATTTTAACCCTGATCAAACAAGTCAACTTCATATTCTTATCTTTTGCTCAATGGTTTAACATTCTTGATTCTTAATTTAATATTAAGATACTGTGGTAGGAATTGTTCTCTGTCCAAATCTTTCTCCCACCTCAATTTTTTCCCCAAGACTTAACAGCCCTCTTTTGTAAGCCCAGTAATAGGTCATTATTCATTGTTTGTATGTGCATCACCCATGCCCTGTTTCATTCTTGAATGTTTTCAAAGATCTGATTGACTTCTTAGTAAAAGAAGAGTGCCTGCCTTGAGTTGTAGCCAGTGAAGAGAAGGCAAGCAAAAATGTGCTATGTCTTCTTTCATTTAAAGCAGTCTTTTCCCCCTCATTTGGGCATCATTGTGTAATTGTGGCTCAACTAAGCAGAAGGCAGTTGGCTGCACTGATTTCTCAAATAGCAAAATCATAGACTACACTGTTAATATTATTACTATTATTATCGCTCCTACTACTACTAGCATTTGTAAATGTTTTAAACAAGTTATATGGGAGTGCTTGTCTCTTAAAATTTGATCATGTTATGTTTAGTAATAAACTCAAATATTAGGAGCGTAAAAAAATCAACACAGATCCAATTTAGATCATTGATTCAGGAAGAAAGAGTGTAAAAATGATTCAGTCGTTCAATGCACCGTTGCTATGGATGCACAAAAGCAATAAACTCCTAGAACTGATTCAGTTTGATGACATGCATTACCCTGACAGTTTGATCTGATAATCAGTCAGTTCAGAGATTCCTTTCAATCTTTTTCAAATCAGAGCTCTGAACTGAATTGTCATACAGATCTATACATATACTTGTTCTATGTCCTTCAGTCAAAGCTAAGATTTCAAGAAGTACTTTTGAAGCTCAGAAAAACTATCCATTTGATTTAACCAGACATTTTTGTCTTCATCCACAGCAAATGTGCTCTGACAATGATGCCAGAATTCCATCATGTTTGACTTACACTGTTAATACAGTTTGCAAAAAGCAAATCTTCCATGAGGCAAGTTCTCTTACTCTAGAAAATTCTGTAGGTTTATATGGAGAATCTTGTTTGCTTTTGTATCTATTTTAGACTGATATGGTTCCTACAAAGGAAGGCACCTATATTATAAATTGAGTGAAATTTACTTGATCTTAGCTTTTCCAAAAAGAAAATATGGGAATGTGAGTAACAGACAACCAGTCAATTCTGATTTTTCACAATTATCACAACTCCCATCTTTGCATTTTGACACTACATTTTACTTAATTATCCACTTTTCTATAGGCCCATCATCATTTCCACGGCACCTCATTCTTGATAGGTTGTCCCTGCTGGAATCTTGGTCTTTCTTTATGACCATGCTGTTCCATCTGGATAGATAGCAGGGGTATCTACAAGAGGGGTTTAAAAAATCAATATGGCACCCACAACCATAAAACAAATAAAAAGGGTTGGGTTTTTGATTTGATGAGGTCATCTTGACTTTTCAAACCTCCCTGCAGATGCCCCTGAGAGCCATTTCTGTTGAGTGGCACTTGGAAACTCCTCTTCAGCTCCATATGAAGTTTCACAAAATTTGTCTAATATGCTATTCAACATCATTAAGAAGCTGCTGAATTTGAGATTGTAAGGACTGTAGTGTGTTGCCATTCCTTTGAAATATGAGACCAGTAGTTTCATCTAATTGATTTAGCTTTTGAGTCATAAGTCTCTCTGAAGATGTAGAGTGTCTTTAGTTAACTTTATCTGGTGGCAGATTAAAGGGTACCTCTGGAGAAAATGCAAAGCCCCCCCAATTTAATACACAATTATATTAAAAATTGTATTATCCAAAGGAAGTCCCCTTCAGGCTTCACCAAAACTAGCAAATTATTTATCAGGAACAGGCAATAACTGCCTCCCTCTTAGGTCTATGAAAAGTTATATTTCTAAAATGTATTGGGCTTTCTGTTGCTTTTATTGAGTGGCTTACATTTTTATTGGTGATGTGAGCCATCTTGCAGCCATTGACCCAACCATTAAGATTCTGAAATCCTGAAAACACTATTTGGAAGAGTTAAGTAATGCCCCATAGCTCCACCTTTTGAACTTTCTTGACTCGGCTCTAATTCTTAAAGAGTATCACTTGATAGCAAAATGGACTCCAGATCTAGAAAGATTTGCTCCATCAAGACTCAGGCAGATGAGGTTGGAATCATGTTCTGTTAAAGACCTCTGAATCTTCCATGCAAGCTCTTAATTACAAGGTATGTAGAGTAGAAAGACCAAGTTTTATATTCTCCATATTTTGATTTGTTCCCATCTTAGTTTCAGGTTGTAGAGGTTGGCTTCATTTGGAAGTTGGCCTTATCTGCCATTCCTTGCTGATATTTACAAGCGTTATCCTTGTATTTCAAAGGGACAGGTACAGAATAAAACCAACCTGTTGATTATGTTTCTGGTGTTGGATTGTTTGCTACCAAAGCCTTGCCCTGGGTATTTTGCTCCCTTTCAGCAGGGGCCAATATACTTTGCTTTGCTGAATGTATTGACCACTTCATTATGTATGTAAGCCAACCTGGTAGATTTTATCTGAATGGCAGAATTAAACAAACAACTCCTCTGCAAATTGAAATGTACACAGTTCTGAAATAGCAATGCAGAAGCATGCATATATAAATGTAGAGCATTTATGAAGAAGGCAATGTGGTTGTGTGTATGTACAGGCATGGATACTAACAGGTGAAGTTCATAGTTTGCTGTATCTTCACAATTTGAGCAGTAGAGTTAATGCCATTGATTTTTTCCCTAGTTGTCTAGCCTTTGCTTTATGTTATTATCCTAAACCTGTCCATAAGTTTTTAAAATTATCAGCATGTTGTGATAACAAGAACACTTTTGAGCATGTTGCAAGGATGCTGAAAAATAGAAAATGAAGAGCTATTTTTTCCTACTTTTTCATATTGAATGAATCCCCAGTACATTTGGTTCCATATGCAATTCTTATTTTTTCCAGGACAAAATCTGAAAAAGGACAGAATATAATTGCTTTTTCTTTGCTTGTGATACAGAAAACCACTTCTTAGCGCTGACTAAAAATACACCTTATATCAGTATTAATTTTTCTTCTTCTTTTTAAATTTTTTTTTAGCACTGTTAAATAACATTTTATTGACCCCATTTCCTGCAGCCTCTGTAGGAACTGGTAACTAAAATAGCATTTTAAGTTACAGTGATCCCTAAGAAATGTAAAATGCAAGGTCAAAGTTGGCTTATTTATTTATTTTTTCTCCCCTTGTTATCTACTTTGCCTGCCTTTTTAACATGAAGCTAATTCTTAGCTGATAAGTGAACTGGACTGGATTGAAACATTAATTCCTCCACAGAGAAAATGATATATATTTAAGTACGATGTAACAGAGTTTCTGTAAACAGAAGGACAGATTGGCGGTATAGTAAAATAGGAAGTTCTATTTAGCAGTTGAACAGGAAGATGGTAGTGATAAAACTTAATTCCCATCCACAAAAACTCACCATTTATTACAGAAAGAGCACCCAGACTTGGAAGGTAAGCTTTCTTCCTCTCTTTTATATTTTAACCAACATTTTCCTATAATAACTAAAGCTGAAGTCCAGCACTGGCATCTCAATGCAATTGCTATTGACTGATTGTTTGAAATATGTTATTTATTGTTTTTTGCATTGTGAGGCATCTAGAGTCAAAAGGCTGAGATGAGTGACTATATGCATTTTATAAATAAATACACCAAAAAACAGCCTGGGAAAATTGTACATAAATCTCTGCATGTTTCATATGTGTCAGACCCGTAGCAGGTATAGAACTTAAACTGGCAAAGGAGCAAATGGAATGTATTATTTTAAATACAGTTTCTTCCCTTGCCCTGAGCTTGGTCCATATGGGCCTTTCATTGACATGTAAGTCAGTTGTTTTCAATATTGACTTGCTGGCTCTGTTCACAGGAAGAACATCTGATTGACCTGTCCAGGACCAAAAGCTAATTAGAGTTAAGCCTGGTTGGTATTTGAAAACCAGAAATGGGAAGTAAAATGACATTATGGTAGAAGGCAGTGGCATGAGGTTGGCAGGAATTATAGGAGATTCCTTACTTTTTAAGGAAGGAGTTTGGGGAAGAACAGTGTTTTCTTGAGCTCTTTTCACATACAGGGAACCACATGCATTGAGAAATGTCAATATGAGTGGGTGGAGGTAAGTCTGATTTTGGGAGAGGCATTTAAACATTTTCTAGATGGCTGTGCCAGCCCTTCATGATTAAGCATGCCTTTTGGGTGTTTTTAGATTTGGCTTTGTTTCTGGATAAAAGAAACCTCTTTGGTTGGTGATTTTACCGCACTGTACTTGTCTTGTTGAATTGATGACTGGACCACTGGAATATTTTGACAAGTATCTGAAAACCAAACTCAAACAGAAAAGTTCTACAGTTCACACGTATGACCATCCTTTAGTAGTGTTACTCTGTGCAGACTCTCACTATGGTTCTGGGCATTTCAGGGTGCTGATTTTAGCTTTAGAAGTTCTGGTTTTAAATTGGCACCTGAAGGTTATGTCCTATCCCATTTATCTAAAGGTAGGAAATCCGGTCTGTTTTTTGTAGCAGTTCTCAGTTATGGAAGCTGAACTACTTGTGTACAGTAGTGAAATCAAGTATAAGAAAGCATCTTTTAGCACATACGGAAGCAAAGAGAAAGCCTTTCTGCCTGTGTATACGTTTTGTAATATGATTTGATGCACTGATGGGTTTAGCTTATCTGGATTTGCCCAGATTTGTTTGCTGTTTTGGAAACCGTATTGTATGTTACAGTCAATGTTACTTTTATGATTAAATTTTCATGAGCGGAAGCCACTCTAGGGACTGGCTGTAAAGTTGTGGAGAAAAATAAAACTGTGTTTATCCATTGTGCCAATAAGCTTTAAAATGGGCAAAGAGCTTTTTTAGGCTGCTGAAATAAAGGAGGAGAAGATATCAGAAACTGCTTTTGAGATGGACTTAAGTTCATTATCCTAAATTGTTCACATTGTAGATACCTGCTAATAATGTGGTAATGACTCCAAGGAAAACTATGTGTTCCTCCATTCGCATAGGAGGAATCATGCCTAAGGTTATATATGCAATCTCACACTGCATGTGAAATACATGTATGGTATTTATGTGATACCAGTTATGTGCATTCTGGAAATCTGGTCCCATTTTACATCCCTAACGTGCATTATGTAAATTATACTGTATGTTCCAAATCCTAAATTTGGAATAAAACTCAAAATAGGATATGTACACAAAAGCCTACAGGCTGAGAGAGATGGGCGGTGGACTACAGCACTGAAGGAAAGTAAGACAACTTATGAAATTCAAGAGAGAGATTAATGTGTAGCTCTTCCTGTTTTTACCCCATCACCAGGACTAAAGTTCAAGAGGCTGTTCCCAATCGAAGCACTCAGCTGGGCGATCCCTATCAGTTTCTTCTCTAATTCTTATCCAGAGCACTTTAACCAGACTTGCTGCCAACTCTCCAACCAGCAATAGGAGCCAAGAAGCATTTTCCTCTTCTTCCATAGATCTAGTAAAACCCAAGTTTATCTCTAATTATGACAAATTTTTGTCCTCATAAGCTGCCTGATTTATGTAATCTTCCTCTCATTTTAAACTTCACTTTCCTTGCTTACTCTTTCTATCTGATTTTATATCACTGACTCCTTTTTCTCTCAAGTTGGCCACTTTTTTTCTCTTTTTTTAGCTTGTTTCCAAGCTTGTTTTTACTCAGTCAACCTGGTCTCCATTAAGATCCTAAGTCTGTGTGTCTGCACCCACAACTCCACATTTTTAATGCATCTTTTTCCGAGGCTCTCTTTCCCTTTGGAAGGTCCTCAGTTTGTTGAATCTGTCAGAACTTCTTTATTTCATCTTGTGGTGGTCTCGCCTATTTTTTCCTATTTTTTATTACATCTACTTTCTCTGTTCTCTTTCCTAATTCCAAACCCTGAGTGCCCAGATTCCCAGCACTCAGGTTATTTCCTTGCTTCTCCTAAGAAACCACTTCCAGTTTGTGCCAGCTTTATTCATTTCCCTAACTTTACTGCAATACCAGGCTACAAATGTATTGAGGCTACGTTTTTAGGTGCTTAGTGCTTGAAATAGTGATCATAATGTTTCCCAGCAGTAGATACTGTATGTATTGTTCCCTAAAAACAGAAAAAAACCCCTATGATATTTAGAAGCTGCAATGCTTACTATCATACCAAGTGTTAATCTGCAGCATTTTTCTTGACTGCTGGTTTCTTTTGTTGTTCTTTATAGCCTGTCCTAAAAGCCAGAAGCTATCCACTGCTACAATATATTCACTATCAGTTCTAAGGCTGGTTTCCATGCCTCTGGTCATTAGTCTGATGTTCTTTACATTTAAGCGTACTCCAATTTTTCCAATTGTTGTTCTTAACTTTCATGACCAAGAGCTTCCATATGATTTGCATTTTCAGCTATCAGAGAGGTGTCATCAACATAGCCCAGATTACTGATATTTCTTCCTCTGGTTTTAAACCAGCCTGCCTCCATATATATTTAGTAGAGAGGCTGAACAAATAACAATAGGCCTGCATCACTCCTTTGCTGACCTGAAGCCAGTCTGTTTCGCCAGGTTGGGTCTGGACTGTGTCTTCCCGTCACATGCATAAATTTCAACAATATGTTCTTGGATTCTCATTTTATTTTGTTTCATGCTGTCATTCAGGGTCATGATAGAGTTGGACAACCTATAAATTCAATAATAAATAAATCTTGCTTGTATGTTCCTTTACATTGAACATTACCATAAAACTCTTCAGCCCCCTCTTCTTCTGTATCAGTAGTTGGAACATAAATTAGGATAACTGTCATATTAAAGGGTAGTCTGTGAAATCTAATTGATATTATTCAGTCATTGACTATATTGTACTTAAGTACTGTCTTTGCTTCATTATTCTTCACTATGAAAACAAAGCTATTCCTTCTTTGTTTTTCATGTCGTTAGTAAGCAGTATGATCTTCTGATTGAAAGTTCCCAGTTCCAGGTCGTTTCAGTTTGCTAATGCCTAATATGCCAGTTGTGTCCTTCCTTCCTTCCTTCCTTCCTTCCTTCCTTCCTTCCTTCCTTCCTTCCTTCCTTCCTTCCTTCCTTCCTTCCTTCCTTCCTTCCTTCCTTCCTTCCTTCGGACATTCTCCCTTTTTTATTTTTTAATTATTATTCTACTCCCAGTATATTTCTTAAACTTTTTTATTTTTTCTTTCCTTATTATATTTTCCATACTCCTTTCAGAATGTATTTACATCAGCGTCTCATCTTTCACTGTGTTGAACTTTCCCATGTTCAAGCTGCTTACATTCCCTCTATAATTCTGTCTTTGCAGCTTTGGATTTTCTTTTCTTGCGTGGCAAGATCAGCAGCTAGATGTCATGAAGGCTTTAATCTAGCCTTGTCATGAACACCATTAGTACTCCAAAGGTTCCTCAGCTGTTCTGCAGTAGCATGTTGACTGCCATAGTCCCATCGTCTGGCCCTATATTGTCAATCATTTTATATTTTCTATCCACGTGGTTTTCTTGGTAAAATACAGGAGTGGTTCACCCTTACCTTCTCCTGCCCAGCATGAAGTGATCATCTGCCTCCATCATCTTCCTGTATCACAGCTGCCCAAAGTAGGTGTCTGCTTGCTTTAGTTGGGCAGCTGGGAAGACCTTCATGCCTTGGGTGACCCTGATGGGAATATATATCCTTGGCATTCATTCCTGACATTCTTCACTCATCCCTGCCAGGATCATTCCCCCCACCTGGATAAAGGGCAGCATTGCAGGACTTGAGGGTGGTGATCCAAAAGCTTATGTAATGGAAAACGTTAAGAGATTATATACATTAGTGTTGCTGAAAAATTATATAAATAAATTATATTTATATAATACCAATATAAGCATTCATACTCTTTTTTATGAATGCTCTTGTCCTTTCCTGCTTTCTACACAGGAAACATTTCCTCTCTAGATATTGTTCATTTCTTTATCTAGTGGCTCTTTTTATTTCTTTATATCTGAATTGAATATTTCTACCGACAACTTGTTCAGTTTGCAATTTAAATTAAGCTTAACTGACGTTAGAGTTTCAAGCAAGCGCACGAAGAGCAAAACAACAAAATCTGCACTTTTTCCAAAAGCAATGAAGCTCTTAAGTTTAAAAAGTGTGTACAACAGTGTCTGCTGGGGAAATTCACATTCCAAAATGAGGCATATAGAGGACGTTATGTGCAAAAACTCATGTAGTAGGCAATATACTGGAAAAAAATCATCACGAAAAATACATATTCAACTTTCATGTAAACTGATGGAGGCATTGGGTGAACTGATTTCTATGTTTTCAGTCCCCCCCCCAAAAAAACAAAAACAAACAAACAAACAACCAGGAGAGGGACATCTTGAGCTAGCTTTCCCCAACCTGCTCAGAATTATTGGAGTTACAAGGGTTCCAATCCTTGCAAGCTGCCATGATGAACGGAGGTTATCTGCCTCAAATCAGTCTCTCTAGACATGGTGGGAAGAAAACTGGTTGATGAACATTTTGTTTATTTTGTTTTTTAAAATATACTTACCTTTTTTTTTTTTTTAATTTCCTTATGAATGGGAAGGAAGTCATTTGCAAATGAATCAATTTTAATATGGGAGAACCTGAAACTGATAGATTCAAGTCTCTTGGCAGAACATGTTGAGAGCTTAGCTCTTAACAGTCTGGATATAAATCTGTCTGTGTTCAGCTATATTTGTGCTGCTGAATTAGACTTCAGTCAACAAATTGAAAAACCTGCTAATTTGCAGTTAGTATGAATATTATGCAGATGGATGAGATTTTTTTTCCTTTTTATAAGAACTTACCCAAATTAGAAAATCTCTGTGTAATCAAAATGGAAAGAAGATGATTTTTCTCTCCTTCTCCTTCTCCTTCTCCTTCTCCTTCTCCTTCTCCTTCTCCTTCTCCTTCTCCTTCTCCTTCTCCTTCTCCTTCTCCTTCTCCTTCTCCTTCTCCTTCTCCTTCTCCTTCTCCTTCTCCTTCACCTTCTCCTTCTCCTTCTCCTTCTCATATCACTGTAGGAAAGAGCAAAGTTGGCCAGGCAATTCCTTGGGGCATAGCTATTTTACTACTCTCCAAATCTTATATTCATGAAAGCAAGAAATGTAATTGAGAGAGGTTATCAGCCTCCCAAGTAGACTAGACAGGAAACACAACCAGATGAACTAATCTACTTTATTGTAAAGCTACATTAACAGAATCCTGCAAGTCTGAAAGTACAAATCTCCCACTGTCTCATTTTACCGCGTGATCAGTTAAGGCGGATACTTCCTAAGTTTCTTTCTGTTCCTGTTACTCAGTTGGGGGCTCCTCTCCCTTTTATCTGACTGTTCCCTGGGCAACATTTCTTCCCCTGTCTCCCACGGTCATTCTCACATTCCATTACAAAGGCTCTCCTTGGAACTCTTCTGAGGAGCAGGGTTCAAACAATGAAAAAGACCAAATGTGAAACTTGTTGTAGAGTTGATCTAATATTGGATTATCCTATCCTGGAAGATGACGAGGAAATCTTTTGATACCCAAGTGCCACTTAGTGACAACTATTTCATGGTGTGGAGGGAAATAAATGAGCTAAGTAGAGACATAGATTGCTTGTTTAATAAAGCTGTGACCTTCATTAATCTTGCATTAATAGCTTTCCTTTTGGAGCAAGAGTATAAGAGGAATGTACTTATTTTTCTCTTCTCTCACTTCTGTGCTACCAGGAGTCAAATCTCATAAAGTCAAACCCACATGACTAACAGACCAGGGAATATTTGGAGGCCACATAATTAGTACACATCAGATTGACTCTTCCTGGCCTAAGATGAATTGGGATGTAAGTCAAATTTGATGCTTCTGAAAAAAGAGATTTCTTCCAAGCATGGCATTAAAATTTACATGAAACAAATCACTGAACAAATATTACCTTGTGATTATTTCAAAGGCTGCAGTGGATATGGTGTATGACAAGGTGAATGGAATTATTTTGTAAATTATGTTTTTTCTCTGATTTTTTCTTTTTCCTTTTTGGCCTATATATGCAAGATAAACAATCAGTTTATAATATCACATAAATAAATATAAATATTTTTATTTATAAGGTGGTTGAAATGCCTGCCAAATAGCTTCTGGAAAAAAAAAAAAGACATGTTCCCTTCTTACCTTTTGCAGCTCTAAACAGCTCCTCAATTTCACTTGTATCAACACATTTTATATTTACTAATCTGCATTCTGAATTGTGCGAACAAACAAAAACTTCTTCTGGGATGTTGGACAGCATATACACGTATATACAAATCAAGAAAGTTTCAGGGAGAAGCAGTCCGGATGTGATGTCGATTGACTGTCTTCTTTGAAATCTCTCCAAGTAATTTTCCTTCTATTGCTGCCAAAGTGGCTTATAACAGTTGCTCAGTTAAGAACAATAAAAAGTATTTCTGTCGAGAAGTTATTTACAATAGAAACAAGTACTTTTTACTAGTTTCAGTTGAATCGATTAATGTGTGAGCATTCATAAAACATTTTTAAAAATCAGGGAAGAACTATGGAGCCAGGCGTGTTTGGCCATTGATGACATCTCTGATGAATAGGATTAGGATTAACATTAGTAGGCCCAAAATCTGCTTTTCTAAAACCTTTGGATTCTCTTTTCTGGCCACACTTCCATGACATGGAGTACTAGAAATCAACTTTTCTGTAGCCTCCATTTATAAATGAATCACATAAAGGGCACTACACAGAGAGAACCTTTTGCCCTGTTTCGGTGTCAATATCTTAGGGTTTCCCTGTGAATTCCCATGCTGTGGCCCGGTGGCCCTACTTCTAGTACTTAGATGGCTACAAAATAACATCAACAGTCCAACAGAGGAAACTAAAACAATACCGTTAAGTCAAACATATAGAAGGAAATTGCAACGCCAATATGACAAAATTACAATATAAAGAAAAGACAATCCTGTACAGTACAAGTTAAAACCACCCAAGAAGTGGTTAAAATGATCTGTGTTACAGTTTAAAAAATTAAAATGCAAATTATGTTAACATTTTAAATATTTAAGCAATATTTAAATATTGCAAGAGGACAAGCAGCAGAGAATTTTCTCAGGGAAAAGTGTTAATTCCATCCAAAGTCTGTCCTTCTAATAAGTGCCATCTCGAGCAGACATACAATTGAAACCATGAATGAAGAGGCTATCAGGTGTACCTTGGCCTATCGTCTCTTCCTTTTTGATTAAAGGGATGGCTTATTTCTATAAGACCCACTGCTACTATAAGTAAGGATACCCAGCATTTCAAATCACACCCAACAGGTATCATAAATGTAATACTTCATGCAATACACTACCTCCCACATTCCCTAAAATGTCTTAAAGTCATAGATGGTGAAATGGTCATTCATACCATTGGCTTCATCTTCCAAAATACTGTCTTAGATACGGTTTGTTGGTCTTGTCCTTGTATATTCAATGGACACTTTTTAGAATCTTTTTTGGGGTAGCATCTGGACAACTTTAGCTAATCTCTTTTTTTGATGTATATAATATTTTTATTAAAAAGTTACATAGATAAAAGCTACTTAATAGAGAACTAAAAAAAAAATATACAAACAAAAAAGAAAAGAGAGAAAAGAGAAAGACATATAAAAAGTGACTTTCCCCTCCCTCCAAACAAGTATAAACATTTACAGTAACTGAAGACCTTCTCTACTATTACCAAAAAAAAAACAACCCTCTTCTTTCTATTTTTCATCCCTTAATAGTCAATATATATATATATACTCATACTGTATGTATATATATTTATATACTCTGTGTGTGTGCGTGTGTGTGTGTGTATAAGCAATCAATCTTACACAGCAAAAGCAGTAAGAGTCCCAGTAATAACTGTTATCCAGAACAGAGAAGAAGGTAAACGTATTATAGATATCAGGTTATGATTGGAGGCATGCTTAACACATCAAAAATTGTAAAGATGGTCATCAGCTATATAGAGAGATATTCTATAAATCTATTCGTGGACAGCTAAAAAAGATCTGACCCAGAAAATAGAAAACACAGACTCCAACAGCAGGACAGAATACTCACTTTGGAACTCTTTGAACATACAAAAGAGGTAGACCTTGAATAATGTGGCAAAAATCCCCCCTTTTTTCCTTCCTTTTCAGCTTATCCTTGGCCTTACTTTATCACAAAGTAAGAAAGTATTACCTCTGGGAAAGTACCAAATCATTTCAATCAATGTAGTATTTTGAAGAATAAGCTTCTTGTTTTCTCTCTCTTTCTCTCTACCCTCCAAGGTATGGACGGATGAAGAGATATCACTGTTAATATTTGGGAAAATGCATCTGTGCAAAACATATTCAGTATAAACCGAATGTGTTAAGGGCATGCAAATGAAGATATTTATACATTTATTTGTTTATTGGAGAATACATTAAATCATCTTGATTTACTTTGGAGCGATAAGAATAAAGTTAAATAAATAAAGGGAACATGCAAAGCAGGGCTCTTGACAGAGAACGCAATTCTGAAATGCATGCCTACAATTTTGGAAGCAAAATATACCAATTCAAAGTAATTACGTATCACCAGACCTGTGTTAGATAATTTCATAGCCATATGCTTTATCGTCTACATAACGTATCAGCAAGGCAAAGAGCTTAACAAAATGCAGCCGGATTATGCTTTTCTATGAATGCTGATGGATATATACTATATCTAATTTCAATATTTAGAGCAATGCATATGCTGCCTTTTTATTACTTAGAATAGTCCTAAGCCAGATAGAAGTACAAGCCCTGTTTATTCCCCCGGCAGTAGCCTACACAAGCATACGGCTGTGTTGAGAAATAACAGCAAGAACTTAACAGTAGATAAGGAAAGATGTACTCACCGTGTCTGTTAAAACTTTGCCTCTTTCCATTATTCTAAGGTTGGTTATTTATTCATTTATTTATTTCATTTAAAGCCTACTCAACTCTAGCCAACTTGCACTTCCCACCCCCCTCCTTATATTGTTGTAAAACATCCATAATACATTATATTATTTCAATACAGTGGCATTTCTACCATATTGACTAAAGATTATTAACACTCTAATGTTTAGATAACTTAGACCATTGAACATAAAAAAGATAGTAGTATTATATCAGTATTAGTTATGATTATAAAATGTCAACGAGCAGAAGATTATTTGGCTTTTTCATCTGGAACTGAATATAACATTAAAAAAAAAAAAAGCACTGGATATTGCATCGAAATATTTGTTGTACAATTAAGGTTTCTGTCTTAAGCTGGTTACTTAGTATTAAGGTCTCCACTGTATTGTTACTTAGTATAATTTGTGCAAGTTGAAAAAAAAAAAGAACAAAGCAGATTTAACAATTTAAATACAAAGAAAAATAGAAGAAAAGAAAAAGGCAATTCAGTTTCTAACTCGAACTTTAAAAGAGTAAAAGCAATAAAAAGAACAGACGAGTCCAAGTATGTCCAGGCAAAACAAACTGCATATGCTATAAAAATTTAACTGATCAAGATTTCCCAGGCACCCTAAACCAAGGCCTGGGAGAACTTCTGGAATACCATCAGGGTAGAAGCCACGTTGATTTCTGGGCAGAGACCTTTCTAGAAAGCAGGTGCCATGACACAGATATACATGTGCTCATATGTGGATGCCCAAGAAAAAATGCCAGTTTTCACATATGTCTTGTCCTCGAGGGAATCCTACATTTAAGACTATGCAGTGGAAGCAATCAGAATCTAAGACCAGTTGCAGATCATTAAAAAACAAAACCAAACCTGTTGTTATGATACTGTCAACTTTGACAGGGCAACTAGGAAAATAGAATGTCCCAAAGGATATTATGCTCATTGCATAATGAATGTAACCATAATGTGATATTCTCCAACAAGAGGAGCTGTGTAAGAACATCATTCAAGCGAGCACAAACGCATTGCAGCTACCCAGAACAGCAGAAAAAGAAAAAAGACCACCTATACAACATCTTCCAACAAAATAGATATCCACGCAACTTTATCAAAAAGTGCCTGGCCACTCAATCTACTACAACACAACCAACACGAGCTATGAAAAGGATCACACTGCCATACATCAGAAACATTTCAGAAACTACCAACAGGTTATTACAACCATATGGCCATTTGGTGTTCACACCCATGAACACCAACTAGCAGTCAGAAGACACAATGAAAACTCCTTAATCTCACAACACATGGACAGACTCAACCATAGTTTTAACTGGGAGACTGTCAGCATTTTAGACCAAGCTAAATCCAAAAATGCAAGAGAATACTTGGAAGCTTGGTATTCAGACAAGGCAGCAATTAACAGACACATAGAGATAAACAGCATCTACATACTATTCAAAAGAGACAAAAGATCAGAAGATCACCTCACCAGCAATCATCACCCAGATAAGCAAAGGTTACCACCAGGCACACAATCAAGCAGCAAACATAGGCTAATCAAGGAACTACCAGAGGAACAAACAAAACCCCCACCCCCACCAGCACTGGCAAGGCAGGCCACAGTATATAAATAGAGAGCAAACCCCATCCCATTCCAGCACTGAAGATGTTACCTAGCTGGGTAATGAAACATTTGCATGAAAAGAACCAAGCTCAGAGAACCCCAAGGACTCCACAGTTCAACCCTGAGCTACACATATTCGCCTCTATTGATAGTTTTATCTTTCCAGTGTTTAGCTGTGGACATTGTGGTGGCAGTCAACAAAAATGCCACCAGTTTTTTAAAGTAAATATTTACATTAGACCCTAACAATATATTCAACAAAGCAGCTTGTGGACACATACTGTATTAATTTTTGTTTTATAACTTTACCAGTCTCCTAAAACATCCCAGACCAGAGGGAAAAGACATGGGGACATGACGCCCATCGTCTGGGAGCTGCTGCTGGTTCAGAATGTGGTGGCATGGGAAGTTATGTGCATTCCTCAATCAAAACCTGTTATAGTGCTGCTCCGTGAACTGCACTGGTTGTCTGTTTGCTTCTGGGTTCAGTTCAAGGTGCTGGTAATGACCTATAAAGCCCTATATGGCATGGGGCTGGGTTATCTGAGGGACTGGCCCTCCCCAGTGACATCTACCCATCCCATTAAGTCTGGCAGGAGGGGCATGTTGTGGGTCCTGTCTATGAAAGAGTGTCATCTGGTGGGACCCAGGAGAAGAGCCTGTTCTTCCCCACGCTTTGGAGCATTGTTCCCTGAGACTTTAGGTTGACCCTGACCCTCCTGACCTTTATGAAGGGTCTTAAGATGTGGTTTTGCCATTGTGCCTGGGGGTCCAGTAGTGGTAGAGACCTTCTACAATGATTGTGTTGAATGTGGTGTAGTGATGTATTCTTCCACTGATAATGGTTATTTTTTTGTATTAATGTGGTTTTATTGATGGTCTTTATATGTCTGTACATTTGTTTTTAGCCTGTTTCTATTGTTGTTCTTTAGTTATTGTGAGCTGCCCAGAGTCACTTATGCAAATAGAATAAATAAATATGAAAGGTTGTCTCTCTCTGAAGAAAAAAAAAGTTGATTATATTGTTTCATCCTCTATTTAATGCTCTTTCGTTTGTACAGCGAGAGCAGGAGAAATAAAAGCCGCTGAAATACAGTGATATTTTGTGGTTTTCTGCACTGCAGGGTGATATGACATTGCGCAACTATTCCAAATGGAAAATGCATTCGTTTTTCACTAGAAATGATTTATAGTTCTTTTTTTCTTCTCTTAAGATCAAGTTTGCTTTTATGACAGCCAGAAAATTAATTATGCTGCCTTTAATTGGTTACGGGAAATAGAAATTGCCCCAATTATGTCAAAAGTTCCAGTGAAACAGTGATACAAAATATTGGGCATAAATCATTTTATGTATGGGAAAATGAACATTCCTTCTGACAAACAGCATACCTCAGTTGGCAGAGATCATGGTCAGTTTAGGAAGGTAAAAACAATATAGAATTACTTTCTTTTTCATTTGTGCAATAAGAGTGCTATTTCTCAGCAAATGGCTTTTCAATATTGCATGGAGCCCAGTAAGAATGAATCAACATGTAAATGACTTGCTCTTAGGGTTTCTATTGTTATTAAATCAAATTAAATTAAATAATTGCATCTGTAGTTGTAACTAAGTGGGTACAATGAAGCATGCCTTTTAACACATAGTGGCAAATGTCTGGGCTAATGTGTTGAACTTGAGACAAGGGGAAAAAATGCAAGATACTAATATTTCAAAAAATCAACCCTTTGTTTTTCCTTACTTCCCCCCTCCTCCCCTTGATGTCATCTTTTTCTTGGAATTTAAACTGCAAGTTAAAGTTTGTGGACATCTTTTGGCTACTTGGCCTGACTTTTCAGCCTACCTTGTCTCTCAGGGTTGTGGTGAAACTAGGATCAATATATGTAAACCTTCTAGAAGCACATACATAGAACCACAGATGCATAAATCATAAATAAAACTGAAGGAATTGGCAAAAGAATTTCTGAAGTCATTCAAATCAAAATGTCATCAGATTATGCAGTGAGGATGAATTGGTGTTCTTATGCAAAAAAGGTATTTTAACCTATTATTATTATTATTATTATTATTATTATTATTATTATTATTAAAAATGTTCTTTTGAGAAGAGATTTCATTGTCTTTGTGCCCCATTTTAGGATCCTCAGAAACATCTGGAAGGATCTACTGGAAAGAGCATGCCGCATTAGATAAAGTTTTGGTCTAATCCATGATATTCTTACATGTCTTACACAGGTCTCTCCCACTAGTAATTTAAATGTCCATTATGGAAAATCCAAACTCTATCTTGAGAAAATATCCTTATTAGGACAACTGAACAGTTATAGAATAGGTACAATCTTCTGAGTTTCCAGGAACTATTTGTCAGGCAATGAGCAGAATGAAATGTTGCCATTATCTGGTTATAATTTTAACTGGAAAGTTGAAGAAGCCACAGGTACACCAAATGGGTTAAGTCCCCACAAAAGTGATGATACATTGTGTCAGGGATTCCTCCAAACAATTTTGGGAAGTAGAAAGAATTGTCCAGTTTTAGAAATATAAAACCAAGGGATAAAATTCAAAATCATTCCATCCTGAGCAAAATGCATCCTTGCTAAATGGAAAAAAGAACAATCAACCATCTGGCAGGATTGCTTTGATTTGGATTCTTGGACTGAGTACAAGGTTGGACTTGGGATGCTAAGTACTCCCTTCCAGCCTAAAATTGTATGATCAGCTAGGTTGTATTTACATTAACAAAGCTGGGCATTACTTACACTGCTATACTCAGTAAAAAGAAACAACAGAAGCAAAATCAGTAGCACTGCTTAGCTGTGGGAATAGATACAGTTCCAAGGGAAGATAGTATGAAATTCTACTCTTTCTACACAGGATCCATAACAAAACATTTTGTTGATCATGCTACTTCAGCGGCTTTCCTGGTGGGTGGGCTTCTGAGATTGAACTATACAACTTGGTGGTAAATTAGATAAACAGGGAAAAGAAATCTGTCAGCACTTGTGAGATTTGATCACAGAATATGGCTGGGTTAGGCCATTGCACAATCACATTTGCAAAGATCACTTTGCATTCCTCTTGGACATTGCTTTGGATATTCCATGGTTGTCCCCCTTTTACTGTAGTGGGGAGTACTGGTGTCTTTAACTGTAAATTTAGAGCATTGCATCAAGAAGGAGGTATCCCATGTTAATGTTTGCTGTTTAAAAAAATATATGTATCGTTTCTTAGTGGATTTAGACCTTTGAGCCTTGTTTGTTTTTTATTCAGAGTACAATTGCTGTTCATAATTTTCCTATAGACATTTCTGTGTGCGTACCTTCGAGCCAGTTTTGACTCCTGGTGACTGCCTGGACTGTGCCCTGCAGTTTCCTTGTCAATGTTTTTGGAGGTGGTTTGCCATTGCCTCCTTCCTAGGGCCGAGAAGTTGTGACTGGTCCAAGGTCACCCAGTTGGCTTCGTGCCTAAGGTAGGACCAGAACTCCTAGTCTCCTGGTTTCTAGTCTAGTCCCTTAACCACTAGACCAAACTAATTGACTAATTGCATGGAAGTAAATCAAAATTTAAGACTTATTTGGGCCCACAACTGATATTTCCTATATGTGGATCTGTGAACTTCCATCTTTTGGATGTTTTAGGATTCTTTGCCTTCAACCCTGTAAGGGATACTTAGCTCTTTATTTCTTTATTTGATTTATATCCCATTTTTCCTCCAGGAACTCCAGGCAGCACTCTGTTATCCAACACACACACACACTACCCCTTTAACAACCATGTAAGGTTCATTAGGCTGAGGGAAAGTGTCTGGCCAAAAGTCACTGAATGATCTTCCATAACTGAGGGTGGACTTGAGAACAGGATCTCCCCGACCCTAATTTAACTGAGTAATTGACATATTGGACTTCGTATTTGCTCAGGAGAGAATCTATAATTCTGAGCAAAAGGCAGCTCCCTTTATCTTTGTTCTTTTGATCACCTCTTTTCACTGCATCTGATGCCCATTTAATGCCTTTCACACATTATGCTCCCCTGTGAGATGATGACTTTCCATTGACTGTTAAAAATGAGAACTGATATTGTTAGTATTGGTGGTAGTAAAAGTGATGGGGGTAGTAATAGTAGTTCTTTTGCTCCTTAGCACACTTGACCCTGATGAAAACCAGTAAGGTGAATCCATGGCTGATGGATTAATCTAAAAGGAAAGTCTCCTTCAAGTCAAGCTTGACTTCTTATGACTGGCTTGAGTACCTATCTAGCTTTCTTGGCAACAGTACATAAGCGGTTTGCCACTGTTGTCTTCTGAGGTTATTTTTTGTTTTGCTTTTACTTCCCTGTCTAGCAAACACCCTTGTGTTTCTTGGTAGTCTCATCTGAATACTAACCAGGTCTGGCCCTTTTTAGCTTTTCAAGGTCAGCCACAGTTGGCAAGGTGCGGCGTCTTAGCCGGCTTTGGCTTTACATGCTGGTGCTATGAAGAAAAAAACCCACAGAGCTGCTTTGATGACACACTTGATAGAATCCTCTGAAGTGGTTTGCCACCACCGTGATTTGCATGAACCAGCCAGAGCAGCTCTATCAATAGCATTTTGATGCTACACAAACAAACAAGGCAAAAAAGCTTGGGGAACAATTAAATGAAATTGGACGAAAATGCCCAGTTACTCTGGTTATTAGACAATCATAGAAACCTGCAACATCAGGGAGATGGAGATAAGTGAAGATAATTGTCTCTGACTCAAGCACTGAGGCAATTATGGAGTAGTATTATTATTATAATAAGTGCCTTTGGACATGAACAACTTGTTATCTTTCTGTAAATAATTTGTGTGATTAAATATCTCCTCCCTTGTTGCCACCTTGCAAGCTGGAAAGTGGCCTTGAATGCAAATGCAAGACTTGTACAAGCAGGAGATGCTTCTTCAGGAGGCAGATGTGAGCAGATGTATTATATTTGTGACATTTCTGTTCATTTCCTTTAGAGCCGTTCTGTTCTGGATGACAAGTTTTCCACTGAGATGACTGGAAGTTGTTAAAAGCAATAAGCAGTCATTAGAGAAGAAAAATGTGCGCATGAAGCCTTCAGTATAGTTCTCCAAGGTGACAGCAGCACCTGGTTGACCTTAGCTGACCTCAGAAAGCTAAGCAGAGCCAGCATGGTAAATATTTCATTAGAAAAGCATCAAGAAATCCCAGGGCTTAGGCTAGAAGGGAGGCAGGAAAAAGCCAATGGTAAACCATGTCCAGGTTTCCCAGAGAAAATACAATGATGTTTCCACAATGGCATTTGAAGTCAACCTCAAGTCAAAGAAATGAAACCACCAAATGCAGTCTAGACTCATGTTTTGGTGCATCTCATTTACATATCCTACATATATCCTTTAGGCTTTATAAACACCCCTTCCAAAGGGTGCTTTGCACCCACCTCAACTGTAAGCAGCACTTTTGCACCATGGTGTATTTTACACATGCGTTCTCAAGCAGGCAGACTTCTCTTTCACTTCCCAATGGCAATTGCTAAAAGTGGCAGCAGACCCCTTCTCTCCCCTCACTGTCTTGGTGCATTTAATTTTCACTGGAAGGCGAAAGGAAGCTTAGAACAATCAGCAGCTGGTCTTCTGGGTGGGAACATAGCAAAGCCACTCCGCAGCATGGCCAGAAAGCAGCAGAAGCATCACGACATTGTTGCTTCAAGAGGGGAGGAGAAAACAGGATGAAGTGGGAGTTCCCTCTGGAGGAAACCAAGCCACAGTTCCAGAGGAAACAATACATACTCCAGAATGCTTCCTCTGGAGCAAAGTTGTGCAGATGGACTCCAGAGAGTATGAATCCTACCGGAAGCCTAGTAGCATTGATCTTGGATCAATGTGGCCTAGTGTATAGAAGTGCTCTCAGATGCGCCAGAGTGGCTATTGATCTATAAAAGATTTTTAAAACCATGCACTAAAACAGTAAAACACAGTTTAGTCCCATAAAGTAGCATGCCATTGGACTCCTGGTTATCCTTAACAAATATTTCCAGTGTGTGGATACTGAAAATAACCTTGATTCCTATGTGGTGATGCAAATATTATTTCCCATTTTTGATGGACTGAACTGAAAGTTTGTTTTATAATTTTCTCTGGCAATTTTTTTGCTTCTTCTCTTGCATCAAACTTTCAGGCAGGAGGGAAAAAAAGCGATTCGTTGGATTCATTTGAAAACGGTGTATGTAACTGAGAATGAACTCTTTTCAAAAAGCATTTCAGGTTGCATCCATTAATGTGCTGAATATGAAGTATCTTTAAGCTAGATGTGTATGTGCAGTCAATGATTTAAAAGAAGGGTATGTCTCATATGTAAGGACAATCTTCTTCTATTAGGAAGATTGTTTTTTGCTCCAGTTTTTCTTTTCTTTTTAGCACCAGGTGAGGTGTTATCTCAGAACTATTGGCTGTAATCTTTGAGAATTCCTGGAGCAGGGGAAGGTCCAGAATACTGGAGAATAATGAATGTTTTTCCATTCTTTAGAAAGAGGGCAAAAGTGGACCTGATCAGCTTAACATCAGTACCTGGGAAAATCCCAGAAAACATAATCAAGTGGTGGCTTTGCAAACAGTGGGAAAGGAACAAGGTGATTCCTAAAAGCCGGCATAGGTTTATTAAAAATAAATTGCACCTGAGAAATCTTAATGCCTATTTCTGACAAGATGACTAGATTAGTAAATCAAGGGAAAGCTGAGGATACAGTGTACTTCGATTTCAGTAAGATGTTTGACCAATGTGGGATGGATGGTCCCACCATCAGATGGATTCACAAGTGGCCGGACACCTGACCCAACATGTGGTGCTTAATGGATCTTTGTCTCCATGGAGGGAGGCAAGCAGACCCCAGTGCTCTTCGACCCAAAGTGATACGTTCCTAGTGTTCCCCTCCTTTTTTCCCAATCCATTAACTGTTTGGAAAACATATGTGACACAATGTTCCATTTTATATCTCATTATCCAGGCCTCTAATTAGAGTGCATGGCTTAAGTTCTTCCAGTGATTCCCATCATCAGAACTGAATTAGCCAAATGCATGTTTTATACTATGTCCTACCCAACCCCATTGGCTTTATTAATTAAAGATACCTATCAATGGATGTTTTATTCTGCTGTGTTACACTTGGACCCAGCATTATGGTATACAATGGGTGCACCTTTTGTACAAGTAACAGTTTTATTCCGTTTTCTGCCTCTTATCACATTTCCCTCACCTTTTTTTCTTCATTTTATTCCTTTGTGCTTTTCACTGCCTGCATGAGACATTATGTAAGGCATTAATAATAATGTAACCACATTTAGAAGTAGATAATAATTTCAATCTCAGCTGTGCACTGGGTTTTTAACCTGAAGGCAAATATAAAAGCACATTTTTTTTCAAATGGTTACTTGATGGTATCTTCTGTTTTGTGTATGTAAAGCAAATAAGGCAATGTCTTTTATTTGCAGTTTATCAGGGGTTTAAAAAAGGGTCTCTGTGTGTATGTGAAGTGGTTTCATTTTGAATAACTTAATTTTAACACTCTCCACAATAAACACAGCTGAGCACAAAGCTGTATGTCAGATGTTTGTTAGTGTCATGTATTGGATGCAAGCATTCAATACATAGTGTTGTATCAATATTTGGAATATATTAAAGCCCACTTCATTTCTATTTCTCTTCACAGCTGTAGCAGTTAATTCAAACTGATCCAGAGTTTTAAAATGCCCTATAAAGTTATGGAACAATTTATTTGTGTATTAATGCAACAGATGGTTTTTGAGAAGCATTTTTAGGGGGAAAATGTTTACTGAAATGAAATTTAATATCTGGAAAGATGAAGCAGTTTACCATTTGTGGAGGAAAAAAGTCAAAAGAATTCTAACGGGTATTAGTCTCACCATCTGGTCTCATCAATGCCCAGCGTTAATAGATACAAATGAAACTTACTGAAAATTTGATTTCTATGTATATGTAATTATTTCCCTTGCTTCTGTGACTCAAATTTAATAAAATCTTTCTTCCTCGGCATTGCAAAATGTATTTAAATATATCTAAATAAATCCATATTGGTTAGCCTGGCTGGAAAGGAACAGATATCTTTCTTGTTGGCACTGCTATCTCCCAAAGTAGGGCCCATTTCTGTCTTCTAGCTCAACCTGGACAATATCACAAAGTGACTTGTGGAATTAGTGAAACATCCATTTTCTTGCAGCTTTTGACTATTACTTTCTCCTGCCCCTGAATGTGTTCTGCTTTGAAGAAAGCATAGGCATTTTAAAATGAAACAATGGCCAGCATTTCATCAGTACCACACCAGAAGACAAATCAGATAATTTAGAACCTCAGGAGGCTTCCCATTTTAGGGAAAATCAGTTGAAGAACATTTCATATTCCCTACTTTATTAATGTATTCATTAGCATTGGAAACCCATTTTCTGACTTTTTTTTCAAGTCCATAATGGCTTCTCCTTCCAGGATCATATGATTTAAAACCTTGGCCTTTAGATGGGTTTTCCACCCATTCTCTGACCAATTGTCACACTATCCTTAATCCTGTCTCTCCACTCCAGGGGGCACTTTTTCAGTTACCATAGACTGAGAACCCCATCCCCAGCCTACTTGCCAAATCCATGGCCTGTCAATTCAAGGACCGCAGACCAGGCTTCACCTAAGCCACCGTCCCCCTAACTCAGTGCTCAGTGGAGTAATGCTGAGGAATGAAACTCCCCTGATCCATAGTAATACCATCAGACAGGATGGTTCTCATTTGTACGTAGCCACCCAGAGTCACCCTCTGGGAAAGATGGGCACCATATAAATTTAATAATAAATAAAAATAAATAAATAAATCAATAGGTATCCTCACACAGTCCATACATCTATTTAGAAAAAGGGAAAAAAAAAAAAAAGGAAACATGCCTACACATACAAACACACAGAGTTTCCCCAGAATGGTTCCCTAAAAAGGACATTCTGGATGGTGCCACCTCTTTGGGGGTGCTACCGTTAGATGCCACAGGTCACCTTGCCCAGATGTTAATACTGATGAGATAATGAGTGGATCCCACTTTTCTTGGGATCTGGAGACAAGACTTCTTCTCTGCCACCTCCACCTTTCTTCAGTTCTCTGTGTAGAACTAAGCTATACTTCAGTCCCATAAGATGCTATCAGGCACTCCGCTTGCCAGGTACCAACCCAAACAAAGTCCCTCCAGAGCCTTAAAGAACCTGGAATGCCATGAAGCTAACTACAGAATCCGTGCCCAGCCACAAAAACAGTTCACTCCTTTGCTGGTGTATTTACCCTTGTTCATCACTGTTAATATTAAGCATATTCTTAACTGAACATAGTTCACCTGCCTCAGCAAAGTAAGCTGTTAATTAAGATAATATTTCACTCAGAAGTGTATTAGTGCATTATTAGTTGCCCATAAATAAGCAGTTCTTAATGCACTCTACGGCATCTCTGAAGAAACTATTAAATGCTAGGAGAGATAATTAGGATGTGAAAGCGGGAACAGCCACAAGCCCACAATGGTATGACAATTACTGCACCACGAATGCAAAACAGGGAGGCTGACATTCCTTTGGAGACCAGCTTCTGTTGAGAATGACAATATGGAATCCTTATCAAGATTATCTTAATTAATTCTAGCCTAGCATATTGTATTCTCTTTGGCAGTTCAGATATATCTGCGGTAACACACAACACCTTATTTTTTTTTTGTTCATTACATTTTTATATAACAAATAGCTACATCCCATAAATATACAGTACATTACATACAATCTTTGCATGGGGATATTGATGTTTCTTTTTCTTTTTATGTTATATTAGATTTTGTTAGCCCAGATTTCATGTTGTGAATAAATGGAACCCTAAGATGAATTCTGCTGTGGATGTAATTTTTTGCCTTTCCCCCCCTGCGTGGTCAAACTCAAGATCTAAAACTGTATTAATTAAAGCACCTTGCTGTTAAAGCTCAGCGAAATTCTGGTTTTTAATCCTTATTTAATATATGATTCTAGGCATTTCTTAATCACTGAAAATAATATATAATATCCTTTAAAAGGGTGGCACTGGTTTTTTACTAAATTTAGATTCATGAATCTTATCAGAAAACGAACAGTAAATCTTTAAAATGGGGAGGTAGAATAGTACGTTTGGGTGTTATAATTTTTTATGGATTCATTTTCAATGTGTGGGAATCTAACATACCTGTAAAAGGAGGACACTTTGCCACCAGGGAGGTTCAGGCTCTGGGTTAGACCAGGACATTTGAAAAACAAAAGTGCAATTATGAAAACTGCATGGACATTTCCATGTTCCGGTTGTCGCTAGCCTGAGAGAGAACTTACCCTAATGACTCAGAAGGTAGCTCTGAATGATTGATGTTGCCACTAAACCAGTGGCTCTTAAACAGCATTTTGGGAGGTTATAGGTTCCTTAGGACTTTCTCAATTAAAGTTAAGGAATAATAGACAGCCTTAGCAGGTAGTAACCCTCTAGCTGACCTTGGCTGATCTCACAAAGTATGTAGAATCAGCCCTGGATAGTACGTAGAGGGATGTCTTCCTAGAAGTTCTAGGGTTTGGAGTTAGACTAGGAGTTTAGGAAAGCATCAAAGAAGATTGCTGTGGCAAACCACTTCCATAATGCTTTCAGCAAACCACAGGAATGGAGTCACCAGGAATCGAGTTTGACTTGAGAATGACTTTAAATGCTAGACAAATTCTTTGTAAAAGCAACTAGACTACCATTGCCCACTCTCCATTGTATGGTGCATAATATTAAGGATATTCTATGATTCTGTGTTCTTTCTCATGTTGGGACTACAATTCTTACCTGAACAAGAATTAGAATACAAGAATTATGACCTGTACACAATTGTATTCTAGAACATATGTCAGTAGCCTTTATTGTGCACACAAATCCTTTGATAGATCCTCAGGATGCCTGCAAGACCAGAGTTTTCTGATGTTAGAATCCTGTTGAGATAGATAGATGTAGATGTAGTGTAGGTATTTGGGCTAGCAACCTGTTGTAAGAATTGAAGCATTCCTTGATTGAGCAGGTTCACTACAATCTTGCGATGGCCTCTATTATTGAGGAAATTCACCTCATCTTATGTGAGCAAGGCTAATGAGGCAGTTTAAGGGATGTTTGGAGATTTTATTGTAACTATGAGCAGAAAATGTCTGCTGGGCCATCAATCTCTTTGGCTCAGTCTGCATGGATAAATTAAAAGATTAGCTAACGTAAAGATGAATAGTTGGTCCTAGGGAAAGACAAAATATCTGTACTACACAATCTGTATTGCTGTATGCCACCCAGAGTCACTTTGTGTGAGACGGGCAGCCATATAAGTGTGACTAATAAATAAATATAATTTCTGGTTGATAATTGGTTTCTGCTTTAGATTTAAGATGAAATGCCTACCTTTAAAGATCTTCATGGGCTCAGCCCAACTAGCACATTTTTCTGCATGTTCATTTCTGCTGTTTGGCATCTAGAGTACTGAGCCTGTGACAACCACTGAACAGTCTAGTTTCATCATGGTCCAAATTGCGTATACAGCTGCCAAATTCATTGCAGCAGATTTGAAACAGGGGTTGTTTTAGGCAGGGTAGTGAGATTCAAGATCACCAGACATGTATGCAGAGCAAAACCAATGTGCTGCCCTGTTGATATCCATATTAGCTACAATATGCTGCTTCTTCGCGGCTTTTAATTTTGCTGCCCTTCTGCAGCAGTCTGAATTCCTTAGGAGGTGGTGGTGGGAGTTGGGATTTTTTAAAATCTGTTTTTCCTTTTATCAGCACCATGTCATCTTTTTTTGTTTTCTCTGCCACAGCCCCTACACCTGAAATTTGGGCTGTTTCAAAGGACATTCTGAGGGCCTGGATTAATTGCTGAACAACTTCTCTCAGTGTGCATGTCTATTGCAGTTAGCCTATAAAGCAAGTGATTCTGATTCCTGAATTGGCACTACACAGATGTTGTTTTGACCTAATCTAATTCTGCTACGAGCTGTCCATATCAACGTAACAGATGACTTAAGTACCAAGCTACAAGAGGCAGATAATTATATGGTGCATCACTTGGCTTCACTATTACAGTGGTACAAAAAATAGAAGAAAGGAGTTAGAAATCTTCTGTCTGCTTCTGCTCCCCGCCCCCAGTGCTAGGCAATGGGTTAGACCAATTTTAATTTTCCCCAATTATAAAGTTTTATTGTTACTGTTGCGGTATTATTAATATTTAATGTTTCCTTAATTGTAACTCAATTTTGCAAACATTATTGAAAAGCAAGATGCAGAGTTCAGTATAAGTAGGACTTAATATGTAGTCCTATACAGTATGAATCTATCCAGACATTATCCTCGTTGAATTCAAGGAGACTTACTCCTGGAGAAGTATATATTGGATTATAGCAAAAAGTTAATTTTTAGAGAATAATATATAAAAATGTTAGGTTCAAGAAATGTCAGAATCTCTTTGGGTCTGCTGTTTTGCTGCATCATAGGTACATCACAGTGCTCTTCCATGGATATTATTTGTCTTTGAATTCTGAAGTTCATGAGAAGCTGGGAAGAGGAAATTTAGAAAAGGCTTCTGAAAACATGTAGTTTGTATGACTAGAGAAATGCAATAATATCTTTCATGAATAAGTTGCATTTCATCATTGTCAGTGGTATGCTGTAAGGGCTCGACTAAGAACCAAACAAGCATGGCCTAGGTTGCTCATGATATCACATAATTTAGGCTGGTTAAAACAAAAATGAACAGCAGGGAGCTTCAGCAACTCTTCAGTGGAAGTAGATATGAAGACAGCATAAAGTAATAAACATATTGCTAGAGCTTGAACTGGTGGAGGTTAGGAAAGAGATGTGGATATGTGGCAAAAATGCTGCTTTCTCTGAGACTCTGGAAGAAAGGTGGGACGTCGGTCTAACGAATGGAGGAATACACGAATAATAAAAAAGATTTCTTTATATTTATTTAAATATAGCTTTCAATATAAGTATTCAGTTAATAATTATTTGCTGGATAACAGGGCACAAACCAGGCTAGGCATCCATATACTGTGGTTATGTCCATCGACAGCAGAAAATAGCCAGAACACAGAGTGGCTGAGAACAGGCACGAACAGGATCTGCAGCAAAAGTGGCTGTCTCGTTCCACTGTTTCTGGATATACATAATGGTGGGAATTTTTGGAGAGATTAGGACCAGTAACTTTTGCAGACAACTTGATCAGTGAAAGGAAAGCAGCAGTCAATAAGTTGCAAAGATAGATTTATGGAAAGAACAACAAGCTTGGCAAAAAAAGAAGAAGTAATTTTAGTCCAGCAGACGTATATTTATATACACATACATAAACACATGCAGTTTTCAATATCTGTAACAACGTTATACATAGGATTGGTTGTTAATCTGTTAAAAACAAGTACTTCAGTTCAAAGTATCACATTAACTGTATTTGTTTTTTAGTGTCAGTGTCTTTATATTTCTAGTAAAATATTTCTAGACGTTGAGATTTGTTAATTATTCAGAGGATACAGGAGGGACTCATAGAAAGGAAGTAAAAAGCTTTAAGGTCTTCAGAGTTTTCCCCAGGATACAGGAGGAAGGACTGTATCTGAACACGGGTTGAACCCTTCTGTTGCCACTCTCCCACCAAACAGTTGTGGGTTTCTTAAAGCTAGAATAAGTTTAGATTCCAAACTAGGAGGGTGGGCAGCTTGAGCAAGCAAAAAATAGGCTACAGAAAATTTGAAGGAAAGTGAAAGTAGGAGATAAGAAGACTTAAATATAATTCCTTTTTTTATGCATTAAAATTCTGGCCACATTACCAGCTCAAATTGTTTGTTACCTGCAGAAGATAACATTGCTGCAGGTCTTACATTGTTTTGAGAAGTGTTTTGGAAGTCCCAGGCATGCAATTTAACCAAAAGTGCTTGGACCTGAATATTCCTTTTGCATCTTTGCCATCCATATCATTCTTCTCCCCCGCTGGGCCATTTTTATGTTCAACACTGTGTAGCCAAAAAATTAACATAATTTTCATCCACATATAGCCTTTGCATCACTGTCAGATATTAGACCAATTTCATCATCCTGAAGCCTTGGGGGAAAAATTGGTTTCCATAAGCCTTTATCTCTTTCAGTTCATTCCTGTCAAATGTAACTCCAGACTGACAGAATGCACTTTATCAAGTTAATGATAGGCAAATATCTGTAAGTATTTTTATTTTCTTGGTTTGCTTGTTTCTTATTGCATGGCGTTGCTTTGCAGCTCATCGTTATAATAGAAACTATGATGCGGAGACACTTCTGGAAACTATGTGTGTTTGTTTACACACACACACAGACACGGACATAGAGTTGTGCCAGATACAATGGCGGCTACCTAGATTTTCTTTCAATCCGCTCTGCAGAGCGACAGCATTGTGATATCAGCCCGCAAATGCAGACTAGGTGTTTTCCCAAGAAGCCTTGCTGCCTTGTTATTTGTTTTAGAAAATAATAGCATACATCTATAAGAGACTGACCGAAGAAGCAGTGCCATAGGAAATTAAATTAAGATCTTTCCATTTCTCCATTTAAGTTGTAATCAAAGAGGCTATCTGGCTCAGGCTAAGGATTTTTAAGCCCCATTTATTTCAAGAGGAGCAATTAAGCATGTGTTTCTCTTCTTCCCAAGTGTTTCAATGGATCATAATCTGATTCCAGAAAGGGATGGGTATGAAGCTTTTTCTTAAACAGCTGCGTAAATCCCCTCTATTCAGCATCACAAGCTCTTTCTTTTTATATTTAAATTCACATCAATCAGTTAGCACTCACATAGCTCAGCAAGTAATATTTATTTCAGAAGATGATCACCAGAACCAGGAAACTCTTATTGATTTTTTATTCATTTATTAGAACTGTTTTTTTCCCGCAAGATCTCAAGGTGACCTATATAAGGCTGCCAAATGCATTTTCCCCCGTAGCAATGCTATGAGATTAGTTGGGCTGCAACACACTGTAGTACATGGTCCAAAATCAACCAGTAAACCTTCATGGCAGAGAATGAATTTGGGTCTCCCTAGAAGAAATCCAACACATCGCTATGCTGTGCCACACTTCATTGAAAGAAGGTGCTGTCTATCTACATATCTCATAATAATGGATTTTTGCCAGCATCTTTCCCTAATCTATGTGTCTATATGCAACTTTTTCAAATATATAGCTTTTTTTTTTTTTTGCATATAACTTTCTCAAAGATGCATTATTTTCAGTGTTGTATTTGAATCAAGAAATGTGATGCATTAAAAAAACAAGTGGAGTTTTAAGCACACTGTCGTGACTATCATATTTCCTTTTTTTTTAAGCACCCTCTATGGATACCCCTGCCTACAATGTGATTTTTACTAGCTGGATCTTCATTTGTCAGCCAGTGTACTAATTGGTAGAATTTCATTGTGAGTTTCTGGCAAATGCATATTAAGGTTGTTGGTCCATTTGTCTTATCCAAGAAATAGCTGTTTGATACCAAATGAGAGGTTGATCAGAACATTGAACACAACATAAATATGTACCATTCTGAAGTTCCTCTAAATACTGATTACTCGGGGAAAAAAGGAATGGGAAATAAATAAGAGTCTCTGCCATTCTCAGATCATGATCTAAATTAATTTCATTTATTACTTTTTAATAGTTTTTAACCACAGGCACTAGAATAGTTTGGAGCAAGTAATTTCATCTGTTGGCTGAGGAACTTGCTCAGTAGCACACAGTAATAGTACATTCAGTTTTATAGCTGAGGGCAAGCTAAGTATATCACAACTACATGGCAAAAACTGTCAAACTTCAAAGAAGGATTTTAACTGCACATAATACACAATCGGGAGTTAGTCCTGTTAAACTTCTTGCTTTGAAGGTCCAAGTACGCCGATAGTGTGTTGTGAAAATCAGTGTCATTGTTGCTATTTCACTTTTTAGTGGCTGTGTAAAGGACTTTTTTTTGAAGCTACAAGGACAATTTGAGTATAAAAACTGGATTCTACCTAATGCAAGAACTTTTTAGCCCCACCTAAACTTTAAAATTCTCTCTCTCTCTCTCTCTCTCTCTCTCTCTCTCTCTTTTTGAAATTCTTCAAAGCCAGTTGCATATGACATATCTTTGTAGGCTTGGTAGAGGAGAGATTAGCATGTTATTTATTTTATGCCTTCAGGATAGGAATAGGTGGGGTATCCATGAAAACCAAATAATAAACTATGCAACAGGATATGCAGACTAGTGTAAAAATCAACAGAATTAGCATCTAGTAATCACACTCTGTGTGTGTGTGTAAACAAGCTTAAAAACATTTCATTTAGCATCTTTTAATATTAGATCAGTGATTTCTGTTCACAAAATGGTCAAAAAAGTCAAGATGATGGCCATGACAGTGCAATCAAAGCTTTTCCTGTTTTTTTTAATTTAATTTTTGTTGAAGAAACTTTTAACAAGATAAAAACAATACAAATATTAGAAAAGAAACAAAGAAAATAAGGAAGAACAGTGATTAAGTAAGAAAGAAAAGAAAAGAAAAGAAAAGATTATAAAGAAGCAACTTCCAATCTTTCTGACAGTGGTTACAAATGCATTTATATTTTGCCCCTCTATCTAAGGTTACATCATAATTTCCTTCTTTCCATAAGCTACCCTTTCTAATCTTCAAACCCATAAATCACAAGTTCATTTTTCTCTTTTTTTCAGCAAAAAGTCCATAAGGGGTTTCCAGTTACTGACAAATGTAGTTGTTGATCTTTCTCTAATCAAACAAGTTAATTTAGCCATCTCTGCTAGTTCTGTGATCTTCACCAACCATTCCTCCATTGTGGATATTTCAGAGTCTTTTCATTTTTGCACATATAATAGTCTCACAGCAGTAATCATATATAAAAAATAATCTTCCATGGCTGTTTTCTAATTGGCTGTCCGTTAATCCCAGAAAGAAAAGTCGTGGTTTCAGTTCAATGTTGATCTTTAAAATTCTTTATTTCATTATATGTATTTGAACCCAGAAATTTCTGGCGTTTTTACAAGTCCATCATGCATGATAAAATGACAAAGCTTTGCAGTTTTCTTTGTGCATTGCTCATGCAACACACGTAAGAAACAGGTGAAGCTTCAGTCACATTGTTGTGGCTGGCATCTTGACGTTTTTGACCACACCTTGTGGATGCACCCGTAATGTCATTTTTAATCTTGTGTCTGGAGATCAAAGAAATTGGAAATTGAAGAAATGTAGAAGAATAAGGCTGTGGAAGAGATGGGTAGAAATTCTATAAATAAAATCAGTCCATAAATCCCTCTCCTGCTGATCACTTGTTTGAGGTCCAAATGAAAGACATGGATCACTTTGCATTGAAGATATACCACAAATACTTGCTCTTGTATTCTGGACTGAACTGTATCAGTTTGCATTTCCTCCACTGGGTTGAGGGTCAAAATAAGCTCTCAATTTTTAAATAGATCAACTTCATACACATATATCCCCAATGTAAATAAATATAATAGAGCCTTTCTCTATTCGGGTTTAAAAAGCAAAACAAGTAATAGTAAAAACCTTTAATGGACTCCTATCCTGCTATAGGTCAAAGCAGAACATTAAGTAAGATTTTGTTTCATTATGTATGTTGGTGATTAAAGTTTACTTTTTCACATTTATAAAGGGCATACTTATTGATCATGTGGGCTGTTCCACGCCAGTAGCTTTATGTCCTATTAAGTTGCAGTACTCAAAACAAAAATGAGTAAGGAAATGCCTTTTTGGGAGAGGCAGCGCTTTGGATTCAAAAAGCAAAAAGATCCTTCAGAATGTGCAGAGGCAGGACTATGGTATCCTTCTGGCACTCATGAAAGCAGCTGCCTCTTTTGCGGAGATCTTTGCAGATACATTGGTTTAACGAGTCACAGGCAGGCAATAGTTGTGTACCCATGTGCATTCTGAAGCATCTTTTTGCCTTCAGATCTGAAACAGCCAGAAGCTGTAATAGCTGGCACAAAGTTTTTTGAATTTTTCCAGGAAATCTGATCATTGAACCTATCTGATCATGTCTGATTTAAAAAGCTAAGCAGTGTTGGGCCTTGTTAATACTTGAATGGAGAACACCAGAAAATGTCTAGGCTCAGAGATGGAAGTTTAGATGGGAAGGCAGAAAAAAAATCTCAGAAGAAGGCAAAGGAAAATCCTTCCATAACACTGCCGAGAACACTGTGTGGGTTTATTCAGCAGGAATCCAAGCTGTAAAGAAATATGGAGATAGCCTAGAAAAATGTATGTGGCAGCTGTTAGGAAAAACGTAGCTTAGAAAGGCAGGAGCGGGTGAGGAAGAAACTCAAGACTGCTTTGCCTTGACTCTCCTTAGTATAAGATGGAGGAAAGGGAAAATGCTCTCAGGCTTCCAAGATTCTGATATTATAGCCTATATCTATAGAGTTCTAGTGTTTCTTGTGGTGTCTGTTTCCTGACCAGGTCTAACTTAAAGGGCTGACACAAGCGCAACTTGAGAGTGTTTTTATCTTCTTCAATATTTCAAAAAAGAAGCATATACATTTTTTTTTTTTGCCTTCAAGTTAATACGGACTCCTGGCAACTGCCTGGACCGATCCTTGCAGTTTTCTTGAGAATGAGTGATCCAAAGTTTAGGTGACTAAGACATGACTAAGACTCAACAGTCTCCTGGTTTCTACTCAAGTGCCACTTTAACCGCTATACCAAACTACTGTCTCACATACATAACTTTAGGTGAATATGTATATTCATATTCATAGATTAAAAGGCAAATGATTAACTCCTTAAAATGATACTCTGGAGTCTTAATGCATCCTGCATTAAAAGGAATACAATAAAATAGTTATTATCCCTTTCTATTACTTGATTGATATCAGTCTGTCTCACAAGCAATAAAGTACTCAAATGACTCTGAAACAAGCTTCTCTGGGTCTGTATACATTCCACTTCTCTTAATCTCAGGCAAGATGTATATCTGAACTTTCTGGTGTTATGGACCATTTCCTTTTTTCTTCCCTTTATTTTCCTTCTTCCTCTGAACATCCTCTTGGGTGTTTTTAGACTCACATATTCTTTTATGCGCTTGCTACACTGAATTTTTACAATGTAAGAGACAGAAAATGTTCAGGGGGGCTTGATTTGTCTTATTCCAATTTCACAGCCTTTCTAAAATAACATCTCAACTATTGAACTGTTGGAGATGGCAGGAAAAGGGCCAATGCAATTTCCATTAATAGAAAGTGAACAATTCCTGGCGGAGACAGTTTGTTTTTTCCCATCCTCCCGGACCATTTTCTTTCTTGATCTGCAGCTTTGAGAAAAGATGATTTTAAGGAAGCTTTTTGAAGAAACCAGAACCAGCCCTAAAGTGAGAGATATAAAGTAACTTTTAATTATCGCATTCTGAAAAATCAGTTTAGAATGAATTTTATGAAAGTGAAAGGAAGATGGCATTCTAAAGTTGCATCTTATTATTTTCAATTTGTAAATCCTCCTTCATTTTCAGGTATTCAGGTTCCCTTTAGCCTGCTCTAAATAGCGTACACTTAAAATGTTGTGTATTATTTTACTTATTTGTTAGATCCTGTATTTTCTTCTAAAGCTCAAAATGTTTACATGGGGTCTCCTTTCATTTGAGAGAGTGGCTGTTCCAGAAACATCCCATGATTTTCTATGGCTGAGAATGGACATAAACCTGGGTCTCTCCTGTTCTTGTCCAGCATTTTAATCTACATACCACGTGTGTGTGTGTGTGTGTGTGTGTGTATGAAAGAGAAAGAGAAAGAGTGACTTTAAGGTGACTTTCTCAGATCAAGAAGTGGCAGAGGTTGAGATGTTAACTGCAGACTATAAAGACTGAAGTTGTAAGCTTATGCAAAATATTTGATATTTCACTGAGCTAACCATTCCCACCATACTTAATGATGAAAGATATTGGAAGAAGCTGGGATACCCATAGGGAGATTTTGATAAAGATGAGGAACACAGGTTTATGCATAGGTTCAAAAAATATTAAAATACTGCCTTGTGCTAAGATTGCTGCAATCATAAACATTAATGATAGGTGTAGAACTGGATAGGTTTTTGGTAGGATCAACATCCTCTGTATGTATTTTCTCCAACAAAGAGCTTGTAACTCTTTCTCGCTGGCCTATTCTTTGGCCTGCAGCTTCAATTTTAGCTTTTTTATAAAAGTAATGTCATAAATTGTATCTAGAATTTCTCCCTCTAGAATACACATAATTGATGGCAATGATGACAGGCAAATGCTAAGTGGGTTCAGACCTGGTTAGGAAGAGATGAGAGACCACCAGAAAAAAGCAGATCATGTAGGCTAGACAGAGAAGGTGGGGAAAAAAAATGGCAAAAAATGGCAAACCACTTGCATATTGTTGCCAAAATGGGCATATTCACATGGCAACCAGCAGATGAGCTCAACAAAAAAGAGATTATTACCGTAATTCACCATGAATGTAAAATATCATCAAGGCACTATATCTGAGCCCATAACTTCTCACCAACTTGGACTCATAGTCCATTTTGAAGCTTAGCTTATGCATTATAAAAGTCCTGAAGAATTTGGTAGGAAGTAGTTCATCTGGCTCCCCTCCTCTATGGAGGGTGTAACAATCTAGGGAAATTTGGTGTGAGAGTGCCTAAGATTTTAAATGGGATCCCAATCACATCAGGCCTCACGTTGTGATTACGTCTTTTAACCAAAAAAAGAATGTTGGCTAGAATCACAGCAAACCCAACCTAACAAAGAACCAATGAAAAAACCATTTAGTCCTCTGAATAATGGTTATTATTAAGCAATCCTAATGCATCACTTCCCAGAATGCTGTTAATGTATATGGTGGCAATCAGAAAATCAGGACTCACTTATCAGCAGCTTTCAGTCTGAAGTTTGATGGTGGGGAGGAATCAATCAAAGAGAAAGCATAGGTGATTCTCTGATAATAAGAAATGATTGCAAGCAAAAAATAACCCCTTGTATGTGGTATTTACTAATAAGGCTATGCAGGCATTGGAGGAGAAGGCAAAGGGATGCTTAGAAACATGTGCATTTCTATTTTTTGCCTTTGAATCTGAAGGTTTGCACAGCCAAATGTGAATATGGGGGAAAGTAAGGCTGTAAAGACTTCGTGGAAGGTGTGGGAACCCTTACCACAACATTCAGATATGGAAACAAACATAATGTTGCCAAATTAAGAATCAGGATATTGTGATAAACTGTAGGCTTCCTGGTTTGAAGGGGACAACTGGTAGCCATCCAGTCACCCTTGGGGGAGATGGGCAGCATACAAATGTAATAAATAAAGAAATAAATTCCACTTAATGAAGAAACCCTAACTGGTACCCAGAATGTCCGGCTCAGGCTACGTGTAGAAAAGCTTACAGTAATATTGCCATGATTTTTCTGCGAAAGCAAGTTCTAAAGAGTTGGGCTTTATCATCTGGGCTTGCGAGTGATTTATTTGATTTTTCTTTCCATTCACGTGCTTCTTTGATTTATTCATTTTTTTTTTCCAAAAAAGAATCACATTGCATGGAAGAAAACCATATATGAATTTTAAAATCAAAGTGTAGGAGTTTTCTGCTTTTTTTACGTCAAAGAGAAAGGAAGAAAGAACCAAATGTTAATAGACAATGTAGCTTCACACCATTACAGTACACTTTCTCTTTCATGTTATCTGTTTCGTATTTCTTACTTTGTCATAAAACTAAAGGCTTGTGGGATATTCCTGACTATGATTATTCTGAATCTCATTAAGCGTAGTTGGATTTATGGCAATGTATGCATATTAAACAGGAATTCTGAGTCTTAGTAGTATTGCAGCATTAAGGGTTTTCAAAATTGTATATTTAATTTAGCTTTGATGTAAGTTTCCGCATTCTCATGGAGGAATGCTACCAACTGTATTAATCCCATATTAGCAATCTATTCATCCTGTAGCCATGAACATCACCGCATTACATTCTGTGCACAAAGATTCTGTGGGGGACGGCCTTAACCTATAGACCTAATTTTCGGTCTCTAGATCACCACTAAACTCAAAACTATGTGCCCCTTCTCTGATGTTCCAGCCTCCAGAGATTCTAAATTTAATCTTCTCATAAAGAGAATATTCAATAATATCTAGGGAACAAATCTAATCTAACACTAATAGCATATGGCTAAACACACACACACACACACACACACAGTTAAGCAAAATGCAGATGATGTAAGCAATAGTATAAGAATGGGAAAGGAAGCACTGCTTTTAAAGAAATAATTTGCATAACATTAAATAATAGGCCTAAAAAGTTGAAAAGATGAGAATCCTGAACCATTTTCTTTCAGAGTTTGGTAAGGTCATCTTTTTCAAAGATGCTCCCTACTTAACTTTGTTGCAGATGTCGTTTCTTGATAATTACAATCCCCCGAAAAGAAAGAGTGAAAGAGAAGCAGAGATTTCTCATTAAGGGGTAACAGACTTGAATTAAGTAAGAGTTCTCCAGCAGAATAGTTTCTATAGCCAAAGGAAGAGAACTGCTTTCTATTTGGTTCCTTCTCTAGATTCATCATCTTTTTAGCCGTGGTAGTAGAAATGGTTTTTAGCTAAGGAAAGTAAGAATGCAATTTAGATTGTCCCTAGGGAATATGCAAATGAAGATGACAAATTTATGAACAGAAGACAACATCAATTGGCTGTATCATTTGTAACCAGGATTGGTTTCCCTTTGTCAGGGTCCTGCACACACCAGCTAAAGTAGATAATTTCGATCATGGAAGAGGAGTGTCTGGTTTTCAAGGGGAAAAGGGTTATTTGAGTGATTAAGCTGTGGGTATAAAACTACCACATGGGATCAGACCAAAGTCAGGCGTTTTGTTTCTCACAATGGCTAACGAGATACCGCGGGATGGGGAGGGGTTTGTCACAAGCAGGAGATAGAGACCTACCCATCTCCTGTCATTGTCCCTCTCCAGTTACAGTAGCATTTGCAGGCATGGGGACCAAAGGTAACCTTGAAACTTCAAGACCAATAGCTGGGAATTTATAAAATCTCTTTTAAAACCACCCAACTGAGTGGCCACACTATAATTTGTTTTGTTATTTCCTTGTTTAAATGTTTTTAGCAATTTTTAAACCTCCCAAAGTGCCTGGGAGTCGGGTGCCAGATAAATTTAATAAACAATAATGTATTATTATGTTGTGGTAATGAATTACCCAGGCGAACTTTATACTGGATGAAGAAACTTTTCAATTTGTCTACTTTGAATCTCCTTCAAATCAGCTTCATGGTCCTATTCTTCCAAAAATTTCCTAACTGTCCAAATTTGAATAGCTATACAGATGTAGCCATGCAGGAGAACAATGACAGCTATTACACTGATCATATTGGAGAAACCAGGTTTAAAACAGATATTGTAATTTCGATTCTGATGTGTAGGAATTCAAACCTCTGCCCATCTATAGCTGAAGGCAAATGAGTTTTGGATGTAGACTGAACTGTGGGGCAATATAAAACCCGTGCATATGGCCACAAAGTTATTTTTATGTGCTGCTTTCCAATATACAGGTAACTCTGCTCAGCTTGATAAGATGACTTATGACACTTCCAAAAGCTTCTTCTGACTTTTGAAGCAAAGCAAAGCAAAGCTTCAGTTTGCTCTTGAAATCCCCATTAAGTAGACCAGATTGTGAAATCAACTCCACAGGTTGGCTAAAACAACTTTTATTGAGATTGTCTAAAATAACAGAATCTTGCAAATCTGATTGTGCTGTACCTCCTCCCCCTTCTTATACTCCAGTGAATTAGGGAAGACTCTGTCTGAGCTGCTTCTGAATGTTATCTGGACATTCTGGACTTAAAAATGCTTCAGCCCCTTTTGCTTAGCCAACAGAGCCTGCATGTCTCTGTCAAGGTCATCTTCCTTATTCTCTACAGCTCTTTAGAAATAATGTGATGGGTCGCTTTGTGACTTCAGAGGGGCGCTTCATTTGAAGTAGTGTTGAAACAAAGCAGCCACCTAAAGCTTTGCCCAGCTGTAATAAACGTAGAATATCCCTTGATGGACTGGTCTATTTTTTTCTTACAGGCATTTCAGCTTTGTAGTTCTCACATTATTTAATTCCTGGATGCAATATATGTTAGGGTAAAAAGGAAATGAGATTATTCTTTTGGAGTAATTCCCAACATTTATGTCAGTGTGCAATGCATTTCTGAGGCTTTCCCTTTTGTCTACAAAAGTCTGTTAGATCAGGATGCAATGCAGCTAAAATACTAACAGTGTAATCTTTCCTAGGCTAACACAGAAGGAAACCTCATTAAATTAAATCAGATCCAAATAAGAAGGCATAATATTGCAAGCTATCTCTCAGAATACAGAGATGGTCTGGCTTTCCTGTTTATACTAGACAAATGCATAATGAGACAAATGTGTTGGGCCAGTGTGATGTGCGGGACTAGAAACTGGGAAGCCTAGACTTGAATCTACCCTCAACCACAGAACATCACTCAGCCCACAACTGTGAGAGCCTGAGATACAAGAAGCATCTCTAAATACCATCAATGGATTGGAGAGGCTGTTAGTGTCTTAGCACAGAAAGATTAATCTCAAAAGCTTCAGAAAGACCTTGCATAATAAACTCACTAATAAAGTAGGATTGGAAGGTTACCATCTCAGTGATCACGTTTCTGTGCTCTAACCCCTAATTCTTGGCATTAAACCATTAAAGAGTACCCGTCTGAATCTTGCTTCCGTGTTCTGCAGTTAATATATTCAGGGTTTTTCAAGGTAGCAGAACTAAAAACAAACAAACCAATGTTTAATGGATTACTTTTACTAGAAAAAAATTCCCCAAGTATCTTGCTTTATCCAGATGCTTATAGCCTATATTTTGATTCTGAGAAGGCAAGAAACAAGGCATGGGACTGTTATGAAGAAGAGATAGAGATAGATATAGACTTACACACACACACACTTATTTGTTTCCCTTAACTGGAGATGTAGCTCGGGATGGGATGTTCCTGTGGCATCCAGCTGTTGCTCCTTAAAGCAGATGTTTCTTTTGCTGGGTTCACACAGCTACCCAAGACTGCAGCAAGATCCTGAGAAAAAGATGCCTTTGGTATAATGCAAAAAGCAGAATATTGGGCATGCTAGCTTCTGTGCAGAAAGTGTTTATGGTTCAGGGGCCACTCAGGCACATTTCCTGAAAAAGGTCTGTCCCTGTTGAGGTCACCAGTACAGAAACCCATGAATTTAACATTCTGGTTTCTGCAGTGAGATATCTTGAATCAGATTTTTGTCTGATAACATTTTGTTTCCCATATATTGGTGGATATTAGATGTACTTTCTCTTCTTCTGGGGAAGGAATTAACCCTGATCTCAGCTTCTACAGACAAAAGCCATTAAAAATCATGTCTGCTGTTACCTGTGGGATACACTGAGCTTTGGATGTTGTTTCCTAGACTCAGGAAGGCATAATAAAACAATATGATTTATTTAGATAGATAGATACAATGCTAGCTTTTCCACCTTTTTCCAAAGGCAGGATAAGGAGTGTGATTCCTCTCCCTTTCCAAACTTCTGGCTCACATTTAAGGGACTCACAGAGTAGCTAAGGCAAAACAAAAGGATTGCCAAGTTAGGTGACCTGGAGATTAATTCAAAAGACTCTGAGGTAGGTAGAGGTGCCATTCAGGTTCAATTTTAGAGAAAATTCAATTTCAGTTCAATCATATTATCTGGTGATTGGAGGGCTCTGTGGTTGAACCCTTAGAGATCAATATTTCATTGCTCTAGGCTTCTGTAAAGGTCTGGTACCTGGTTTTATTCTTCCTTTCATTTGAGAAGATGACATTGAATGCCAACTATGTAGGGGTAATTTCAAATTATGGATAAAATTTAATATTGTACTGTTAACAGAGCAAGAGAGAAAAAAAAATGTCTGACTTCCTATATTCAGACTGGCTAAGCAGACTCCTGTACTTCATGCTATCAAATTCTGTTCCAAAATCTAACTTAGATTATCTGGTTCATCATGGGGTTAATGGTTTTATCTGTTGCTAAAGAGATGCCATTCAGTGCTAATCGGAACTGTTAATTTGACTAGACAACCCAGCCTATCCTGGTCTTCAGACCTGTTTGATACTTAAGAAATATTTGCTGTTCTGGTAAGAAAGTCATCAGATATACAACTGTAACTCACAGTTTTGCTGGCTTAGTTTTCGGGTGGTGTGGTATAGTGGCTGTTATTAAATCTCTGGGAAGGATGTAACAGGGCTTTCAAGAGCTGAACCTCAAAAATACATCCTGATCTGCTTTGTGTTAATCGTAACAGTATCATCACCCCTCTGTTTTGGACATCTATGGTGAAGCCACTATAGAGAGCAGACTAAAAATGTTCTCCTCCCATAAGCTCTAATATATTGGATTTAATTGCAAGAGTTCTTTTGGGGAGAACCCTGAGGTCCTACAAACTCTAGGACTGTAACTGTTTTGTATAAATTTGAGAAAAGGAGGAATGTCCTGCTACAGAAACCCTTAAATTTCATTTCTTATAGTTTTCACTTCATCAGTGGCCACATGCAATGCTGCAAGCAAAATAGAATCATCCAGTTGTTTTGATGTCAGAGAGCTTGGGAGTTTTAATGGGGCAGACAAAGTAGAATAGCGTACATGCTGCACACCGCCAGTGACCCTCTTATCCATAATAGATGATAAGGTCACAGAGTCCTACTGGCCTCCCTATACTGCTCAGCTAACTCTGGTAGCCATGAGTGATGAAATATTATGTAATAAAGGTGAATCGTTCCACAGAACCCATCATGAGTTAAAGCTTTAATTTTATTACCTTGTTGTAATGAAGTAGAACTAGTGGTAGAATGGTGACAGTTTGGAATGAAATGACTAAACAGGTACTATATGTTACAGTATATGAGTCTGCTAACTCACTGAACACTGGAATTAAGTTATAGGAAGATGGATGACGAATGAATATTAGAAGAACATTCCTAATGAAAAGAGCAGCTTGACAGTGGAACCAATGATCAGCCAGAGATCTGGTGGGCTCTCCTTCAATGGATATGTTCCAAGGGAAGCTAGATAGCATCCGTATGGATGGTTTAGTTTGGATTCTGCACTGAGTGGGCGGTTGGTCTCAAGGACCTGAGTGGCCCTTCCAGTTCCATGACTCCAGCAAATTGGCAATGTATGCAATAGTTGTTCTACCACTTTTCAGTCATTGTAATCCTCAGATCTAGGATTACAGACTTAGAATGCTTTGTTCTCTACTCTATCTGCAGCTAGTCCACATAAATGTATAGAAGCAGTTATTCTGTGTGCGGTTCACCCATCTGTCATTTGTCCTATGGTTTTCAGCTGTAAAAAATCACAGATATTCACATCTCCATGCTGGAAATTCAGCAACACAAAGCTAACATTTAACATCTAAATTGATAGCTATGGAGGAACTATTGTGAATTTCATACATTGAAATAATCTAGATAGTTGGTCCTCTTCTATTGTTTTTGCTCTGCAGAATGACAAACACTTGGCCTTAATTCTGGGTTCATGTTGTTTGAAGCACTCAATGATATGCTGTATTATCATGCATTTAAATAAGAAAAGTGCTGCTCTCACACTTCACTGTGACTTAAGAAAGGGTGAAAATATATTGAGCAGTAATTTTCTTCTCTTAATCTGTCTGGAAGTCAGCTTTTCTCTGGCTGGTAAAATCTCTTACCTTCTATTATCTTCAGTCTCCACCAGAGGTCATCTGTGAAGAGTAGACCAAATCCCGTGATGCCTCCTCTTCAGATTTTTGATAGTTTTTTCCAGGCTTTTTTCAGGCTACCCTCTGAACAAGTCTTCAGCAATGTAAAAACTGCCCAGTAAAATCCAGTTAATTAGACATATATGGAATGAGCTGAGATCAAGATACGGCGACTTCAATAGCAGCCAAGGTTAATACAGGATCACATTCCTTATGTCAGTACAACAGTTATACAGGTATGTGCTGTCATATGAAATGCTTCTGGTAGTTCAAGTAAGTTATGCAGAACACCTTCATATCTAGACATTTCCATTTAATTTTCTATTTAGCTGTGGCAAATTCCTATCTATTGATCATCTACCTGTAGTCATCAGATCCTTGGTATGGTTTAGTATGACCAAGAAACAGAATACAGTCATACAGAAATGTGGACAGGCTTAATTCTTAACGTTCAAGATCATTCTGGAAAGCAAAAAAAAAAAAGTCAGCTGTAGTGACAACTTAATAGTGAATCTCAAGTCACTTTTGTTCCGACGTTGCATTCATTTTCTATACTGCAAAATAAGGGGCTCTTCTGGAGACTACCGTATATTTATTCAGTATTAATAGAAGCGAATATGTGTAGCTCAGGGTTGAACTGTGGAGTCCTTGGGGTTCTCTGAGCTTGGCTCTTTTCTTCCAGATGCTTCATTACCTGGCTAGGTAACATCTTCAGTGCTAAAATGGGATGGGGTTTCCTCTCTATTTATATACAGTAGTTTGCCCTGCCAGTGTTGGCAGGGGGGTTTCTCTTGGTAGTTCCTTGATTAGGGTATTATTTACTGCTTGATTGTTTGTCTGGTGTTAATCATGGTGTTAATCTCTGCTTATCTGGGTGGTGATTGGTGGTGAGGAGCTGTTCTGTTCTTTTCCTTTTCATTGTCACTTTTGAATATTGTGTAGATGTTCAGACAAGTCAGGCATCAACAGGAACATAGAGATAAACAACACCTACACATTATTTAGTCTTATTTAAGTGTTATGGAATTTGGTAAGATATTCTTCCAACTAAGTGCATATGGAGTTGTAACTAGAGACATACTGCACAGAAGTAAACCTAGAATATTTCTTTTGCACTGTTTCCAAACAAGTATAAACTGGACTAGTGCAATGCTGTCTACATGGGGCTGCCCTTGAAGAGCATTCGGAAGCTTCAGCTGGTTCAGAATGCAGCTCTCCAGGTTGTAAATAGCGTCAGCTACTCGGCACATGTAACACCACTGCTTCAGGAGCTGCACTGGTTGCCTGTGCATTTCCAGGTGCAATTCAAGGTGTTGGTTGTCACCTTTAAAGCCCTTCATGGCTTGGGACCGGGTTATCTTAGGGACCGCCTTTTCCCAGTTGTCTACCCGTCCAATCCGGGCCAGCAGGTTGGGCATGCTCTGGGTCCCATCAGCCAAGGAATGTCGGCTGGCAGGGACCAGGAGATGCACCTTTTCTGCTGTGGCTCCTGCCCTCTGGAGCATCCTCCCTCTTGAGATTAGGATGGCCCCGATCCTTTTGGCTTTTCGGAAGGCCTTGAAGACCTGGCTTTATGCCTGGGCCTGGGGCCCCGAGTGTGTGAAGGGCCCTGATTCATGGTTGTGCTGATATCAACAGTTTTTTAAAGATCTCTTGGCTGCATTTATATTATATTTAATTTTTTGTGCTGTTTTTAATGTTGACTGTTTTTATTGTTGTTAGCCACCCAGAGACACTGGTCTGAGATGGGTGGCTATATAAATTGAATGAATGAATGAATGAATGAATGAATGAATGAATGAATGAATGAATGAATACCTTAAAGAAGCATAGCTAATTTGTGCTTATGTATGACTAGATCAGATTACAAAAATAAAATTTCTTGCCAAATATAGGGCACAACATTCATCCAAAAATCCATACAGATTATTATATGCAGTGATCAAGCAAAATATAATTGTATTACATTTAATCAGAAGTAATCTTATTGAATTCAATGCGACTTAACCCTATGTAAGAGTATATAGGGTTTCTGCCTATGCTGAGGAATGCTCAAGAAATTCCCGGTTCAAATCTTGCCTTTTCTATAAGTTCTTCAAGAAATTCTCCATTATGGGTGGAAAAATGTTCCACTGTTTTGCATCCAGGTCTCTGCATCTCTCCAAATGCCAGTGAAAAGAGTTGAGATCCAGATTTGGTATGCTTTGGAGGACCCTTTGGAGACTTGGCTGAATCTAATGCAGCTTACAAGAGGCAGCCTCCTTCCCCAACCTGGTGTTTCTTTAATATACTGACACACAATTTTTAGAATTCCAGGCATTGGACATGTGGACTAGAAATTATCAGAATGACAGCTGGGCTATCAAAACCTTAGACTGGGAAACACTGCTATATTAATCTGGAAGCTGCAATATCTATTGCTATAATTTCCTCTTTTTTAAAAAAAAGGCATGTTGTAATTTTGTATCACTTTGGTTGCAGTTCCTATATTCCTACATCTAAGTCCAATACGAATCAACAGTAATTATTTTCCTTGAACAAGAGAGGACACATTAACCAGGAACGCTACTTGGTTATGCTGAGATACGTAAAAAAAATTAAATCAATTCAGGGCTAGTATTTAGCATGAACATTTTCCATGTGAATGCAGAAAAATGCTTTCAGACTACTTTTCAATACAAAATCAGGCTTTATGTGTTATTTACATTTTACTTCTCGAGATGCAAATATGGGATTTAACTGGCAGCAATCAGTTACAATGTGGTTGATTGGATGTTGACATCAACAGTCTTCATTTTAATTGAAGTGGCTGGGTTAATAATAAAATGGTGAACATAATTATAAATGTTTCTCTGGTTCTTTACAAAGCAAGAAGAGCTGTGGTTCTTTCTACAAGCATCTGTTGCATGAAATCCCATTTTGTTTCTATCTTGTGCTTTGTATATCAGTTGAATTTGATTGTTGTGAGAATAGCCCTCTGAATTTTCTTATGAAATGTCAAAGCAGGCAACAATATTCCGGTGATCATTTTCAAGTGTTACTTTTCCCCGCCCCCGATTAGTACAGCTCTTTTGCTATTATAGGTATACAATCAATAAGACATATGATTACTGTTAAGTCAGAGCTGAGTGATATAAAAAAACAGACAGATGTTAATTTATACTTATTTTCCCTGTTTTGTCTCACTCATCTCTTTTTGAGTCAAAGAAAATCAAGCCATTTAGAGACTTTAGGTGACTCGCTTACTAAAGTCTGGGATGCAAATAGTGGGTTGAACACTTATCAGATATGGTCACTTAATACTACTGAAGATATTTGAAGCATTCTGAAAAAAGAAAAAGCTGCACAGGCAAATCAAACTATCAGATATTTTTGTTTTGCTGGCAAATGATTTGTGTGTGTGTATTTGTGTGAGAGAAATCAATTAGTGTTATTCCACTGCCAGATAGAAGAATATTAACCCGTGCTAAAGATAGCAGAGAGTTTGTGATCCCAAGTAAACTGGGGATTAATTTTCAGAGGTTCGCTTATATAATTTTACTCTCTTTCTCTGGCAGCCTATGGGAAAAAATAATTCTTAGGATAAACCTATCTGATGCTTGTTTTGAAGAGATTCTACCAATGTGCTGCACTGAAACTGGAAATTTTAGGGCCAGTTGGAAGATGTTACTCACATCTGTCTTGATACATACTTTTACTCCATCAATGGAGAATCTTGTCCTAGACATTTTTCTCTGTGGTAAACCTGAACCAACAAGAAATAATGTAATATCAGATTATAACTAAATGGTGTATTGAAGCACAATGAACAATGCAAGGGTCAAGAAAGAAATAATGGCCCTGAAAATGAGCTAATTAATTCATAATGAAATTATACCCCAGCTAATGTTCGTTATGGCTTCAGCAGCTGATAGGTCAATCATATTTATGCCTTCCTCATAATCTTCATTGCCAGGATCTCATGTATCTTTTGTTTTCTGACTGTCGTTCAGAAATCTCAGGGTCTCAGGCAAGGTTTTAGTGCTTTCTCTAAACAAAGGTTATTTGGCCAACTGCTGACTCCAATGGTTCTTTGGATCTTGTAGGGCTTGAAGATTCTTGTAGAATAACAAAAGTCAGAGCTGTAATCTCTAAGAAGCTGGCCTCTCTCATGAAGATTCTCTTTCTCTAGGCTCTAAGGAGGAAATACACAGTTAAGCTGGTCCCGCAAAGGTCCTGCTAGTTGTTGATCTGAATTTGATCTAGAAAGAGGTCTTATTTACTCACTGGAAGATAAGATGGGGATGATAACCAATGAGTATGTTAGAATAAGTCACAGTTATGAAACTGGATAGTAATAGTTCAATGCAGCTAGACAGTCCTATAACTATAGGTAACCTTCTGGCCCTTGTCATGCCTTGATTTCAAACAAGTTACATTTTTCTGTTAGTTTTGTCTTTGCTGGATTTCATTTTACCAAGTGCAAGTTCTGTTTGGCCTCTCTGCTTGCACAAATATTCATTTGCATGGTCCCTAATATATGTTTCAAGGCATGCATTTCACAAGCATGTTTCCATAAGGAAATGTATCACTTTTGAATACTTTTTTTTAATGCATCCATATATAAACCCATATATTTTCATAGTATAAAAGCCAGTCTGGTGTCATGGTTAAGGCATAAGGCTAGAAACTGGGAGACCGTGAGTTCTAGTCCTGCCTAAGCACAAAGCCAGCTGGGTGAACTTGGGCCAGTCCCTCTCTCTCAGCCCTAGGAAGGAGACAGTGACAAACCATTTCCAAAAAACCTTACCAAGAAAACTGCGGGGACTTGCCCAGGCAGTCTCTGAGAATCAGACATGATTGAACAGATTTTTTTCTTTAATTCATAGTATACATAGTTTTGAATCTTTGATGTAATCAACCATTTTGCAAAATATTTGGGAAATCCAGATTGCTATATTCATCTACAAATTTCAGTAAACCCAATTTTTCAGTCAATCTGTACTGAGAAGGGTCACATGCTGATGGCTCTACCCTTCTGAAATGTCAAACTTATGACCAAAATAGAACAAATGGAAATCATCCTGTGAGTTATCCTCCTTTGGCCCTAGATGATGATGATGATGTTGATGATGATGATGATTAGGCTTGTTTATTCTACATAGATTTTTGAGTTATATAACACAAGTTGGGGAAAGGGTATTGATGGTTGCCCAGTCAAGATGATAAACATATAAGTCTCCAGATGTTGTTGAACTGTAGTCCACAGCAGAAGTGCCAACAGGGAAAGATGCTGGTAATTTTTTTCAGTAACATGGAGGGGCAGAATTCCTGGGTTAAAAAGAACTGAAAGGTCTAAGTCCAGTCTTAGGTGTAGACTTAAACCAAAAATATAGAATAGCTCTAGCCCATTTGAGAAAATGGACCCTGATAACAGACGAAATGGAAATGGATCTTCTACCACAGACAGATGTATACAGAAAAGATTCACTAGAGATTAAAAACATTAAACTGCTGTTCTGTATAAATAGGGTGCCCTTGTGAAGAAGCTTAAAAGTTTTAATTCTGAACTTGTAAATTATAAACTTTACATATACTGTGTAAATGGTTTTTGGACTTTTCTACTTTTTTTTCCCCCTCTTTGATTTTGCTACTACTAGGTATTTCATCTTTGTTTTACATGAGTGCCAGGTTTTTGTTTGCTTTGTGTTGGGTTATGTTTTTCTTATGATAAAAGAAATCTGAAAAGAAAATAGGAAAAGAAAAAGTACTTTCAAAATGAGGAGCTTTCTTTTTTCTTTTTTTAATCTCTTTTGAGTTTACAATTGTGTTTTGGCAGGAATGTTTAGGATGAATGATTAGTAGGAGCATATTTTACCATTGAGTGAACACAAATGGTGTTCTGCAAAAGAGAAAAAGGGAAAATGATTGTATGGTCTTCTATGCTAATATTTGGAATGGAATGGGATTATATTATAAAGCTGATAAAGGTCAACTTGCGACAAAGGAAATCAGAAACATTTTTTTATATTTCAATCATGTTTCCACTTGTCTTCCAAGTATACTTTTCACCTTGCACAGCTGTTTTATTTCACCATAGTTACTAGATTGAAAGATGTGGAGAAAACCTTTCTTCTACTAACTCAACTGGATAAGTATGGCTGTTAGCGATTTCTGACTGACTGTTGAAGAGCAGGCACCTTAGCATGAGTAAGTCAGTTGCAAGATCACTTTGGGTCTTGGCTAAGCAGTGCTGATCAGGACAGTCCCTTTTTGCACTCAAATGTACAGGTGTTCTTTGCGGCCCTTTGAATTTTGGGTCTTTCAAACTGTTAGATACAATCTTTGCTCAGCTTTGTAGCTGGCCCTCATATGGATTTTGACTGTTACTCCTGCTGTCAAGTCCACAATGTCCAAACCCCAATCCCGAATAATTCTCATGAAACCAGGCCTGGTTCAGATAAATGCTCCTTTATTTTGTGGTACATGTAGCTTGAAACAAAACATTGCTAAAACTAAAGCCTTGGAAAATTTCCCTCTATTTATCTCCCCTCCCCTTATTGCCCTGGCGCCTCAATTCCTCTTCCCCTGGTGGTGACCTCTTTCCTTCCTCCCAGGGATACATAGCTCCTTCCTGGCCATCAGGCCCCCATTGGCCTTGCCTGCAATCCGACCTGGCCTCAATGCCCATATAAGGTTAAGCTCCTCACCATCTCCTGTTACTACTCCTATTACAACCCTTAACTACTAGCCCCCCTCCCCAGTCACAATTGGCAGAAGCAAATCAATCAAACTCCCATTGACTGCTATGCTTTGTAATTTAACAATTGTTGGTTGATGCAGGTTCTGACACCTGTTTTCTGTAATTTTAGCATAGCTTCATCTCTGTCTTTGGAAGTGAATGAAGTGAGACTTAAAAAAAAAAACTCTTAAGATCCCATTTTTTAGATAGCTTTGTTGAAACTTATCCACAGTTTTAGATAAAAATCGGTGAGTTTTAAGTTTGCAGAATCTTAATGTCAAGTGCTTTGTTGCCCCACCTCCAAATAAAGCAGTATTTCTCTAGAGTTGTTGTTTTCGTTTTCACCAAACTGTAGATTATCAGTAAAGTTCTATTGCTCAGATCTGGACTGGATTATATCTTCTTAACTGCTCCATGCCACCTATCATGATATTTCAGTTTAAAATTAACCATCTGAATTATGAATTAACCAACAACCCTTCCTTAAATTTGAAGTAACAACAGCAGTTGTACTTGTTAGAAGTGTCAAATAAAAAGTTAAGCAGGATAAAGCGCTGCAAAAAATAGAGCTAATGGAACTCTGCTGGCATTAGGTTTACAAGGCAACTGTACAGTTATTGCAAGATAAGCTTTATACATGCTGGAATTGTACATTGCACCATTAGGATCCAAGAACATCACTTCTATATCACACTGACTTGCAGTGTTTGGGATGCTACCACAGCTGAACTGGAAATTAAGCAGCCCATTTGCTGAACACAGATGATGTTGTAGGATTGCAGGGGATGATGGGAGAGTGGGGCAAAGTCATCGTCTTGTGATCCTAAGGGATATAGCGTTAGGCTGCTAAAGCAGTGCTGAAAAATGCTCAGTGCAAACTGTTGGCGGAACTGTGTATACCTCCTAAAGGAAAGGACAGAAGACTTCCCAGGGCTTGTGATGGTTGCTTATCTCAGAAGAGTAATGATTGCTGGACATTTTGAGTGCTTCCATCTCCCTGGAAAAATTCTTGGTTTCAGTTCAGGTATTTTGTTTTTAGCTCAAAAGAAGTTACATTGACAAAGAATCTTTGCATTTCTATGCCTCAAAGGCAAGGCCACTGTATTCATGAATAAATAAAGTTCAGTTGCAGGCCACAACATACAGGATGACTTGATTTGTAGAAGAAAATGTAGGATTAATACTGACTGAGCACCCTTGCCTTTTTTGTGGAATGGAGAACACCAATAAATTTCTCAGACTTCAATGTAGGTCTGATTATCCTGGAGATCACTATATAATTTCCTTATGCCCTTTCACAAAGCTCATCGTTGTTTAAATTGGTTAATATTTTAAATAAAAAAGAACAAAAGAGAAGAGAAGAGAAGAGAAACATTAGGAAAGGGGAGAGAAGACATTACAAAAATGAGATTGTCACAGAAAATGTGAGCCAATGTTTGAATTCCCCCACCTCTGCCATGAAGGTTAATAACTTTCTAAGTCACACTCAGGTACACTCATTGTACGGGGGAAATAAAGGGAGAACATTTTAGATGTTTCCTTGTGCTGGGTCTCTGTTGCCCTCCACGCTTTGGAGAAGCAAAGTTTGAAGGGGGGAACATGCATAGACATACTGTAGGTTTCCTGCACAGACAGTTCTGGATGACTGCAGCACACCATTTTGTCAGCAGTCCCCTAGGCAATGGCGCACAATGACATTTTGCTTTGGTTTACTGCATCCCCTACAAGCAGGAGCCCAAGTTACTGACTGAGCACACCAAATTAGTAAAGTGGAAAGGTGTTACTCTTTAGAGACAGACAACTTGTTCCTCCTTGCTCAATTCCTAATTGGTGTTAGCTAGCTGAACAGTTTTTTTAAAAAAGTTAGGAAATAATATGGATATGTCTAAGCCTGATCATCAGCTTTAATAGGCCTATTCAACTTTTTTTTCTCAGTTTGAGGATCATATATTCTTCCAAGATGCCTCTTCACGATGGCATACTTCTCCTAGGCCATGCAGTAACACAGCGCCAGAAGCCTGGGATCATTGAATCTTCTTCTTGCACACCTTTCACACTCACAGGATGTCTCATTTAGGCAACCAATCTAGCCTTGGGGAAAAGCTCCCCCCCCCCCTTTTATGACAGGTCAGTTTTTGAAAGAGATGCGAGTTTCAAGGAAGGGCTGGTATTTTGGACTAGGGTTTCTGTCCCAACTTCAATAGTCTAAATAATCACACTTTGTGGGCCCAATTTAGTCCAATCCAAAGACTAAATTCTTCCCTACTGAACCTTACCTTTTCCTTAACTTGACGAAACCTGCCTATTCAACAAGTACAGCAGCAATGAACTTTTGCCCGTCCCCTGGTTTGACTTGGTACCTTCCCAGCTTTGTTCTTTTCTGTGTGGTGGTGTTTGTATAAGCAGGGACACCACTGCAGGAAGAGGAGGAAGAAAAGAAGAAGAAGCTCATTGAAATCTAAAATTATTAATTCCCATGTCAAAAATATCTTACCGTTAGAAAGTTTCTCCTTAATATTTAACTAAAACCCATTCCTTTTCTGTTTTGGATCATTGGCTGCTCAGAGCAAATCAATAAATATTCCCACTCATTGATTTTACCCCAACTCTGTAGGCAAAAATATACATATGTATATCTATTCCATCTTCCTTCTGACAGCCCTTCAGATGCTCAGCCTGAGGTGACTTTTACTAATTGCCAAGGTTTGCATTCCAGCACATGGAAGTGCAACCTCTGGCAACCTTTTGGCATTGCTCATTATGTGGGGAGAGAAGCTGCTGGAGACAGAGGGCTGTAACAGGCTCTGGACTGAAGAGCAGACTTGCTTATGTGGGCAAGACTGTGCTGTTCAGGATGCTGCATACCATATATAATATATTTAACTCCCTCCTGTTTTAATTATTTATTTTTCAGTCACAGGGAGTTACCCTTGCGTACAGCTGCCAGCAATATTGTTGGCCATGGTAAGGAGCAGGTGACAACTTGAATTCGTAAGCACTGAACTAATTGTCAGAAATAATGATCTTCAGGCAAGCAAGGGAGAAGAAGCACAAACCTCCGAAGTATGGCAAGAGAAATTCTCCAGGAAACAGGATTGCAGTTAACACACACACACACACACACACACACACACACACACAGAGTTTAAGAAGTGCAGTTGTTAAACTGATGATGACAAGCCACAATTAAGGCATTCACTTTCTTCCATGAGGCTGGGGCAAGGGAAAAAGAGATGGCGTTACTTCTAGATTTACGTATCAGGGCTGCAGAAAGATGGATAACTCCTATATGACAGCACAGAGGTACAGAAGACTCCAACTCTTTTTTGCCTTAGAGGCTGACCATATTTTAGCAGCTGGGATACAAACCCCCTAATTTATTCAAGAGGGTTGAAATGTCTAAATATAACACAGTTTCTGTGCACTGTTCATTCAGAATTATTATGTTCATTATTTCTCTTAGCAACATGAGTGAAAAAAAAATGAATCAGTCTTTCTTGGTACTAGGACTTATGGAGCTGCATTTTTCCCCAAGTATTTTTTTTTATCTCTTCAAGGGGCATTTAGGCTAATATTTTGCTGGCCTCTTACTTTGCTGTATTTATCCAGAAGCCAAGCAATATTATTAGACACCCTTCCCTCTGTGACATAATTTTAAGAAGGGGAGAGAGAATTGCACTGTCCTGAAGACCTGGGAAAGCAAATTCTGTCATCAGGGTGACTATTTACATAACATTTAGTCCTCTGCATTTTGCAATTCTACCTGGTAACTTTCTTTCCCCTTCCCCTTCCCCTTCCTCTAACATGAAATGATAAATAAAATACTTCTGGAAAACAAAACCATTAAATTTCTCACCTAAAATGTTGTCATTATTACTCAGGGATCTGAAACCAGTGAATTGTATAAATACAATGGTTTTCTTTTCCTTCCTTCCTTCCTTCCTTCCTTCCTTCCTTCCTTCCTTCCTTCCTTCCTTCCTTCCTTCCTCCCTCCCTCCCTCCCTCCCTCCCTCCCTCTGTAAAAAGGCAAATACAGAAATACCTGAGTGACAGTGGAAAAAGAAGGCCAGATAGAGTTGAACAATTTCTTCTCACTGGAGTCCCGAAGAAAACCACCACCTAGTAGAAACAATGAAAGGAAATTTCTGTGGGAGTCAATAGCAATGACCCTTCTTTTGCTTCTTTGAGGACATGACTTTTAATGGGACCTTGGCAGGAGAATGTTCTTTCTTCCCTTCCCTTCCCTTCCCTTCCCTTCCCTTCCCTTCCCTTCCCTTCCCTTCCCTTCCCTTCCCTTCCCTTCCCTTCCCTTCCCTTCCCTTCCCTTCCCTTCCCTTCCCTTCCCTTCCCTTCCCTTCCCTCCCCTCCCCTCCCCTCCCCTCCCCTCCCCTCCCCTCTCCTCTCCTCTCCTCTCCTCTCCTCTCCTCTCCTCTCCTCTCCTCTCCTCTCCTCTCCTCTCCTCTCCTCCCCTGTCCACCTACCATGTAAAGAATTCAGTGGCATTCAGACAATTAAAATCTACTTTTCTTTGTGAAGGTATCGCCTACCAGAAAGTTAGTTGTCATTTGTATTTAGCAGTTCTCAGTTTCAGTGTGAGATTTATACCACTACAATGGACATAACTGTCAATTATAATTTAAGGATTGGAGTGCTGAAAATCTTCTCTGAGATTCCTAACTCGTACACTAACAGAAGTTTGTGTCCTAGATTTTATAAAGTGGTAAACATGTATCTCAGTTATACAATTTCAGGCAGGGAATGTTGGTTCACAGCACTGAATCACCTTGTCCTCAAAAACAGAGAAAGCTAAATGTCACGTGAAAAGATTCTATCCTAGTTTTGCATTTCTTATGTTTCTTTATAATGTGATTTATGTCCTACATTTTTTAAAAAGATTCTGCCCACACAATCAAGGTGGCTATTGATGCACACAAAAGATGCTAAAATAAAATAAACAGAACAGTTATGGCTTAATAAAAATATGCAAATAAATACTCAAATCATCAAAACTATCAGAATAAATCAGTGGAGAAAGCCTGGATGAAGGTTTATTCCTGTACTCTAAAAGTAATGACACCCTTGAGCTGAGTTTGTCTTCAAAAACTGCATCAGTGCAGTTTTGTCTGCAGTGTTATAGAAGTGGTTTGCCACTATCTTCTCCTGAGAGTTTCTTGGGTCCCCCCCCCCCCCTTAACTCCCCAGCATCCAGATACTGTGTGTGGAGTTTGTCTATCATATTAAGTCACAAAGGCCAGACTCAGCTTAGCCATCTGGGGAGAACTGTATCTACCCATTTCAATTAGCCTCCCTGAACCTGATGTTCTCCAGATGTAATGGAACTGCAATAACCAGAATTCCCTGCCAGCATGGTAGAAGTTTAAGCGCTGGTATCCAGAGAAAAAGAGATTGGGAAAGGTAATCTCAACTGAATGTGCTCCTATTCTCCATGGTTGCAGAGGGCAGGTAAAGCTGTTCAGGATGAATGAAAATTTCTGGCCCTAAGAATCTCTTGTAGGCAACATCAATAGTAAATTCTTTCTTTGAGATAGCATTGATTCCAGTATATTGTTTAATCCATTTGGTACCATCTGCATCATATTTATCAAATTCTTTCACTAGGTCAGGGCAGACATAACTAAAAACTTTCGTTGACTGCTTTAGCAGTTTCCAATGATTGCTCAGGAGGGATTCCTACTCCTCGCTCTCTTAGCAGCTGCTGAATAAAGTAAGTTATATCTCGTCCGGCTATTGGAATATGTTTGATACAGCTATCAATCACATAACCTTCAGCCACAGGAATGATATGAGTGACACCATCCCCGCTATCTATAACCATTCCAGTCAATGTCCATTCACCTACTTGACTTGATGTCCAAGGTGCAGTTAAAGCAAGGACAGCTTGAACAGCAATATAAAGCCCAGGAACATTGAAGGATTCAGGCAAGATTTCAGCAGTATATTCCCTGTTTTCTGGAGTATTTAGAGGAGATTCAGTCAAAAGAAAATAATGGCTTTCAGGTTCTGCCCTTAAATATTTAAAGATAGCTTGTTCCATAAATCTCTCCATCAAGTCCCGATCTTCAACTATGCCATGGTGAATGCGCCATTTTGTTGCATGTGTGTGTGTTTCCATTGCTTCGTCCCCAGTAAAGAAGTCTAAGTCATCTACACCTTTCATAACCCTTCTTTGTGCCTGATCGACAACTTTGGCAGACTCCTTAATGGCAATACACGAGGGAATGATGAACTGTGGCTCTGTATTACCAGCATATCCCAGTTTGGTATACCCAGTGCCACAGTCCACCCCACAGGCTGGAAGCCACCCTGCCATCCTCCGTGGGTTGAGACAGCACTATGGAAAGGTGCAGACAAACCCGTGAGCCTCTCTTTCCTTCTTCCACTCTGGGGGAATGAAGGCGCCACTTCCTCTGGTAAAGCTGTTCAGATGAACATCTTGTCAGGCAACAGCAGTGATTCTGAATGATCAGAGGTTTTGTTTCTTGTATGATGAAATGAAAGACATCTTTTCAGCTGTTAATGTCCTTCAGGTCTTGTATCTGCTTTAGATGAAAGTTGTCAGGAAGGATGTAGCTTGATGACCCCATCCCAATCCCATTTATTATGGTTTTAACATCCCTCCCCGATGTAAAAATTGAGCACCACTTCTGAAATTAACTTATCCATTGGCCTTGAACTAAAGGGTGAACTAATTGCTGAGACTTTTCTCCAGGCATATTTTTATTTTGTGTACTTTTAATCTTTCCCCACCACTTAGCTATAAATAATGAGTAGGTTGAAAAAGATGCTGAAGATATATAAGATGCATTTTGTTACTCTGGTTTATGAATTCCAGACAGACAACAAAACATAGTTTTAAATTCTTGCAGTGGAGTGACTTACCCAAGACAGAAGCAATATTTAAGGTGAAAAAAAATCCAGAACCAATCCTGCATTGGAATAAGGAATAAGGAAATAATAGCCAAGCTAACAGAAACCTAGGTCTCTTAAGCACACTAAAATGGCTTCTAAAGCCATGTTAAAGATGTTGTGCGATTAGGACTTCAAGATGCCAACTAAAATCCACAGCTCTTTATCCTGTTTCCCTTTGCTCCCCATCATTTGTCTTCTGAAACTGTTTTCTCCCTTCTGAGACTGAAGTCTAGTTTCAAAGCTTCAGGATTGACTGATGGTACTTCAGATTCTTTTACCAGAGATGCTTTGTTTCAGAAGCAAACTTTGATATCTCAGAAATCTCCAGTAGCATAATGAAAATGATGCCACAAGAGAACAATTTGAATAGAGGCCTCTTTCACTTCCCTCGCTGAGTTGGGAGTCATAGAGACAGATTGGATGGAGAAGCATCTTTCATGTAATGCTGTGATCCAGTGTCCTGGGTGGCTTCGTGATGGCCCCACATTGGTGGAAGTCTTTCGCTAGGGCTGATTTTCAAAAGGACTTGGAGAATTTCAGTATGAGGCAGCATTTGGTTAAAGCACAGGTTTCTGTGTTCTCTCTCTCTTTTTTACTGATCATTTAGTCCTGGGAGGTTGATTTGTAATTTGTTTGTATCATTCTAGTTATGCTTATGAACACTTTCAGACTGCCTTTGGGACAGCTATCCTTTGAAGAGCGCTTCAATATATTTTAATGAATAAGGATAAGGATAAATGAATGCCGTGCTCATCTGGATGTGCCATATCCCACTGTGGATTTCACTTCCAGTGCAGGAAGAGATCATATTGTGGGATATGATTGTTCATCCCTGTAACTTTGACTATGGCTTGCTATAGCCTTGGAGATTGCAGGATTGTTGTGCTATCTAGATTGGGGTGTATAGTCTTAAGCACACACCCACATACACACAAACTTCATAGATATACACAGATATGGATGTGTATGTGTGGGTTGATCATGTTCTGCATCAAGGTGTTGCTTCAATCTGGATCACTTCATTGATCCAATCTGAGAAAGTGTTTGGACTTGAAAAGTCCATTTTGATGCCTCAGATTAAAGCGTCCATGTTGGCTGCCTCAATCTGTCTGCCTGAAATGGACTTCTGTTCATGAATCAAGTCATTGACCTTTTAGTATCCAGGTTGCCATTCTGAAAGAGATGTTTCAGTTTAAGCCTTCCCAGAGTTGAGTTCCCATTTCAAGAACGCTACAGTCCTTGTGTGGGTGTGCTGATTTGTAAGAGCGTCAGCCATGTGCTATCTGAGGAATGAAAAGAAACTATTCAAAGTTTAACAAGCAAAGAACAGCAGGTAAAGGAAACTGGCCAGCTCGTTGTGTTTCAGGAAGAGAAATATGTGTAGAAATGCATCAAGATTTTTCCTATATGGTGACAATGAAGAGATAGCATTGCAGCAGGAAGATTGCAAGAAACTCCTCTGTTTTTATTTTCAGTTTGGCCTTGTAGTGTCTTCCTTCATAATCGCATTGCAAATTCTTCTCCCTCGTCTGAGAAAGACAAAGTTCATTGATCTTTTACTCTGCATTGTGTGCAGATGTTGGGGTATTTTATGCCAAAATGGTATGGTGGCATAGTAATGCTGGTGTCTTCTTTCAACCCTCATGGTTTCTCCCCTTATTGCGCTAGCTTTCCATGACTATGTTCAGGGGAGTCTAGTATTATAGACATTTTGGTTGTCCCTAATTACATGATTTGGGACCAATTTTAATGTTTCATATCTTTCTTGTGCAGCGTCTTCCCCGCCTCATTTGACCTGCACACCTTCAGCAGCACTTTGGAACACAATAGGGACACCATACTCTAATTTTTATATTAGCTACCATGTCAACTACACTAATGTTTCCCTCGGTGACTGTAGGTTTGAATTTTCAATCAGTTCTCTGGCATGGTGCTTCAAAATTTGTTTAGATGATTGTTTAGCACAGGCCTAATGAGCGTAGTCAGGCTTGTAATAGGGAAAAAAGAGTTTACTGAGCAGGCAGATCTCATGAGATGTAAGAGATTCTTTTGGCCTTTGGTAACTCTCATAGATCAGGACTGGTTACCTCCAACCAGTGGAACAGTATTCTGCATTGCCGTGTCAATGTTCCTTTGCTTTGCCTTTCACACTATATTTAGTTGCACCACCGCAAGACAAAACGAATGTATAATTTATCCTGCAGGAACAGAACAAGACATAGATTCCATCTGACTGATTGTAAATAGTAAATGAGTCTTTAGATGTGAACTGAGATGAACTGAGTTCAGTATTGCATAAACAGTTTAACTTCAAACTAAATGGTACATAGCTAAAAACTAACCTAAAGTAAATGTGAAGAAGAGTTGGAAGCACTTTCTCTTCACACACTGGCGCATTTGCATGGCATGTGCACGGACATACAATATTCACACATAAGGGTGGCCGGGGAAAGTCCTCAAACAATTGGACCAAGTTGTCAGGAGGACATCACTTCCTTAGCATTTGAAGAGGGGCATTTCATTCACACCAATGTATTTTGAAAAAATATCTGTCTGTCCGTCTGTCCGTCCGTCCATCCGTCCATCCGTCCATCCGTCCATCCGTCCATCCGTCCATCCGTCCATCCGTCCATCCATCCTCTATCCTGACACTGTTGTGGTGAGTTTTCTTGGGCACCTGGGGTTGTCTGGTGTGGCTGTTGCAGTCACTTGTGTAAGATGGGTGGCTATATATAGTCGTAATTATAGTCATTCTAACTGAACAAATTGTAAGACGGCCATGTTAGTCTATGGTACCTAAAATAAGGGGGTGTCTGTTAGCACTTTTTCAGATTATTTTTATTAAAATGCACCTGGTGAAGTCCATCCAACTGGTGAAAGTTCTCTGTAGCTGATGAGAACTTTTTAATGCAATTTGTTAGTCTGAAAAGGGGCTAGCAGACTCTTTCTGTTTCTAATTGAACAAGGGAAGCTTTGGGAGTCATCAGCCTTCTGAGATGTGCCAAGGCCAATACTGTCCCACTTTTCAGTTCAGTCTCCTCTGAGTTCTAGTAAATGGGCTAGATGCAACTTTTGGTGCATATGGAAAGTGTGTCCACATCAAAGACCAACTACGGTCATGTGTATCTAGTAACTTAGAACCCCTAGATATAGGTTGCAGTCTAACAAATGTTCTTTCACCGAAGTAGAATGTATCCTCTTGCTGAATAAACGTGTCTACATTTATGCCATTGGACAAAAATCAGGTGATATTGATAATAGCATACAGTTTGATACTAGTACCCATCTAGGTCACAGAACCTAAGTGACCTAGACAGACCTTGAAAGCTAAGCAGGTTTAGCCTAGTTAATATTTGGATGGCAAGCAGGAAATCAGAGGTTAAGAAATAGGGGTCAAGAAAAATCAGAGAAAGGCAGGAGCGTTTCACTGCTCTCGCTACTGAACTCCATGGACAGGTTCACTAAGTCCTTGTGAGTCAAGCTGAAGTTGTTGTTGCTTCATCACTTTCAGCTTTGCATGTCCAAATCGTTGCCCTGATCATCATCATCATCATCATCATCATCATCATCATCATCATCATCATCATCATCATCTTAACAGGAAAGTGTTAATCCAAATGTAGCTAAGATTTTTAAAACAAGGTACATTGGTAATACAAAACTCTCAAAGGCTGCTTGTTTCAATTTTTTCTATCAGCTATTTATATACAGTTGATTGAGTCATGAGATATATTGCATCTTTCCTAAGAACATAATTTAGGCGTCATCAGTTTCCCAACCACTTTGCTCTGCCTGAAATGGACATTTAGTCATGGATATTTTAGCATCCAGTTTGCTGCTCTGGTTCAGTTTAAGCTTTCTCAAAGACAAGTGCCCCTTTGAAGAGTCTGTGTGTGCACACACACCCTCGTTTGTAAGGGCATCGCTGTGTGAGTCATGCTTACTATTTTGAGAGCTCGGAACTCAACCATGTGAATTAGTGGGAATGAGTGGAGAGAAGGAACCTAGGACTCTACCCTGTCCTCTCCACAGGGTTGTAAAGTTGGCTTTGGCATCTCAATAACTGTTACTTATTCTTGACTTGTTTTGGGCTGTGAGAACTACAAAGCAAAATGAATTGTATTTATGTATGTATATAGGTATGTACTGAAACAAATGCACAAAAATACACGTGTACAGGGCTACCACATCTGGGCTGCAAAATACCAGATAACCCCTAGATGGGAGCAAGAAGATACACACAAAATTGCTAGTTGATTGCTGCCATCTAGTGGCCATCTTGAGCTTTGCATCCCAGATATGGTAGCTTTAACACATTGTCTTTGTGTATGTACAGCCATATACTGTGTTAAACATATTTGCCTCCATTGATATACTGTGTTAGCCAGGAACTAATTGCTTTTCACTGTTTTCATTAGGCTAATTCCTGTGAATCTGGAGCATTTCCAAGGCTCTTTCTCATTTCATTGCATCTATACACACCTCCTTTCTGATTGTAAGGAACTATTGGCTGTAGAAAGATACAGCCGCATAAAACATATTGCACAAAGTGAGTTATGATCTGACATTACTTGATTATGTATGTAAAGAATAAAGTTAACATACTGGACAGGATACTTATTGCAGTCCTTTAAAAAAAGGGTATGTGAAATAGAAAGGGTATTAAAAAAAACCCTCCATGATGAAATCAGAATATCATCCGTATCTGCAAGTTATATGCCCTAGAATGTTTGGAAAATTAAAAGACTTCTTGATTAAATGCTTTGCATAGCCATACATTTTATATACAGGCAAGAGTAATAAAAATGGTTGAGGACAGCCTGAGACAAGCAAAATGAGCAGTCAGTTAATTCTTGCTTGATCTTAGAGGCTGGGTGTGGAGCACATTTAATCTAATCTGGGTTATGCTCCCTAACCAATATTGCAAATCAAAATAGCCTCTATTCCTTCTGCTTTATCCTCATCTCTCTCACCCTTATGTAGTCTGTAGAACAGGCATGAAAGGTCTCAGATTACAGGTGTTGCCACTATCTTCCCTCTGGCAACTATGAGAAATTTAAAAATCTGTGCTTTACCTATAATGTGGAAAGTCTTGGGCTGGTTCAGGCTTAAATTAGTATAAGGCTCAAGTGACAAAGTTGTAACAGTCCTGCAGGAAAGATTAGCTGAGACACATGCTTCTTAAGAACTAGACTTAATGAAGGCAGTCCCAAATACTGATCTGGAAGAATGAATTGCTGATAGGAACAAAATGTGTTGCTTTCTAGGGAGACCATTGTCATTATCAGCCCCAGGCATCAAATAATTAAAAGTTACTTGATATACACGTCAGCTGGTCAAGGAAATGAAGAATCTCAACTTCTGGACAATAGAATGCCAAATATTGTAGGGTACAAAAGCTTAGTTTTGGTCACAGTGAGGTGAGATTTAAAAACCTGTAGAGGCGGAAGGGTCATTGAGGCCTTAAGACCAACCTGTTGCTTAGTCTAGGAGTCCAAATTAAAACAACCCAGGGAGATGGTGGTTTGCCTTTGCTAACACATCCAAGAAAGGGGAGCTCCATTTCTCTAGAGATTTTATTTCTCGTTGATAGCATAACAAAATTGCTACTTTTGTGTAGTCAACAAATTCTTCTCTCTGAAGGAAGATGTACAAGATTGCATTAAATCATAACTGCAAACAGCCTGGCTCCCAGACTGATAAAAATTCAGGAGACCATTATGTAAATAGCCAACTGCAATCTTCCTTGTTATCAGTGAAGAGACCCACCTCCTCCCCAAACTGTAGGAAGACTGTTAGTAAGAAAATTAGAAAATTAGAAAGTGTCTGTCCTACTGTACATGGGTTCTACACAGAAATTAGTTCGGTTGCTGGAATTTTTATAACCACCCCTTTTCTGTCAATGAATATGTTTCTGTGAGAATCATGCCTGAAAAAGAATTAATGGTTTTAGGCAGCAGTCAAACAGCTTGACAATGAAAGGACAACTTTATTAACCGGAAATTACATGTACTAGAGGATCATTGGACAAGGATGATAATGAACAGGCCAACGATACGATGTTGTAACTGGGGCTTCTGGCATGGGGGCAACATACTTAAATTGTTTTGTTTTGTCTTGTTGAAACAAATCTCACTGAAATCTTAAACTGAATGACTAATTATGTGCCATCAAGTCAGTGTTAACTTTTATGGACCACACAAATACACCTGTACCAGGATGGTCTGTCGCCAACCTGGTCCTTCAGGTCTGCCCGTGGTGAACTGATAACACCAGAGGTCAGAAATCACATACAGGTTACAGATCACCTACTACTATATTAGGTCTCAGAACTGCTCATTGTCATTGTTGAGTTATCCCTAAATCCTTAAATATGCAATACATGAAATCTACCAGCATACTAGGAAAGAAAGAGGAAGAGGGACATGAAACCGTAGATCCAAGCTGCCCCAATTCCTACTGACTGTCCAGGTTCACATCACTGCTCCCAGTCTGCTTACTGCAGAGTTCCAAGAAGGACTGAAAGGTGGAAGGAAGCAAAGACCAAAGGGCAGAACAAATTTAAATTAACCTTGTGCATTTTTTTTTCTGGTTCATTAATTGAAAAGTAAGCAACTGTAATTTGGTTTGTCAAGGCAGAGCTGAAAACTTTATGTTGTAACCAGAACATGACTACTAATCTAAAGCATTTAAATATCAAATGCCATATTAGAAAGGTCATTTAAGTTCTGAGTTGGCCTTTTGTAGTTCTTTGCAGAAGAAAGGAGTAGCTGTACAGAACAATTATATACATGTTGGCCCCCACAGATACCCAGAGATCTGGCTGGTGAAAGAAACATGTCCTTTTTGACATTCAGCAGATGAAAACAGACACCTGTAATTCTTTCACCAATGTTGCCTCTTCCTGCATGACACATATTGATGTCTCCGGTTATTGCATGTGGAATTTGCCTGTTTTCTGAAGCTTCAGCAGGTCCTGCAGTCAACTAACCTATTACAGTCATTTTCTGCTTTAATATATTCAGGTAGATGAATGCCATATTTACTGTCTCACAGTCATGACTACATGCACCATAAAATAGCTTCAGCATCTTTTACTGTTTGGGGCAGAAACGTTATGTGGAGCTACCTAAGAAAGAGCAATGCAATTGCTATTTACTTGATTCAAAAACAGAAAAAAATAACAACCTTGGAAAACTGTGGGGTTATCACATCATATGAAATATGAAATGCTAGCATGTAAAATGCTAGATTGTGCCCCAATATAGCATAACTACACATGGATTCCACTGAATTATTTTACTGTAATATTTTACTGAAAACTTTCTGATGACAGATGTTTGAGGGCGGTTGTTATCTCTTCCTTCATCTTTTTCAGGTTAAACTTACCTATTGCTTAGGACTTGTTTTCTAAAAATTCCCTATCATTTAGATTCAGGGAGGTACTGTAGATGTAAACCTGCCTAAGAACTTGGAATATCTTTTCAAGCTTTATCTGAGGAGCTTCTTTCAACAGAAGTTTGATGACAACTGGATTATAAAATATTCTCCTTAAGATATTTATCCCTTCATTGCTCACTCTGAAGCAAACAACTATGCAGTTTCAGCAGATATATTAATCGCATTTTCTGACTTTCTTTTGTTTTTGTTTTTATACCTGTTGGATTATGTGATTCTGTTTTATACTGTTCATTACCATGTGAGATGGCGCTCTTTGAAAGATCCTTAGCATCTTCAGAAGAGGCCAATTTCTTTGCCCCACAAAAAGTGTGATTTGAGGAAGGTCAGATAGGGTCTTCTCAATGTTTGTTCCATGTGTTTGGTGATTAGTGGTGTGGATGGATACATTTTATGAAATTTGAGGACACATTTTAAGAAATTTGAAAACTTGTAACTGTCTTCAAATTCATTAAAAAGCATCTATTCATGCAACCAATCACCACACATTTATTAGAACCCATGAATAAGATAACACATTCATACCTCAAAAAAAATATCTAAAATCACAACAGGTAGAATCCTTTGACATCTCTGTAACACATAAACCTACAAAATCCCTCCAAAACATCCTAAGCAAACCCAGAGACCGAGTAGCCAAAGAAGACAAAACAGCAGTCATTTACAATATGTAAAAGTAAGGGCTGTGAAAGCCACTCCATAGGACAAGCAGGTGGAAGATTGGCAGAATGCATCCATCAGCATCCTTTGGCAGTCAGGAGACATGATGAAAATATTCCATTTCACAACACAGAGACAAGTTCAATCACAATTCACTGGGAAACTGCAGACATTTTAGATCAAGCCAGCTCCAAGAATGCAAGAGAATTCTTAGAAGCTTGACACTGAGAAATCAGTCATCAACAAACGTAAAGAAATAAAATTCATTTATAAGCTATTCAGAAAGAACAACCAAAGGTCAGAGAAAGGATCGAGCGCCCTGAGCAGATACTTATCACACACGTGTTATCCAACATCCAGGATAAGCAGGAACCATTAAACACCCAAACAATACCAGATAAGCTGCTGTATATAATAGGACTAAACCCACTTCATATTATTACTTTTTTGTCGTTAGCTGCCATGATAATGAAACGTCTGTTTCTCAGCAAGCTCAGAGAGAATCAAGAACCCAACAGTTCAGCCCTTTGATTGAACTAGAAGTAATAGAAGTAAAAAAGTAATCTTTTTTGTTGTTGCTTGTTAGCTACTGCTACCATTCTTTTTAAAAAATAAATCAGGATACGAATCTAAGAAAATAATAACAAAAATGATTTATAGAGTGAATCCTTCTGAGTAGGCATCTAGCTTAGAAAGGCAGAACATATATTTTAATAAAATTCAATGCTATTGCACTATGGATCTAGACACTAATAAAATCTCCCTTCCACTGGAACTTATGTAAATGGGAAATAGGAAAGCTACCTCGAAAAATTATATTGCGATAAGACAAATTGGAATCCAGGAGGAAGAAGCATGAATCTTTTGAAAGCCCATCTCTGTATGACTACTTTATTATTATTTTTATTGTGACCTGTGTTGCAGCTTTATCTCATAATGAGGATTACTTTGCATGCCTGGAGCTTGTTGCAGGCAAGAAATTCAGATAAATAGACTTCCATATGGCTTGATTGTAATTTAACATATGTTTATGACTCATATAAAGTGGTCCTGGAACACTATCTGAACAAATTAAAGGTGTAATTCTCAGTTACCTCTTTCTCTGATGAATCCAAAAACACTGTCGAGGCTAATATGTTCTCAACACAGTAAGCACTTTCTGCTAAAGGCCATTATTGCTCAAAGATTGTATAAAGCCAATGAGATGGATTGTAAAGAACAATTTGAAAATAGTTCCCTACCACCACCACCACAAACATTGGTAAATTCAACTCTGAAATTACAAAAACTGCCAGCTACAGTGTCATTAAGGACAAACACCAGAAAACAGAACTAAATGTGATTTCTGACATGGAGCTATTGGCATAGAACATGACATCTTTAGATCAAATGCCTTCTTTCAATAAAACGGACAATGACTTATCTCACTGGGTCAATTATATAAAGTGTGACAAAGGGTTTATTTTATTTATATATTTTATTTTATTGCCTCTCCCACAATACTATACATATAGTACTATATTTAGTATTGGAAGAGAATGAATCTCCTTTTTCAGCTCAATGAAGCTGAAAGATAGATGATTCTGTATATAGAGAAGACTTTTTCACACAGTATGTAATCATATGAAAATACTGTAATAACAGCTATAAGTTCACAGAAAATACTGCTATTCATGTCACAATGATAATGATGATAATTTAATTCTGTATTGCCTTATAGCTTTTATATTGTGTTATTTTATCCTTGTGTTTTGTCAGCCAGCTAGGGTTACTTGGTCAAGATGGGCAGTCATAGAAATTCCATAAATAAGGGAATAAATGATGACAATATGTTACTCTCAATGGTAAAAGCAGGGAGATGGCTTTGAATACCAGTTACTAGAAATGTTAGTGAGGGAAAAAAAGCAGTAGTCCTCAAGTACAAGAAGTTGGATTAGACAGGATTTTGACAAAAAGTCTGTTGATGTTCTTAATTATATCATGGCTTTCTGGGGTGATCCAGATTACATATCTACCCTTAACATGGGCAAAAGTACAAACTGCAGTAATAAAGTAAGTTGTTATGGAGGAGAAAAAGGAATATTACATGGATATATCTCTTGGCAACAGTTCAATGCTAATTAAATAAAAAAAATCACCTTTCTGAGCCCAGTTTTGGATAAGAATTTTAAATTCCTTCTCAGACCCATGAGTGTTGACTTGCTTGTTACAAAGCAAGTGAGTCAATCAGGTTGTACTTCAATCATGGGCATGGTTAATTTAAACAAACTTAAATGCAAACATTAAGGCAACCACTCTGCTCCTGCTAAATCTTTTCTAATGAGCAGTTCAATTTCCTTAAATACGTTCCAGTGGATGCGATGTAAGAGTCAAATTCCTATTATTCCTTGTACCCTACTTCTGTGTTTCTTTCCTCACATCCATTGTCATGATTCTGGAAATAAAAAACTTGAACTGGCTTTTATCAGCATTTTTTATACCTTTTTTTTTTTTTTTGGTCAAAATGCATGAACAGATAAATAGGTAGTTGTATGGCTCTCTCTGTGTGTGCACAAAATATATATCACATGGGAAAATATGCACAAAGCAATCTTCCATCAAGAAAAAATGTTTGCAAAAAGTGCAGTTACTAGGAAAAGGGCATGGAGAATTGTATCTATTAGAAGTTCATGAAAATGGATATGAATGTGTATGCAAAGCAATTTATTCTTGTTGCTGTGAATTCACAAAGTGATACAGGAATTGGAAGAAACGAAGTCTTTAATCTGAAGATGTAAAGATTAAACTTCTTTAAATTTGGAGCTGGGAGAATAGAGTTTGGAGCTAATTGAAGCTATAGCTGAAGACTGATCTTGAGTAGAATATGAAGTCTGATTCTTATTATTCAGACAACATGGAATTCATTCTCTACTGGCAAAACAATAGGCTTGCCAATCACAGGTATTTAGCTGTGTTCAAAATCAGCTCTCAATTAGCATAGTTAAAATATCTAGATAGCGTTAGCATGGTTGAAGACAACAGATGAGGTTCCACAAAATAAAACGTGCCTACAGTAAACATTGCACATTTTCAGTGTTTTATAAGGAAGGAGAAATTGGTGGATAAGTCAGGTCAGAAAGGAGAGGCTTTGTCCACTGTTCACTGTTGGTTTCTTCCATATTTTTGTGAGCTTTACTTTACAACTCTGAAGACAGCCCGTGCTTTTGAAGAAGATTTAAGTGAAATCCCATTAGCAATAGAGACATTTTTCATCCATCTAAAAAGTGAGGTGGATTTATAAGGGGCATGTCCTCAAATTATGACACCAGGATTTATAATCTATAGCATTAGTAATAAGTGATGTTTAAAGTTAGAAATATATGAGTTTTCATGGTACAAACAGTGTCTAGCACAGTGAGTAGGAATGGATCTTGAAGACATAGTGGTAGAATTTCTAAAACTCAGAAGCTCAAAAATTATCTAGCTAAGGTTATTGTATAGTTCTGAAGGTGCTTCTGGTAATTGTATGGCACTTTAATGCAATTCACAGTTCAAGGATCATGCTGAATCTAGTTTATGTAATTGTGGTTTTGGTTTCATTCTGAATATTTATTACATCTGTAGACATTTTTGAGGCAAAGTAAAACGTATTGGGTTTTCCATATGGAATAATTATTATCAAGTTTATGAATGTGACAACAGAAGGCTTAAAGGAGAGTTTGCCTACATTATGGAAAAAGACTAAATGTAGAGGACTACTCATTTTGATCATCAGCCAAATCCTCGTGTACAAACATTGGAGAGGAACCATCTGGAAGAAGTAGGTTTCCATCTCACTATTGACAGGATACCACCTAATATGATACAGTGGTCCAGCAGTTACACAGTAGGTAAGAGATGTAAATTAAGCTTCCAGTAGCATGAGCCCCTGAACACTTTTGAAAAAAGAAGGAGCTCAGAGGATTAAGGCATTAAAATACGATATTGTTTTTACAACCTAGTGTAAATGCTTTCAGTTAGATTTAACTGTTTAATATTTATTGGCTGGCACTGCAGCAAGAGGTGATGAAAACCAAGTAACCTTGTCGATGGCTACTCTCCTGCCAAGAGAAAAGACTTCTGGGTCTTGTCATATTTTATTTCCCAGATTCATGCTGAAATTAAATATACTTGGATGAAAGTTGCAAAATGTTTAGCTGGGCTATCAGAAGCTGGGTCTGTTCTACAATTAAGCCAGGGATTCTGTTTTCTATTTTGTCTCATATACCTTGACTGTTCTGGGCCCACTTTTATTAATCTCCTCTTGTTTGCCTACCCTAGTAATTTTTGTTAGGTTTGACTCACATCCCCAACATTTAGTCCCTGATGTGTATGTTGGTTTTGAAGTTCAGTTGTTCACATGCTTTTCTCACTTTCTAACTATTTCATAGCTTTCACTGATTGTAATATCTCTTTGGACTGTGGCCAGAGTTTATAAATAAAGAAAAATACTTCTAGGATACTTTTAAAGGAAACAAAACTTTCCAAAGAATGAGAAGAGGCCCCAGAAAATATCAGGACTCATTGCTTTCCAGCCATACTGCCTACTTCAACTAAATAGTGTCCTATTTTAACAGTGAATTATATTCCCATGATCAGTGGCAGATATTTCATTTAGCATCACACTTACTGTAGGCGACTGCCATGAAACAGAAATGGGGAAAAGCTGCTAAGATGTGGCAATGAGTGGAGAACACAGCTTTTGAGTGGATAGTCACTCCAGAAGTGCCAAACACCTTGTACAAGCTCTCTAGGGCTTTCCTGATGTCTTTTAGCAAAGAAAAGTAAGATTGGAGTTCTTCAAGATTTATTGGCAAGGCATGGAAGCCAAGCAGCTTCACTTAGCAAATTACCTTATTGGACCCCACTGAGATGGAAGAAAAAAATTAATACCCAAACATGTTGACACACTTGAAGCTGTAAGAATTCAGCTGCAATGCCTAGCTTATCTGTTCATGCTACCTTTGCTTAAGGTAAGCATATGTACATAGTATCAATAACAAGAACAATATATATATATATATATATATATATATATATATATATATATATATATATATACATACACACACACACACATAAATGTTATTCCACAGTTAAGTACATCAAAATATATACACATCAGATGAAGTTCAGTAAGTGAAAAATTTATCTCTTTCCCCTAAAGTACAAGCCCTGAGCCTTATTTTTCCTAAACTTCATAGGTGCCAATACAAATTTAGCAGTTCTTCTGTAACTTCTCATGATGCCCCAACATCTCTTTTAGAACTGATTAGCTGGACCCAAAATGATTGCCTCAAACAAAACTGATTTTATATCAATTAATTCCTGGACCAAAGCCTTCATAATTTCTTTGTTCCCACTCTCATTCTCTCTCTCATCTAGCTGTCCAGGTCAGTAACCTAGAGCCAAACATTTGTCCACTTCAAGTTTTCTTAGCACAAAAGATAGACCTATCAGGCACTATAACTCTAACTGTATCTATTAATTTATTTTCAACTATTTTCAGCCAACCCTTGACTGGAGCCTTAGGGGGAAAAAAAAAATAGATGTGTGGGTATTGATATTGTGATACTTTGTAAAACAATATGTTAATTAAATATACTGAAGCTGGTTCATAGGGTACCCAGTAAAGTAAGAACTTCCTCAGTAACAGTTCTGAAAAGAAAGGCCGAGTGAACCATTTTCTAAAGCACTTCTCTGAAATTGCAGCTTAGAAGAAGCCATTTCTTTTGAGTAACTATTTTCACATCTTTTCCTCATCTTCTGAGCACATCTGTGCAAGGACAGAGACTCTTTCTTGGGATTGCTGCTGCAGCAGAACACGCTTCCTCAGAACACCCCTGAACAGTTGTGCCAAGCCTTGTGCCAGTTGTGTCTCCTTGATCCTCTCACCAGCAGCTTTAGAAAGCTGATTCCACCCCTTTGCAGTGCTCGAGGACAGAGCTGAATGTATTTAGCCTAAAATCCCTTAAAATCTTCTTGTCTAACTTTGTCCAATGGCTTCTTTTACTAAACCTAATTTTAATTATTTCTACTTGGTTTCATTAAACCAGGCCAGGGTGACAGAAGGCTTTTTTTCTTTTTTTCCTTTTTCCTTTTAATTGTTCGTTTTAATTGGACAATTATTCCAGGTACTGCATTAATTTCCAACATAATAACTCATCCAGCTGCAAAGGTTATCTCACTGCATCAGCCTTATGTCAATGATTTATGATCCAAGAGGCCTTTGAGCTGGGAAAAGAAAATCACCATGGATCTTTAAAGCAGGAATTTGTTCAGGCTTTGGAAGATCATCTTCCTTGTACCAACGTTCAACAGGCCAGAAATGTTTCACCAAAGTATTTTAAAAATGAGTACCTTCCATGTTGTAATTAAGCCTAATTGACATCTTGACATCTTCTGTTGTATGTGTGTTTGTATGTTGCTTTGATAGAGAAGTAGAGACTAATCTATTGGCTCAGCCTCAGAGAAGAGAAAGATAGAGGGGGATTATATCATAATTGTGAGTTGCCATCCATTCAGTTGGTGAATCATGACTTCTGCAAGTGTAATCTGGAAAACAGCCCTGCCCTTCTTGTTGCCAACAGATGTTAAACTAATAGTTTCAAGACAAACGAACCGACAAAGTCTTTGAGAAGAAATCAGTTTTGGCAAACTGTAGAATCCCTTGGGAAACATTGAGACAAAGAAAAATCTGTATGAGGATGATGAGGATGATGAGGATGATGAGGATGATGGGAGGAGGCATCCTATATGACTGGTCAATCATTTCCATGTTTGTAATGTTTACCTGCTTTAAGCCGGATGCAGGAAGGCATTAAATGGGAAAATTCCTGGAGAAAACTGCATGAAATGTAATATATGAATGAGCCCTGAGGGAATCTAATGTAGACTCTGCAAAACAATGATAACGAGCTCAGCATTTCCAGGGCTCAAATAAGTCAATGTGCATCACCCACAGAATAGAATTAGGAAAGTATTGCACTAATTACTAAAATCCCAAATTCCTCTCGGGTGTAATTCTTCTCTGTTTTACTAAATCTTCCTTCCTTCCTTCCTTCCTTCCTTCCTTCCTTCCTTCCTTCCTTCCTTCCTTCCTTCCTTCCTTCCTTCCTTCCTTCCTTCCTTCCTTCCTTCCTTCCTCCAATTCAGTATTACTATTATTTGGGCTGCTGTCTGTGTCCCACTGCATTGTATTTTATTACATTGCATTCAGTCTTCTGCTGTCCTGTGAGAATTCAGGTTAAGTAGTGGATTCAAACCTCATCTTTAATGAAACAAATTTCTAGATTTTATGATTATGAAGAGATGCTTCGAAGTATGTGAATAATACCCACCCAGAAAACTCAGAAACCCAAAGAGAAGCTGAATGGCATATTAAAGAATTAATGGTTCAGCGATCTACCCAACTGCTTGTCTTTCACCATGACTACCACAATCAGACTGAATTATGCAATGCAACATAGAATGCCTTGTTTAATTGTGCATACTTTAAACAGATAGCAAATCCAGAATTGCCAAAATTCACATTGCTTAAAAAAAATTAAAAAAAGCAGTGGAACAGGTCTCTCTATATTATATACAAACAGCCATTGGAGTAGAAACATAAATGTTGTGCTAAAAATATAACCACAAGGACAGATTGCACATATTAAATTCCATTAAATAAATTAGGTTGCAATGCTAAACATACCTAATAGGAAACTAAGCATGACTGGGAACAGAGGGGGAATTACAATATAAGAAAAGAATGCATAGGACTTATTGTATTAGAGAATATTCCTAACTACGTTTTCCTTGCAAAGCAATATAGGACTAGAACAGAAGTGGCTTTATTAACTTTGGTTTGTGTAAAAGTTTAGTGAATCTTTTGTGGAATGCAGGTCTTCTCTCTGTGGTCACACAAAATTTGTTGATTCATTCATTGTTTATATAAATAGTGCTTTTAGGAAACTTCTTAAGGAAACCGCAATAGACATTCCAGTTCACAATACTGTTAGTTTCTTCATTTTACTTCAAATCCATCTGATAACTGATGGATAATTTTCTAGGTAGATTATAAATTTACTTTAAGCACTGAAAGTTTCTAACAGTATTTAGTAGGTAATGAAAAAAAGCACAAAGAAAAACAATACATATGATTAATAAGGAGATTGGAGCGTAGGCTCTCAACTGTCTCTGGAATCATGAACTCCATGTCTTAAATCTTGATTGGTTGGAAGCCAGAAGGGAAAGTGGGTTATGAGCTTCTCAAATGCATCCAGGTGACCATTGTGTCACACAGAATGCTGGGTTAAGTGGACTCAGGGCCAGATCTGGTAGGGCTCTCATGTCTTTAGGGAAGCAGCCATGAATCCCTGGGAAGAGTATTTCATAAACAGGACTCATAACAAGGAAAGTCCTATTCCTCACTTCATGTTGCTTGGTTGAAGGAACTGGGAAGAAAGCTTCCAAGGATGAACAAAGATCCCCAGGAATGTCAATATTTGTGTATTGAATCAGTATTTGCCCATCTTCTGGAGGGAAGCCATTCCCACAGCTAGTTCAGCTACTGAAACAGTTCCTTCCATGGCCCTTAGATACCCTGTTTTGTTACAAGATTAGATTCCCGCACTTGTGCTTGAGCCAAGTAGAATATTTTCCACAAGATCTTGATTTTACAGATTAGTTCCCCCCCCCCCCCCCCGCAACAGAGTAGCACAAGGCTTTGTTAGCATGTAGCTTGGATGCTGTTAATTAGGTTGATTCAGGTGCAATTTGACATGTAGAGCAGGGAGGCTCAAGGAAGGAGAGATCAGTGAGTACCTAGAGGCAGCTTTAAGGCCTTGGAGCCTGTAGAGATTAATTCTCTTACACAGAAATCAATGGGAGAGAAATGGATTTTCTTTTTTAAAGACCATAAAGAAAAAGAAGAAAACAACAAAAGCCAAATAGCTGCTCCTCCCTCCCTTCTCTTCTGCTGCTGTGAATCTGGTAGGACTTTAGTTTCTCCTCCACTGGAGCTTCCCCACTACTCACTGAATGGATCGCTGCTGTTTAACAGCAGGAGATAGCTCCTGGCGGAGCTTGACTAACATTAAAAACCTAAGTAGAGTTGGGTGCATTTAGCACTTCGATAGGAGATGATTGGGAATCCCAGAAGTGTAAACTAGAATAGGAAGTCAGGGGGGAAAAAAAAACCCAGAAGAGTGCAATGACAAATCACTTTTACTGTTGCCAGGGAAACCACATGGCCTCATCCATGCAGCCACCAAGAGTCCAGCTCAGCTCAAAGGAGATTTTGCTTTTAGTGGCAAAACAAGTTGCACTAATTAATAATTTTAAATTGAAATACCATGGAAGATGCTTGTGGTGCATGGGGTGGGTGGTTGTGAGGTAGCACAGAATTCTAGTTGAACTGAATGCTGTGCTTCACTGGGGATGCATCTTGAAAATACTTTCAGTTGTATGAGACTTAGTATTCACTTGAATGTCCAGGTCTTAGCACTATGGGAGCTGATGAGCATGCATTGATCACTGGTATGCTGTAAGTTCTTTAGATGTTGATAGCCCTTATGCAGGTTCGTTTATCTGGCATCTGTCAGGTAGACTAATGGTAAGTTACAGCTCCTATGCTTTCTATTGCTTATCCTGGAGTGATGTTTGGCTTTGCAAATGGCTGTGGTGGGAATTGCCTTCATGTGTAAGATGAATTGCATGATGGAGATAGACTAAAGTCATTTCCCCACTAGCATCTTCCAGTGTCTTCTAGATTCATTCAACCACAGTTGTGCCAAAAGGAGGATGAACTTGATATCACTTCAGTGATGGCTGGATGATACTATGAGGATGTTATAAGTTAGTAGTGGGGAAATTGCCTAAGTGTACAGTTGTTGAATCTCCCAGAACTATTAAATAACAGGCGTCTAAATGCTGAACTAATTAGTTTGACTGCTGAAGGTGTCTTGCAAAAAGACACAATATAACCACAAAGTTTTCTCCCTGTGGTTTTATATGACTGCGTGCTGTGTTGTAATTTAAATGAGAAGAAGCTGGTTATAGTGAGGAGCAGATCTGGTTGTTTTGTGAAGTCTTGGGAGATGATGTTTCTGAATTTTTTCATTTAATCTCCTATTCCAGGTACCTCAAAAAACTTAGGATAAACAATGGAAGAATTAAAGGCAAAATGAGACCATTCCCATTAATGCCAAAGACAGGTTTGCTTAACAGATCCTACAGGGACAGGGATAAGCAGGTAGGACAAAGGTGGGAAATCTAATGCCTTGTCTTAAAAGTCATCTATTTTTAGCTTGGCCTTGCAGGAACCTTGATGAAGCTGCTTGGTAGTGTCCACTGGCATCATTTACTTGCTTCAAGGGGTCTCGTTACTTGGATCCTTCCCTTGAACCACAATTTGTGTGATAAATAGGACACCCTAGTCTTATTTGGCAGCAAAATGGGATAATAATGAAATAAATTCTACAGTGGTACATTTTGGCCCCTTTGAGGCATATGGATAAGAAAAACAGCTTTCCTACTTTGGCAGTTGAATCAAAAGCACCACTTTATTACACAAATAAGTAAGGAGAAGATACAAAACTTCCTTTTTAACTTCTGGTAATCACATGCAAAAATAAAAGGGTAATTGATGGTGGGGAAAATTTGAAATATGGTGTTGCTAAATTCCAGGCAGTTCCATGTAGGAATCTCCCACAGAAAAATTCAGTAAAGGATATTAAATTCTAGATAGATCGCAAAGTGGTATTGTTTTGTTAATAATATATAAGCAAATTTGATGGAAGGAGGTGACCATTTGCATCAAATTAGCAGAGACTGAGTTTGTATAGAGGTAATAATCAGAGAAATAAAGATTATAAGCAGCATACACATTAAAATCAATGAAACATTTAATCATGGATTCTTGAATAAAAGCATTATCTATACCTCAGAGATGGGGGATCACTCCAGCAAATGATTCTTGCTTGCATTCCCTATCTTCTCTGCCTGTTGTAAATTGCAATCTTAAATCAGAGGCTCTGGAGCAATTTTTAGCTTAGCTCTTCTTCCCAGTCATGGTATCTGCTTTGTTACTCCTGTCATTTCCCATCTTGTTTCAAATTACAAAAGTTTTTTTTTTTTCCTTTTTGCTAGGAACGGAGAGGTTGGTGGACAGCCACATTAAATGCTTTCTTCTAGTCCACGAACCATTAGAAAGAAATGGCAGCATAAATTGGTCCCCTCATTCCCAACCTCTGTTCTGCTTCAGTAATGAGACTGATAAGTACATTTCATTATATTTTACTAGGAAAATGCCCTTCATTACCATGGAATTGGTGCATGCATGGATCTAGGATTTGCATATTGCAAACACCTCGGATGTGAGATATTCAGTATGGGAATTCTCTTTCTGTTCCTGCAAATGTCCTATTTTTCTATCACTTTAATAGTGTTTCCAAGAACACTATTGTTTCTTCAGCAGTTCATATGTAACTTTGCAACATTAATCTAATAGGTTCCATTTCCTTTGTTGTGGCAATTGTTCTTCTACCAAAGAGAGATATGTTGGTATCATCCATACCCATCAATCTACCCACCCAAGACCCAGCATTATGACTGAGTGCTTAAATTTTCGTGATGTAAGAAAGAGCTAGGTTTAAGTACAGAGACTTATGTCTGGGGCAGGGGGGCGACCATAATATCCACACGTTGATGTGCATTTCTGCTCCATATGCAGATGTGTATATAGTTGACCCTGGCAGTTTCTCAAACCCAGTTTTTTGGTACATTCTGTGAATCTTCTTGGATGCTTCAGATCCCGTGGAGTGAGTCATGGAAATGAAGGTTGGTTTTGGTTTCACAACGGCTAACCAAAGCTAGTTAGGATGGGGTGACTCTATATGTGGTTGCCATTGATTGTGTGGGGTTGCTCTTGTGGAGGGTGGTAACTAGATTCAGCCAGATTTAACTGTATTTCCCATCTATGAGAGAAACTTAAAGATGGAGAGGGAATGTCTTCACACGTTCACATGCAGGATCCGTTGTATATGCTTTTTTAAAGATGGCTAGCATTTTCTCCCCATCTGTTATAGGTTTGTGCAAAGGACATGCACCCCAGTTCTACAGTTTTCTGTTTGGTTACCATCATACCCTTGATAATTCTGCTATATTATTGTTGCACTTGAAACAAAGTCATTTTGTCTTGATATTCACTCTGTAGCTCTCTTGCTAACATATAGAAACCCAGAGGGCTTCCCATTCACATACTAGTAATTTTACCCTGTCTATACAACCCTCTGGTGAATGAAATGATTATTACTGCTTGAGATACTATTGCTCCAGGATGCATGAGATTGTCCTTGAACTATGAATGGCTTTTTCTGGAGACCATAATTTTTAGAAACACTGCTTTCCATATCTGACATTTTCAGAAATTACATTAAAACTCCTGAAGTATCTACCAGCAAATACCATGTTCTTTGTGTTAACATAAGAAGTATCTGAAAGTACTGCATATATTAATTTTATCTTATCTCTGTAATACCTTGAGTTTTGCATAAAAAGTAATGAATATATAATCATGATACATAAGTAAGAGTATGGTAGCATGAATTTTAGATATGGGAGGATGAGGCTCAGACAAATTGAAACTCAAGTAACCTTTTATTGTGAACATGTCCTTGCAGATTTGATGCTGCATTTAATTCATAAACCTGTTTAGTAAGAGCAAGCAACTATGAAGATCCTTAGATAAATAAGTGCTCTGAGCATCCTATTATCTTTATTAACAACTGGTTATCTATAAAACTCAAGAGTCTTTTGGAGTAAGTGGCCATAGGAAATTTAATAAATAAATAAATAATGAAAATAAAATGGAAGGAAGGAAGGAAGGAAGGAAGGAAGGAAGGAAGGAAGGAAGGAAGGAAGGAAGGAAGGAAGGAAGGAAGGATCCAAATTTAACTGAAGCTTTAAGTTACTTGCTGAATGTGCAAAGTTTACATCTCATAGTAAGCTTGTTGAAGCAATTTCAGCAGATTGTGTTCTAGGACCTGTACTAGAAAAATAGTGGAGAACTTGGATACTTCAGCATGGTTGTCGAGTAGACCTGACAAGAGCCAAAGTGTATCTTTGTTGCAACATGGGACACTATGCCAACAGATGTGGTATGGCCTTCTGCCTTTCTTACCTTGATATCCAGACATTTACTGATGGGGAACAAAGCCCAATGTACTTTGCTAATGACTCCTTTAATAATTTATTTACTTAATTATTTAATTTATAGGATGCCTGACTCCTAAACAAATCTGGCTGGCTTACAACTAAAAACCAACATGTAAAAGAATGCAATGAACCAGAAGAGCAAAATACCAAAACAAAAAGAAAACAGATCGAACTAAACCCAAAGGAAGCTCCAGAATCACTCTGTTCCCAAGGCCCTGGAGAGCAACCAGGTCTTCAATAGTTTCCTGAACAACATAAGAAAAGATCATTTCAGAGGGTAGGAACTGCAACAGGCCATGTTTTCTGGGTCCCCCAATATGGCATTCTTTAATTGATGGGATCAGAATGCACCAATCTGAATGGGCAGAAACAACTGGAGATAAACAGTCCCTCAGTCAATTTCCATGCTATGAAGAACTTTAAAGATGACAGCCAACAGCTTGAATTGTACCCAGAAGCCAAGTGGTAACCAGTACCTGTAACACTATGTTTTGGACCAGCTGTAGCATCTAGATGGCCTTCAAAGGCAGCCCCAGGTAGAATCTATTACAGTAATCTAATCATGAGGTGACTAAGGCATGAGTGACTGACTGAAGGGCCTCCCTAATTCTCATGCAATCTCTCTTTATCAGTGTAATTTCTTTTCTTTCTCTCTCTTTTTTCCCAGTAATGTTCACCATGTTATCAAGAAGTACTTGAAAGTGAAATATAGAGAACAATGTAAGGCCACATTTCCCTACTCACTTACTTGGGACTAAGTCACTTTGAAGTCAATGGGATTGATTATTGGAGTAGACATGTTACCATGCCTCATTGTGAACATTGTGCTGAAAAAAAAAAAAAAAGATTCTGTAGAAGAGATTAGGGGTTCTTGAAGTCACCGCTTCCCACCTTTCATTCATAGGTGGCAAATATTAACTTTGCCTTTGTCTGGATTTGAGTGAAACGTTTTCTGGAACATCTATTGAGTCCAGAATAAAAGCTGATGTTATGTTATGCCATTTAACAGATTGAAAAAGCATCTGAAAGGTTTCTAATCCATTGTGCTGCTTTGAACTGATTTTGAAAGGCCTCGTACATTATGCTAGCCTTTTCTTATTCAAATTACTGAAATTGAATGGTGTAACTATCTCTCCGTGCAAAGTTGATACAGCCATTCTACTGCTTGTAACAGTGCCATATGAGATGGGGGAGAAATCTTCCTGGAAAACTGAAGTCAACTTTTGAGAGGATGCCCAGAAGTCTATGGACCAGCAGCGACATGGCTCAGAACACTCTTTGGATGGACCTTTTAGAATGCTCAAGGCATTCTTCATTCATCTTCTAATTGTACTCCTTGAGAGGTTTGATTGGAATGAAAACTCTGAAGTTCAGTTTAATTTTATATTGATGTTTTAACAGGTTTGAATTATTTTCTGCGTCCCTAGAAAACTCAGGACTATCCTACCATTTGCCCTATTTCAACTTCTTGCATGATTTGATCCTCCAACTTTTTTGAGTGTAGCCTTTGGAAACCCTGACAAAGAGTGTGGATCTTATTAAACCATGCCTGTCCATATTAGTCTTACTAAACCTAAATTATTAATACATTCCTGGCAAAATTAAGATCTGAGCCAGGGATGGAGAGAGAAATTTACCTCCACTGCTCACTATAGTTTTATTCATTCAAGACTTTCACAAAATGCTTTTTAGTCAAAAAGTAGACAAGGTCACTAGCCTTAGTCATGCACATGTCACATACAGTGTTCCTTGCTAAAAATAAGAGTATAGTACCAGTCAGTTCTGGTGCATTTCAGCCACCATGCCACTATCACAACCCAACACCAAGCATGCTTATACTACTGCACGCAAGCTAGAAACTCTAAATCAGAGACTATTTTGCAAATCAGCATACAACTAGGAGGGATGTACAGTGTACTAACAGAGACTCAGGATGTGGATACTACAGACTGTACTTTATTCCACATTTTTAAGACTAATATTGGGTTTAGAGTTACCCTTTGGTTTTCACACATCCCCCCATATTGCAATACAGTTATTGACTAAAATAAATATCAAACTATTATAAAACATATTTTAGGATACATTAAAAGATGTGGGTTCATATAGAAGTAGGATGGAACCAGCTTATGAATGGACCTAGGTGAAAATAATCTGGATCTGGAATGTGCAGTTCTATGGAGCCTGCTCTGTTGGTTGTTCTAGACATCAGTCAGACTAGGGTGTCACTGAAGCCACAACTAAGGCTTCAGCATTTCCTAGCAAGTACAGATGAACATTTGTGTGGGACGAGATTGCTTAATCCTTCCCATTATCTTCCCTCAGAAGGGCTTCTCTAAGTGAATTTTGGATGGAAAACATATTTTTGGAAGTCTAGCTGGGGAATAAGGTATTCAGGAGAAGGAGAAATCTTATACCAAAAAAAAAAAAGGAATAGGTACAGAAGTATTAAGCATGCTTTGCTTTTCCCTATTTCTTTTTTTTCCTGCAAACAGCTGCTTCTGGAAACAGATTTGCAGAGCACAAAGAGAAGCTAAGGTTTCTGAATCTGAAGTGGTTTGGAAACCAGACTGACTTGATGCCCATCTACACGTTGAAGCCAACTGAAGATGAAATGTCATAGTATATGAAACATGGATCTTCTGCTGAAAATAGCAGTGCTGTATCTTGTTCCCCTTGTTACTTTCACTCCTTAAGTTTCTCTTGCCTTCTGATCAATTGTCTGGACATTTTTCAGCTGGTGGTGCACTTTTGAGAGAACCATATCACAAAGATTTTCAAGAAAAGATCTTGCAGTAGTATCCCACTTGTCTCTAGAGGTCTCACCAGGCACCCCCTCCAATACGATCTTAATACCGGCAAGGATCTTTTTATTCTTCCAAACATTTTTACAATCCATTCTATCTTTAGTAATTGGTTTTTACAGTGTTTTCTGCCCTCTGTTGATTTAGGTTTTATAATATGTATTGCACATATTAGGGTTTTTTTTTTCCCTTTTTTTAAATATATATATATATATATATATATATACATATTCAATGCCAGTTTAGCGGAAGAAGGATAGGTGCGAATTTTTAAGTAAACAAACCACACCACATATTTCCTTATTCCTCTTGCACACTAATGGTTGTTTCAGTTAGGAATGGGTCAGCCCTGAACATGATTGCCTCTGGATGTGAGGCAAAAGGATTAAGGAGACAGGCAAGGCTTGTGGGAACAAGCTCTGGTGAATCTGGGTGCATCTAATTTGTGACTCACTACAACGAACACAGTTTGGAGCAGCAGAGATTTGATAGCCTGCCTGATGGAGACCTGCAAAGAATCCCTTATGATTGGCTGTTGATATCATCCTGAAGACCAATAATACACACTTGGTTGACCATAGAACACGATCTGAAAGTTTATTCAGACCTGAAGGTTACAAATGCATCCTATTTGGGTCTCACTGCAATATCAAAATGTTCCAAGAAACTAAACTTTAACAGAAATTTGGGGTAGACTAAAATGCATATATAATTCCATCTCCTGCTTTCCATTTAGACGATGGGCATGACATAAGAACGCGGAGCTTCCTGAACAGCATTTAGAGGGATCCTTTCCTAGCTGTTTTCTTGAACTGAATATATCACTGTGATGAGAAAATCATCACTTCTTGCTACACAGTTCTGTTCATTTGGCATAATTCAGAAAGAATGTGAGAACTACAGGAAGGAAAGAAGTTAGTAGTAGTCCTTAGTGTTTTACCAGATGCCTGTTCTCAAAGTAAAAGTGTTGTATCTTCCGGGCTGTGTGGCCGTGTTCTGGAAGTTTTGTTTCCTAACGTTTTGCCAGCACCTGTGACTGGCATCTTCAGAGAGCAGAGTGCAGGAGCACAGACAGGAGCAGTTCTCTCTGTGCCCAGGGTGATGTGACCCTTTTGTGGGTATTTATAGAGATCTATATCAGTAACCCAACCCCCCCACACACACACCCAACCCCCCCACACACACCCAATCCCCCCTCCCCCCAGATCTCTATAAATACCCACAGAAGGGTCACATCACCCTGGGCACAGAGAGAACTGCTCCTGTCTGTGCTCCTGCACTCTGAAGATGCCGGTCACGGGTGCTGGCGAAACGTTAGGAAACAGAACTTCCAGAACACGGCCACACAGCCCGGAAGACCCACACCAGCCATCGTATGCCGGCCATGAAAGCCTTCGACAATACATTAAAAGTGTTGTAGTTATAGATCATTCACTGAACATGCCCTCTTTAGCCCTCTATATGTGCTAAAGTGAGAAAATTAGAAAAACTTCCTACCGTATCTAGGACTATTGCTCAAAATAAGTAACAGAAGGGAAGTGCTTGCTTGCTTACATTTTGTGAACATCACAAATATCTATCTTGAATAGGCTTGAAATCCCATCAACATTTTCACTTTTTCAAATTTTGCAATACAGGGCTCAGTCCCAAAATCAGATGTAGATAAAAATCTATATATGAATGTGTGTGTGTGTGTGTGTACATACATACATATTGTACATACACATAGATACCCATCCATCCATCCATCCATCCATCCATCCATCCATCCATCCATCCTTTAAAAGCTGTACATTAGGAGAATAGGTAAGAAATATGAGGGGGGAAAACCAGCTAAAACATTGACACAACATCCTTTGCTAGTTGCTTTGAAAAAGAATATGCACATGGAGTACAAAGGTTTTTGCAATGATTGGTTACATCCCTGTCGATCAGAGAGAATCAGTGCAATAGAAAGTTTCTGTGGGTGCAGCTGGCTAAGCTCTTCTAAACCATTGAGCCTGCTAGAAGAAACAAATGTCTACAAAGCATGGAAGAAATAGGTAAACACCTGAGAAAAAAAGAAAACTTAGAGAAAAGCCCAGTGAATAGAAGGGGACACCCCCCCCCAAAAAGAAAACCTGAGCTAAAATCATTGCCTGTCACTCTAGAGTAGCTCTGTTGATAGTATCATTGGGTACCCTGAAACTATTAAATGTGTATGTTATTCAGTTGACTATCGTAATTACATGTGTGTGAAGGTAAAGTAAAAATAGTATGCTGGGATTTAAAAAAAAAATGCCTTTCAAAGCTCAAGTATTTATTTAGTAATTTATTATTGCATTTCTTTCTGTCTCACTTTTTCTCTGAAGCAGCTTATGTATGGTTCGTCCTTAATTTTATCCTCACAGTAATAACTTGGAGAAGGAGTTTGGGGAAGGAGTGGCCCAAAGTCATTAGTGATCTTGATCACAGAATGAAAACCTAGGTCTGCTTAGGTCCAAACTTCACAATATAACCATTAGACTCAATTACATATCCTCTTGGAATGGATTTGTAATTAGAAGGTGAGTAACATCATAAATATCTACCTTGAATAGGCTACAGAGGCCTCCCTGGTGGAGTTCTACAGAGAGTAAGAGCAAAATGACATGTTATGGGTTGCTCAGTGGAGGCATTGGAACTTGGTCATGCCCCCAGTACCTGGCATAGTCACTTCCTCTTCCTTTGCAATATTGGACAAACAAAACTCGGTGAATAAAAGTAAGTAGGAAGAAAAGACAAAACCATCAAATCTTAACCTTGCCAGCATGACAGGGCAGTCAACTAGCAACGTTGCTACATTAAGTTATGCCACTTGCCATTTTACATAGCCAGCTCTCCTTCACTCCTCTTCACTCCTCTCACCAATTTCAGCAACGTCATGGTCTTGCCACTGCAGAGTTCTGTCATCCCATATTTCCTGCCTGCACTTGTCCCAGATGGGCAACGAGAGGGACTGAGTCATGGCAATCCGGCTGCACTCCATTTTCATTCTTTCTTACCGTTTATTGTCATAGGGGAAAAAATGAAAAGACTAACCACAGAGAGCAGCAAAGCCACAACCCTGTGTGATTACAAATGATGGGGGGGGGGGGCAGCAACTATCACTAACTTGATATTAGATGGGAGGTGGAAAATCCCATAAGGCAGGAAAATCAGAGACCAGCAGCTCTGAAGCTCCAAGGGGAAGCCTTATAATATCTTCACGGCTGAGTTTTGCTGGATCAGAGCAGCAAATCAGTTTGGTTTCCCATGGCATTGTGGATATACAAGTGGTGGTTCCAGTGTGGGTAAGCAATCTACATTTCCTGGAAATTCATAGAAAATGCTTCTTTCCTTTAATCTTATTTTCATCAGAGAGAATAGCCCTGTGTAGCATCTCCCTGCAATGTCTGAGAACAAATCAGGCTGGAAGTTATAGCTGTGCTTGGAAAATCCACCTTCAGCATCTTTGCATATACTGCTTCTTGAATGATCTTTATATAGAGAGATTTTAAAAGAAACTTTTGCTCCACAAGTGAGTATGTTCACGGCCTTCCTTGCAACGAAGCATCTGTCAGGTATCTTCTCAGCAGGCTGGGCTAAGACTGAGTAAACATGCACACAAAACTTCAGGAACTTCTGATAAGTAATTTATTATAGAAAAGCTCAGAAGCTATGATGAAAAAATTCCAGCAATTGCTGAGTATCGAGTGGGAATGTATAATCCATGCTTAAGTTTCTTGCATTTTTTTATCCAAAACAATTAAAGGACAGGAAGTCTACAGACTCCACCCATTTGTTGTTTTGATATAGCGTAATGTAATATAAGATTGTGTACTCCTGACTGTGTGAAAACTATCACACTGACAACATGGCAGTCTTGCATTTAATTAATGTGATTCTATCTAGCATCATCATTAACAGTTGTCTGTTAAGATATTAAGGGAAAATGATCTGCTTACCAATATGTACATCTGCACCATGGTTTCATTTCTATAAATTGTGTTTCATGATTCACTGAATCCAAGGATTCCATTACTAATTGCAAATTAGCACACAGTTGCTGAATCTGTTAATTCTCCATAGGACAGAAAAGGATTTTTCTTACATGGAAAGTATTTTAAGAGAGGCTTATCACATAATTTAATGTCTTAAACCTGATGACAGGCTTTGTTTTGCTGCAATGCAGAAATGTATCTCTTTAATGTGATATTCTTTTTTTCCCCCCAGCTAGAATAAAACTGCTATCTAATTGGTATTGTACAACATAATTTTGAAGGCTTGGATTCACAAAATAGACTGAAGGAAAAGTACCAGTTGCTAGATCTCTCTAGAGAACTGAAAGGAGGTGGGGCAGAGAGTTACATTGCTCCTTTGCCTGGATCCTTTGCATAAGAAAAACAAAATGAAATTAAGTCTTACTTTTAAAATATTATGTCACATGTAACTCTGCTTTTATTCTTCTAAAAATAAGGACCTTAGGATATGGCTAATTTACTGTATATTGTGGAAGGATGGAATTCTGCATGCCAAATGCTGTAATCCCTAGCTGTAAAACCATTCTTAATTAAGTATAGGTGCATGTACATGAGACAAGTACAAAGAGAAGCCTACATTTAGATATATCTACCTGTCTTCCTTAGACAGACCAACATAACCTCATCACCAAAAGTGGTGATGTACATATTTCAATTTTTGGAGAGCCCGTTCTCCTTCACCTCTTCCACTCTATCAGGTGGAAGGATCAACATCCTAATAGACAGCTCCTTAAGACCAGCTGTCAAAAATTTTCCTTCCTTCCTTCCTTCCTTCCTTCCTTCCTTCCTTCCTTCCTTCCTTCCTTCCTTCCTTCCTTCCTTCCTTCCTTCCTTCCTTCCCTCCCCTCCCCTCCCCTCCCTCCCCTCCCTCCCCTTTTCTTTTCTTTTCTTTTCTTTTCTTTTCTTTTCTTTTCTTTTCTTTTCTTTTCTTTCTCAATAAGATTTAATATAAATTAACCAAAAAAAAAAACCCCTCAAGCTTGGAGTGTTTTCAAAGCTGGAAAACTAATACTCACCAATACTATTTCTCTATGCAGATCATATAGAGCTAGCAGATTTGAGAAGTGATTAAAGTGCCTGCTATATAGACCACAGTAGATGGCAATCCTTAGCTGAGCTTGAAGAAGACCCTGCTGCCTTGGAACTTCAGAAACTCACAGACCTGGACACTAAACTGGAAATTTAATCAAGCTATCTCAGAAGCATGTCTTGATAAACTACTTCTGCAAGTAAGAGACAAACAATTTGAAATATCTGAGCATCTGCCTTCTTCAAATCAACCAAATGTCACCTGAGTTGTATAAAATGACCTTGTGGTTAGTTATGCATTCAGGGAATTCCAACATAACTTTTGTTAATGTTCTCTCCTTCCTTTTCAGATATAAAATTTTAAATTGTAAGCTTAGGATGGGAAATAAATAGTACAGAATAGGGAGCAAATAAATAATAGTTGTCACTCAAATAACATCTTCCAACTTTCTAGCTATGTGTCATCATGACTTGAGTTTGAATCTGAGCGAAATGGGTATTTTAGTTGACAAAATCATTCCAAACAATTTGCATTTCATTACATTTTCTTGACATCTGAGACTACATGCCAGGCGAAGAGATAAAGCAACAATATTCTAAAACATAAAAGCCCTGATCCTGGGAGACAGATAATTAAAATAAACTTTTCAGATAAGGATACTTTCCTGGCAGTTTTACTTTTCTCTTCAGGATTGTAAAAAGAGACTATTCTGAGACAATAGATAGATAGATCGATAGATCGATAGATCAATCAATCAATAGATAGATATAGATATAAATATAGATATAGATATAGTCTCACAATAGTCTCTACAATTCTGAATATTTTACAATCATATATATATATAACAAAAAATAAAGATACAAATGCATTTATTTATTTATTTATTTATTTATTTATTTATTTATTTATTTCCATCTACTTTCAGCTTGGGGAAATATAAAAAGCTTAAATCTTTTGTTCCATACTGGACTAGAGCTGCTGTTATAGACCAGGGCCAGCACTATTATTAACAAATGGATACAGAATATTCACATCATTTAAGTGTCCTCCCTCTAGATACTATTGAGCTAAAATTCTCTGATTACTCTGATCGTGGCTGATCATGGCTGTTGGGAATTGTAGTTCAGTGACATCTGGTGGACCACAGGTTCATTACTGTCAGATGTAGCAAGTCATATACAATATCTCTGACCACCAGCTTTGAGCATCATAAAAAGGCAACAGAAATTAATGACAAATGAATTTGTTCTGGTCCTACGCCTGCAAGATCGTTCTGCCTCGGATACCAACATGAGATGATAGCTCTGCCATTAAGCATCATGGTAAGGGTGGTGATCATTTGCTACTTTGCCTCATCTCTTGGATGATAGTTGAATAAATAGTTGTATTTCTTTAATTTATAGGCTGTCTGGCTCCCAAATGACTCTGGGCGGCTTACAGCTATAAAACCAGCAAATAAAAAGAATACAACAGAGCAAAAGAGTAAAATACAGCAACAAATCAAATGAAATCAAAACTAAAATAAAACTAAATGAAGCAAAACAAAACAAAACAAAACAAAAAAGCAGAACAAAAAGTCACAGTCACTCACAGACACCCTGGTCTTCAATAATTTCCTGAACAAAGTAAGGGTGGGAGCTCTGATGCCTTCCTTGGCATTTCCATACTAGCTTCTTTTTCTTCTTTACTCTTTAGATAATCAGGTAATCCTAAAAATCCACTTGGCATCCTAACTGATACTGCGGTGATGACGCCTTGTTTGCATCTCCTGGCTTCAAACATTCAGATGGATCAATAGATCCATCTGCTGTTTACCAGTTTTACAAGCACTATTCAAGTTGAATAGTTTGCTTCTTTTAAATCAGTTATGACTATGCCTGTCAGTCCTGGTGCACAGATATGCCCCTGAGAGATCAGGGTGATCTCAGAGCAGCAGCAGTGACAAAGAGAAAGGAAAACAGTAATTGTCCCATCTCAGAGCTCGCTACCGGCCTGGTAGCACCTCGGCCTTGAGTGCATAAGGAAAATGCACATGCTAGCCTGTACTTTGAACTGGTTAAGCTATGAGGGCAGCCTCAGTGTGTGTTTTCAAGCAGGCAATGCATCCATCATCACCTGCAGCTCCTGAAGGACTGAGTTTGATCTGGTGTTGCTCTCCAGCCCATAAAGGTTGCCTACCTCTGGTCTAAAAAGATACGCAAGAATGTGGAGCAAGCCTAGGTCAACATATACTGAATCTACAGTGGTACAGGTTCTAGGTTAAGACTAATATAGAAGTATCAGAAGAGAACAGAAATATTTAGCCCTATGATACCTTTAGAAAACTTCTCAAGCCATGTATAATGGATGACCAAAACTAGTTTATTTCTTAGATGAAAGCTTCTTTGAAAACATGCTTTTTTCACCCCACATTTGTGTTAGATAACATAATTTATATATCCTCCTTAACAGATTATGAAATCGTACAAATACTTTCAGAGGGTAGAGCATATTCAGTAGTAATGTTTTCCATTCCTGCCAGAGATCTGGTGGGAAGACATAATCCATAGAATTTGTAAGTGAGTAAGCTGACCAAATATTCAGTATGGCAAATTTTGTCTTCCATACAAGATTCACAAGATTCACATGATGCAAAGCGTGCTCCAATCTTATATTCTCCAACTGTGTTGGATCTCAGTGCCCCTAACTCTACTCAACATAGATTTTGGATGAAGTGCCTGATTATAACAGGTGGAAGTATCAACCACAGATGCAAAAGCCTGTGGAAAACCTGTGCTTGTTTACTTATACCATAACAAGTGACATCTTTGAACCCAGTAGTGTTGCTGCATGAGTTTGTGATGTGATACAAGGTATGATTTCAGGTAGATTCTTATATGATGCAGCTTATTTGTTTTGCCGTTTAGAAGCCTAAATGTTCTGAGATGTTTCTGATGGAATGTGATACTAACATCTTTGGTTTTATAGCTTCTCTTGGTTGTGTTGCTTCTGGAAAGGGTGAGGACAACAAGTGGTTGCCTCTCCACATTTCTGGGCTTCTTGAGTCTTGGGTTGTATTTCAGATGAAAAGCTAGTGTTCTATTACTGTAGAACTATTACTGTAGTATAGCCTTATAGTCCCTACTTTTCAGTTTCCTAAATTCTGAGTAATTTATCAGTGCTCATCTGGCATCATGCTGTTTCTCTCAGGGCTCTGTGCCTTGCTACCACTATTTCATTTCCCATCATTCTGTGCACTATTACTTCTGGCGTCTCATTTTTGGTTTCATAAGGTTGACTTGTAAGTCTGGAATTTGTTTCTTTTTCACTGTTCAGGTGCACCGTTATGGGCAATCACACATTGGATGTTACCTAGTGTGCTGGTTCCATAATTACATAAAGAGGAACTGTGGTGATATCATCCATAATGAAAAGCATAATATCTGCAAATGTAATTGAAATGTAATTGAAATGAATGACAGACACGATGGGGGACGTGGAGGAAAGCACTCAGTGGTGTTTTCTACCAAGAGGTAAATGCAAGAAATATTTTGAATTGCCTAAAATGTTGCCTTTGAATGAGCAACTTTACCTTTTGAGTTGCATATGGCAGAACTTTCTGACTGAACAAAAACACCAGGGTAAACATCTAAATAGGAACATAAAATTGTAGTTCAGCTGCAGTTATGAATTTGATTCAAAATTTTTGGAAGGGGCAGAAGAATATGAAACAGATCAGCAATGCTCTGCAGCTGCCACGCTATTTGGAATGATTCAAAGTTGGTTTGCTTGAATAATGGAGCCATTATGTTTGGCATGCATAATTTGAGGCTTGTCAAGCTGAACATGTGTTGGTCCATTTAAAGATCTGGATGTTCTCCCTTAAAACACTTGATAGTTTATCACAGATGGCTGTGCTTTATTTGTAGCATCAGATCTTGCGACATCTCACACAAGGTTTATAGCATTCACACATAAGTTCTTGGGTCATCTCATGAGAGAGCTTAAAAACCTCACAAATGTTTATATTAATAGGGTTTCTATTTTTAGGATGTCATGGACTCAGTTGGGTCAAAGGATAATGAGAAGAATTCATTTCAGGATAAATATCTTGAGGCAGATGGTTGATCCTCTTTGGATTTGTCTAGTCTTGCCTTCTCCTCTAATTGGGAGAGCTCATGGCTATCATGAATGTCTAGGCCTATCATGGACTATGGGTAGTTTTCCATCAATTTATCCCCTTAGCGAAATCTTAAAGTAATCTAACTGCAAATGTTCAGAAGTATCCTTGTGAAAAATGGTTGAAAAGTATGGCTCTGCTTTTATCTACTGTTTGGTGGGAACCTCCCCTTGTTTGATACTTGTAGTATAAACCACACATCAACACTTCTGACCTTTGATTGTAAATGCATGCATTTACTTTATTTACTGAAATAATTTATAAGGCCATCCAACTCATAATGTATGACTCTAGGAAGCATACATCAATTAAAAAAAAAACAGTGACTATAAAACCAGTGTAACAAATTACAACTGTACACCTATAGCTAAACTAAAGCTCAACAATCTTAGCCCTTTTCAGGCACACTTGACTAGGACAATCTTGCCCATAAAATGTAAAACAAACAACTGAAGATTTAGCTTCCCATCCATGCCCAGAGGTTGAACTCCACAGGAGTACTGCAGGAAAAAAAAAACAGTTTTTTTTTTCAATCCATAATGCTTCAGGCAATGTTTATAATTATGTTCATTGTTATTAGTTTGGTCTATACCATTTTCTGAGTTATCTGTCATTGCTTACATTTACCTGCCTGCATATATTTCAAATTTTTCAGATAAAAAGCATTAGGTGATTTGACAAATTATAGTATTAGTGTGTTTTGAGCCCATCTTGATAACCTGCTAGCTGCAATATATTTGTCTGGCTTAAAAGAACTTCCAGCCATAACAGCTGTTCCCCCTGGGTTTCTTCCCCCCACCTCTCCATTATCTGGTAAAGAGGAAAGATTCAGCCAGAGCTAGTGGCAGGGGCGAAAACAGTGTCTACTGACAGGGTTATATATCCATTAGGCCTCCTGTCAGCCTAGCGCTTCCCATGCTGTGTTTCCATTAGCCATGACAAAGAACTTTCTTTGATCCTCACTTTTATGTGAATGGACCTAATTCAAATTACTAGGTGGATTGAAATACAGTTATTCTTCAGACTCTGCACTTCTCTAGATTTTGTGGTACAGCACTTTAAGATAAAGATACAGACGAAAAAGGATCGGCTTATAGCATAATTAAAAATATGGTTCATGGATGAGTATACCAAACTAAAACTTATGGATCCAGCTAGCCACTGGATAGCCATGAATCTTCATTACTCTAGTCTATGCGTGTCTAAAACATGGTGTCAAGGTGCATGGCATCATCTGTGGATTGCTGCAAAAGCAAGGGCAGCAGTGTTCTGTGCTTCAGTTTGGCACTTTGACTTGATACAGCCTTGTCAACATGTCATGACAGAGCCAGTCCAGCTCCAGGGACCACCTTGATTCAAAGAGCAGGGTTTCTGGACATGCACTATGGAATTATATATTATATACACAGAGCAGAGAGCCAGTTTGGTCTAGTGGTTAAGACCCCAGGCTAGAAACTGGGAGACTGTGTGTTCTAGTCCCACCTTAGGCACAAAGCCAGCTGGGTGACCTTGAGCCAGTCACTCTCTCTCAGCCCTAGGAAGTAGGCAAAGAAAAACCACTTCTGAAATCTTGCCAAGAAAACTGTGGGGGCTAGTCCAGGCAGTCGCCAGGAGTCAACAATGACTCAAAGGCACGCGCCCACACACACACACACACACACAATACAGAGCAGATGGATAGAGCAGGGAAGCTTCATCAAAATGCTTTGAAGGGGCACTTCAATCAAAGCTTCATTAAGATCAAGCAAGTATTCAAAGCTCTACACATTCCTACATTAATGCTTGCAATTGCTGATTTTGTAGAATCTAGGTCAGGACTTTTCAACTCTTTCTTCTTGCATGCTGAGTAGCAGTGAGGATGACCAAGAGGTACAGGATGATCTGGAAATCTAGTGACTGAACAACATAAGAGACATTTTAACAAATTGTACTGGCCAGAGACTATAATAGTCACCAACAGGTAGCAGTAGCCTCTAGATGACTTTGCCAAATCTCAAAAAGTTAAGGAGGGCCAGGCTTAATTAGTGACTGGAGGCAGGAGTGCCTAGGGATTCCAGCCTATACATTAGATTGGGTAATTGAAAAATTACCCAATCTTCTACTCTCTAGAAGAAGGCTCAGTAAGCCCCTTCCATAGCCCTGCCATGAAAGCCACATGGGTGCAGTCATCAGAATTTGAGCTCAACTTGAGGGTATCCTTACTTTTCAGGCTTCCATTTGCCAGCCTTAAATTAATATCTTGGCTTGTATGAAGATGTATGTCCATACATTTCTCAGAACATTTTGAAAAACAGCAAGAGGATAAGCTGTGATGTCCTTCCATTGGGATGGTTACTGATTTCACTGACGGTAAGGCAAGATTTCACTGATAGTTAAAATCAAGTCAAGAATAGCTCATCTCCTTGTGCTATCCTTCTCCCTCTGAAGGAGAAAGTTGTCAATGAGAGAAGTTTGGAGTTTTCTGGAAGGACTTGCTTGGCAGAGTTTGTCTCCGAAAAGATGTTGAGATAGTTACAGTCCCCTTATTACTCTTTGAAAGACCTGAAATAAGATAGTGAAGAACATACAGTAATCCGTGTCTTTTCCTTGGTTGGGTGATCAGTGGGAACTAACAGTGCTACTGTTTTTATGCCTTCATCCACTTCCTTAGCTGAGAACTCTCAACAGAACCATTCTTGGATTTCTGTGGAGACTTGGATATTTTTGTCTTAAAATGCAACTTCTCCATTTTGTTTCATTTACTGTATTGCTTCTATCCCTTTTGTATTCTTTAAACTACGTGTTCATATCATCCTACTAGTTCTCATTCTTAACTGCTAAATCATATTTGCTTTTCTGTAATAAGAGTTCAAGCTCATCTTGTTTAATTCACATAGGTCACTCTCCAAATATTAGAATATCAAGGATATTCATCATCTTTCATTCAGTGGCTTCATAGGCCTCAATATGGGCTCTGTAGCAGTACACAAATCCTTATCTGAAGTTCTGGGCTTCCATCTCCAATCCCACAGGATTCAGTTTAAACCCCTCCTGATCATGTTTGATATTTTTCCTAGTCTTTGTGAGGTGTAACCCATGTTGGGTCGACAGTATCTCATCCGATGCAAACCATATTTCAGAAAGTAATTCTTTCCCCACCATTACTTCCATATCCAGTCACTCAGTCATTTACCTGCAATATCCTTTCTGTTTCCAGACACCTTCCATGGTCCCTAACTTAATCATTATTTTTGTTATTCTATGCCTGTACCCAGATGAACTAGAAGATTTATTTGACATATTCCAGATAATACCTTTGGAATTTCATGCATTGATTTTTCATACATTAATAACTGATTATTTGTACTTTCTTTAGAAATGGGATGCTATACAGAATTTTCTTAACATATTAAATTCCTCCTCCCCTCCATTTGCATGGATTTTTAAAATTGATCTATAAGAGTTTCATCCCCCTGAATACTGATGAAGGTATGCACATTAGACTATCTCAGATCATTCCAGCTGCTTTAGTAAATTGTTGCCGATTTTCAAGGTTTTTTTAAAAATATCTGCTGCCTGGAAACTCACTGGATTATGCTGTGTAACAGTTGAGTAAGATACTGTATAGCATAGCAAACTTTGTAGTCAAAGATACCAACCATTCCATGTAACTCACCCACTCCCAAAATCAAGAAGGAAGAAAGATTCAAACAATACTGAACTTCATGAACATTTCTTTGTCTTGAACGAAAGGTATATATCTATGTATATATAAGTTTGTGTGTGTTTGTGTTAATTAATATGTTCAAGTGTAATTATAATTTACAAACAACAACAGGTATACAGCAGAACGTAGCAAATGTTCTGAAGATAACCAGCAACTGTTCAGCAAATAAAAAGAGACTACCCCAGTTCCACCTATCATGGGATTTCAATAACAAAGGAGTTATTAAAACTGAGTGCCAGACCACATCATATGGACAGCACAATAAAACATGCATGACTGATTCAATTTTCCCCAATGGGAAAGGGCATAAGCAATCTTGTACTGGAATATTGTTATATTTCCCTTCTGTTAGCATGGATGACAGGGCATTAAATCTGGCCAGGGAAAAGGCTCCCTGGTGCAACACACACAAGATATTAAATAAGTAATAGGCTGAAATGCAATCTTCCAAGCCCATACCACCATTATGAAGGGGGTTATATTCCATTCTTTCCAGAGATCAGTATCAAAAATGCAAAGCTTCTGCTCCATGTTGGCTCTCTCAAGTCCAAGTGAGACCAGATGGTGGGCTGATAAGCCATAATGTCTGTGGTTCACTGTCCTCCTTCCAGAATGATGAAAACCTATCAAGAAGGACCAAGGGTAACAAAAGCGTATCATTAAAAGTCAGTCTTAGCCAGAATTTAAGGAGGAAGTGTCATATATGAGTTTCTAAAGAGGTTATCTTTGATTCCAAGTATAACAGAAAGCTAGAAATACATCAGGAAATTAGGAAGAAAGATCTTAAAAATTTGGTGTTAGACAACCTGCAAAGGTCTTACATCTTTTGCACTGACAACCCTATACGTGATCAGTAGCAGCTTATATTTATTCCCTCTATGCCACAGACAGTCGAGAAATGATTTCACATATCTAAAGGCCTTAATTTGCTTTGTAGGAATGTCATTTTAGAGACCCAGCTTGGTATAGTGGTTAAGGCACCAGGCTAGAAACTGGGAGACTGTCAGTTCTAGTCCCGTCTTAGGCACAAAGCCAGCTGGATCAATCAGTCACTCTCAGCCCTAGGAAGAAGAAGAACGCCAGGGCAAACCACTTCCAAAAAACGTTGCTAAAAACTGCAGGGACTTGCCCAGGCAGTCGCCAGGAGTCAACAATGATGCAAAAGTGTGCGCATGTGCACACACACACACACGTGTCATTTATCTTCTGCATTGGTTATGATTATTGAACTTTTTGGGGAAAAGAACCACTTTTGTTTCGTCAGAGTTGATTACAAGTCTTTCCTCTTTATAATATAAGGCATTTGTTTGGAAGGTGCTTCTTATCCTGCTTGTGATATAGATAAAATGACTGTTAGTCATCTGCATAAAGCATAAATAACAGGATTATTTTCCAACCGAGGTGGATGGAACTCAGTTTTGACGAAACATGAATTATGGAGTAAATGTAGAAATTACATAGAAGGGGAGCTAGGTATGTTCCTGCTTAACCCCTTTTTGAATAGAGATGTACTGGAGCTAAGACACATCCTGAGGTGACCCAGCTGATCTGTGTTGAGCAGTTTTGTGAAGCCTCATGATAAAAAAAAAAAAAAATAGTGTGTGGTTAAAAGCAAGAGGCTGCTAATCTTGCCCACAGTTTCCTTTAGCAATTTAATCAAATGTTGTATTAGTCAAAAAAGGCAGCCTAAAGAGATTATTGAGGGTGATTAGAATAGTTTTGCATCATGAGATGTAGCTCAATACGGTGGTCAAGTCCCAGTCTAAACTCAGCTTTACCAATCTCTTATCTTGATGAAATGATCAATGTATATAAATAAAGAAGTAAACTTTGAAAGTTCTGGGATCAGACCAATTCTTTGTTGCTTTCCTATTTTCAATTGTGTAATACATTTGGAAATTTCAGATAGAGATATAGGAGGCTAATCTAGAATATGGTCTAAGGTTGACTTGAAATAAACCACTTCAATATGGCATGCTGAGACTTGTGGTGATAGGCATGTATCCATTCCAAAAAGTAGGTTTTGCAGAATACTGTAGATGATAAGAGCTTGCAACAGTAACTCCTGCCCTCATCACTAATCAGCTGGATTATTACAATATGCTCTACATGGGGCTGCTTCTGTAAACACTCAGAAATGGCAATTGGTACAAAAATTGGCAGTGGTCTGCTTATTAGCATCACTCGTCACCAGAAATATATTATAGCTGTATGGCCAGCCCTACACTGGTTACCAGTAGAGTTCTAGATGTAATGCAAACTGTAGGTTTTAACCAAATGAAGCCCCATATGGTTTGGCATCTAGATACTTGAAGAACCACCTTCTTACACTGGGTGGGGTTGACCAATCCAATGGGCTGATCTCAGGAAAAGCTCTTGGTAAGGGGTCAAGGGCAGGACTCATTGGTTCTCCATTATGGTGTCTGTATTGTGGAGCAGTGTTCTCCTGGAAATTAGACTTGCTCCATCCCTGACTATCTTTTGGAAGCTGGTAAAAATGGAGCCAATGTTTGGTAGTTGATTGGATGATGCTGTCTATTTGTGATGACGCTTTGATTATTTTATGAATAGTGATATCCATGTAATTGATGTAACCTTAAGTTTACCATAGATATTTTGTTCTGTAACTTGTTATGTTGTTAACACTGAAATTCTTTGTGGAATATGGTGGTATATAACATTGATAAATCAATCAAATATTCAATAACTGATTGCCAAGGGATTGTTACCTTTAGACATTTGGGCCATTTTATGCCAAATAATAAAATGAAATACCGTTCTTCCTTTTTCAGGAAGTTCTTAAAAAATAATTTCAGTTCTTTTGGTGTAGAACCCTGAAGATGATATATGTTTTCCTTAGTTTGGCTTTGGCTTCCACACGTTTGCATAATTATTTCTTCTGGTCCAATTGAGATCTCAATTATATAGGTTTTCTCTACCTTTCTATCTGAGAAGAAACCAAGAGAGTGAATTCTCCTTGCAATGGCTGTCTATGAATCCATAGACAGCCATTGCAAGAAGAATTCACTCTTAAAGGCACAGGTTCAGGCCCCACTGACTTCTTGGAGTAGAACTAAGTCATCACCCAGTATTTTAAATGAGCAGAACCCTCTTTCCCAAACTAGGCAACTTCAGCTCCCTTCATTCCCAGCAGTTAAGACTATTGTGTAGTGTGATTTTAACTGATTTTAATTGTTTTGTAAATTGCCCAAAGTCATTTCAATGAGATGGGGGGGGGGGTGACAAATTTGACACATATAAATAAATAAATGGATCATACCTGTTATGGAATTCTGGGAATTGAAACTCACAGGGTTCAACGTTCTCCAGGACGGGATACAATGCTGTAGAAAAAGGCTTTTTGGTATTCAAAGATACACGTGCAAGAATTTATGGGGGCATGCCTGACAAAATCCATCTTCTGCATGCTTATTGAACTAGGGTTCCCAGTTCTGGGCTGCAAAAAAAACCAAACCAAAACCAAACCAAACCACAGCAGAACATTAGACAGGAGCAAAGACTCAAGAGTTTTCTGTCTCTCTTCTTGGAGCTGGGTAGCCCTGACAAATCCAATAAATATATAAATAAATAAAGTCTCTTTATTGTCATCTAATGGCCACCTAGATTTTTGCAGCCCAGATCTGATAGCCATTATTACAGGTAATAGAATTTCAATCTGCCTCCTGTATCTAGATGTCTTCCAGCTTTCCCCTATATACACCCTTCCAGAATTTCCAGACAGTGTGGCCAAAGACATCAACATTGATCTGTACTGTGAGTCCAAGACAACATTATTTATTCTGAGGCAATTCCACTGTGGATGTTACTGCAAATTGTGTTTCTGAAACTGTTCTCACACTTGCTTCAGTCCCTAAAAAGAGAGAGAGAGAGAGAGAGAGAGAGAGAGCTTATATACCAAAAATTCTTTAAATTAATCAGTTAATTTATCTATTCAAAGGAAGATTGTAAATCTTGACACTACTGTTTAGTCCAAAATCTAATTTTGTGCAAACCATAAATCATCTTTTTTTGTTCTTTTTATTCTCTCTCTAAAAACACCCCTTGCGCTGCAGTGAGTGGCATTGATTTCCATTATTTTTAAAATTACAATCTTTAATGAATTTCTTAGAAGTAAATTTTTTTGAAATCAATGGGACATTTTCTCTCAGGCATATGAGAGAATTTGATTCGGGTACTAGACCAAGCAGTTATAACATAACTTCCTTATTAAAGTGAAGTTAGAGGTAACATTTTAAGTATGATTGAAATTATATGTATCTGTCAGTCCAACAAGGCTGTTGGCCCAGCCAAGGCTGGGTGGTTCGTTTCACATGGCACAAGATCTTGTAGATCTTAATGTGCTTCCTTTCTCTCTCTCTCTCTCTCTCTCTCTCTTTCTCTTTCTCTTTCTCTTTCTCTTTCTCTTTCTCTTTCTCTCTTTCTCTTTCTCTTCCTCTTTCTCTTTCTCCCTTTATTTTTTTGTGAAGTAGGGAGGGGCTTACATGAGATGTTTTCTCACATTGTTTTCTTGGCCTGGGCTCAAGCCTCACTTCTCGGACCATCGACCCTTCAAGGCCATTCCACAAGCCCTCTACAGTATGTTTTGGATTTTTAGCTGTAATCTGGACATATTTATATTTGACTTTTCATAGAAGCACCAAACCTCTACATACACTCATGTTTGCATTATGGGCCTAAAGTGTAATAGGCATATTTTCATGGTTCTAAATCATGCAAAGAGATAAGCATCAACTGCACTTATCAATTTCCCATCCTTTGTGGTCAGATATCTGAGAAAGGGCATACATTTTTTTTTTCTTTTCAGTGCAGAGAATGAATGCTGTTTGTATCAACCTCATGGAATGTTATATGATTTTATTGTTCTCTGTAATTATTCCATAAGTTTTCTCCCCATATAGTATAAATGATAATGTTCCCAGCTATATTTTACTTTCCTTCTCCATTTAGCTGTTTCATCCTTGCATGCATTTCTTTACAAAGTGGTAGTAGCATGGCTCAAATATAGTATTTGGAAAACATGGGTTATGATAACATTTATTTGGTCTACATCACTCCTAATGCCAGCTCTAACACTACACTGCAATCCAACTTTTACTAAAATAAATATTCCCATTAAAGATAAAGATATCTTTTGTAGAACTAATACTACAGTATAGTGGCATAGTTCTGTTCAATGAAGTCGTAAGCTTCTTAAAAATAAACATGCTAAATCCAGTTTCTTTAGGAGAGATTAACTAAACTCATGGTGGGAATCACATTCAAAATACTTCCATAATTTATAATAATATAATTCCTTAATTTATAGAGGAAAAATTGATATTGTGATTTCAGCTAAAGACTCCAGGGGGGTTTTCAAAGATGTATTTGTCATTGTGAATGTATTCTTTGCCCTTCTAAAATTATTTTCATAATCACATTATCCATTCATTTGAGCCATCAATCCTGATGATTGTTTTAAGTCACTTCAGTAATCCCCAAGAACCAAAAGTAGTGTGGATATGTACCTCTATGAAATCCTGTAAATCTGTGATTGCATCTTCAAATCTCTGGATTGAATTCTGAGAAATTTGGTAACTGGGGTGGTGAAGGTGGGGGAGGAGTCAGGGGCAAGGTTTATCATGCAGGATGCAGTCTTATACTCACTGACCTGAGAGTAAGCCCTATTGAACACCCTGATGAGTAGACCTACTGTATGTCAGGTTGTATCAAGAAATCCCAATGCTGTAGACTAGACTTGATAGTTTATATATATCTATATATCTATATATCTATATATCTATATATCTATATATCTATATATCTATATATCTATATATCTATATATCTATATATATATATATCTATTTCTATATCTATAGATATCTATATCTATATCTATATCTATAGATATCAGAAGAAGATAATGGGCATACTATTTCTATACCACTTGCCAAGGAAACAATGTGGACACAACTATATATTTACCAGGAGTTAAACTCAAGGGAGACTTGACTTTTATTATGCATCATTTATTATCTAATATATATGTCTACATATATGTATACAGTCAGTCAGCCTGCATAGCTGTCAATCAGCCAAAATCCATGAAGTGTTAGTGCCCATCTGGGCTTCACATGCCTAGTTACAGTATCTATAAGTGTTCACTCTAATCTGAAGCCTTACACACTTACTTAAATATAATAACTATAACTGTTGGATAGCTATAGATATTTCATTAAACATTGAGCATCAAAACATACAGGCTGGTTCAAGGCTAAGTAAGTATCAAATACCTTTTGACTGAATGCAGATTTAAAGTCTTTCCAAAAGAATTACACTGGATATTTTTTAGTCAACCATCTATTCCATAAATGCGGCTTTTTGGGGGATCAGAAGCTACATTTCCAAATTCAGCTTATGGGCAATGTATGTATTGCACCCACTGCCTTCCTAAACTTCTTAGTGTACATTTTTCCCCCCCAAGAAATGGTTCCCATAGAAACTTGTAGCCAGTTGGAGATCATTCCACAACATCAGTTGTCCAATCATCTGGCCAATATGGTGATGTTATTAGAGGAGAAAGCAAAGGAGCAATCTCAGGGGGAAAAGAAGTCCTCAAAAAGGCATTCAGAACAGTTGATCATGATGAATAAATATTTTGTAGGACAATGAAAATAATTGCACAAATAGCTATTTTATTTAGCATATCAAAGTCAATGCCGGTCATGCAGCTCTCGTCTTTCCATACATTAAAACAGGCTAAAGAAGAACAACAAAGGAACATTCAAAAGAATGATCTTTTATTTTTTTTTAGGGATTCATTTTATGATATGAGAAAAAAAAATACATCAGTATAATATATGGATTAATTCTAAGAAAGTTTGCCAACCAAGATAATATACTGTTCCTAAAACATGTTATCGCTAGAAATAGGGAGCTCATTGAAACACAGATTATGAACTATAATAGCTTCTTCCCTCAGGAACTTAACTATTTATGCCTCTGCTTTATTTTATGCTTTATAAGACACGTTTTTATGTTTTAAAAAATGGCCACTTGGAATCAGTTTCATCAGTACTAGAGTACATTATGCAATAAACTAAGCCTGAAGAACACAGACAATTTTTATACAACTTTAAGAGAAGAATTAACAAAACATAGGTCTGCAACTCTGAATAACAAGGAAATTATTCAAAGAGGAAAAACAAGCACAGACCAGCTGACTTTGTATTGGCCTCTTTCAAAATGGAGGGGACAGGGATGTGTTGACTATTAGACCAATAGACCAGTGGTCCCAGTTTACCAGCATCAGCACGCCAACAAGAATATTGAGCATATTCCTGGAAAACAGTTGCTTCCTCATCACAAGCTGCTGCATTTGCCTCACTCTGGAGTTGGGGAGGAAAAATGAAGAAAAACTCCCAGAACAGTGTGTGTTTGCCATATTAGAGTTCTACAGTTCAGGTGGCACAGTTTGAGGTAGAATTTCTGTTTTCTTGGTAATGCTGCCCCTTGCCCTCCAGCATGGAAGGGGAGTTATAATTGCTGAAGGCAATGGACTAATTTGAGAGATAAGAAAATAAATGAAAAATGCAACATTTTATTTCAGTTTAAGCCATATTTGGAATTTGCACATCTTGCACACAGATGTAGTATGGCATTGGAAGGAGATTGATTTGTAAAGTAATTCTGCACATCACCTTTGAATCAAATCCTAAACTGAAACCGGCAGTTTGAACTGAACTGTAAATTCGAAAGGTATCTTGGCTGTTTTACATAGCCCGATTTTAAACAGTTTTTTAAACATGTTGCCGAATTGATAGATTATACGAATTGCTATTATTGAAGGAAAAAGGCTCATTAAAAATCCGAATTCTGAACGGTTATTTCCAATAACCAAAGCTTAAGTATGACTAATTAAGATATAAGTAAACCATGTCACAATCCAGCTAGGAAGAGTTACTGTAGATGGAGAACCAGGTATCTAGCGTGGTTCCTTAGATATGCATGCCGAATTGCAAAGTTTCTCTCTCAGTCCAGCTTCCAAAGTGGGAAATCAGTAGGTTTTGTATAATATAAGAGACAGTGTCACTTCAGTTCATGTTTTGCCTAGTAAGACATTAACAGCCATTTGCATTTTCCCCCATTTTACCCAGATTGAACAATGGTGGTATAATTTCATTTGGGTTAGAATGGAATTTCAGAATAGCATATTAAAAATGAATTGAAGTCCATCTTCACAGAAGAAACAACCTGTTCTTTGGTGGCATGCTAGTTACAGATCTGGATGCCCCATTTAATCTTAACAGCCATTCTAATTAACTAGCAACTATGCCCATTTCCGCATCTTGTAGCAATGCCGTCCCTACATTTTTTAATGAGTTGTATGATATTCTACTTTCTAAAATAGCCCATTCCATTTACATAATATTTTCTATTAACACATTTAGAATTTGGATCTCTGCCACAGAATGTGTTCAGAAGTTCTCATAATTTTGTCTCACTTCAGGGACAGGTTTTGCTGAGGAGTTAAATTTGATCTGTCGATGTAAATTAATAAAGTTATAGAAACTGGTAATTAGCTATAGAGTTTTGTATTCCATAGATTTGTATCAGAGGTAATTCTTTAGCTAATGGGCATGAGAAGAATGATTTTAGGCTATATAAAAAGCAGAAGACGATCTTTTCTGTGCACTCTCTATGGTGAGTTCATTAAAAAAAAATCTTCATGTCTGTTATCAGAATTGTTCCTTCATGCTCTTGTACTTCTGTGGAAATATGCAATCTTTGGGGAAAGAAATTCCTGTATTTTGAGGTGCATTTGCTCTTGGCTTTCTAGAAATCCTAAATGAACATCGGAGGCTGCTAAACGAAGCTCTGGTCTAATGAATCAGACCCAGCCAGTTTGAGGGCAAAAACACAATATGACTGCTGTCAGCAGAAGTGTCTGACTGAGACATAGTCAAAATCAAAGGAATAGCATTAGAAGTTTATCTCCAGTGCCCAAGTGGTCAGCATTGAATGCGCTTGGGTTCTTCTTTGCAAAAACAGGTTCCTTAGTCTGTTGCAATGGCACCCACTCACTACCCCTGTGGAATTTTGAGCCCAGAAATACAGTGGTACCTTGGGTCATGAACGCTTCTGTTCACGAACAATTCGGGTCACCAACAGCACCATTCGCAAAATTTTGCTTCCATTTGCGAACTCCGCATCGGGTGATGAACAGGATCCACGGCCATTTTCCCTGCTGTGACACGTGGTTGTGGCTTCCTGTAGGGAGGGGGACTCTCCCTCCAAGCAATAACTGCCTCCCCACCCGCCTTCCTGTCCTCCATGCCAGAAGTCGCCTCGAGCAAGGTTAGCGTTCTCTCTCTTCGTACTGCACTTTGTGGCATATTTTTGTGGTTTTTAAAAAAATACATATGGTTCAGAATGGATTAACTGTATTTACATTGAACCTTATGGGAAAATTTGATTCAGGTCACGACCAAAATCGCTTGGTGACCAAATTCGTAGGGCTCAGAACGAATTAACTGTATTTACATTGAACCTTATGGGAAAATTTGATTCGGGTCGCGACCAATTCAGGTCGTGACCAGAGTCACGGAATGAATTAAGTTTGTGACCCGAGGTATCACTGTATCTACTGGTTTCACTCTCTAGGCTTTGCTATACATTATCATAAATATCAACTTTTCAGGGAGTCAGAATGTTGTTTTTAAAACTAAGCATGGAAGGGAGGCAGACTGTTCTTATCAATACAGGCCATCTAATTGTGTATGATGAAGATAATTCCTTCCTCTACCATGTTCCCCTCAAATAATATCTCCACTGCACTCAAAACAGCAATAAATAAATGAGAATATTTCTTTTTTTCTCAGCAGTGTGTTGGGGTATTTTTTGCTCCTCCATTTTGCATAGCTAAGTCAGTTTTGGAATACGTTGCTCTCCCACAGAGACACCAGACTGGTGAAGCTATCAAATTTCAGTGTGACCAGCCCAGAAACCATGATTGGGTGGCAATAAATGAACTGGTATGAAAGAAAGGTTCTTGTGCAAAAAGGCTGGGCAAATAGATGGCAATATTCTTCTCATTGGACTGCAAACACAGACTTAAAAAAAAAAAAACACCAGGCACTGAGCTATAAATAAAAACAGAATGAAATTAACAAAAGATTACATGACCTAACTGGGATGAGGGGCGGAAGTTGGTTTATGTTCGTATGCTATATCCCTACAAAAATAGAGAATAACCAAGTTTTTTGTGTGTGTGTGTGAAAACTGCAGCATCTTTGCATTTTGCATAATCTACTTACTGACCTACAGGTGACAAGCTTCTTTCTTATAGCAGATGTTGGCATGAACACTGCCTCCTGTCAACCATAGATGACAAGGGCAGCCAAGTAGATTCTTTCGGATATAGCAGTTTTGCAATCACACCAATGATTCAAAATCCTACAAGTAGGAGTAAGCCTAAGGATGTGAAGTGTTAACTTGTGCTTGCCAGCTGCAAGTTCCCATTAGTCGAGTTGGAAGGGCTAATATTAATGTGGGGCTAAAGCCGTTCTTTCCAAAAACGAGCAAGTGTGCCACAGTTCCAGATGCTGTTGAATGATGCTCATTATTTAGATTTTCCCTACCTCAGTTCCAGTTTTGGAATGGAAGCAGCCTTGGCTGCTCTGGTGAATAACCTAGGCTGTCATGTCAGGCCCCTTAGGAATCCCAACCGCATTTTTTGGAAAATGGAAAACCTATTTACTTTAATCAAATGCAAATCGAAAATAAGCTCTTCCTGGAGTGTTCATTCTTCAGGGCAGGTTTTAACTGTGGAGCCTTTCACTGGCTAATTTTCTGGCTGTTCAGCTCATTGCTCATTGTCTTCCTTCACCACAACATTTGGATGAGGAACAAAAGTAAACATACAAAGAAGGAGATAGGGATTGGGGGAACAGTTGGAAAGCCTATCAGTTGGCTAACTGAGCAAATTCTCAAGATGCAACGGGCTGCCTACTTTGAGAGGATCAAAATATTTTGGACCACGTATTTGTTAATGAGGAAGAGAAAAGAAGAAGCAAACCAGGCATTTGAGCCACAATGGTTTAGACAGACAAATCTGCAACTTTTTCTTTCTCCCACATTCAAATCTCAAAGAAGTCAAGTTCTTTGGTGAAGTTCTTAGAATAACATGCATGAAATGCTCACCCTTCCTTATTCACAGAACTAGAATAGGCTACGAATGAAGGGAACCATGGAATCTATCAGTAGCTCTAATCCAATGATGGTCTGTTGCTATGCATCTCCCCAAAATGACTATAATAGATTAAATTAAAGCAGAGTTCCCCAGCCCAGCATCCTCCAGATGTGTGTAGCTTCACTTCACATAATTACCTAGACATCTCACTGCCATTTTTCTTGAGCAACTTTAAATAAGTTCCTAGAAAGTTTCTCCACAAAGTTCTCCAAAGCAACTTGTTATTGACCTATTCCTTCAATCAAGGCATGGGCCTATTTTCTTCAGGCTATTAACGTCTGCTTTTATTTGCTTCCTTCTGCAAAGAACAAGTATATTTTTACTGCTTAGAAGCTGTTAATAGCCAACTGATCAGCAAATATCTTTCCAACACTCCAGGGAGAAATAAGAACATTTGAATAATATCATAGGAGGTCATACTGTGGTATGCACTTTGCCTCCATTAAGGGAAAATGTGTTTTGGTGACAGGAGGCTCAAATTCTTCATTATAATGTTGGGTATCTTAGCATTAATATTTATTTCTATCTCTTACAAGTGAAGATAATGTATTGGACATGGAAATAGAACAAAGAAATGGAAATTGTGATCTTTCACACCATAGCTGAGTTTGGGGAGAGGTTTGGTCTCATAAGTAGATTTTGAACATACTGAACATTTGAGAAAGACTTTCAGAGTAATTTAGCAGAATTTGAAATGAATGACCCGGACAAGGACTTCCCTTTGACTTTGGTGTCTAATTACATTTATGCTGGAGGAGTGCTATTTTAAATTTGGTTATTCCCAATAAAATCTTGAACGACATTTGAGAAATGTCTGTTTTTTTCCCCCTATACTAGGGGCAATAGTTATAAGAGATTCTTTCTGATAGGTAATTAGCAGTACAATCTGGACAGTTCTGGTGACACAGATAACATCCAGCATATCCAAGTATCCTAAGATCTGCAACTTGGCGGGATGGCACTAAAGATGGAGAAATCTACCCTTCATCTTTCCAGCCCCTGCATTCAACAGGGGAGAAGAGTCTGTCTAACCTGTGTAAACCTCTCTTCTGAGGATTGGAAAAGGGAAAGAGTATATGTCTGTGTAGAGTGGCAGGGTATCTGAGTATCTTTTGCAGCCTCTGGCATACCCTTTTTGGAGGGTTTATGAGACTGGATAAAATTAGACACAGACCAGCGTTGAGGCCAAATTGGGATTTCTTGCTCCACATTTGGACCCTGGAGTCTGATTTCGGAGAGGAAAATGTGTGTGCTCCTGAAGTCACTTGGACATTTCCAGGGTTTTTCATGTTGTAAAACTCACGGACCAACAAAATCACACCTACCAACCTGCCAGCTTTCAGAACCAACTTGAGGTGGTCCTGAAGGGCATCCAATTTATTCTTCTTACATATATGATTAAAGAACAAAAGGTGCAGTGCTGTATGTTGATAAAGGTCCCTAACAGAACTAAAAGAAATCCTCCCACTTTTCTGTTCATATCTCTGATGCAATGTGAAGCAAAACATGGCCTGCATTGCTTTTTGTATGATGTCGTATATAGAAACTTGCATATGAATACATTGTTAATTATGATCTTTCCAGTTTTAAGATGCCAGTGAATAAACAAATATTGCCATGAATTGGATCCTTCTCGATCAGCCTAACCTAGGCTTCCCAATCTAGTTGTGTTCTGTATTTCTGGGATGAGAGCTCTTAAAATTCTCAAACATGATGGTCAACTGTCATTGAATGAATGCATTTCAGTGAGAATTCTGTAGTATATTTTGTTTTATTTTTTGAGACCCCAGCCACTAAACAATCTTAACAATGAAGAAGGTTTTTCATATCTATTCCTATTTTCTCACATAGTTTCAACATGCATCAGAATTGTTCATAACATAAAAACAGTTTATCATTCTACATCTACCCAGGTCTGAGCAATAAAATAGTATATGCCATGTATATGGCATGTTGATTTTTTTCCTTCTTCCTGACTAATGTGCTAACTGCTATTTACCTATGATGTAAACTGGAAATTGTTGTTAATACTGATTAGCTTTGATTTAATTTCATCAAGCAAAGATCAATAATGCGTACGTGTCAGCTTGAACAAAGATGAGAGAACAAACATTTATGTAGAAACATCTGATGTTGCTTTAGACTGAGACCTCTCAGAGGCTTGGTTAAAATGTGTGTGTGTGTGTGTGTGTGTGTGTGTGTGTGTGTTCACCTCTTTTAAAAATATCAGGTTCTTCTCATTTTAAATATAACCCAGCTGAAGGCAATCAAGTGCCCTTCAGAAACTGTGGACTACAGCTTCCATCATTCTGTGACATTACCATGCAAATATTGATGAGACTTGGAATCCAAAACATCTGGACAACAAGCTGTTTACCGCTGATGTAGGTTTCATAATCTAAAAAAACAAACAAACTAAAAACAGGATAATAAAGATAGGCCACATAGGGATCACTTACGAGTATTTAGAGAAAGTTATGGTATGGACACATTTTCATAAACAACACAAATGAAATGAAATAAAGGACAAAAGGCTATTAACTGTGGTGGCAAAGCTGCTGGCATCAGTCATTCCAGATGGATACTTGGCTCCTGTCTAAATATTGGTGCTGCAACGTGTGACTTTGAAAAGGATGACTATTACGAGCAAAACCACCTTTCTCTTACCCACACTTTAATCTGTTCTGTATTAAAAAAAAAAATAAATGCATAGTTCACAAGTCACAAAAAGATTGATGGATGCAAATTTTGTCCTGCCAAATGCTTTATCAGCTGTTTGTCTATTCTAAAACACTGTCCAACAAATATGATTGATGCTGAACATAGCATATGGCATCTTGGTAGAAGCTGTGCTGATAAAAAAAAAAACAGGGATTGCTTTAATTAAACAAACTAACTGTTAAAAGGAGCATTTCTGGCCACTAATATATAACCTCAGATACGGGAAATTGTTCTAGAAACCTCACTATTCATTTGAAAGTCAGAATAAAGCTTACATTTGCAGGTCACAGATTGGGGCACAGTTATCTGCATTCAAATTGGGCTAGCGTTGCGATCAATCAAGTCAAAATGTTCACCTCTTTCATAGGCCCATTGGCAGATGGTTAAATGAAAGGTTAGATGTATGTATTCATTCCAGCCATGGTTGCTCTTCTTGATGGCCACCATTAATATTACAGAAAAAGATGGAAGTTCCCAAATTATAAAAATGTTAAAATACCCTTAGTTGAGTTCAACTTATGATAACTACATAGCCAAAGCCATTCTGCCATGGCCCCCGCCCTGTGGAACAGCTTACCACCTCAGGTGCAGTCGGCCCCCTCTCTCATGGCCTTCGGGAAGAGGGTAAAACCTTGGCTGTGCCAGATGGCCTGGGGGACTGATGGGGGCTCAAATTGTTGGAATTGGCTGGAGTGATAATCAATTCTGCTCCCCCTGCCCCGGTCGTCTTGAATTGTATGTAGTCTTTTTATATAGAATTATTTTTTATCTAATTTAATATGGATATTTATATTTTTACTGTTTTTACCATTTGGTTTTTAATTGTGAGCCACCCAGAGTCATCCTCTGGGGGAGATGGGCGTCATATAAATTTAATATATAGATAAGTAAGGAATGAATTCTTTGGGACCGATGTTATAGCCCCCATATTATGAGACAAAGTGGAATCTACAAAATTTGTATCTTATCTAGGTCAGTCCTGAGAATAATATAGAGATAATTTTGTTTTCTAAGCAGGAGCTGAGCATGTGAGTGCTGAAACTGTCTGAATGGGAGGTAAAAGACTGGTTGTTCTCTCTGCAAAGAACTTTATCACATTCTGGGTTTCTTTTGTAAATTTGATGAGGAATTTGAAATTGATGGGAACCACATCTTATGCTGTTATCTTATATGCATTTGTGCTAAACAATTTATTTTGCAGAAATGCCATAAAATCCCAGGTGAATTCTTTTCATGAAATATGTAAGTTCTGGAACCAGGGAAACACAATACCGACCTTTCTAGGGTTCTCCATGGTGTGTGGGGACAAATCAGGAAAAAGGCCATTGTTGCAATAGTAAAGAATGAATGGTTGGGTTCTTGGTGTTCTCGGAGCTGGTTTTTCTTCTTACTAACATTTCGTTACTGCATGGGGGAGTAAATTTTGCTTGGCTATTTATATATGGTGCATTGTGCTCTCAGCCTTGATTGGTGCTCAGTTGAAAATTGCTACTGTCAAGCTATGATTGAAATTAGGATTGCAATAAATAAGCAGGTCAGCTAACAACAGTTGTAAAATTAAGCGTAAAAATGGGCACAGGGTAAGTGTTAACCTTACTTTTCCTTATTATTTCTCTTTAGTACCAGATCTTCAGATTTGCTCCATTTTTATTTTCAGAAGTAAGCACGTCAAAGATGCATTTACACCTGCTAAATGGCACTTAAGATAGAGCCTTCAGCCTTTCGTAGAAGGAGTTGGGTCAGCCATAGATTTGTAGCATGTTAATGGTCTATTGTCAAAGGGACGCTCTTATGTTCAGTACATAGCATTAGGCTTGTAGAAAGTGCACAATGAACCTGGTTTATTAAGCCTGAAAAGAAGGTTCTGGGAGTGACAGAGCAGTACTACTATTACATTTTTGTTTGGATATGTGCACCGTCTTGACATTAAAGATGCAATAGAGCTAAAACCATCACAGCTCACTAAGTGCAAATGCAGTCTCTTTGCTGTGGAGTGGAAGCGTTTGCAAATAGCACAAGGATCTGTGTCCAGATCCATAGTAAGCTACAGAATTTCTTGCTCCCCAGTTCTTATTTTGTCCCATGGAGAGGATTAAACAGAGGCCCATATTGTTTGTTGATGAGGAAAGGAAGAATATTTTGCCTAATACACTAATTGGTTTGGAAACCTGAGTTTTCCTGGCTCAGGTGTTCTGAATCCACAGGTCTGGTTGGTTTGACGTTTGTGGTGGTGTTATTAAAGACGTTGAAGCTCCTGCCACCACTTTTTGGGGCACTTTGAACTGGGGACAGAGGGTGATACTTGATGATGCCAAGAAGGTGAAAGAGAATTCTGTTTCCATTTACTTTGTGTCAACCACAAGGTCTTGGACTGATCTGTTGCGTATCTTGTGTGAATGCAGACTCAACCATACTCTGGGACTTCTGCCTTCCCATTCATATATTTAATCTATGTGTGGATAAGGTTTGAATGGGACCTGTAAACATTTTAGCCCTGTGTTAGGAATTTTTAAGATTCAGTCCACTGGTATGTACAGTTCAGAAACTGGATGAATCTTAGCTTCTGTTGGAAATGTTTTAATTAAGCTTATTTTGTGAGCAAGTTCCAAGAGAGCAAGCGTCAATGACTTGAGCTTATGTTATGTAATTTTTCTCTCTCTGTGTCTTTAGGATACTGTGTTGCCCCTGAGTCATTAGTGCTCCATAAAATGCATACTTTAGCTGGCATCTTTTCCTTCTACCTTGTCCCTGAAGCAACTGCATGAAGGGAACTCAGTCTCTGACTTTCTTTGTGCTATTTTTCAGAGAAATGTTAGAAAGACACCTTGTACTACATTGCACTGTGAATCTGCTCTTCTCACTGGCAATTATTTACAGGAAAATTTAGAATGTAACTGTGAGCAAGAGTCCCCTTGTTAAGTACTGAGAATTATATTCAAAGGGTAACATGAATGGGCTTGCAGAAGAAGAGAAAATTTTACGGGGGATTTTTTGAAATAATATTATATACTGCTAGAAGGCTATATTTTTCAGGAACTGTAGATTTCTTTGAAATAACATGGCCTAATTGAGGAGAGGAGATCTGCTAAAGAGGACTCGGAGTAACAAATAAGGTTGGCAAATTAAAAAAAAAGTCTGTACTTCTTTTTTCTTCTCTCAAAGAGGGCTCAAGGTCTAGAAGGGAACTTGTACCATTGCAGTTCCATGCTACTCATAACTTGTAAGAAGCCTGTAGAGAGACAAGACTCTGAAGAAACTGCATGGCAGAGGTGAAAAGAGCCCCTGGGCAGGACTGCTTTGAAGGCTACTGATTTGAGTACTTCAGTTTTGAACTGGAATCACAGAACAGGAGAAAATGAATATGTGAATACTCAGGCTTTGCCTGAGCCTACACCTCCTGCCTTAAATGACAGGCGTACAAAGTTTTGGAGGGGCCCTGTTTCTTCTTTGCCAGGTGTCGACTGGTTCATTGCAGTCCCTCCATTGATGGATTGGTAGAAACATTTCTGATTCAAGTGAAATTGGAGATTCTGCCTATAGTGTGCAATTCAAGCTTCATGTCTGCTGATCTTCAGTATGGCTATTATTTGCTGCTTTATTATTTCCAGTGCTTCCTTGATCTTACTTGTTTCTAGGTGATATTTTTGGTCTTTTTGTTCTTCAGTTTCTTTTCTCTCACCTGTTGTAGCTTGCTTGCATCTGATCTTAGCCTGGTGATCTTATTTTCCAACCCAATCTTCCATTTTGGTGGTGCACTGTTTTGTTTTTTTTCCCCCTTGTTCGTTGACTTTGAAATGAAAGCTATTCAGTTATAACTGCAGCTGTGCTGTACATCAGTTGGTTTGTTTCTTGCAGTGAGCTGGTACTTATATTTGATATTACGGTATTGGCAACTGTGGGATGAAGCTTTGAGGTGCAGAGATGACATGATTTACATGGTCCAGTTAGTTTATTTCTCCTTGAATCTTCATCCACTAGCCAAATAAACTTCTGTTCATGCATTGCACCATGGAGAAGCCTCTTCTGCACCTTCAAGTAGCTGACTAAACACTGGAAGTGACACAGAGGCCCTCAAATGAAGTGATATAGCCACTTCACTTGACTTTTAGAGCAAAGTTGCTTCAGAGAAGGGTTTTAGGTGAAACTTCGTTGAATTTGTTGGAAGATTTGCATAACCTTTATAGATTACTTTCATAACTGCAAATCCCATTTTGGTCAGAAATGTTGAATATGGATATTTAAATTGTCCTATTGCTTCTTTAGATCTTCCTTTAGACATGGAAGCCAGTTGGGGGACTTTGGGTCAGTCACTCCCTCTCAGACCAAATCAGCATTAGGCTCTGTGATAAGCCAAATGAAACACAAAAACCAAACCTTTGCATTGAACCCTTGTATCATGTACTGATAGCTTTACTGTAACAACTAGGTGAACACAGGGAACAGGAAGCAGACCCTCAACCAGGTAGGACAGAGTAAAATTGATTGATTGATTGATTGATTGATTATGTGCCATCAAGTTATCTAAAATCCTAAATTTGTATTCTCCTTTCTTTGCTTTTGCTTTTGCCCCAGTTTACTTTTGTTATGTTTAACCATTTTTTTAGCTTGATGTCTCCTTGTTTTGTTTCTTCAATAAAAAAAAAAGTAAAAAAGGAAACTGTTAAAAGAACTTTAAAAGCTAAAGCTAGTTTATACTTTGGGGCATGTTTTTGAAGTTTTTCATTTAATCTTTGAAAAGAAAGTGTAAATTGGTATTCAATTTATTTTTAAGAATTCAGTTTATTTCAGTGCAGACAAAAGGAAGCAAAGAACAAAATTCCAATAACTAGGTATCTATAGGCTATGTATATCTAGACCAGCCTTTCTCAACTGGGGGTTGTTAGGATTCCGTGAGAGGTTGTGATTGAAAATAAACAAGTTTAAAAAAAAAAATTCATGTGCTGCCTAATGCTAGCACACACAGTGGTGGGAATTTTTATGTGCCGTGACTCAACTGCACATCTGCCACTTTGATATTGTTGCAAACATTGTAAAACAAGGATTGTGTATGTTAGAACTAAGTTGTATTGTGAAGTTATATATTTTGATGATTTTTTTTAATGCAGGGTTCTCTGAAACCTGAAAATTATTTCAAGGATTCATCTAGTGTAAAAAAGATTGGGAAATCCTGATCTAGACATTGTAGTATGCACTTTTTTCCCTTCATTGACCAGTACCATTATGCTTGGATATCTTTGGAACTGGCTTCAGATGTGATGCAGACTTAGCATTCTCATCAACTCCCTGTATCAGTGAGCTCCATTTTCCATTTTTAGTTTCCTGTAATATTCAGCTCAATGCTCTTTTGGGTAATCCAAGACATTGTGAGAAGTGTAAACTGAAATATAACCTCTAAACTCAGCTAAATTCCATAGGGGGCCATTCCAGACTGGTGCCCACATGATGACTTTTAATCTCAGAGCTCATGAAATTAGATGGAATTCCTCTTCTGGAATTGAACAGAGAGTGAGGATCTTATTCTAGCAAGGGAATTCTGTGGTCAGAATATCTCTCCAAATGCCAACAGCACCCAGGGCAATTGCTTCTTCTATCAGATAGAAAGAGTGGCATGTTAGTGGTTGGTGAGGCACCTCCCTGGAAGGTACTGTGGAGTCAATGAATTTCAAGTCCGCCTGGTTCCCCAACATGAACAGGCATATAGATTAACAGGTTTAGATTAATTCCTTCCTTTCTTCAGTTATTCAACACTCTCTGCTAAAAGGAAATTACTTTGAGCATGCTTTATCCCTGCCATTTGCTCTAGCATCAAAATTATTCTGAAAAATAAAGCCATTGAAATAATTCCCAGCTCTGTTAAATAGCCTAATCCAGATTCAGGGAGCCAACCTGGTATAGTGGTTAAGGCTTCAGGCTAGAAACCAGGAGACTGTGATCAAATTCCTCTAGCATCTCTCACTGAAACTGAGAGTGGTGGAATATATGTGGAGCTGAAAAAAAGGCAAGGTTTTTCCCCACCCTAATAATTTAAAATGGAACGGCTATTTCAGATTTATTTAGAAGGTACCAATGGAAGCAAAATATTTTTTCTGTCTACTCCATCTAACCTTTTTATAGAAAATGGTATTAAATTACAGATTGTTTTCCTTTCTCACAAACAGACATATACGAGGAATTGGAACTTGTTCAATTGTGTAATGAGGAAGATTGGATGTGAACTCATGTAAGCGTTTGACTAAAAATTACTTTTGATATATAGAAATACAGTCCCTTCTGTTCTTTGTGCATCAGGGGTGTCTGGAAGGTGTGGTAAAAAAAGTGAAGATGACCACCGCAAAGTGTGAGACACCATTGTGACCTCCATCTTAACCATACCCTAGGGACACCCCCAATTGGCATCTGTTTCAAAAGCCCTAAGGTGGCTTTCATTCCTGGCTTCCTACTGCTTTCATGCTGGAAGTGCATTCTAATACATAGCTTGCACTTACCTGTGTCAGCACCTGATTAATTTCCTCCTTCCTTTTGCGTCTGCTCATAGTTTGCTCATAGATAGCTAACATCTAATTAATAATATAAAGGATGGGTTTCATCATTTCATTGTTATGACATTATTTCTTTTATTTAAAGGATTTATATGGCAGTACAACTCACGAGAAAGCGACTCCGGCTGGCAACTTCTATATATAATTTAAAAAGAAAAAGACAGTTAATTAATAATCAGCTGAGGTTGGTGGGCCTAGAGATGTCTGTTTCTATCTGTGCTTGTTACTCATCCTTATAGTTAAATGGCTAATTTTCCTCCCAGACAGATTGTTTCTAATGGTTTAGTGGGGGAAAAAAAACCAGTCCTTGATGTTCTGATTGTCATTCTTAGGGAATCAAATATTACACAGTGTTGAATTACTGAGTGATGTTGAATTAGAAGCTGAAGCCCACAAGATGTTTACCATGAGCCCCAAATCAAACTTGCACTTAAAAACAGTTTTATGCCTCTGTGCATTTATTTCTGTGGGTTCCTTTCCCTCACATTTTTTTGTCAGACATACATGACTGCCTGTTATCATCTTGAGTCAACAATTTGCAATAGCATTTTATGTATATCATTCTAAAAATATTATCCTTTGATGTTTTGTTCCCCCAAGTGAAAAGGGAAGAAAATGTAACATTCTGCAATACTTTTGTTCTTAGCATTCTAAGCATTCAAATCTCCTGTCTGAATTCTTAAATTGGGGATGTTTCATATTGTTCTACTTCTTTATACCTGGGATGTAGGTTCAGCTTTTCATGCTGTCATAAATAGGCAATGAAATAAAATAAAAATTTAGGAGCAAGCAGCAGGAATGCAAAAATAACACACGTAACACACATATGGTGACACAACAGACCTCCCCCTCCCTCATGTTCTTGCATCCTGATATCTGATGCCAGTAGAGAAACCGCGAGATCATGATGCATGGCTCATCATGCACTTCTCTCCTCCCATGCAGACACCACAAAGAGATCCTTCTCAAGAAGCAATAACCAGCTAGACAATCCATGCTGGTGATACAGAGCAAAGTTCCTTCAGGGTTGATATGTCAATCTGTGGAATCAGCCAGAAACCAAATAACAAAAATGGAACGTAATGAAGAAGTTCTAACATTCAATAAACAGAGCAGAAACAAGGAGAAGAGAGCCCAGAGGTTCCTGGGTAATAGGACCCTTCAGATCCTGCTGCAGAGTTTTGCATATCCCTCCCCCCCTTGAAAGAAACTCTGTCACTCAGATTGCTCCATCTTAGCTTCTCTGATAGCAATGACTCTGAAAGGAGGTGTTTGCAGAAATTCAAGGGAGTATTTAAAAAGGTTTTGCCTTTGCCACTTTCAAAGCTTCCTTGCCCCCAACCCTTGCAGACACACCTCAAGCATGGAAAGAATTATGCCAATACTAAAACTGGTGTAATTCTCTCTGCCTTTCTGAAGGAGTGGAGGTATCTTCAAGCTTGATCACTATGAGTGTAGTAGTGCCTGGCAGTCCTGCTGTTGAGTTGCTACCAGTTCTTCATCATTGTACCAGGACTGTATGGCAGTAACTGCTTCTTTGAATTCTTATCAGCTCCTTCTTGTGTCATCAGTGATAGCATCTATCTTGTCTTCTGTCAGCCTTTGATTTTTCTAAACATCAGCTTGTTCTATGATTTTTGCCTTTGCACTAAGTGTTCGAGACTTAGGTTATTAGTAAACAGTCTGGTTTCATTTCATCTCCTATAATTGATATGCTATCTTTTTATTGGGGGTGGAGGGGATTGTACTGACAAGGTGTTACAAATCATAGAAGTGTTCAGTATTAGCTTCCTTGCAACTGTAGTTGGAACATGGATTTGGGTCACTGTAATCTTGAATTGAGATAGTTCTATCATACTGGGGATTTTACCAAGCACCTTCCTTGACACCCTTTTGTTAAAAGTGGCAGCTACTCCGTTTCTGCTATGATTTTCTTTTTCACTGTAAATTTAATGTTCTTCTGATGCGATGTGATCATCTAAGACCATTTCAGCTCACTCATTTCCAGAATGTCAATGTTCAGTCTTGAACTATCTAGTCTAACAACATGAAGTTTACGTTGGTTTATAGTTCTGGCATTCCACAAACCAAGGCCACACTTTTCTTTCAGCTCTTCATACATTAACAGTTCTATGTCCTTTCAGCTTTAATTTAGCCACATCATAAATATCAGTATTACTCATACTTACCTTCTGTTTTTCCCCAGTACATTGTTGAATACTTTCTAACCTGGTGAGGAAGATTATGTTCCAGTATCCTACTGACACTGTCTTGTTGTGAATACTAGTTTCTTGGCAGAATATTATAGGTTTTTTTTCTCCCAGTGGATCATACTTAATCCAATCTCTTGTCAATGGCCTTCTATTGCAGACAACTTTTCTGTGAATGGGCATTTCCTACAGTATACTTCATAGTATTATTGGGACAGTCTCCTTGAAGTCATTACTTAGACAGTAGAAATTTATCTAGTAAAGGTCTCCTTATGCATCTCTTGCTGTATTGTGGCCACTAAAAACCTTGACAAGGAGATGGAACATGTAATTTACCTGGGAAGGATAAATTAGATGTTCTCTTTAAGCTTCAGATCAGATAGGTGGAGAGGAAAGAAGTTACTGAAGTCTGTTTCTCAACCCCTTTGTTACTGTTGAGGTTAAAGCCAATATCTCGAATTAAATTTCAAGGGAAGCCTGTGTAGATGATGAAAGAAGCTCCTCTTCCAAATTTGGGCTGCTTTGTTGATCTCATCCTAATTACTGGACTATCTTTAGGGCACACGTAGTGTGATTATGGTGGCAGAAGCTGGGTGGACACAGGTATGTAGAAGTGTTACACTGCTTTTTCCAACACAGTGAAGGGCAGTTAAAGTCTTACTTGGGCATTAAAAAATGAGGGTATATCACAAAGGCATTCTGATAAACCCCCACCCCCAATCCCATGACATCACTGTCTGCAGGACCAGACCAGATGTCAGCACAGAAAATGTCGTCATGCGTACAGTTGTGCAATGGAAGGAATCCCTTGGCCCCCAGGTACGATTCTAGAAGATCAGCAGAATACTACATACACTATATGCTTCCTCTCACTATCGTTATGGATAGTTTGCTTTCAAGATGTCTTCAGGAAATAAAACCGTAACAGTGCTGATGTATCTACAGGTACAAGAAAATGCTGAATAGATCATTGTATGTGCAGCCTCCACATACAGTACATTGGAAATATCTACTTGAAGTATACTAAAGCACCAAGATTTTATTTATTTTTGTTTCCTGGGGTTTATATGCCATTCCAATCCAGCAGGATTCTGAGACGGAGGTAACACCTTTTTAAAGTGTAGGTTGGATTTTCCTATCTTACACAATCATGTACACATTGCACACTTTTTTATATCAAATGAAGGAACCGGAGAGAGATCTGTTGTTAGGTGGAAGTAAAACGAGATACATAAAAGTAGTTTCTAATTTATATGCAATGTAAGCATAATTATCTTAATCAGTCAGGGAAATTACATCAGCTATTAATTGGCCAAATAATGTATAATAGCCATGACAAGAGGGAGGGAGGGAGGGAAGGAAGGAAGGAAGGAAGGAAGGAAGGAAGGAAGGAAGGAAGGAAGGAAGGAAGGAAGGAAGGAAGGAAGGAAGGAAGGAAGGAAGGAAAATTCTCGTGTGATTTTTGCCTGGGCATATTGTTTCTCCCCAATTCTGTTCCTGAGTTAAGATTAGGTGCATTAAATGTTTCTTTCCATCTTTTCTGCAGGCAGTTGCTCGGAATAGAAACAAAGATACCATTTATTTCCAGAGAGCCTTTTAAAGGATATAACCATTGCATTAATATATCATGAGTTAATCCTGATTAATGGTACAAGAGAGAATCTGATTGCAACTAATTAGGTAACACTGATATTCTGAGTAGCGGTATCACTTTCCCCGACCAAAGCATTTGCCCTGGGAAAGATAAAGGGGAGGAAAACATGGCATAAAAGGGCAGTGCTAGCAATCTGTTCAGTCAGGGCCTCTCTTTCAGCTCCACAACAAAGAGCATGTGCTGAAATTACTCATTAAGCTAAATTTTTGATAGGAAAGAGAGTTTCCAACTGAACAACATTCCGAATGTGTAAGGGATAATAATTTAAAAAAACAGCAATTAAAATTCCAATACAATCACATGGCCTTTGATAGAGCAGGAACATGATCAGGAACTTGATGAAGGTCATCAAGTTCCTGATGTTCCTGCTCTATCAAAGGCCATGTGATTGTATTGGAATTTTAATTGGTGTTTTTTGGGGGCTACAACTCCCATAATCCTTGCCACTGACAATACTGGGTGGGTCAGATGAAAGCCAAAGCCTAAAACTTTTGGAGGACACCCCCTGTTGCATAACACTCATCCAAGATTTTAGAAGTGAAGGAAGAGAAGTCTGAGAGAAAATAGGACCTCTTATGGTTATCAGGTGATCAGTGCTGGGATATGATTAGATGTGTGAAATGTTTGAAATGTGCCTTGGAGATGAACTGTTACAAAAAATCAGCTGCATTTAGCTTGCTTCTCCAAGCCAAAGGATCTGCTCAGAAAAAGCCTGCTCATTGCATCTTTTTCTTTCAAAAAGTGGAGAAGCAAAGCAAATGCATGACAGAAGAATTGGAGCATCAATCCTCCCTACTCCCTTTTGTGTTCAGTATTCAAATGGACAAGCTGCAAAAACCAGGGGATCACAGGCATCCAAGTTTTCCTAATTTTAAGCTGAAGCTGAGAAGCTTTTCAGGGATTAAAAAACCGCTTTCTATTTGAGACAGGGATTAGCAAATAGACAAAGGTTGCTTGCTTTCTAACTTGGACCTTCAGCAGATGAAGCATGAATTTCTGCCTTTTGGCATAATCTCTTAAATAGCATGCATAGGCCAGGAGAAGCAGAACACTTAACTATATTGTCCAGCTTGGTGTGAAGTTCCTGCTCGATGCATGAAATTATCCCCAACACAAGGAAGAATGGGAACAACTCTTCTTTAGGAATCTCACTAACTGGTTGCTATTTTTAGACAGTGTTTGCTGGGGTGACTGCAAGAGTAAGAAATTGTCCAGTTATGAAGTGTGGGTTTGCACTATACTTGTTCTATTCTTACCAATGTTTGAGGGAGATTTCATGCAACCTAGAATACTCATTCCTCTTTTGATAGCTAGACTTCTATAAGTAGGCCATCAACACATAAAGCATGGTGCTGGGTGAAGAAAAGTCTCCCTCAGTTTGAGCTTGACAACTTCTGACTACATGGACACTGCCATGGCTTTTTCTTGACCCCAAGAGGGAAACACCTTGCTGTCACTTTCTTCTGTGATGTTTTTATAACTATCCAGTGTACCCCACAGTGCCGGGCAAGGCCATTCCCACCAAAAGCCAGGTTTTGCGGTTTTGGTCAATGGTGCTTCTGTAGGGGAATGTATCAATGCATATAGAAAAGGGGCAGTGATTGCAATGCAACACTAAAACATTGCTTTTATCAGTCTGGCCCTTCATCTTCACCCACCCTTCAGATGTTGCTGGTTGTGGGGCTTCCTTATTGTTTACCATCAGAACACCAATCAGGTGTGTGTGTGTCTTTGTGTGGGGCTGTGCATGAGAGAGAGAAAGTTTAGTTTAGTTTAGTTTAGTTTAGTTTAGTTTAGTTTAGTTTAGTTTAGTTTAGTTTAGTTTAGTTTAGTTTTCTTGAGATCACACATGGTTGGGTAGGTGCTGCCATCTTCTATGACATGGTTTAGAATGCAGAGATCAATTACTTTGGAAACTTCTCCTCCTCCTCCTCCTCCTTGAAGAGCAGCGCTCTAGCCTATATGGCTGTGAAATACTACATCCGATAATGACAGCATATGTTTAGATTTAATCAACAGAAATAATAGAGAATGGATATTTATTTTAAAGTCTGCAAGAAGAGATAATAAAGCATCAAGCAGGAATATAGCTTCTGATTTTTTTTTTAAAAAAAGTCTAATTAATGCATTTAATTTTCTTTGATTAAACCACCATTAGCAAATTATTAGCAAGAACAGCTGGGTGGGCTGTTAATAATGTTTTTAATTCATAGTTAAAATATGTGGTTTGTGTACTTGTGAAGCCAAATTTAAATATTATTTTTTAAAAAAACAATTCTTCTAAAAACAACTTGCTTTACAAGGGCCTCTGTCGCCATCTTGTGTCCAGCTACATTGCCCTATCAGAAATAACTACAGAGAAGAAACTTTAAAACGTAAATCCACGCATACACAAGAGACTACTTGTTGAGAAGGAATGGCATTTTTGATCGTGGGTTTTAATGTCTGAAGGTCATCAGTGGAGAAATTTCATATGGCTAAAAAAAAATTCATTTTTCATATGAATGCCTCAGCATTCTAAAATGTCTTCCTAAGAGGGATAAAAAGTCATGGTTATTTTTTAAAAGAAATTGGAAGAAAGTGTTTGTCTATTATAAGCTATAAAACAAGGATATCCCTTCCTTCCTTCCTTCCTTCCTTCCTTCCTCACAATAGCAGGCTGAGCTATGAGAGAGTGGCTGACTGACCCCAATTCACCCAGTGGCTAATAGTGGATTTAAACTTGAATCTGTGCAGTCCTACTTCACTGCCATACTGACTCTCTAATTAATACATATTTTATGTACTGGTGCTTTGCTTTAGTCTGGTTGCAAAATATCCTGCTTAGCTTGCTGGAAAAGGAGAGAAGGTAGTGCTTACAAAACTTTCAGTCTAATCAACAGGATCACACAAAGGAGCTGAGTTTACTTTAAGCCGCTTATACATTAGCGATCAGCAAGAAAACTGCTTGCAAGGGTCAGCTCTGTCCAGTACCATCAGTTGAACAAAGCTGATAATTAACATAAGAACTGCCTTGATTATATTCATTACATTGCAGAAAGGGTGGGACCAGAAGCTTTCAAACACAAGAAGTTGAACCTTTTGTAGGCTGAGAATTTGGTAACTTACTACTGTAAAGTCTTGGACTCTCTATCCCTTTTAGATATATCAGGGTGCAGTTGTATGCAAAGTTCAGGCATCTTGGTCAGATTGTATGCTTCAATGAGTCCCTAAGGCAACAGAAGAGGACCTCTATAAAATCAAGCATGGTATCTTTCTGCAAATTTGAATGCACACGGAGGATTTTATTCCCCATCATTTACAACTTCAGAATAAGGAAATAATGAATATGCAGAAGTTTAGACACCCTTTTGAACAGGGTTTCGTAATACTTGCCACAGCGTGATGGGGTTCGTTTATGAACTAGAGGTGTGCTTCTTTGCAAAGGTGGCAGTGGACATGGAAACACACAATAGTGGAGGATTTTATTTATTTATTTATTTTTTATCCGCACTCAGTCGTTACTGACTCTACGGTGACTGCTTGGATGAGTCCTTGCAGTTTTCAAGGCAAGGTGTTTTTCAGCAGTGGTTTGCCAATGCCTCCTTCCTAGAGCAGAGCCCAGCTGGCGAGCACAGGAGGCGCGGTTTCCGTTGCTTCGTGCCTTTTTCGGGTGTGCGCAGCTTCCACGCTACCAGCAACTACTCCCAACTCCTTTTGCAAGGTGCTGCCAGCATTTTTCCTCCCACCGGAGTGAGAGTCCCCATTTATCTACTCACGTGAGTTTTCGAACTGTTGGGTTGACAGGAGCTGGGGAGGACGCAGGAGCTCGCTCTGCTGTGTGGAGCTGGGCTCGAACCGCTGAAGTGTCGACCATTTCTGGCCAGCAACTTTCAGTATCATTAAGCCGCTGTGCCACCACGTCCCCTGGAGGCTTTTATATACTTTTTCCTATATATAGTTATTTACAGCAGGTATTTACAACCAGGCTGAACAATACAGTCCTCTCTTTCTCCAATTTTTGGTTAGACCAGTAGCCATGTCCTGCAGCAATTGAGAAGGTGGAGGTCCCCCCAGGATCTAATCCCCAACACCTTGCTACGCCAATGGGAGTGCTGATTCAAAATCTCCCCACGCCAGCCGGGCAAGCGGCTAGGTCAGCTCATCAGGCCTCATGACAGCGTGGCTGCCTTTCACAATCAGGACTGGGCTGTTTTAATTCACTCCAGTGGCTGGCTCCAGTGCCAGCAGAATAGCAACCATGCCAGGCTGCTATGCCATGTGCCACAGTTCTTCTGTTTTGTTTTATTTCCTGTATTTGTTAACTGCCCCAGTCTTATAACTCTGGAACATGTACAACAATGTGAAGCAAACCAGAAACAATGCAAACATAAAATATTAATCGATGTAAAAAGGAGACCCTTTAAAGATGCATGATGCCCATGTTAATTTGGAATTCTCTGAGTTGTAGTCCAAATATATCTGGAAGATCCTAGGTTGGGATATGCTGAATCCTGCACATGATTAATTCCATTTTGTTTTTCCAGGGCAAAGGCCCAGAAGCTGTGGCCTGGGTTTTTTATTTGTCATTTTTGATGACGTCTTCTAGAAAATCAGAATCTTATGGTTGCAATCTCCCTTTTAAAAATGTTATGAAAATTGATTGATTTTTCTGTCAATTCTTATCACCATCAGTGCATCTCTATATCTTTTCCAAAGCCTTCATTGCCATCCTACCACATGCTATTGCACAGAATATTTCCTGATGGGTTCCTTTACTGTTGCTAATTGATCCTAAAGGGCAGCCACTATCCATCAGTTCAATGTCTTTATTATCAATTATAAGGTGGTTTCTGTACCTGTTGTTACTACTTTGGTCTTTTTTATATTTAATCTATTTTTCACTGTGGTCCTTGACTTTCATTACTAGTGCTTGGAGATCATTGCATTTGGAGATGGTCAGAACAGACTTAGTGAAATAAATAGAGGTTGAGATAATCCAGGTGACTCATCCCCATTCCTTCACACTGTACATCTTTGAACAACACTGAATAAGTTTGCAGCTTCACATAAGATTCCTTCTCATTGATTGTGTCCTTGAACTAACATCAAGAGTAAAAGACAGAGACTTCCTTTGTAAAGGTTGGGCAAAGGTGCACATTTGCAGCTGAGAGATACAGTATCTCTGTGGTATTATGTTATTATCTACAGTATGATCTTCATATCTTCTCAACACATAGTTACTTGGCAATTCATTTTTTTTCCTTTTTAATTCCCTCCTTATATCTGTGTTTTGAAGGGCCATGAGACATCAAAACTGAGAGGTTTTCAGGCACAACTTAATATATAAATGAACACAAATACATATATCAACTGACATGCATTTGAGTTGAGGCCATTTATAATTTATACAAATATATGTATGAATAAATAACATGTGTATATGTCTCTCTATATCTACAGTATATATTTATAGATGTATGAATTTCCATCATGGCCTTTGGGATGAGCAACATTATGCAAAATGCAGAAAGGGAGTAATAAATAGTACGCAAAAGAAATTAAAGGTATGAATTAAGAGAAAAGGAAAATAATGCTAAATGTAATTTAAATTGACAGCATTCAACATACCCGTGCACTCATTTCTGTCCTTGCTTCCATCATATTCAGAGGCTATCTTTAACAAACAAACAAACAAACAAAAAATATTTTTAATGATCTCATTAACTCCATCCAACCTTGAACTTCTTGGTCTTTGCCTTCCTCTCACCTCATTCACACACTCTTTGTATATTCGTTTTCATATTCAGTCCTTATTCATTTTGTCTCTATCATCAAACTCCTTAACATACTTCTTTCAGACTCACCTTTCACTTTTGTATTCGTTACATATTCGTTCTCTACCTATTCATTCTTAACTCTCCTTACCTCTTCTTCTTTCACCCACATGCAGAACTCAGGTATCTCACTTTCACTGTATTCAACTTGTTTTATGTTTCTCCTGACAGAGCCAACTCCCACACCCATATAACCAAGTGGGCAAGAGCACTGTCTTATATACAGACATTTCTGCTTCCTTTGACAATCATTACTCGAAACAAATCGCATCTTATTCATACCAACAATAACACCTTCCCAACCTAATTTTACTTGTAGATTTTAATTACAACAAAATGAGAAACTAGAATGTTGCAAAGCAAACACCGACCTTAAGGATAACTGACATTCCAAACAGAGTCTCTGGGTGTTGCATTTACCCACAAGAATTCTTAAAAAGCTGAATACTTTGTCAGGCTTTCTGGAATGGGTTTTTTGTGATTGGTCATACCCACGACAACAGCCACTTTGTGAAAGTCCCAATAACATTTATCAAAATTTGTTTGTTTAGAGAATTTATATGGCTGCCCATCTTAAAAACATAACCCTGGGAGGCTGACAAGAATTGTCTATCTATCTATGTGTCTCTCTGTCTGTCTGTCCATCTATCTATCCCTACCTACCTAGAAAGACAAATACAAAATTAAAAATAATCATAATACTAAGGATTTATAAAAACAGAGTACAACCTATCTTGGGCTCAGCTAACATCCCAGCCCAGGAAGGCTAGGAGGATTGGGGTCCTCCAGAACTCATGAGGGAGGTTGTTCCATAAGGCAGGCATGACAACCAGGAAGGCACATCTTTTGAGTTCTGAAGATGGCCCTGTTTAATACAGGGGACCTGGAGTGTGCCCACCTTGCTGGATCTGGTGGGATGGTCAGAAACCTGGCCAAGTAAATCCCAAATGTTCCTCAAAAAAATGGGAATCCATGCAATAACTGATATTTGCTTTGAAAGGTCATGCCTATCTGAAGACCTAATTTTCTTAGCCTTTTAAAATGCAACTTTTCTTGTAATAACAAGAATACAGATAAGAGAACAGTGTAAAACTGTATGATAAAAACTCAGCAATCACAATACTAATGAATTGGCTCCTCTTCATTATAAGTTATCAGATGTATGTAATCTAGCAATTAAAAATGTAGATACAACTTCCTTTGTTCCTGTATGTTCCCGATTTTACAGAATTGTGAATGAAAAAGAAGCTGAAACCTCCTGGTAGTTCTTAGTCTGGGAATGCAGAAGGACAAGGAGACTATAAAATCATGCCAGCCTTAGATAACATAGAAAGAGTTTTTCTCCCTCTCTCACACTGATAGAGGTTGAGATCATTCATTGAAATTAAGTACAGCGAGATGTAATACTGAAAGAAGAAAATACTTTTTTTTTTTTTTTTGCATAGCACATAGTTAAATTGTTGGAATATGCTGCCAGCTGTTTTGAGAGTGGAAGCCAATTTGGATGGATTTAAAAGGAGTCTGGGTTGATTCACAGAGGAACAGGCTCTCAGGAGCTGCTAATATTGATGGCTGTTTACTACTTCCTGAATTATAGACAGTATATTTTAAAGGAAGGGAGCTGTTGGCATCTAGTCTGGCATGTGAACTTCCCAAATGCATTAAATTGGCCACTGTAGAATGCTGGACTGGGGTTACCAGATATTAGGTTGCACAAATCCAGATAAATACTATGTAGATGGTTAGAGCTGTGTTTGTCGTTTTATTGCTATCCATTTTTTTTTTTAATCTGCGCTCGGTCATTACTGACTCTGCAGTGACTGCTTGGACGAGTCCTTGCAGTTTTCAAGGCAACTGTTTTTCGGAAGTGGTTTGCCAGAGCCTCCTTCCTAGGGCAGAGCCCAGCTGGCGAGCGCAGGAGGCGGGTTTCCGTTGCTTCGCACCCTTTTCGGGCGCGCACGGTTTTTCGCGCTTACCGGCAACTGCTCCCGACTCCTTTTTTGCAAGGCGCCGCCAGCATTTTTCCTCCCACCGGAGTGAGAGTCCCCATTTATCTACTCATGTGAGTTTTCGATCTGTTGGGTTGACAGGAACTGGAGAGGAAACAGGAGCTCACCCTGTTAACGCAAAGGCTGGACTCGAACCGCTGAAGCGTCAGCCATTTCTGGCCAGCAATTTTCAGCGTCATTAAGCCACTGCGCCACCGCGTCCCCCTTGCTATCCATTGACCATCTGTATTTGTGGAATCCAGTTCTCATACGCCTATGTTGCACTAAGAATGTTTAAGGCCTGATCCTGTGGGGTTCCTTTTATGGTCTAATGAGAGTTATGTATATCCTTCCAGTTTAGATCAAGGAGGAATGTATCCCCAAGGGCAGTGCATTTCTTTAAAACAAATAATGGGTATGTGTGAATAGGAAAAACAGGAATTTAATCCTTAATCACTCCCTGTTGGCTAAATTCTTGTTTTTATGTTCTATCACATATATTTTCAATTCTGTAACTGAAGTGAAATCTTCCTTCCCTCCTCCTTCCTTCCTTCCTTCCTTCCTTCCTTCCTTCCTTCCTTCCTTCCTTCCTTCCTTCCTTCCTTCCTTCCTTCCTTCCTTCCTTCCTTTTCATGGTCTACAGTATCTATTTCCTGTATCAGAGATGGGAGACTTCGTTCTGTGTTTTGCCTGAGGGATGTGCGTATGAATATATGTGAGAGACAGATTTTTGAGAGTTGTAGAAGGTTAATGCAATAATGCCCAACTGAGCAAAACTAAACATTTTCAGTTCATTTTTTCCATGTTTTTCTGTGGGTTTTGTGAGGGTTCTTTGCTTTCCAAGGACTGGACACACCACACTGTAGCAGATCTGTACACAATGCTTTATTGGGGCCCACACCTTCTCCAACAACAAGCTACTGCTTTGGGCTAACTCCACCCTTCTAGGCCTTGCACGTTGGTGTTGCCATGTAAATACATCTTTAATACACAATCCTTTATACTCAGTCCTTTAAGACTCAGTTCAAATAAAAGCCTCAAAGTCTATAAAGCAGCATACAACCTTTGCCTCCTTCCAAAAGTTCTTGCACTAGTTGGAAGGAGGTGCTACCTCAGTGCGGTTGTTCCTTTTCTGATTGTAGCTAAACTCCAGGCCAAGCTCCCAGTTCTGCTCTTAAGCAGGGTTGCTTTTGAGCACTCCAGCTGAGCTGCCAAGCCAAGCCCCGGGCAGGAATCCCACCAGGATATGCTGCTTACCATAGCTTGTGGTCCTGGCAGTTGACTGATAGTCCTCTTCCCCGCCTGTAATAGCTGTCAATCCCCATGCCTCACCTCCCACTTCCTCACCTGCTTGCCATTTTCTTATCTCCCTTTCTCCTACCTATTCACATCCTTGCTAAGACAGAGTATGGTGGGTGTGATGGGATTGCCTCTGGACCTCTGCACATCCTTGGACATCTGCACGTCCTTGCCGAAATTGAGGGTGTGGTTCAATTAGACAGACAGCTGGAATGCCAGTATGGGTTCTTGTAATGTTAGTGAATGAATGAATGAATGAATGAATGAGCCCATTTTTCAGGTTTCTAGGGCTGTAAACTTTTACAGCTGTTTGGGGGAAAAAATGAGCTGTGCTGAGCCTTGGGGAAGTGGGGTGGGAAGTGTTTCTGCCTGGCTGCAGCTGCTTTTCTCAAGTGCAGACAATAATCCCAGTTTCACTTCCTCACAGGTTTTGGAATTTTTATGATATGAAGTGGAAGTGTTCTGCCATGAAGTGGCTTAACCCATGGCTTTTTGCCCTTGTTTTTGCAAAAGAAAGGCAAAAATGGTACATCTTAAGTTGGGTATTTTACTGCCTAATTCTAGGTGAAAACTAGAGATGGCCTGGAATGGTACAATAAAAACTGACCGCAGATGTTCTACTCCTTTTTTACATAATGCTGATGACCATCCTTTCCTTTCCTTTCCTTTACTGATCAACACAAAAACCCTTTTCTCCAACTTCTCTGCTATATTTTCTAAACATATGGAGACATTTCATCAGTGAGACAAATGAGGAGTATTCACTCATGCATTGGCTGAATCCAATTGGGATTTAATTACTTGCTATTTTTCCAGTTTTTATGCAGTTTAAGAAAACCTACATAATCAGAATATGATTTGTAGACATTGGCACAAGAATGAATTTTATCTGTAATACTCCACCAAAGATCAAACTGAATATATGATCAAAAGAAATAAGTTCCATGTTTCTGTTTTATGCTTTAATCATGTTTGACAGTGATAACAGTCTTACAAATAGTTAGATGTCCCAATGAATTCAACAGGATTTGTTCCCAGATTACTTGGAGATATAGGAACTCTAATATATCAGCAGAACATCAGGTATGCCATTAGCATCATAATTATCCTATTGGAATGCTTTCTCTTTGCTTACAATAGATTGGCAGAATAATCTATGGTGGAACATTTTTGCTGGCAGAGATATACTGGAAATTTGGCCAAGAAGGCTGACCAAGATACAGCAATATGTGGAAAAGAAGCATAGAGTATCTGAGATTCCATGGCTCCATCAACATTAGCCTGGCACAAGTGTACTTGTTGAAGTCTAACTGCCCCAAGTTGCATTTATTTCAGTGGGTGATGTCAATATCTGTTCCACTCAACAGACAATTACAATGGATAGAATTTGTGGAGTCCTTGGGGTTCTCTGAGCTTGGTTCTTTTCTTGCAAACATTTCATTACTTGGCTAGGTAACATCTTCAGTGCTAAAATGGGATCCCCATTTTAGCCCATCCCATTTTAGCACTGAAGATGTTACCTAGCTGGGTAACAAAACGTTTGCAAGAAACCAACCCCAAGGACTGCACAGTTCAACCCTGAGCTACACATATTTGCCTCTATAGAATTTGGTTTACCTGAAAATCAATACAGACTCAACACAGGGAGATCGTGCCTCATATCATGGGACATGTAGTCTGTCTATTATTGATTCTCTGATAGCTGTCTACCACCAAATCCTGATGGATCATTAAATGCTAGAGAAAGGGTGAATGACAAACGTGAAGAGTTGGGAAGAGAAAGTGGGATATAATATCTTCACCTCGATTGCTGTTGTTTGTACTCTTTCGCTGTTTTTGTGGTTGTTTTTTCTTCTCAATTAGGCATTGATCAAGCAAAGGACAGCACCTAGCAAAACCTGGCTGATCTTGAAAAGCTAAATGGGGTTGGACTTAGTTAGAGTTTGGATGGGATACGACCAGGAAATTTCAGGGTTTTAGACCAGATTCAGAAGTTAACATATAGACCAGAAAAAGGCAATGCCAAGCCACTTCCATCGTGTTACCAAGAAAATAACATGAATGTCTTCAGGTAGTGGTGAGCAGTTGAGCTTTCTCATTTTTACTACTCACCTCTTGAGCTCAAGAGGGTTTATTTCTGGGTAAACATAATTAGGATGGCATTATAAGTCTTTATAGTCAATGCATATCAAGTGTATTCCACCAGGATATGTATGTGAGTTTGTGTGTGCACATGTATATTAAAGAGGAGTCCATCACACAAGGATTTTTTGTCCAAGCGCTATCTCCCACTCTGTACCACTTCTGGGTTCTGCTATCACAGCTGTTTTCCTGTGAAGGCCTTTCATTTCATAATTACTACACAGTTAACATTTCCACTGGGAGAATTTTATTACACTAATGTGGTGGATCCATAGCTCTGATTATAATTATACCCTGGCTTCAATTGCACTGGGAACAGCTCAACTTAGAAAGGGAATATTACATGCTTTCTCACTATCAAATGACAGGAAAAGCTTAGCAACCTTTTATGCCAAGCAATTTAACTTCTTGATCTTATGGATTCAGTCCCAAATCTATAAAATAAGCCAAGGATGCTAAATTGCAATGTTAAATAGAGTGGGGATGGTATTAGTTGCTTTCCATCCATATCAGATTGGGAGACATTCGTGTCCTGAAGCAAGGAAGAAATTGCACTGAAGGAGAGGAGAAAGGAGGGAAGGGGGAGGCCGACTGAGATTCCAGTGAGTGAACTGGAGGGTACAAGTGCAGACCCCATTTCTTTGGTAAATCTGGAGGCTAAAAAGAAGTGCAGCACTAAGCAATTACTTACCAACGACAGGTCACACTTTAGGTCTGAAATTCTGCTAGTCTGAAACATAGATGGCAGAACAAGATCCTTTTTTAAGCTTCATATATTTGTGCTCAACTAATTAATGTAATAATATATGTAGTTATTCAAGAATTAATGAAATAATATATTGTGAGGAGGAGGAGGAGGACCTGGCAATTTATGTCAAAATAGAACAATCCACACACACACCCAACATACTTTGGACAATAGTGCTCAAAAGTCTTCTTTGCCCCTTTGCGGAAAACAAAACAAATAACGAATTCAAGCGTTAACAGGTAGAATATAGTAACAATCCATTGATGCAAATCAGGCATAGATTTCTCTTTCTGTTCTTGAATGATAAATCTTTAAGGCAATCCCCATACCCCAAATGTCAATAGGTTTGTTTGTTCCCTTTTTTTTAAAATAGATTCAAATACTGGGAATATAATCAATAAGAACATCTGCATCTTTAGTACACAGCGATTGATCTAAAATGATATTAACAAGTTAGCCCAAAATGGGATGATAAAAGGACAAGGCAAACCATATGAATTGCATTTTCCACCAGAAAACAATTGCAACCCAACTTTATCCAACATCTGAGGTCTTCAATGTACACAAAGCAGTTTTGTTGTGGTTGCATTAATCTCTTGAAACTGCAGAAGCTGTCCATGAGTTGACAATCCTACAGACAGAAGATAGACATTCAGTTTACTACCATCACTGATTATGGCCAAACACTGATCTAAGAAAACTCCTTGCACCAACATGCTGGAGGAGATCAGAAGACACTGCTCCACACTTGTTTCAAGAACTGAGAAAGTTCAGAAGTCCTAGTCAGTTTTTACTAAATGGGGTCAATCTAATATTAAACTTAAAAGCACACTGAAAACCTTTGTAGCACAGCTATTCTCAATGACAATCCATGGAAAATGGAATAGCCATGCCAGGCTATTCCATTCCATACCCTAAAACCAGTAAGAGGCTTTGTAGCTGAAATGCATTCAGCAAGTTAGCTCTTCCTTTCATGAGAATGACTTCTTTTTTTTTTTAGTTTTGTCCTGGGTTGCTCTTCCTATAGCAGCTTCGAGATGGTGATTTGGACTGAAGTCATGGCATTTGAGGGAGGGACTTCAGAAAAAGAAGATGCATTTAATCAAACAAACAAACAAATAAATAAGCAGGCAAGCAAACTTGATCATCTTTGTTTTTAGAACCTAGGTATTAGGCATTCTATGTACTGCTATTCTGCCTTTTTAAAAGTGTGTGTGTCTGTGTTCCTTTTTAACTGAACAGATCACTAAAAAAACCCAAACCCTCAGTATGTTTTTCTAATGTATTTCTGAACGATATGGTCCTATTTGTGTTTAGTAGCACTACAAAATGGTCTGCAGGCAGTTTGGGTCCCCCCTCCCCTTCCTTTTTTAAGTTTCTTCCATTAACTATCACCCCTTAGGGAGGAGAAAGGTGGAAGATTAGACTTACAAGCATACAACACCCTGAAATGAGGCTTTCAATACTTTCTCTGTTCATTGAGTTTAAAGATAGCCTGAAGCTGATGGATTTTTTCCCCCCTTTTACTTATTTTCTTTTTATGTTTTTTTCATCACTTTCCATGGAATCGAAAATGACTGTTGATTTTTTACTGAGCAACAGTCTTTAAAAAGTTTATTATTTGCAGGTTTCTCACTTGGAAACAAATGGATCAGGTGAAATCAGTTATCTTATTACTGTTTACCATGATGGCTTATAGATTTCAGGTAGCCATACCACTTGAACTCCTTAAAAGTGGAGCCTCCAACTGGGACCTTCTGTATTCACCAAGTGTCCAATGCTAGTGAGGTAGTATTCAAGCAGAAGTGTTACTCAACTCTTGTAAGTTGGGATATGAGGAGACATAATTAAAATTAACTTATTTTTATTCTTAAAATCTGCCTGTCTTGCTTTGATGAAGATTCCCTCTCTATTTTGCACAAATCATGGGACATTTTAGTTTCCTTTTTTTTTTTTTATTCCCACCATCAAAGAAGCTTCATTGATGTCCTTTTTTATGGCCTGCCTGGTAAGAAAAGAGGTATGGAATTAGGGATGGTTTGGTATCACTTTTAGGGAAGCCACTTTAGGTCATGACACCTTAATAAATTCTGGCCAGTTTCATCAGCAAACTACATTTCAGCTTTATCATTCTGATATTCCTGCCTATTGCTTTTGTCCAGACTGACGTACTACCTCAGGGTGTATTAATTAAATTTTGGAGTAGGAAATCTTTGCAAGGCAAGCCATAGCATGCCCGACCTTCTCTTTATTTTGACAAAGAGGCTATTTCCTGGTTTAATCTATGACCTGGTCCTGCCTTTTGGGGCTGTGTTCTGGGAGTCTACTGTACAGCCAGGAAGTTGATGGGAGGGGGGAACACCCAGGAGGAAAACAATGGTAGACTAATTCCATAACTCAGCCAAGAAAAGTGCTTGGAGGCCGTCATCACAAGTCAAATTCAAGAATATCTTTACTCAAATGGGTATGCACATTTGGGACATCTTGCTTTCCCTTCCTGTCGTGGCCACAAAATGCCAGTACACAATGCACAATTAACTTGCATGTTCTCTGTTGCGTGACATTTGGATTTATCAGGGAAGATAAATATGATCTGCATGAAGGTTGATGGAACCTGCCAAGCTCATCAGCAATATATCCCTTAGAATCAGATGTCTGAGATAAAAATTTGAGACTGGCTACATCTTTAGTATCTCATAGGCCATTTTTGAAAGCAGAGCTCTGGATCAACATGGTTGATCTATCTCTGGCCTCTTTGACAGAGCAAAGTTACATTTTACTTCACATCCTTACTTCCCATATTGCAGTATTAAAGGCATGGTCTTCTGTTAGGGTTCTTGACGATGCTGTCATTTGGGAGGGGTGTAAAAATTGGTTAGCCATTTCTTTCAATCAATAACATTTAGCTTTTACCTAGAGGGTGAGTGAGCAGGAAGGGACTCTATGAAAGAGTTTTAAATATAAAGGCAAATAAACTCTACGATAGTTCATTAGTTAAATGACTTCTCCTTTGAAAAACAGGAATGAGGTAGCTAGGTTTTGAAATACTGGAGTGACAATTTTCAAGATTTATGAATGCAATTTTCTCCACTCACTTTGAAACTCAACTATCATTGATAGTTAATATTGCGTGCTGTGTTTTGCTATGTTTCTCTTGCAAACTGCTGTCTTTCAGAATAAATTCTGAATAAATCATGTCAGCATTAGAGTTTTGTTTGTTCTAGGTACCTTGGTCTTTATCATGTCTGCTTTAAAGAGGGAGCATTACACCCATGTTCTGATTTATTCTTTGTTATAATAACTAATTTTCTACCTTCTTCCACATTTCTTTAAAATCCAAAGAAAAGTATCACAGAATAGATGGTCCCAGGACAAAAATCCCAGCAGTGATACTTTCAACAACCATGTGCACCGTGTACTTAGTCAAGTTGCAAATTAATTTTGAAAATGTCACATCTATGACACTTGACTATCCCACAATTTGAAATCAAATTCCTGTTCAATGATATCAATAGCAGAGGTAATCTGTGACATTAACATCTCTAAGGTCATAAACAAACCCTTCATAAAGTTTCTGAACATCGCTCAGCAGCTCCACAAAGGAGAAAACTTCCATGGGATTGCTGATTAAAGTCTCCATCCTCCACTCTCCCTCAAAAGAAAGAAAGAAAGAAAGAAAGAAAGAAAGAAAGAAAGAAAGAAAGAAAGAAAGAAAGAAAGAAAGAAAGAAAGAAAGAAAGAAAGAAAGAAAATGATTCTATACAGGAAAGAGATGTGGATTGTCCAAAACTTTGGAAGCAATGTCCATCCAGTGATTGTGTTAAATCAGAGGGAGACAATATTTTGATATCCTAGGATCTCACCTAACATTTTTGAGAAGGCAAGAGAAGAAATGATGGGAAAAAATAATCTCAGGCATACAGGCAGAACCAGGATTAACTCTCCTCCCCTTTCTTGGGGAGGGGGCGGATTTTTGAAGATGTTTGTTTTTTAAAACCATGCTAAATATTTTGAGGGGCTTGTACTACAGTTTTGACATGGGTTTGCCACCTTGATCATGATTAAAGGGTGTTACAGAGGCTGTAAAAAAATGGGACTGTAGGCTATTGGTCTCCTGGGGTTTTAGACTATCCATCCTTAAGTTTCCCCTTCATGGATCACTGCCTTGTCGTGGCGAAGGGGCTTGCGTAACTCAGTGAAGCCATGAGCTATACCGTGCAGGGCCACCCAAGACGGACAGGTCATGACAGAGAGTTCTGACAAAATGTGGTCCACTGGAGAAGGAAATGGCAACCCACTCCAGTATCCTTGCCAAGAAAACCCCATGGACAATGTTAAAAGGCTAAAAGATATGACGCCGGAAGATGAGCCCCTCAGGTCGGAAGGTGTCCAATATGCTACTGGGGAAGAGCGGAGGACATTTCCAAGTAGCTCCAGAAAGAGTGAAGCGGCTGGGCCAAAGCCGAAAGGACGTTCAGCTGTGGATGTATCTGGAAGCGAAAAGAAGGTCCGATGCTGTAAAGAACAATATTGTATAGGTACCTGGAATGTAAGATCTATGAACCAAGGCAAGCTGGATGTGGTCAAACATGAGATGACAAGATTGAACGTCGACATCTTGGGAATCAGCGAACTGAAATGGACGGGAATGGGTGAATTTAATTCGGGTGACCATTATATCTACTACTGTGGGCAAGAAACCCTTAGAAGAAATGGAGTTGCACTCATAGTGAATAAGAGAGTGGGAAAGGCAGTAATGGGGTACAACCTCAAAAACGACAGAATGATCTCAGTGCGTATCCAAGGCAAACCATTCAATATCACAGTCATCCAAGTCTATGCCCCAACCACTGATGCTGAAGAAGCTGAAGTTGACCGCTTCTATGAAGACCTACAACACCTTCTAGAACTAGCACCAAAAAAAGATGTCCTTTTCATCATAGGGGATTGGAATGCTAAAGTAGGAAGTCAAGGAGTAATCGGAATAACAGGCAAGTTTGGCCTTGGAGTACAAAATGAAGCAGGGCAAAGGCTAATAGAGTTCTGTCAAGAGAACAAGCTAGTCATAGCAAACACTCTTTTCCAACAACACAAGAGACGACTCTACACATGGCCATCACCAGATGGTCAATACCGAAACCAGATTGATTATATACTTTGCAGCCAAAGATGGAGAAGCTCTATACAGACAGCAAAAACAAGACCAGGAGCTGACTGTGGCTCAGATCATGAGCTTCTTACTGCAAAATTTAGGCTTAAATTGAAGAATGTAGGGAAAACCACTAGACCACTCAGGTATGACTTAGATCATATTCCTTGTGAGTACACAGTGAAGGTGATGAATAGATTTAGAGGATTAGATTTGATAGACAGAGTGCCTGAAGAACTATGGACGGAGGTCCGTAACATTGTACAGGAGGCAGCAACTAAAACCATCCCAAAGAAAAAGAAATGCAAGAAAGCAAAATGGCTGTCTGATGAGGCTTTACAAATAGCTGTGGAAAGAAGGAATGCGAAAAGCAAGGGTGAAAGGGAAAGATATAAGCAACTGAATGCAGATTTCCAGAGAATAGCCAGGAGAGATAAGAAGGCCTTCTTAAATGAACAATGCAAAGAAATCGAGGAAAACAATAGAATGGGGAAGACTAGAGATCTCTACAAGAAAATTGGAGATATGAAAGGAACGTTTAGTGCAAAGATGGGCATGATAAAGGACAAAAAAGGCAGGGACCTAACAGAAGCAGAAGAGATTAAGAAGAGGTGGCAAGAATACACAGAAGAACTATACAAGAAAGATCTTAATGTCCCTGATGTCCACGCTGGTGTGATCACTGACCTTGAGCCAGACATCCTAGAGAGTGAAGTCAAGTGGGCCTTAGGAAGCATTGCTAACAACAAAGCTAGTGGAGATGACAGTATTCCAGCTGAGCTATTTAAAATACTAAAAGATGATGCTGTTAAAGTGCTGCACTCAATATGCCAGCAAGTTTGGAAAACGCAACAGTGGCCACGGGATTGGAAAAGGTCAGTTTACGTTCCAATTCCAAAGAAGGGCAACGCCAAAGAATGCTCAAACTATCGCACAATTGCACTCATTTCACATGCTAGCAAGGTTATGCTCAAAATCCTACAAGCTAGGCTTCAGCAATACATGAACCGAGAACTACCGGATGTACAAGCTGGGTTTCGAAGAGGCAGAGGAACTAGAGATCAAATCGCCAACATTCGCTGGATCATGGAGAAAGCACGAGAGTTCCAGAAAAATATCTACTTCTGCTTCATTGACTATGCAAAAGCCTTTGATTGTGTGGATCACAACAAACTGTGGCAAATTCTTAAAGAGATGGGAGTACCAGACCACCTTACCTGTCTCCTGAGAAATCTGTATGCGGGCCAAGAAGCAACAGTTAGAACCGGTCATGGAACAACCGATTGGTTCAATTCAGGGAAAGGTGTACGACAAGGCTGTATACTGTCACCCTGCTTATTTAACCTATATGCAGAGTACATCATGAGAAATGCCAGGCTGGAAGAATCACAAGCCGGAATTAAGATTGCAGGGAGAATCATCAACAACCTCAGATATGCGGACGATACCACCCTAATGGCAGAAAGTGAAGAAGAACTAAAGAGCCTCTTGATGAGGGTGAAAGAGGAGAGTGCAAAAGCTGGCTTGAAACTCAACATTAAAAAAACTAAGATCATGGCATCTGGACCCATCAATTCCTGGCAAATAGAAGGGGTAGAAATGGAAGCAGTAACAGACTTCATTTATTTGGGCTCCAAGATCACCGCAGACGGAGACAGCAGCCATGAAATTAAAAGACGCTTGCTCCTTGGGAGGAAAGCTATGGCAAGCCTAGATAGCATATTAAAAAGCAGAGACGTCACCTTGCCGACAAAGATCCGCATAGTCAAAGCTATGGTTTTTCCAGTAGTAATGTATGGCTGTGAGAGCTGGACCATAAAAAAGGCCGAGCGCCGAAGAATTGATGCCTTTGAACTGTGGTGCTGGAGAAGACTCTTGAGAGTCCCCTGGACTGCTAGGAGGTCAAACCAGTCAATCTTAAAGGAAATCAACCCTGATTGCTCATTGGAAGGATCGATAATGAAGCTCAAGCTCAGATATTTTGGTCACCTAATGCGAAGAGAGATCTCTTTGGAGAAGACCCTGATGCTGGGAAAGATTGAAGGCAAAAGGAGAAGAGGACGGCAGAGGATGAGATGGTTAGATAGCATCACTGAAGCAATGAGCATGAAACTGAGCAAACTCAGGGAGGCAGTGAAGGACAGGAAGGCCTGGCGCAATATGGTTCATGGGGTCACGAAGAGTCGGACACGACTTAACGACTAAACAACAAACAACAACAACAATCCTTAAGTTAAATCGATCAATTTTCTAATGACCCCAACATTGAAAGCACAACATTTGCACCTTCTCTTGATTGATCAAGCAAACTCTACCATTTTTAGAATGTATCCAAATAAAAGTTTTAGAACAGTTACTCATTTTTTAAAAAACGATAACAAATGAAAGTTCAAGTAACATGTCATGTATAAAATGTCCACATCTGCATCCTCAAAAGACCTTTTCCCTATTTCTAAAGTAGCAATCAATTTTATTTGTTACAGCCTTTAGCCACAATGATCCTAGAGTATGTATCAAGACTGAACACCATCTAAGAGTCTCTGTTGCTGGCCCAGCTATGTGGCTGTATATAACTGACCTTGACTGATCTAAAAAGCTAACCAAGATGAATCCTGGTTACTACTGGGATGGTAACCATCTGAACCATTTGGGGCCATAAATTAGATTGTGCAGTAAATAAACATCCCAGAAGAAGAGAACAAGAAACCACTTTGTCCTTGTGCCTCCTTTGCCAAGGCAGTTTCATGTAAGTCTCCAGGAGCTGAGAATTAAAAGGATACTTCAATTATTCACTGTTTTAGGCTGTGTTTTATTTGTCCGATTGAACATCAATGCCTTAGAGGAGTTCAGGTTTATTTTGAAGGAACTGCCAATCCGCTGGCTGCAGATTTTTGTTACAGATCATTAAAAACAAAAGCAAAACTGGGAAAGACTGACAAATCTGAAAGCAGAAGGAAGAATTTGTTCTAGAGCAGAAACAGAAAAGCAGAACAAGTTTTTCTGATCAGGGAGTAAGAGCTTTGGCAGGTGAAAATCCAGGTTTTGCCATTCATGAGCTTGTTCTTCAGATGCCAAAACTCCTACAATCTTCTTCATCGGTCCTGTTAATGTCAATTAAGCATCTGTAATGAATTGTCCAGGGCAAAATCCAAAACCATCTTCCCCTGCCTCTATAACTTCCTCCCTTGTAAGATGCAGTTTTACTACTTCAGAGGAAGGGTAAAATAATAAGTGAGGAAAAGAGATCATATCACTAGGCCCTAGATTTGGTTTGGAAAAAAATTCCTGAGGGTCCCCCTCTCTGTGGAAAAACACTTAATCCCCTGGAAGTTTCTGAACACTGTGAAAGTCATGGCATGTTATCTGGAAATATAATAAATTGGGATGTCAACTCTCTTATTAATTGAAAACTTTGTAGTTTAGTGCCTTCATGCCACAGCCTGAGCATTTGAATGGGCATTTGGGTCTTAATTCAATCTGTGATAACATTCAATTTAATTTAAAAACAATTATGGATAATGTTGCATATTAAGCTTAGATAGACCAGCTGGTCCGAGCATGCATTTCTCAAATCAGATTAATAATTCAGAGATGACTATTATTCTGCCTCTTATCTGAGTCTTTTGAAACTTATCTGCCTGCATTCTTTGATTTCATTTTAGTGTTGATTGTATTAATTTGGCCCATTTTGCCCATAAAACAAACTGGTAGAAATATGAAGGTGGAGAAAATAACCCTATCAGTAATTCCAAAGTGGCAGAATTACTTTTTGATGTTCAGTCATTTTTTTATTTTTCATAATATACAAATTAAAAGTCAAAAGAAAAAAAGATTGCAGTGAAAGTATGAGAAATAGAAGAATTGCAAAAGAAAAGCAGTAGAAGTGCAGATTAGAAAATAGAAAAAAGAAGAAAAAACACAGAAGAAAAGATACAAATTTATACGGACATGTCTGCAGAATTACTTTTTCACCACCATCCAGACTTTTATTGTTTGCCTCCCTCCAGTTACAAATGGAGGAAAATTCTGTGTATCAGCTCTGAAGCTGACTCCCCCCGCCCGCATTTAAGGATTGCTCAGTTTCATGCTCATTGCTTCAGTGATGCTATGTAACCATCTCATCCTCTGCCATCCCCTTCTCCTTTTGCCTTCCATCTTTCCCATCATGAATATCGAAGCCTTCTCCTGACTCCCTTCTGATGCCCCTAAAGAACCCAATTCCAATGCTGGAGAGGTAAGGCCCATGAAATGTCAATCTCATCTTACATGGGGTTGCAAGATTAGATATGTCTCTCTATAACTGGCCTTGTTTCTGGCTACAAAATATTCAAAATCTCTAAAAGAACCTGGAGATCCTTCTGAGAGACTGTAGAACTATAGTCTTAGTTTTTTGGAAAATCTGCCAGTACATTGCTGGGCACCAAATCATCTAAAGAACATCTGTCTTACAAAATTAACACCTCATCATAAAAGTTAATACCTTTATCATCACATATGTTTTATGGATTGATTATATGACTGTGTTTTTTGGCTGCTAAGTATTAAAAAGCTATCTCTTGGGACACAGGATTAGAATCCCTTGCTCTTAGGAGCACAGGGCTGAAAACTGATTTCTGCCTGAGAGAGATAAGATGTGGATAAAGGCCTAAATATGGAACTGTAGAAGAATCAATACATTCTATCAGCTTGTTCTAATGACTTGAACCTTACTTTAAGGAAGTCCATGAAATCTTTTGGTTTTCTGCAGCTAGCACCCCCCCCCCCCACACACACCCCTCTCCAGAGTTCCTTGTTGTTGTTGTTGTTCAGTCGTTAAGTCATGTTCGACTCTTCGTGACCCCATGAACCACATCATGCCAGGCCTTCCTGTCCTTCACTGCCTCCCGGAGTTTGCTCAGTTTCATGCTCATTGCTTCAGTGATGCTATGTAACCATCTCATCCTCTGCCATCCCCTTCTCCTTTTGCCTTCCATCTTTCCCGGCATCAGGGTCTTTTCCAAGGAGTCCTCTCTTCGCATTAGGTGGCCAAAGTACCTGAGCTTGAGCTTCAGTATCAATCCTTCCAATGAGCAGTCAGGGTTGATTTCCTTTAGGATTGAGTAGTTTGACCTTCTGGCAGTTGGCAAGGTGATGCTCTAAGAGTTCCTTAGCTCCTTTGAAACAATATGGAAGGAGATTCAGATGCTTCAAGAAAAGAAAGTGAGAAACTTGTTCATCCCTCATTGTTCAGAACTGCTTCTCAGTCTTCCAGTAGAACTTTCCTCCCATTAACCTCCCTGTGTTAATTTTTCTTCAGATACAAGTCAATAATTTTAGCAACTTCCTTTGACTTGCATGGGAATTTGAGTTGTCTCCTGTGCCAGCAGAGCAATCTGTTCAATGAAATGCTTCATTTCAGATCTTGGCCAAGAATCTTGTAGGGTTTCGGTTGCAACCACTTTCACATTTATGTCTTTAGATAGGATTCATTTTCCAGCTGTTACAATGTACAACCTTATTAGGGATGAAATTAAATTATCTTTGACCTAATATACCTCCCATGAGGCAATGATTCTGGATTCTGGATAACATCATTATTATGTTATGGCTGAAAGTGACTTGATTTAGTTAACGTAGTATAAGGGACCATAACGCTCGAGTTATAAAGTATAATTCTTTACCCTTGATTTGATCCTACAGGCTGTTTTATCCTTATGAATTTAGAAAAATATTCCCTTCCACTTCTGATTCAAAATAAGCATTTAACTGTCTGACATCATTCTATAAACAGAAAAATCAGCTACACTACAATTAACACAATAAAACTAAAAAAAATCAAAATAAGAAGAAAAAGCATAAAAATACAGAGGTTTTGTGGGCTGATAAAATTCATATGTGGGGGTAATATGTACATTGTTTGATTTTTTGTGTTGCATATTATTTAGGGATTGTTTTACTGGGTATTTGGAGAAGAGGAAGAGGAGGAGAAATGAATTGCATTGAGACATTTATTTGATGAGCCAGATTTGAAAACTCCATATTGATAAATATGACTGGGAGCAAGTTGGGAAGCTAAAGAGAAATATATGTTGTCAGTTGGATGAAGTTTCTCTCTCAGCAAGTTTTTTTTTTTTTTTAATGAACATTTAAATGAATATTCACACTAATATCTCCTGTGCATTGTTCAACACATTTTTTCATAACATATCATTCTGAAGTATTTTGATTACATACTGCCATTTTGTGTGCTTTTCCACAATGTATACATTTTTAAAAACATTGTCTTCAGGTGCAAAGAGCAGCAGAAAATGTGGAAACATGTTGTTTGGCTACAGAGCTGTGACTTGAGTTTGGGAGCTTCAGATTAAGCATCTTCCTCCTAGTGTCCCCCACCCCACACCTGCAGGGCAGATATATGACTTTATATTCTCTCCATTTAGATTTGTGAAAAAGTCTTCATCAGCTAATTCATAATCTTCCCTAGCTTTAAAATGACCACCTGCAATATTCAGGTGGCATCCAAACTGTGATATTTTGGCATTAAACATCTGCACTAGTAAAGCATAATTCAGCTTTGGATTGTTCTCAGATATAGCCTTGACCTGGAGAACAAGTGCTGGAGAGGGAAAAATTGCATGTGGATTTTGCATACATCTCTTGTCCTAAAATATATGCATCCAAGTGGAGCATCATGATGCCCTTACTTTAAACTGGAGCATCCCAATGCTCTGCAGCCTTCTCTGCCCTAGGCACCTTCTACAGGTGTGGGCTTCAGCTCCCAGAACTCCTAAATCAGCATGGTCCTTCTTGGAACTGAAGTCTGTGTATCTGGATGGCACCTAGCATGGCGAAAGCAAAAAGGCTGCATTTATCAGGGAAGGAAATCTCAGCAATTTCCCTCTATTATGCAGTGAACAGGGCATGTAGTAACTTGGACATCTTTGTATAAGAAAAGCCTTTACTGTACTCCCTTTCCAAGTTACTCCCTCCACTGTCCTGTCTGATTTGCATTAACAAACAAACAAACAAACCAAGAAATGGTTGGTGTCAACAGCAGCAAAACATTATGTTCCTCCCCTCCCTCCAGCTGATGCACTGCTGTCTCTCTGGTTGTTATTTGGGCTTTTGCAGAATTAGGGCTAACTGTACCATTCCACTATTCTAAAAGTTACATTTTGATTGGCAGGAGCTTTCTGCCATCTGCTTCGCACTGAAACTTAATTTTTTATAAATTTTGGATTGCCCCTTCTCCCTGCATCTTTCTTTTCACTTTCTTTCCCTTCCTACTCTTCTATCTTTTTTCTCTTTCTCCTCCCACAAAATTCAGCCTTCGTTTCATTTCCTCTTCTATTATAGATGCCTCCTGAGTTCTTGGGTGAAATTGTGGGTTATGTTGATGAAAATGCACTGTTGTCCTTTTGTTCATAAATAAATATGTACATTCATTGAGTTTATAGCACCAATAATAGGAAATGTCCTTCTATGGGAGGGAGGGAGGGAGGGAGGGAGGGTGGGAAGGAGGGAGGGGAGAGTGCTATGTTGCTAGAATGTCTAGTAATTAACTAATGACAAGAGAAAGATTCTCACCACTTCCTTGTAATTAATTGGATTCCAATCACAGGATTCCACAGTAAATGCAAAACTGCACCCTTGAAGTCAAGTCATAATTTCCTTCCCATTTCCCTGGATTGGCTGCTTCCTGAATCAAATTGGTACCCATAATTGTGATTTGTCAGTTGCATGTGAGTGAAGATTTGACAGCAAGCTTACAAGCCTGAGTCACACCAGGATTCCAAAGAACAATTTTGGCATTTTATTTTGGTTTTGTTTTGTAATGACTAGCAAATATCAATGCTTGCAATGGCGAGGAGCTGGAGTGATATGCCAGAAGAAGCGAAGATCTCTTATCTCTTATTCTCTTTATACATATAGACATATAGACAATAAGATCATGGAAATCTTAGTTAGAAGTGGCCAGTTAGGTTCTTAAGTCCAATTTCCTGCTCAGTGCAGGAACCCTATTAAAACATCCCTCACGCTTCCCTCCCGTGATATTTAGCTCAGTTATTTAACCCACCTTTACTATTAGGGAGTTTTTCCTAACATTCAAACTTCCTGAAACCAAAGACTATTATTCAGTGTCCCGGACTCTAAGGTGGTGCAAAATAATTTTTTCTCCTTCTTGTGAGTGACATCCTTTCAAATAGTTGAAGAATACATTCACATCCTTCTTCAACCATCTTTTTCAAGGCTAACCCTATGCTCAATATCTCCTATTAAGGTTCACTTTTCAGTACAACTCAAGGTCTAATGGAGGGTTGATGAAATGAATAACATTGGTGTTACATAAGGAAAGTTATTTAGAAGGTGCCACTTATACCAATGGGGGGAAGGAAGAAAACACCAGGGCTGATATATCACTATATTTAAAATATATTTTTAATCCTTTTCACAAATGTGGGGCACTATCCTAAATTCCAGGAGATGTCAGCAAAGCATTAAGAAAAAGAAATATGCAACTCCAGGCAGCCTTGTAATATTTTAATAGACCTGAGGTGGAAATAGCTATATTAAGCAGTCAAGCTCATGAAATAAAGCAGTGTCTGGAAATATTACTTGCGCCTCTGATCTCATCATGGGCATCAATAATGGAAGGCTAAGATTTTTCACTTGCACTTTGATCTAATGAATTAGTTGAAGATACTGAAACATAACTTTAGAACAAACAGCCTCAGATCTTGTTAAAGACAGGAACACAGTGAGCTAAATGAGCCTACTTTGAAGATCAACAGCAGGAAGGATGGGATAGTAAGAAAATTCAGGGCAAATATTTGCCCTAGATATATTTTCGGGGAAAAAAATCTAATGAATGACACTCTCCCCCTCATTATGAAAGAATTATGAAATACATTTAGAAGAATCATATTTCACCAATATCCATAGTTTCGTTATTGCTGTTTGCAGTATCGTCAATGATAAGCTTTCATGCCACCATGGTATCCCATTGCCAGAGCAATAGTATCATTCCTAGGGATGCAACTGGGATATTATTAGGGTGTCCTGTGGTAGCATTGTCCACTACCAATAAAAGAAATGATAGCTATTACCAGAAATGAATGAAGGAATGGCCAGTGCTCAAAGCTGTATGGGTTGGCTTTAGTGCAAAGCTCCCTTCATCAGATGCATAAAGTGGTTAGAGGGATGTAGGATTTAAACTGGGGTAGAATGAGAAGGGGAAATGGAAAAGAAGGTAGGTTGAGTGTGCAGACACAGGTTACATGTGAGACAGATCACCAATTACCAGGTTAACCATCGTAATATGTTAAAAACCCATTATGTTTGGCATGGTTGAAGTCCCACTTTTCCAAAAGAGTCACTCTGAGGTTCCCTGAGAGCTGGAAATGCTCGTCCTTGTTTTGAATCCTGCTGTCCATTAATTCCAGCAGTGGTGGTTTGTTGTTCTGTTTCTGTGGCCTGTCTTTTAATAGACCCTCTCTGGGAAGTGCTCTGGCTCTATTGATTTGTCTATTGATCTTGTTGGATGGATAGTTCAATTCCCTGAATGCCTGGTTTAATTCCATCAGTTGAGTATATCTGTCAGGAGGGTGAGAACAAATTAAATTGTAGCATAGAACTTGGATATAGATGATAGATTTGGTGGTATATTCCGGGTGAAGCTGGAACATGTAGACCTACACAGCAATCTATACCTGGAAGGAAGATCTATAAATATGTGTAGGACATGAACAGAGGAAGCAACCATCTTCACTCCACATCTCCAGCTTTAATGGAATTGAGTCAACAGAATGAAATATCTGAATTTTAAGCAGTTCAACAGTAAATTTGCAGATGCCATCTTGGAAAATCCAATGATAGCTTAGAAATAGCAGTGGTGCACAAATCCGGTATGAAGAACCTTATCAAAGCCACCAGACAAGCAAATCTGACAAATGTCAGCTCTTTTTCCTCTTAAAATATAAGTGGACCTCTTTGCTTGGCTGTCCTTTATAAGCCACATAGAGTGAAAAACAGCCAACCTGGTTTCTTCCTTGGGCAGGAAGTCATCACTCTAAACAGGGACTCCCCTGTGATTCTATAAAAGGAAACAAGAGCACTGTTTTTAGAACAAGAAAATATGTATAGATGAATGCATGAATGCATGAATCCTACATGCTATTCCTTTTGGGATCAGCAGTGTTACACACAGCTCCGAAAAAGACTAAGAAGCAGTGAGAAAAAGAAATGTTAAAAAAGAAAATGTACAGTAATTCATGTCATTTACACCACCAACATTCACTATAACTCACCATAACTTTTGTCTTTGCAAATCATCCTTTCATCTGCTATATTGATACATCACTACATCACTGGGTTTAGATTAGAAAGGTTAAAAAGTTAAACCAAGCCAAGTGCCAGTATTTGTATGTAGATACAACTCTTCTTTCTCTCCTATATCATCTCTCTCTCTCTCTCTCTCTCTCTCTCTCTCTCTCTAACTCTCTTTCTCTCTCTCTCTCTCTCTCTCTCTATCTCTCATCTATCTATCTATCTATCTATCTATCTATCTATCTATCTATCTATCTATCTATTTCAGATACAGTAGATAAGCTATGAAATACTAAATTGCCTCAGTAATCTGTTTGGTAATGTTTTCTTGTTGACCCCTCCAAAATGAGCAAAAACAAATGGTCAGTCATATATGAATGTTGAATTAAAACAAATGCATAAAGCCATAACATTAGAAATATCAGTTCTGAAAAAAAAAATCAAATATATATATATATGATGTTTTTTTCAGAACTGATATTTATTCCATATATATATATATATATATATATATATGGAAAAATAAATTCAATGTAAATATTTTTTAAGATCAAATCTAAATCACAACACTTTTATTTGGAAATGCATAGCTTTAACATATTTCTGAGCACATTGTAGTAAAAATGTTACATAAAACTAGATGGCCTTGGACACTCATTAAGGAAAGGGTCGATAACTTTTTATGAAACACACAAACATGTATAAAATCAAGCTCCATTGATTTTATTTGTCATCTAAACAAGGGCAGATTCATTCTGGTTTACTTGTTTAAAGGCATTCTCCAGAAAGGACTACAGGTTAGGTATCAAATCTAGCTAGTGAGAAAAATCTTTTATATTTGTAATCCATAACTTTGCTCAGAGAGTTTGTATGTAAGTAATTGAAAATATTTTATTAGTGAAGGTATGGGCATGATGCTGGTAGTGTTAGGAATCATAAACATAAGCTATTCCAACAGACAAGCCACTTAAGCAGTAGCTTGACATCCAATAAAATTCTGAGTCAGCAAGCATAGGTATCAAGGTAATAATTGAGAAAACGGCAGGAATAAGGAAATTGTTCATTTCCAGGCAAAGTCTCTTCTGCATTAATCTACTTTTGAGGCTGTCTCATTTTATTTCTGCAATCATCTGCAATTTTTTAAAAGTTGAAGTCTAAGATATATATTTCTAAAAAGATCTTCTCTACACATAGGCATTTTAAAATATATTCTGGTAAATATTTGAGAAGGGTTGGATTATTTAAGAAATCTGAAGCCTATAATGATGTCAGTGCATTACTGGATCAGTTAAAAGCACTAGGTAAAGATAAATTCCAAGCTTCTTAGAATATCTACTTTGTAAAAAGCTGGATTTTTTGTTGTTCATTGAATGAAGGTCATGAAAAAAAAGAGGGAGGCTTCAAAATACATATTAACAAAATATATAATATTTTTTTCTCATCTTCCAATCTTCTCAAGAACTAGTTGTTATGTCTCTTTTGGGATAATGGAAAATTTTGGAATGGGGATAAGAACTCAGTTTAAAAGATATATGTTTCCTTCCTTACTAAATAGGAGTTACTGGATGTCAAAATCCAACCATATAACTGTTTTCATTGAATTTATTCAGTGCTGATTGCTAAAGCCTGTACTTTATAATCACATGGAATGTACTAAACAACTATCTGTTGGGTTGGACTAAAGATATCCAGAGGATGCTCATGTTCAATATATACTGGCTTTCGTAGTTAATCCTTCGATTGTCATCTGCTCCCCAGATGCTTCAAGGGTTGTTGAGGGTTTTTTGCCATTCAAGAAACCTTCAAACCAACTAATGACCACCCATTTTTATTGGTTGCCGTGAACAGTGCTCAAGATAGGTGGGTCTCTTCCAGTTGGTCAGTACTTTGAAAATTCAAGATGCAGATTAAAGCATCTGCAGCAGATGAATTCTGTTTCAGGCATTTTCAAGTGTCCATACTCTTTCCCCCTCTTTCTGAGCAGTCCTCTTAACCTGAACAGATTGCAAAGATGTTGCTGTAGGAACAGATGGATTCATTACAGAGGTCAACTTGACCGTTCCCAGAATGAGACAAAATACTCCAGAAACATCCCTTCCAACTAATTAGAAGGAAAATGCTTGGTTCATTAGAGTCTAGTTATGTCAAAATAGATATTAGAGCAGAGTTACGCCAAAATACATACAGGTGATATATTGCTGAAATTAGCTTTAATGCTTAAAGAGGGACAGGGAGAAATTACAGATAACCTGCATTTCCAGAGATATAGAAGACACTGTTAGTAAGAAGGAACAAGCACCATTTCAGATTGGCACATTTATACCTTGTTATTAGATTTAGCACAAGAGTTGTATGGACTCCCCTTATTCAAAGGCCAGCACACTTTATTGCTAATTTCAGAGAGCCATACGACAAGGAAGGGCTATATCTATCTTGCTCTATCTGGCTGCTTATTCTTGGAAACAGGGTGCTAGATCTTTGATCCATTCCCACAGAACTAGTCAACAAACCAGTCCATTAAGGGTTACCAGAGGTAACTATCTACTTTAACCTTGATCAAATAAGTCAACTCTGTATTCCTTCCCTGTATAACAATCTTGGTTTTTAATCCTTTCAAATAAAGTCCCAGAACTTGATTTCTTCTCATTTTTTCTTTGTCCCTTCTCAGTGAATCATTCAAAACTTTAATGGATCTCTTTTGAAAATCCAATATAGAAAAGTTATCCAAATCACTCTTCTGGTTTGATGTATGCATGTTCCCTTTAAGTAGTAAGGCATCAGCCAGTTTCACTTGTATGACCAGTATATCATTTTTTCCCCATATCACTCTTCTAAGTTGTGTTTAAATCCACATTCAAATCAATTTCAGTCTTGTCCAGTACAGTTTGTTACTTTTCTGTAACATCGTTTACACACCATCTATCTATACTACCAGACATTCTTAAAATTAATTTCTGAGTCCATTGTTCACAAATATCTTTCAAAACATCCAATGTTAAAGTATTTGGTTCATTCTGTGTTAGCAAGTGGAATTTAAGTATTCTTTTCCTTTAATTGAAATCTTTAGTATCTTCTAGTCCCCTCTAATGTCCAACCTTTAAAGTTCCATCCTATCATGCAAAAAACCAAAAGCAAAAACAAAAACACAGTGATTTCCCATTGGAAGGTTTCTTATAATTAATTTTAAAGTTTTATTTCAAATGCTTCTGGACTCTTAGTCTATTTTTAACTTTCCAGAATCAACACTCTAAACACCCTTTTGCTCTTTATTCCAAAAGCTTTTTTTTTTTTCCCCTGTCCTTAAACTTGTATTTAAAACTTCTCTCGCTATGGAGAAGGAAACTCACACTGTGAATGTGATAGAAACTTGCCATTTCAAAGGTTCTTAATATTTCAAAAGCAGTAAAAAAATAATTCCAAAGGTGATTAATAAATGAGGCTCGGCTGAGCTTTATGTCCATAAAGACTATGTTACAACTGTGAGCTTAGATGGGATTCCTTGACTCCAGTCACTTGACTCATAAGCTGACCTCAAAAGCCTTGGTTCCTATAGTTTACTCATGAGGATCAGCTGTCCAGAGTGTACTTGAGCAATCTCACAATCTTTCCTTTCTCTGGAGAGATTTTGCCAGCCATGGTCCAGCATCAGGCCATCAAATTGCCGTAAATGCTATCCCCATTCCTACAGTGACATCTGGCTAGTAATGTCCTCACCAGTGAGACTATGTGACCAGAACTACAGAATATATTTGAAGGGAGAATGGAAGAAAGACTTGTAAATATGAAAGAGGAAGTGAAAGAAGTTAAAAAAATAAAGAATCTCTAGGTCAGTTGACTGGAGAAGTAAAACAAATTAAAGATAAAGTAGAAATCTTAGAAAGTAAAACAGAGATAATAAACAGAGAGCTGGAAAAAGATTTAGATTACAGGTAGCTCTTGAGTTACAACCATTCATTCAGTGACTGTTCAAAGTTATAACAATGCTGAACAAAGGGACTTATGACCCATCCTCAAAATTCCAGCTGTTGCAACACTCCTGTGGTCACATGAACAAAATTTGGGTGCCTGGCAACCAGCTTGCACTTACAACCAGTTGTAGCATCCCGTGGTCACATAATCACCATTTGCTCCCTTCCCTGCCAGCTTCCCCCAAACAAAGTCAATGGGAAGCCAGCAAGAAAGTCATGAGTCACTGGGGTAGGTTTCCCCCTGGTCTATCTTCACTCACACACACCACATCACACCCTCCTTTCTCCCTTCACTCACACACACTTTGTGCCCTTTTCCCCTGGCCTCCCTGCACTGACACACACATATGCATGTACCCCATACCTTCTTTTCACAGCCTCCCTGCAATTGCACACAAATGCATGTACTCTGCATCCTCTTCCCACAGCTTCCCTATGATTGCACACATGCACGCATGTACCCCACACCCTCTTTCCCTGGCCTCCCAGCGTTTGCATACATCCCCTGCTCTCATTCCCTGGCCTTTCTGAGCTCATGCTGTGAGCACCCCCTCCCTTGACTTGCACATGGCCTGTGCTGGGCCTCCCAGGCTCTTCTCCACCCCCCTGGAGCAGCCCCCTCATGCTCCTTACCTGGGACTCCCTCTGCTTCCTCCTTAACAACCTGTGAGTCTTGGGTTATGGGAACTGGGACTGCCTGGATTGCTGTTGCTAAGTGATGCGGTCACGTGACATCATGGTTTATGATTGCATTGCTTAGCTATGGCAATCCTGGTCCCAATTGCAGTTGTAACTCAAGGACTACCTGTACCTGGCATTATTGAAATTGAGAGAAAAAGAATTTTGTTTGAGATTCAGAGTATTTCCAGAGGATCCTGGCAAAGACAATGGAGAAAAAGGTTATTCAATCTTTAACAAGTTTTTGGAATGGGATGAAGATGATATGAATGCAGAAACAGACAAAGTCTCTATAGGATCAACACACTATTTGCAAAATTAAGAAATGTATCAAGGGATATTCTTGTGCACTATGTCAGGAGCAAGACCAGAAACTAAGTTTTGCAGCAACATTTTAATATCAGGCTCAAGATTAATAACAGATGTAATTGTACTTAAAGAAATTCCAGTCAGCAAAGGAAAAGAGTATTGTTTTTTGACTGAAAAGCTCAAACAGAAAAATCTACCATTCCATTGGGATAAATTGGAATTTGTGGTTTTTATTTTTAAATAGAAGACATTTGATTGAGGTTAAATGAAACTTTGTTACAAAAAGAAATAATAAGAGAAGATTGTAAAAAGAAGTTAAAAGAATTTTTGAGAATAATATTGATATAAGATATACAGTAGTTATAGGGATGGTCTAGGATTCAAGTAAGGCCTGCATGAAAGCAAACATAATAGCAAACTCAAAAAGAAGAGATAAGAGAAAACACAAGTAACCTTAGGTGAGATAAAAATGAAAGAAATTTTTTTTAAAAAAATTCCAAGAAAGAAAACCATTTTGCAACAAGTGAAACTTCTACAGCCACAGCTGTCTATGTTAATAAGAGAAATGGAAATTAAAATAACTTATGCAAAACCACAAAAAAATTGAATTTGCAAACAAGCTGGGAAAATGACTGCATATAAATTATGAAAAGAAAATGAGAAAAAATGATATTAAAATTACAAGATGGAAATATTGCAATAACAGATAATGTAAGGATACAAAAAAATAGTCCATCAATATTATTTAAAATTATTCAAAAATATTCATCATTATAAATGATGAATTCTATGTTACAGAATGGAAGAATAGCAGATAGTTGGACAAAGGACAATATCGCACTAATTCCTAAAGAAGGCCAAGACTTGACTTTACGAAAAAAAATATAGACCAATATCATTATTGAATAGACACTGTGCATTATTTATGGTGATTTTGGCTGAGAGGATGAAAACAGTTTTACAGGATTTTATTCATGAAGATCAATGTGGGTTTTTACCCAAAAGACAGTTAACAAACAATATGAGAAATATATTGGACATTTTGGAATACTTAGAACAACATCATGAAAAGCAAGCTGCACTGATCTTTTTAGATGCAGAAAAGGTGTTATTGAGAAATGAGAGGATTTTAGAATTAAAAGAGCATGGCCTGAGATTTGGATAGCATATACTTTTTTAAAAAAATAATTATATATAATTAAAGCATATTTTTCCCAGGTGCACTGATGAATAAAACTGTATTGATTGAAGCTGACAATTCAACATTCTGTTTCAAGTTGAAATCTCCCAAGGAACAGCAAAGGAATCTGCCATTTCAAATCAAAATGCCTGCTCAAATTAGATGGCAGTGAAATACATAGGGAGACATTGGTTTCTGTCCTACCTTACGCTGCAGTAAATAAAATCTACCTCTTGACATGGATGAACGTTTGGTTCTCAGTTTTCCGAAACTTGTTTTCTCCTGTTTCTGCATCAGTTCTGAATTAGTTTTTTTTTAAGTTTGCACAAAATGCCTGCTTGTTATCACCTACACATGCCAGTGGTTGAAATCCAAATTCCAGTGCTTCTTTGAACCTGTAGCATACTAGTTTATTTTAGGGCAGTCACTATATCTCAGCTCGTCTTCCATAGATTTCTGGTGGGAATAAGATGCGAAGTTCTCATGTGCAGGGGCATACATCTCTAATAATAAATAGTTCCATAAATGTATTTCCCCTAGTATGTGCGATTTTATAAGCAATTTCACCTAGTTTAATTTTGTTTGGGGAGGAAGGTTGCTGTTCTATATGTAGTGAAATTTAATCCTGGAGGCCTCATTACATATATGTGGCAACTGTCTGGAACAGTGTTGCCACAGTTGTCTTCTAGGCAAGCTTATGTTACAGCCTGAGAATTCTCTGGTGACCTTCCATCCAAGTCCTAACCAATTTGACCCTCTTAATTTTGGAATTAAGACAATGTGAGTCAAACACAATCACCTGATGAGGTTAGTTCCTATTGCTGTTGTTATTATTTCCATTTATATATTGGAACCCTTCCCTTATCCTCTGTGTTTCTTCCCAAGACTGGAACAGCAATTCCAGAAGCAATTTGCAGATAAGAGCTTTTTCCCCAGCAAAATTTTAAACAGTCATTAAACTCAATAGATGAATCCATTTTCAAGGGAATCTGCTGGGAGGAGAGTTTGGCTGCTATCCCTCCCCAAGGACATGTCTCTCCTTCTTTGAAACCCTCTTTCAGTTACTGTGAGAGATTGATACCATGTCTACTAACACCAGTGAAGGGGCATGAAAACCTTGTTGCAGATTATGGAGAATGTTTAAACAAAATAGCATTGCTAGGAGGGAAAAGATTATATTCCTCAGTATCTCCACCTTTCCTCCCCAAAATCAACCTCACATCATCATTATACTTTAAAATAATTTCCCCTACTGTCAAGACAAGCTGTTGTAAACCCCAATGCCTAAGTAGATAGAGCTCCTTCCTCAAGTATGGATGTGTGTGTGTGTGTGTGTGTGTGTGTGTGTGTAGTTTTGTGTGTGTATGTGACATGCTGAGAGGTATGCATTTCCCAAACCTACTGGCTTGGGGCCAATTCAGGACACCCATCCAACAAAGGAATTCCAAACACATTTATTTAAACAAATTCCTGTTAAAATGCAGACCAAGCTACTTTTCCCCAGCCTAATTGAGGAGACACTCATCTCCTGTCTTAGGCAATCTCCAATTGCTGAAGAGAATCCAAATGAGGCAACGATATAGGTGGAGTATCAAGACCTGTATCTTGATTATTCAATTGTTGCCTGACTGGAAAGGGCAAGAACTGGATGACTAATGTCTACCAGATCCTTAGTGGTAACTCATTCTCCACTGTATAGAATGAAGTTTAAGGGGTTTTCTGTTGACTCCCTCATCTGAGATAAGCTCTCTGCAAATAGTCTATTAAGTAAAAAGCTGAATAGGTCTAGCTGTTTCAAAATGGTAAGTATCATAAAGAATATGTATTTAGAATATAGCACACTGTATGGCATAATAGACATTCCTTTCTATGTTGCCTTTTAAGGGTGAGAAATTCCTACTGAGTAATTGAATCATTAAGAATTTGAACTGGAGGATTCACCGGCAACCTCTTTTCTCTGGGACAAGGTAATAACAATGTATGAGGGGAAACTGAAGTTGAACACTTCAGGAGATGAATATTTGCACCCAGATGTTGATTACTGCTTATTCATTCATGAACCCAGTCTCAGCTGCTTGTATCAGATGAAATGCAAACCATCCTGAATACTTTAATTTGCTTTCATAGTGTGGAAAAGCTGCCTAAAATAGCATCAATTGTTATTTATTTTCTTGGACTACTCACTTTTCAGATGCCGACAGAATTCTCTTAGCAAAATGCTACAAGGAGGCAGTTCATCCACAACACTTTTCACTTGAAAACAAAGAATTGCTGTTGCCATATCAATCTTCTGGCAAAGAGGTTATCATGCCATATGGTTTACAGACCTATCCGTGCACCCCAAGGAGAGGCTTGACTTTCACCACAAATTAAAACTTGCTTTCTGAAAGGTTAACGTGATAGAAATATCTGTATAGGTTTCTTAAAAGCTTTTGACGGATTTTCTTAAACTTTGTTTCCCAGCTGTTCGTGTCAAATCAGTGTTTCTATTATTGGAAAATACTTTTCATCGGAGGTGAAGTTACACTTTTCTGACTGGCCCTCTCCCCACTGAATCTGTGACAGTAATCTATTGTTAAGGCTATTGGCAAAGTGAGACAGGGAAATAAGAACAGTATTGGCAGTTGCAATATTTCTAACAGGGCTTCCTTGTTGTATTAATCCTTGTTAATAAACTATAGGCAGTGTTTAATCTGCATTGCACAACTTTCTCTAATCCACTTGTGAGTTTTTCCAGGTACCAGGCATCATTGTCTGGGAATGACTTAGATTTATCCGTGTCGTCCAATTCACAATTCAAAGGGCTGGTTTTGACTTATGAATCCTACATGGCTCAGCGCACAGGGACCTGCAAGCCTTCTGCTTCAGGCAGGACCTACCCATCTAGTCCACATGACTCAAGTGGACATGTTAAGGGATCTCTTCCTGCATTAGGCTCCTCCTGGAATCTGGATAAAGTTCACTTCTCCAGTCTATCTATAGTCTTCTTCTATAAGTTTCATGAAACTTATAGTGCCAATGATTGTCCCTGCAATGGAGACAGCAAGGATTCATCTACATCTACATCCACATAAACACACATATGTGTATAAGATTTGCTGGCTTGTAGGAGTGTGGAAGTCTAGAAGTGTAATAATTAAATAATATTTGCACAACTCATAGGCTTTCTGGACACTAACTTTTTTTTTTCCCTTTTAAAGGTTTGGGTTTTTCTTAAACCTCTAGAAGAGAATATGTGTAGCTCAGGGTTGAACTGTGGATTCTCTGAGCTTGGTTGTTTTCTTGCAAACGTTTTGTTAACCGGATGGGTAACATCTTCAGTGCTAGAGTGGAATGGGGTTTGCTCTCTGTTTATATACAGTGGCATGCCCTGCCAGTGTTGGTGGGGGTGTGGGTATGGATGTAGGTGTGGGTTTTGTTTTGTTTTATTTTTTCCCCTCTGGTAGTTGATTAGGGTATTTTTTACTGCTTGATTGTATGTCTGGTGATAATCTTGGCGTTAATCTCTACTTCTCTGGGTGATGATTGCTGGTGAGGAGATGTTCTGGTCTTTTGTTTCCCTTTCTTTTGTCTCTTTTGAATAGTGTTTAGATGTTGTGTATCTCTGTGTCCTGTTGATGGCTGCCTTGTCTGAGCACCAAGCTTCCAGGAATTCCTTCGCAGTTTTGGATTTAGCTTGGTCTAAGATGCTGACAGTTTCCCAGCTGAAACTGTGGTTAAGTCTGTCCATGTGTTGTGAGATTAAGGAGTTTTCATCATGTCTTCTGACTGCTAGTTGGTGCTCGTGGATGTGCTCTGCTAGTCTTCTGCCTGTCTGTCCTACATAGTGGTTGTTACAGTCCTTACACTGTATGTTGTAGATGACTCCTGTTTTTTCTTCCTGTGCTACTGGGTCTTTTGGTTTACTTAAGATATTTTGGAGTGATTTTGTTGGTTTGTGTGCTACAGAGGTGCCATGTGGTTGTATTAATCTGTTGGTGGTTTCTGAGATGTTTCTGATGTATGGCAGTGTTATCCTTTTCATAGCTTGTGTAGGTTGTGTTGTAGTAGGTTGAGCGGTCAGGCACTTTTTGATAAAGTTGCGTGGGTATCCATTTTGTTGGAAGATGTTGTATAGGTGGTCTGTTTCCTTTTTCTGCTGTTCTGGGTTGCTGCAATGCGTTTGTGCTCGCTTGAATGATGTTCTTACACAGCTCCTCTTGTGAGAGGTTGGGTTGTTGCTTTCTTGATTAGTGTGGGTTGTCTTTCGATAGACCTGGGTTTCTAATTTGCTGTTGTTTCCTCTGCTGATGAGGATATCCAGGAAGGGTAGTGTGTTGTTGTTTTCTTCCTCTCTGGTGAATTTTATTCCTTTCAAGATGTTGTTGATGGTTTCATGTGTCTTCTCTAGTTGTTCCTTTTTATTATAACAAATGTGTCATCTAAATACTGGATCCATACTTTAGATCGTATGTGGGGAAGTGCTATAGCTTCTAGGCATTGCATTACAATCTCTGCTATGAGTCCTGACAGTGGTGATCCCATGGGTGTGCCTCTGATTTGTTGGCATATTTGTCCATCAAATTGAACCTTAAACCTCTGTAAGCCACCCAGCATCATTGACAAGCAACCTACCTTAAAAAGTGATTAAATAAAAATAAAATATCAACCATGATCCAATCCATCCTTGAACTTCTGAAGCCTTCTGCCATCAGATTTATGAGTTCAAACTGGAAGTTATCCCCCCAAAAGGAGATTTCAGAAAAAGTGAGCACCTTATTTTTCCATCTCCCATTTCTTTTATGATGCAGTAAGCAGTTTTCAGGTTGCATATATCTTCTTGTTAGAATCCAGCCTTTCATTAGTCTAAACCAAACTCAACCAACCAAGAAGGACCTATGTTACTGGCCAGTTTTCTTGGATGCAGTTGCACATTTTGTTTGCATGAGATCTACATTGTTACTTCCAGCATCTTTGGTGAACAATGGAAACTGGCCGTGGAACATGCCCAAGCCTTTTTCCATGTCTGGCAGCTCTAATGCTTGAAGAGGACCTCAGCCAATCAGAGTGCAGCTTTCCTATCCGAGTCAATCAGTGTTCAGCTAATGGATAATAAGTGAGATGTCAATGAAACCCAGATCTTCTGCAGAGGGGAGGTCTCCATTTGCAAAAAAGGCTTTTGACTGGAGCAAGTGGAAAAGCTGGTGTAATGTAGTCTCATATGCTCAGGTGGAGTACCAGCCAAAAGGGACATACAGTCAGGTCCAGAAATATTGGGACATCGACACAATTCTAACATCTTTGGCTCTATACACCACCACAATGGATTTGGAATGAAACAAACACAATGTGCCTTAACTGCAGACTGTCAGCTTTAATTTGAGGGTATGTACATCCAACTCAGGTGAACGGTGTAGGAATTACAACCGTTTGCATATGTGCCCCCCACTTGTTAAGGGACCAAAAGTAATGGGACAATTGGCTTCTCAGCTGTTCCATGGCCAGGTGTGTGATATCCCCTCAGTACCCCAATTACAATGTGCAGATAAAAGGCCCAGAGTTCATTTCAAGTGTGCTATTTGCATGTGGAATCTGTTGCTGTCAACTCTCAAGATGAGATCCAAAGAGCTGTCACTATCAGTGAAGCAAGCCATCATTAGGCTGAAGAAACAAAACAAACCCATCAGAGAGATAGCAGGAACATTAGGCGTGGCCAAAACAACTGTTTGGAACATTCTCAAAAAGAAGGAATGCACCGGTGAGCTCAGCAACGCCAAAAGACCCGGGAGACAACGGAAAACAACTGTGGTGGATGACCGAAGAATCCTTTCCCTGGTGAAGAAAACACCCTTCACAACAGTTGGCCAGATCAAGAACACTCTCCAGGAGGTAGGTGTATGTGTGTCAAAGTCAACAATCAAAAGAAGACTTCACCAGAGTGAATACAGAGGGTTCACCACAAGATGTATACCATTGGTGAGCCTCAAAAACAGGAAGGCCAGATTAGAGTTTGCCAAACGGCATCTAAAAAAGCCTTCACAGTTCTGGAACAACATCCTATGGACAGATGAGACCAAGATCAACTTGTACCAGAGTGATGGGAAGAGAAGAGTATGGAGAAGGAAAGGAACTGCTCATGATCCTAAGCATACCACCTCATCAGTGAAGCATGGTGGTGGTAGTGCCATGGCGTGGGCATGTATGGCTGCCAATGGAACTGGTTCTCTTGTATTTATTGATGATGTGACTGCTGACAAAAGCAGCAGGATGAATTCTGCAGTGTTTCGGGCAATATTATCTGCTCACATTCAGCCAAATGCTGCAGAACTCATTGGACGGCGCTTCACAGTACAGATGGACAATGACCCAAAGCATACTGCAAAAGCAACCAAGGAGTTTTTGAAGGGACAGAAGTGGACTGTTATGCAGTGGCCAAGTCAATCGCCTGACCTGAATCCCATTGAGCATGCATTTCACTTGCTGAAGACAAAACTGAAGGGAAAATGCCCCAAGAACAAGCAGGAACTGAAGACAGTTGCAGTAGAGGCCTGGCAGAGCATCACCAGGGATGAAACCCAGCGTCTGGTGATGTCTATGCGTTCCAGACTTCAGGCTGTGATTGACTGCAACGGATTTGCAACCAAGTATTAAAAAGGGAAAGTTTGATTTATGATTATTATTCTGTCCCATTACTTTTGGTCCCTTAACAAGTGGGAGGCACATATGCAAACTGTTGTAATTCCTACACCGTTCACCTGAGTTGGATGTACATACCCTCAAATTAAAGCTGACAGTCTGCAGTTAAAGCACATTGTGTGTGTTTCATTCCAAATCCATTGTGGTGGTGTATAGAGCCAAAGATGTTAGAATTGTGTCGATGTCCCAATATTTCTGGACCTGACTGTACATGTATGTGTGTTCATATGGGATTAAAAATGATATATGAGAAGGATATTATAGATGCTGATTTAATGTATTGTACTATGCTACAGTATAGATGTAGACTTCTTAACTTTTTTCCTGATTAGGTTGGTTGTCTGAAATGGGACTAAGAGACCTAGCCTTCTATAATCTGATTTCAAAGTACAGGATGTCAATTGAATGTGGCCACCTTAAAAATAATCATCATGGTGGGACTGAGCTCTACCATAATATTCAAAGGATGCCAAAGTGCAAAGTATTATCTCCCTGTTCTACCCCAGATCAGAAAGTTACTATGATATTAAGTGGTGATTGGTTCCATCACTGAGAAAATGTAGGGGATGTCCACATGGCACTTTTGGACCATCTCAAAGCAAGCTCTGGATTTATGCTTGGATAATATCAGCCAGCTCTGCTGTGGTTTACCTGACACCAGAGAAAATACATTTCTCTCTTTCCCCCATTGTTTTCCCTTTGTCAGGATCTCTTACCTCCCCCTGTTTTCCTAGTGCCTGGATTCAAAGTAAGTTTATTTCCTCAAGTTTCAGATTGCTATTCCATTGAAAATGTATCTTTCTTCTAGACACTAAAACAGCAGCTCATAAAAGCATTTTCTTTCCTTATGAGAAATACAGTAATAGGACTTTAAATTGCATCAGAGGAAAGGTGGATTGGTAGTTTTGCAGCTCTCCCTCTTAGCCACTGTTCAGAGTTTCTGGAAAATAGACAAGCACACATGTGTACTGAACATGGTGGACTAGCAATTTATTTTACATAAGTTTTATATGCCACAAAAGACCAGGGCCTCGGCTTGTGATGTTCTCTTCACACTCCCAGCTTTTTGAGAATGCAGCAGAATTGAAGATAGTCACAGACTGACTTGAAGCAGCTTTGGAGAGATCAGGTAAAAATGATAGCAGTGAAAAATGTTGTGAGACTGGCTCTATAATTTTCATTTGGCATGTGAAGTAATTTCAGAGGACAGCAGGAGCATGTGGACTGTTTACTGTAATGGTTCTGAAACTATATTGATAATATATAATACTATACTTCAATACATAATACCATGTTGAAATTTAGCATTGAAAATAGGAGATGGTAGTTTTAAGTGTTTCTAGAAGAGAGTGTCAGTCTCAGATCTCCATCCTTTCTTCCATTCTTAACATTAACTAACATGGCTATCTTCTTTTTTCTATTCTTTCAATTTTTACATCATATTTTCTGAATATCCATTGATTGCATTATTAATTTTGTTGAGCACATGGGCAAAAATTCTAATGATGCAAAAAAATTCTATGTATTTTTATTCAGAAGAAAGTGCCTCTTGTGTTCAATGGAACTTAGGCACCACATTGCAGCCTAATGTAGTAATTTTTACTAATAAATTGAATCCTGCATATATGCTAGTAAATGAGATTTCAGCAAGGGTCACCATCTGTTCCTTCCTTGGCAGAACCTCTGAGCCTTCAACATCAGCTTGAGAGATGAGGATTCAGTAACACAGAGAGATGGGAACACTAGAGTGAGAAAATACATTTCTGACCACTTGGTGGTGCTGATGGATAGGGAAACACAACTCAACCAAGAAACCAGAAATATATTAAAGATAAGTTAAATGCAGCGTTAAGGGTGATTACCTAACTTTATTTATAAGTATACCATATGAAAAATATCTAATCACAAAACAAACCTATTTTCCCCAACACAGATTCCTAACATTTTTCATTTTCAAATGGCCTGCCATTCTTGTTACAGTAATCTATAACACAAAATAGCTGAAAAATTTAAGGTGCCAAAAAATTCCTTCCTTCCTTCCTTCCTTCCTTCCTTCCTTCCTTCCTTCCTTCCTTCCTTCCTTCCTTCCTTCCTTCCTTCCTTCCTTCCTTCCTTCCTTCCTTCCTTCCTTCCTTCCTTCCTTCCTTCCTTCCTTCCTTCCTTCCTATACAAAAGGGTGCATGTAGAAAGACGGACTGTGCCTGCATGCTGTGAAAGCCCTGGGAAGAACTGTGTTGAAGCTTCTAAGGGGTGGCTATTTCCATGATTTAAGAGAGAGGATTTGTCTCATGCCAACATATTCAGGAAATGCCCCTTTGAATGCTTAGCACAACCCTTTATATGACAGCCTAAAGCAAGGCAGGAATTTAAATATTCTAAAAAAAAATTAGGATGAAGCTTGGTATTCACATACAAGAGACTCCAACAGCAGAACAACAGCCAGAAATAGAGATTCCATATAATTTTACACTCTTTTTTACGCACCTAGACATTATTATAGCATATCATATTCTTCATAGAAATTGAGTAAGGATTAGAAAGAAGGCATAGGAATTCAGTCTTAAAATTCCAATTTCAAGGTCATGCTCTGATATGCTAGATGAGAATATTAATGTTCAATAAGTTTGAAATTAAATAAGTTATCTCTTCAGATCACATGCATATGCATATATAGAGAGAGAAAGAGAGAGAATATATATATATATATAGTAAGGCCCAATGTTACATTTCCACTATCATATGCTATTACATTGTAGATGGACGGTGAGCTTTTTCCTCCAGCAACTCTTTGAATTAACCAACATTCTGTTCCAGAGGTTTGACAGACCAGAATAGTGGACATCGTGGAAAGGGGAAAGAATAATTAGTAATATTAGTAATGTATTTTATTCCTCGACCACACATAAAACTCAGTGGGTACAATTGCACAAAGTCCCACATTATTCCATACAAGAAACATACACTTTTTGAAAATAAATGTCTTACTGTGGTAGGCAACGAATAGGGTTTTAAGCTCCATTCAAACCTTAGAAGAACATCAGATTTGAACTGTCAAAGCACGTATTAATTTTCTTAAAATACATCAAGATGCCTTACAGTAACTGATAAATTAACATCCAGTTTAAAGGGTTCAATGTCAATGACATTTATTTATTTTTTATTTGCTGCCAGTTCCAAAGATTCTAGGCAGCTTCTGTCTCAGAAGACAAAAAACTCCAGAAAATAAGTCAACACAGAAATGCAAGACTTCATGGAGTAAGATGAAATCCTTATCCCCTCTGAGCTGTTCTTCCAATTAAGTTGCACCTTCTTCTGTGAGGGTTTATTGGAAACTGACAGTCTTAATTGCTTTCTGCAGTTTTAGCAGGGAAAATGTAGGAAAATTTAGTCATTCTCATGCAACTCTCACGGATAGTATCAATGGGCATCTGGATTTTGTACCAAGTGTGGCATCTAAAATAACCTTCAAGAGCAGTACCCATGTAGTGTACATTGCAGTAATCTAATCATGTTACAACAAGAGCATGAATTGTTAATGGAAAAATTAGATACCTTACTTGAGCTGGAAGCAAATGTAATTTTGAAGTTCTCCATTAAATTTATAGATGGAGAAATTGGATGGATTACTTCTCTGAGAAAATTAGAAATCCTCCAAAAACAATTTTGAGGGTAGGACTTCCCCTTGACAAGTGAGAGTAGCACCCCATTTTGGAAAATAGAAGGTTCCTCCTGATGACTTTTCTGGGGATTGAATTGAAATCATGCAAGCCAAGGAGGCAGGAGACCACTGAAGTAGATTGCACAATGAAGATGGCACACACACACATGCACACACACTCTGTTGATGTTGCATAGATAAATATGTGCTAGAACACCTCACTTCCCCCTTGAAATACTCTGGTTTAAAAGAATTTCCAAAATAAATTCCGTCCCATCAAATTAAATAAGAAGATAAGAAAAAAGAAATGTAGGCTATTCCCTCGGCCACCACTGGACTTTCTTAACTTGAAATTGGTAGCACAGCTTCAGAGAAGCAAGAGGTGGCTTATTCCCCTTCTTGGCATGATATGTCTCCTGTTTACGATGGGCTTCTCTTCTCTCATCCCCAACAACATTTGGCTGGCACCGCATTACAGAACATTTTCTGGGTGTTTTGGAGTAAGTGCAAAAAGGAATGGTGGTTGCTAACAATAATTGCCATAATTTGCAACTCATCATTGTTTCACTTGTGTGTGTGTGTGCATATACTGTGTATGTATGTGTATATGTGTGCGTGTGTGTAGACATAATTGATGACACAGTACGTAGGTTTGTTTCTAAAAAAATATGGGGCCAGTTAACCTCACACAACTCGTATAAAAAAGAAACCAAACTCAGAGGACTTGCTGTGGAATAAAATCAATCTCTTTCTCTTTTGTGATAACATTTCCCTCCTGCCCAATTTGCAAGATGATTACCGTATTGTCTGCTTATGAAGCTGGACTTTCTTGATCGCAAACATTATGGGCAACTGAACAAGCTGAAATTTTTTTGGTGATCATTTAAGTTAACATTATGGAAGACAAGCAGAAGCTTCGCGAAATGGCAGCCTCGTGCAGTGAAGTTACACGTGGAGTGTGTGTGTGCGTGCGTGTGCGCATCACAGTGAAATTCTGTTTAGCAGATATTATTGTTAAAAAAGAAAAGACAGAGAATAACTCAACCACAATTTTCAAGTCCCGTTGTCAGTTGTTAGCATTTCCTTGTGCAGAGTAATTGTTATTATTTCAGTCTGTTGCTTTCTATGACATGTTCAGATGTAATAGATGTAATTTTAGTTAGATGCCTATTTCCATCACATGAAATATAATGTTGTGACAACATGTTATTTGTTACAGGAAGAAATCCTTATAGAAGTAAGCAACAACTGGTTTAATTCAGAAAGAACAAAGAAACAACTTATAGTAGGACCAAAATTTAATAATGGGAAGAAACAGTAGCATCATAGAAGACAAACAATGATTGTAGGAACAATCTTTCTCTTCTTTTGAGCAGGGAGAGACTCTGAACTCAGCAATTGCAAAGAACAACACCAAAATGATTATTAATATCTTATATAGCATTTATTTGCAATTAATATTGGGACAATAAGGGGTGAAGTAAACCTGTTTCACTTACACATAGTATTTAAATAGCACCAACTATAAAGTTGATTTGAAAGTAATTCAATAGTGTTTCTGAATCAGATTAACTTTCAGACTGGATCACTATTTCAAATCCAACTGTTGAATCAATTACGATGTTCCTGAACCAATTCAACAATTCGATGATCTTTTTTTTCCCAAATCAGATCCACTTCTTTTTTGCACAGATCAGTTTGATTCATTGATCGAATGTGGTAGTCTGAATTAATTTGATTAAAACATCTGAGCTGAACTACAGTTTAAATCAGATCACATCACATATTGGTTAAGTCACATCAATGACACATGATAATGAAATAATGAAAATGTCTATTCATGCATGAAATTGGTAGAATGAGGCATAATTTTCAGTCTTCTCAGTGGTGTTGAAATTTCTATTCAAATTTTATATCTCATCTCCAGACTTTTTAAGTACATTTCATTTTTTTCCCTGAAAGCTGGGCGGGGCGGGGGGGAGGATATAGTTAACACATATCACTTGAGCATTATTATTTAATTTGCCAAATTTCTGCTTCTTAGGCAAGCAGTTCTGGCTGGTTACTGCATATACTATAATAAAATAATCAGTTGTATTCTCAGTACAGAAAACTTAAATTTACTGTCAGCATTTATTGGATTATAAAATATTGTGAGGAAAGACAAATGCAATAAAAATATAGATGACAAATATTTTTGCCCTTTGGACAAAATGTATTCAGATAATACACTAGATGCTATGTTAGCAACAGACAAATATTCAGGGACAGCCTTTTATTATATTGTAACTGTGACTGATAGGTTGTGTGTATAAGAAGTGCATGTTGAAATATTTAGATCCTGTATTTTGGCTGCAGAAGCTCTGTTAAAATTAATTGAACAAGATGCAAAAGAGTCAATAGAATGCTCCAAAGAAATCAAATTATGGAATGATACAGAAAGCATTAAGAAAGGGTTAATTCAATAATTCAATACCAGCTTGCTGTCTTTTAATATTAGCCGCCAGTTCAAGTTACCTTGAAGAACCAAGTTTCTTTCTCTTCATTTTCATTATTTTAATATGTCCTTGCCATTTGCTGGATCATTTTACTAACTGCTTTTGCTGATTATTAAAGGTTCAGTATTAAATTAAAGCACATTATTTGTTACAGGTTTCAGAATTTCCCAGCACGTATTTTTTTCTAACGAGCAGGCTGCCTACTTTAATCGCCTCAGTTATATTAGTAGGAGTTGCATTCAGTAAACCACTAAAATAAATTATACATTTCTTTCTGAAAGCACTTTAAGACACTGAATACCTCTGTGCTCTCTCCTCCTACACACACACACACGCACACACACGCGAGTAATTGTTCACAATGAGCTTAGAAGAATATGGAATCACTTTCTCATTAAGTGGCCACTGAAACCAGGATGAAGCTTACCAGTAATTTAAGCTAAATTTTAGAGTATGCTTTTGCTTTCCTGGAAACTTGAAAAAAACTTTCTTTATCAAGAACTATCAATCATTGTCATCAGTGTTAGTGGGGTCTATAAGAAGCATAACTGGAAAGCCATTGTTGGCATAAAGGTTTTTTGCTTTGTTTCGTTTTAATGTCCACATATACAAACTAGAGTGCAAAGTAATTGTTTCACGATTTACAACCCACCAAACTGAGTAACTTTTTATCCTCCGCTGACTGCTTATTTTTTAAGAAATCAGATTTTGGGAGCTCAGATTCAAAGGGTTGGGGTGAAAACTTTTCACTTACAGTCAGATATAAAGTGTGATTCAGATCACCTCCAATTATTTTAGGATCCATCAAATTCGTGTGCAAATCTTGAAAATACACGCACGTGCACACCTGCAGTTCAGGTACCATATACCCTTGCTAAGACTAAATGTTCATTAGCACGTATAACTTGGCTTGGGGTTCATGCCTGGGGCCTCAGGAACATGACCCAGCCCATCTCTCGGCTTTGCTGGCGGTTATTTACGAAGCTCGGCTGCTGTGTTTTTATTTCATATTATGTACGTTATTGTCTTTATCTACTTTATTGTAAGCCGCCCAGACTCACTTGTGAGAGATGGAGAGCTCTATAAATCAAGTAAGCAAACAAATAAATAACGATGAGTATTCTAAAAATAGATAAATAAAACCTCTTCCTATGATAATTTTTTCTTCCACCATCACCTTAGAAAATCTACTAATTAAAATCACAACCCCTCTGTACCTACTCTACCTACTACTTTACTGCTCAGCCTTTCTGTAAGATGTCTCTCTCTCTGGAAGCATGCAGATCTCTCGCAAGAAAGCAAATTAAGTTCTCATTTTTTAAAAAACTTAGATAATATCCTTGCCAATACCCCCAAGCCATTAACATTACACGTTATAAATGAAATTGCAGTTAAAATGAACTCTTTTCTTTTCTTTTCTTTTCTTTTTTTTTCCTCCCATAATCTATGATTGATGGATGTATTCACTGTAGTGAGTTACAAATTTGTAGGTGGCTTCTGTCCTGAAAAAAAGGGAACGTATATCTCTTTGCCTATAGCCAGGAATGGCTCTGTGTGTGGTTTTCCTCCTAGGGTTAAACTCTGTTTCTGTCCTGCTTATCTCTATGCGCATATAATGACATTATCAGTTGGAAGTTCATTCATGCATGTAAGGTACAATTGCTGTCACAGCAGGATAAGCATTTTTAGAACAAAAGGCATAACAGGGTGTTTTATTATACTGCAGACCGTATTTTGTACTCATCTCTCACAATGAATCCACTCAGCGCCAGTCACCTTTGAAATCAGAAGTCTCCAAACCTTGGAGAAAATTTCCATACTTTCTTCAGAAACTAGCCATAAAGCTGTTTTCAGTCTTTCTGTGTGAAAACAGTGCAGCCTTCCTTCTTACTTGAAATAAGAAGAACCTTGTGAACATTTCTTTTTCAAATTTGAGAAACTGATCAATTGATAACTATTGATCAATGGAAAGCAATGGTTTTCATGGGGGCAGGGTGGATCAAAGATGGGAAAGTCCATGTACATGTAGTCCTCATTTAGCTACCACAATTAGAACTGGCAACTTGGTCATTAAGCGAAGCGGTCGCTAACAGAAACTGCAACTGTGCTTCTGATCTGACTTCAGCTTTCCTTTGCTTTACCGACCTGTGAAGGCTATAAATGCAAGGATTGGCTGCAAAGTTACTTTGTCATCACTGTACAAACTCGCTGTACGAGGCAGTCACTAAAGGAGGACTACCTGTATGCTACCTGTATCCTTATTCAAACAGATGTGCCAATTTAAATATTGAGGGCTAGTTATTCAAGCCTGACAGATGGGAAGGTCCATACTAGGGTTTTGTAGGATCTGAAAAGGTCACAATTTTTGTTCCCCACACGCAAGTTCAGGCAGTATGTTCTAATGACTTAAAGGTCTTTGAAGCAATATCCATGCCACAACTTTGCTATGAAGCAAATGTTTGCTCTTGTTATGAATGTGGTGCTCTCACAGTAGTAAAGAAAAAGTATCTAATATCTTTCTTTGTTATTTCCAAATGCATGTCTCTAACACAGCTGTTCAGGTAGAATCTGTCGAACTGACTTCTCACAAGAGAAACCCACTTGTGTTTCTATTTTTTTTTTTTTTTTAACTTCTGGCTAAATTGATCTTTGCATCCTGAGCCTTGTCTCTCTCTATGCCAAAGGGAAAATTTCAGTCGTGGAAGAGCGTTGTTCATAAAGCGTCCTTTATACAGTTTCCCCCCAGAATTTAGTTTTACACTGGGCTTTGAAAGTGCAAAAAGAGCTCTTAGATAAAATATTTGGGATGTGGGTCTTCAAAGGGACAGAGGTTGGACTTCCAATAATTCTTATGATCCTGCCTCCAAAAAGCTATAGTCACTGTTCTTATCTCTTCATACCACCTAGAAGGACCAGTCTGTTGACACAGATGCAGTTCAATGCATTGCCTGTTCCATTGTTGCTGGGCATTTTCTGGAACATCCCCACTAAAAAGGAGCTAGGATCAAGAGAAATGGCAACACACGGCCTCCTCCTTTGCCCTCCTTGTGGCAACGACACACGACATCTATTTTAAAAATTCAGCCAAGCAGAGATTTCCCATTTTAAACAACTTATTTCTTTACATGAGTGTTTTCTATGATGTAGTTAAGTGTGCGTTGCTGTATATTCCACATCAATTTGTAGACAAAGGTGAATTGATGCTCAGCAAAGTATAATGCACTGACAGGTTTTCAAACTCAGGTTTAATTTGGAAACACTGTATGTTTTGAAATGCAGCTGTAAAACTGAGATGTTTGTGAGTGTGTATAAATGCTGTTGCTGATCTTTTCACCATAATGAAAATTTCAAATGTTCTTATGGTAAACTAACCATGAAGCATGGTCAGGAATCCATAGTAGCACACAAGGTTTCCTACTTGTTGCTATTTTGGACCACTCATTTAAATAGTATAGAGAACTAGAGGTAACCAACAATACCTAGCTGGAAGGTTCTGCATTGTCTTGGCCCAAGTTGCCAAGCAACAATTATATACCTTCCGAACAGGGAAAGAGGAAATTCAACAGATGGAGAAAATAAGAAGAGCTGCTGAAAGGTTTTGGCCCCCTCCATATTTACTAAAAAGAATAGCATCAAATATGCTGCCTACATGAATGACTGAATTAATAGGACATTAATTTGAGAATAATGAGTTCCTAAAGAACGCCGTTGGAAATCTGTCCCCAAGCCATCACTTAATGCTATCAAACTCCAATCCTGAATCCAGCTAAGCTGCTGAAATCTCATTGGCTTGAATGAAATTTAAGCAACCAAAGGCTGCAGCTTTATGACTACAATCTGGAGAAGTTTCCAAACGTGTAGGAGTTCCATTACAATACTCCATTAATCGATTCATACATTTACATAGTGATGAGCAGATGAGGTTTACTCCAGTTTTTTTTTTACTTTCTTCAGCCCATTCCCTAGTTACCGCATCTTAAGTCCAATGGCACAACGAGGTAATACAGACTGGGGACATCATGGTCTTGCGGTGGGGTATGAGTGCAGATATATGTTTGTGCTTTTGAGCGGGAAAAAAGTGTTGCTTCACTAATGACAAGATATCTTATGACCAGCTTGGTAAATCTGAGGCTCCCACGTTCATTCTGCTGAATGGGGTTTTCTTTCCTGATAGTGGCACTACGTGTGACGCCCTGACAGAACAAGCAAAGCTCTTGAGGAAATATTTAATAGGCCTGTCAAGAGCTATTACATTGGAAAAGTCAGTATTACCTCTAATGTGCTTCCAAATGTCAATTACAGAGGAACTAGGCTGGGGGAAAGATATGTCTCCTTCTCCTCCTTGGGACCACCCAGAGATATCTAAGTGGCCATTATGCCAAACAAAATCTGGACTAGAATGGGTCATAACTTGATCCAATATTTTCATGTTCTTATGAACAGTACAATTTGGGCTGGTCTTTATTATATTCAGGCACTTCCACATACTAACACCACTTTCATTATCCAAAGCAGCAGAAATAATTTGAAAGTAATCCATGTAGAATCTCTGGTTCTTTGAAAAACAAAGAAATAAATAGCATTTGAAATCTGCAAGTAAATTGATTGACTACAAAAACCAAACGTGTGATTGAAACAAGTGCATGGATTCCTTGGGGTTTTTTTTTTTTTGGTATTTTTTTTAAGTAAAAAAAAATTCAGCTGGTTGGAACTATCTGTCATGTCTGGGTGTTGATTTTTACTTTGTAGAGTGGTTTATCAATTTCTGGAAGTACCTTTGTACATCAGTGGAACTCTGAATCAAACAGCAGGTTTATGTTATACACACACACAAACACACACTGAGAATGCTTTTTCCAGCACTTTTAAAAATTTGTTTTCAATTGTTTATCAATAAACACCTGTGCATCACTCATACAGTAAGGTGAGAGGAGGCAAGGAACAGAAGGAATTGAAAGTTGAAGGTAGAAGCACCTGCTCCTTTTCAGGAATGAATTTTAGAATTCCTCCCAGGCTGAGTAAAGCAGGAAAATGATGAAGAAATCAGATTCCTTCCATTTCCATATCAATTATAAATGCCAGACAGAAACAGTTACAGAATCCTGATTATTTTTCTTGAAATAAAATATACAGTAATATTATAGGGAGTGTATGATAGATATAGATATAGATATACACACAATCACACACACACACAAATATTTCATAGGATAATTACAAGGATATATATGTCTTATTTTATTTTTTTTAAGAAAAGGATTTGACTATTGAGATGCTGGAAACAGGTAGTGTCAAGTCCACGATGTCCAACTCTCAGTTCTGAAGCACTCTCACGCAACCAGGCTTGGGTCAGATAAATACTTCTTTATTAAGAGGTACATATAGCTTGTAAACAGAACATTGCTAAAACTAACGCCTTGGGTAAACCTCCCTCTATTTATCCCCCCTCCCCTTATTGCCTGGCGTCCTGACTCCTCTTCACCTGTTGTTGAGCTCTCTCCTTCCTCCCCGAGCTTCTTCATGGTTCTTTGGGCCCCAGCTGCCTGGCCGGCAATCAAGCCAGTCTAAATTGCCCATATATGGTTAAGCTGCTTCCCAACACCCCTTACCACCATTAACAGCCACCCCCCTTAGTTACAAGTGGCAGAAACAAATCAATCCAACTCCCAACGAATGCAATACAATGGAAAACAACACAGTTGGGTGATGCAGGTTCTGACAGGTAGTTTGCTAGAAAGATTTGGCCCAAGTGTAATTTTCTTTGGCATCTAATACCAATTTTTAAGATTTTTTCCCCACTTTCAATTATATGAGAATTTGTTTATTGCCATCCTCCGGTAATGCTAGAAAGGCAAAGGACCAGCTTTCTTTCTTCTAGCACTTCTCTCAGTACAGCAACAACTTTCCATCTTAGTTTAAGGAGCTGTATGTTGGAATCCTTCATAGCAGGATTTTTAAAAAATTAGAGTACCAGCCAACAATCTAACTGACTCTGCTCAGAGATCAGCCCTCCTTATCCAAACTGCTTAGGTGAAATCTCTGAGCCATGCTTGATTCCTGATGACTTCCTGGACTCATATAAGGATCTTTTCTCTAAGCTATTTATTCACGTCTCAGTGGAATCAGCTTCTGAGGGGGTGCCCATCCCAGTATTAAGCAGACAGAAGAGCATTTCATCCAGCCTCTGTGTAAACAGGAAACAGGAGTCCACCAGTCCTGAGACAGTCGTGTTGAGTAGTCATCACTTGGTAATATGTTTTTTCTACATATTCTCTTCCTGAAGCCATTGCTTATGCGGCTCTCATTTCCTCTTTATTTGAAGGCTGAAGGTGCATCTCCTGATTATAAAGAGACACACGACTCATGCAGAGACAAATTATTTCTTTTGATAGATGCTTCAGCTCATAGGAGCTGAAATTATCCATTCATTTTCCAGGGTACACTACTTCGTGCCATGTGGATCCAGATGTTGTATTTACCTCCCAGGAACAGAAACTTCATCAGTCCAGATTTTATTGCTAGTGCTCCAGTTATGTTGGGATCAACTCTCAGGATTTCTGGCCAGTATGGCTTGCTGGTTGACAATGCTGGGAGTCATAATCCCTTGGAGGTCAGGAGGACCCCAGGTTGGGAAAACTGGAATCACAAGTTGGAAAGAGGTTCTTTAGTAAAAGAGGGGGAAATGCCTTTTGCTTCTCTCTCTGAAATATGCAGTACTTTTCTACTCTTGTAAGGAATCTCAAGATCCCTCATCTCCATTTATTTATCTATTTGTAAGTTTGGAATATTTACTGCCCGCCCCAGGTGAGAAGATTGCATGGTCCATGAGGGGATTCACTGGGATCACCTTTAGCTTTGCCATATCTTTCTTCACATACAAAGTTTTGCTGATGGGTGCCCAATTTCCTCCTTCCTCCAGCGAATCAGTTTGAAAATAAGTCAGGCTTCCACTCTTAATCACAGTTATAGTAACATTGTCGTGGTGAATAATACAAAATCATCTTTAAGTGCCACAGGGTGGTTTCATTGGAATAATGAGACAATGACTCTAACTTTGATGCCCATTCTAATTATGTATGGTATGTCATTTCCTTCAAAAGAAGTATGTCTAATTAATTGGGTACCAAATGTCATCTATAGGTCACTAGCAGCAGGAAGATCACCAGTGATTCAGTCTCATCCTCAGGCAAGATTATTACTCCTTGGGGATTATGACAAAATGCCAGTACAGGACTGGGCAAGGCTTTTGCACAAATATTACAGATAGAAAGAACACAGACAAAAATGCACTCTTACATGTCATTTCCCCATCCCCTTGTTTTTATTCCTGACCTTAAGCTGGCATATGTAATTCTCCCCAAGTGGGTTACTTATCAACACTTCTGGCTGTAATCGTGCACCTTGATGGGGTGTAAACTGTCTAACTGAATTGTGTACAGGAGTGTAGTTTTAGGAAATTCCAAGCTTCTCATCATAATATTTTTATTGCCCCGAATAGATTTTTTTTTTAAAAAAGTTTTTATTGGAATGTTAGCAGTGTAATATAATCATAATGTCCTTGTTTTGAGTTTTTATTACTCAGAGACACAATATACTGGAGGGAGAGCTATTCTATATTATCTGTTAACTAAAAAGCTCTGGACAAGAATTAGAATTATGTACTAACGTTCTCAAGTTCTGTGAGGTTCTGTTTATTAACTTTCTTTAATTACTGTCTCCTGAATATTTGAACTGAGGTCACTGAGAAGGGTGTTTCAAGTGACATGATAAGACATAAGCAGCATACCTATGGAAAGGAATTTGTGATGACCCATTCATAAGTTCAAGTCACCCCCTGACATATATATATGTGTAGAACTACTTTATAAGTTTGGAACTTAAGTCTTACCCTATCCTCCCCTTCTCTCTCTCTCCTAGATACTCTTCTGAAATATGTCTTCTGATTTTCCAAAAAAATTTCTCCCCTCTGCAAAAGAGGCTACTACTTTAAAATCATTCTTAGGGTGCTTTGGAATGACTTTAGTCCTGATTTTAATAATGCTTTGGAACTGCAATGTTGGGGGAAATGTTGTGTTTTCCTGGTCCCCAACCTACATTTTAAAAAGATTTCTGCTCTGCTCTGGAGTCTCCTTGGCTTCCTTCTCTTACAGCAGAGTGGAAGTAGGGGAGCAGGAAAGAGAGACGTTTGTGCAAAGAACGGCAGGATGTTCACACCCAGCCCCTGTCTACCCTGGAACTGACATTAGTGCATTAACTTGCCTTCCATGATAATTTCACCCGTTTTCTTTTTCTTCAGCTGTTTTGAAAAAGCCATTTCTTTTCCCTAAAATGAAAATGAAGTAGAGAGGGGGGATAATGTACAGTGCAGCAAAAACGTTTCCCTTGTTTTAAGTGTACAGTGGAATAAAACACACTTCCATCATCTCAAACTACTTCTATCACTTTGCAGGGAGAATGAGAAGACTTCTCTGGCTTTTCAAAAATGTTGTGCCACATCGCCAATATCACGGGATTGTCTGATTCAGCCTACCCCTTAGAAAACAGATGGTAAATCTTAAGTGTTTTTAGGGATGGTTTGCGGATCTGTGACTGTAACATACCAGTTATTGTTTTCTTTATTAATGGGGCTCCCATTTTGTCACTTGATAAGCCACCATCTGTTTTTTCTCATCAGAAGTTTGTAGAATGAGCAATTTTGGAAGAAATCACTGTGGCTCTCTGCTGAGGGATTCTAGTTCTGTTAAGCACTTCTGTGTGCTTTTGATTAGCCCATGCTTTCTATGTGCTCTGGAATAGAATATTCCCGAGGGAGTCTGGATATGGAAAGTTCAAATTTGGCTGCAGCAGGTGTGATGTTATAGGTAAATGTTTTTCCAGGCTTTTCCATATTAGTTAGTTTCAGCACCACTGAATCATTACTGTGATGGGGCCCCCAAGTGATATCTAAGACATAATTAAGGCTTTGGTGTTTGTTTACTTTTTGTACATGGGGGGAAAAATCCCTTCCTCAGCCAGTAAAGTGACCCATGTGTGAGATCTTCCAAAAGTTGAGGTCACTCCAAAAACTACTTTTGCTTCATGAGATCCAGTAGTTCCTTCCAACCTTCTCCACAGCCTTCCAGAACTTCATTTTAAGTTCTACCCCGTCTGGAGTTAATTCACTGACTTCTCCCCACTACCATTTCTACTGCTTTTGGAGGTCAACTACAAAACACAAGGCCAGGTTTCAATAGTTAGGATTGCTTCATATCCAGGTTACTCTACACATCCATGTTGCTCTCATTACAAAGACTGTGTGTTGCCATTATAGTAGACAAATAAATGGATGGGAGTAGTAGATAGGGAGCTACCAGCTTTTGTTGTTCTAGACTGTAGAAAAGTCTTTCTACTGACTTTCTAAGCTTTTTCAAAGCCCCTTCTTTGCAGATAACATTTTGTGCATGCACCTACTCACACATTGCTCTGCTACCATGGCTATCTTTACAGTGCTGATTGCAAGTTCAGTACAATGCAGTGGATACTGTGTGTTTTCCATTACCCAGAGTATAAATTGTAATATCATGGATCAAGCATAAATTGTGCAAAATAACGCAGAGCTCAGATGTATCCCCCATGGAGTTCTTGATTTGCCTTTTTACACAATGCCACATCATTGATCTGGTTTCTTCAGTTATATTTTGGTTCTCTGTCCTGCTATCTCTTCATTCCTGGCAAAGCTGAGCTTTTGCTGATCTTGTCATTCTTAGAATGGACTGTCTATCGTAGATGATATTGAGTGAATTTGAGGGAGATTGGCGGTAGAAGCCTTATGTCATATTTTGTAATCTGGAAAACGAATGCCCTCCCAGACTTGTTTGCATGTCTGTGTTTACAACAAATAAATGAGCAAATAAGACCCATGCATAAGAGGTCTAAAGAGTGATTCTGCATTTGTTTAGGATTATACACATGTGCCAGATAAAGCAATCAATATTTAATTACTAATCTATCTCTGAGACTGCACGTCTCTCTTTTTATTGCCAAAGTTTTTCCTCTGCGATAAAACTCCTCCATCATGACCTGAAGTGCTTGTGTTGACAGACTCCTGCTTCAGAATGACAATAAATGCCTTGTTCTTATATTGAGAATCCAAACTCCACAGTTTGGACTGCAATATCTGTTCTTTTCAGGTCATTCCTTTAAATCAGAAATAGCTCTTTTAAATCCAGGATTTAAGTCTCCAGCCAAGCTCTTAGGTCTTCTGGCTTCACAAAAGAAAAATGCAGATCTTGATGCAACTTGTTTTTCAAAGATTGTGTTTTCAGCACAATCTGATGCATGTCTACACAGAAAGAAGCCCAACTGTACTTGGTGAGGTTCACATCTACAGTATGTAAGGTCTTATTTACATATTAGTAATTTGGGGAGGTGTAATACAAAGAAATAGGAATGTCAGAAGGCCTATTTCTAGCCAGCTGTTTGGAATGAACATCTGCAGAAAGGTGCCAACAACCTGTACTAGAATCCATGCCTCTGGACACTTAGTTATGCACGTATAGGTTTCCCCTGCCAGGCATCCACAGTGATTGGTTCTTTTTGCAGCCCTTGGCTGAGTGCATAGTGGATCCTATCAACTCTCCAGATAATTTGACCCATCTAATTAACCCAGAGGGAGTTGATTTTAGGCTCAGTTAGATACTGTCTAGGGTTAAACTGACTCTCCCTCCCCCCCCCACCCCCAGTTAGCTACATCAGAAGACTGGGAATTTAACTCTTCCATCCACCCATCTGTGCTTGAGATAAGAGGCTGCAAGGTCTGGCTTTCACTCTTTCCCCTGTGAACATAGGAAGGGCTAAAAGGTACAGGATTTGGATGGGGTAAGTAAGGCCTCCCATCCTGCCCACAGTGGTCATGATTCTGATTGTGATATCGTGGATTTTTGTAGCCCCCCCCCCTTCTCCCCAGATGGCCATCAGCTACTTAATCATGTGCTACTGATTCACAAAACTAGGTCAGTAGGCCAGAGGAGCAGATGACTCAACCAGCTGGGTTGTTTGGATATGGTTGATGGGTCACCTTGGAGGGAACAGGTGTCATAATCCCATCTCCAAATTACAGCTCTCCCTAGGAAGAGACTTGGTGAAGGCTATATAAGAAGTCACACAGTCAGTAAAAACAACAGGAGCGCAAGTCTGACAGCTGCAAAACCAAGGACAGATGGAAGTCAAACGAGGGAGGGCAAGAACATACACAAGACCTCCCAAATACTGTTTCTAGGGCTTGTCTATGAAGCACAAGCTGCTGGGGCGATGGTTTCCTCCTTTCCAAACCAGCAATAACTTGCCAGGCAGGCTGCCAAGAAGCTCTTCCTCTCCATCTTCCCCTCTCACATCACCTCATCCAATCTGAACCAACAGCAGCAGGGACTCTACTGATTTTCCCTGAGTAGCTGATAAAAGATTGGAGGCGAGCAAGCAACCCAGCCCCGATCCACAGAACAGCCCAGTGATGATGTTCACAACACTCAAAATAGCTTGGAACACTCGGAACAGCTTCATGCTGGACCAGTGTTTTTCAAACTTGGCAATTTTAAGATGCGTGGACTTCAACTCCCAGAATTCCCCAGCCAGCAGGAGTTGAAGTCCATACATTCTAAAGTTGCCAAGTTTGAAAAGCACTGTGCTAGACCAAAAAAGCACATTTTGCTTTGACTTACAAACAAACCTTTCAAAGCTTCCATTTCTTATTCAGGACATTATTTTGATGCTGGAACCCTCTGAGTATTCCATGTAATCACTTTCAATAATGTTTAAATATTGATATTGGGCCAAACCAACCCATCAACTAAGACAAACAAAAAAATAGCAACTCCTCCTGAATGTTTGTGTAGTTTCCTAGTTTCAAGAAGTCCTATAGTTTTCTGAGGAGGATTAGAGTCTCAAGGAGCAGGACTCCAGTCTAAGCTGTTGATGCTAGGTTGGAGGGCTGTGCAATGTTTTGAAGAGGTATTTTGCCTCCACAAAGATTTGCCCTTGAAGAGGTTTTGCCAAACAAGTGAATTTGTGTTTCTTCACCTTTAAGGCCAAGTGCAGCATTTCCATCTGCTGGAAAAAGCTTCTGCACAAAAGGGTCTCTTTGGATTCTTCCAGACTGTTGAGCCTTTGAGGTACTGCAAAGCACGTCACCTTTTCATTTCAGTAGAGAAAGTTGCATCTTTTCTGTGTTGCACAGTGCCTTCAGGAAGCAAGACCAGGTTTTTCCCACCCCGGCCCCAAGACCTAGCACATACTTTGAATATACCTATAATTCCTCCCACATGACCTGGACAGAAGAACCTTCCATGTCAGAAACAGAACAAGCATGTCAAAACAGGTGAAAGTCATGCTGCCCTCATCATCTTGGGGAAACCCGGAGATAGGCAAGATCAACTGGAAACAGATACATTTTGCTAGACTAAAAAGGACAATAATATTGGTTGTCTTCTCGGAATGGAATAAACTTTCAAGGTCAGCTAGTAAACTAAGTGTCAGAACCTTCAGCAATCAAAATTTTAATGTAGTAGCTGCTTGCTTGGTTTCTGCCATTCTTTAGGAGGGAGGAAATGAAAGTAGAAGGAATTGGTATGCTGTCAAAGGCCAGGAAGATGGACTGATATCGGAGGTTAGGAATGTGCAAGATCGTACCTCTGTGAGAAACAGAACTGGCACCTGGAAAGAAGGGGGTGAGAAGTAGGGGGAAAAGTAGAGTGGGAAAAGTGTGGGCTTTAGTTTCAGCAATGCTTTGCTTACAGTCGCATGTATGTTCCAATAAATGAAATCTTTTTCAAACCTAACTTGGGTTGCACGAGATTTTTCTTCACTGGGATTTGAACATCGCAGATCTGACACTAAGTCTGGGGATGTCTTTGCAGCTCATAAGCATGGGGGGGGGGGGGGGAAGCCAGAGCCACAGTAAGAGCAGTGATTGTGCTGAAACTGCTTTGATGCCCTGTTGGGGGTATTGTCTAGAAGCAAAGCCAGCACCCTAGGAGTAAATGTGACCTTGGGATACAGCATGTCACAGCCTGATGCAGAAAGCAACACTGTGGGTTATGGCAAGCAGAAAGCAATCTGTCAGACCCTCACCTTATTCAAAGGGGCCATCATTCTTTTCATTTCCTCGTCTTGCACACCTGGATTGCTTATTGATGTTTGCAAATATGTTCAGCCATTTGCTGCTGATTTAACATCTTTCTAATCACCTCTGGTTCATGCAGACCTTTTCAGAACTATTGATTTGTCAAGTCAGTTTCTTTCTCTCCCACTTTTCCTGGTAGTTGTATGCAATCTAGTTGGCATGGCTTTTTTTCTATAAATATCCATCCAACTCCATTTGCCTGGTTTATATTGAGTTCTAGAGTGCATTTACGAGGTCTTGTATAACTGGCGTTTGCAACTGAGAAACAAAGACAATATTGTATTTCAGCTCATGAAGTTCTTCGGGGTTTCTTTTGCATCCATCTGCAAGGGGGCTGGGATTTTTGGCTATGGAATCACAGTCCACCACAGTGAGATTAAATTTGCAGGATATTCCACGCCTTCCAATTATGTGACTAAGTGAAAAGATCTGCAATCCCCAAAAGTTAAGCAGTCTGGACTGACTACTACTTGGAAGGGAGACCACTAGAAAGCTAGCTGGAGGTTTTGTGTAGACATTAGGAACTGGAGGAGTCTTCATTTTGTAAATGCATAAATATGATATTGTGAGCTTTTGATGCAATTAATTCATAATTCAGTGCTCCACAAATGAATTTGAGGAAGACTCAGGTTTATGCATTTTCTATTCCTCCTCCCCCTCCAGCCTTGCTTTTAAGAAGAGCATTTTAACCCTGAACCAGAAATCGGGGGTGGTTACAACTATTGATTGAAACAGGCCACAATTAGAAACCAAGCTTGGAAATTGGCTTATTTCAGTAAGTCATATAGTTTCCACTTAATGATTGAATATTGTAGTTTATTTTTTTCCCCTTTTTGTGAGATTATTGGAGCTTCGCCCTTGCTCATTTGAGGGGAGCTGGAATGAAAAAGCTCAAGAGTAGCCAGGTCTGATCTCTGAACAAATGTTTTGCTTTTTGTTCAAGCCAGGCCAATGCCTATTATCAGAAAAATCATGCAAGACAATAGATTCTGGTAACGTGCTTTGCCAAAAGTCAGAGTGCCTGAAAATTTATCTATCTGCTAGGCTGCTAGCATTTTGAAAAACTGTTTATACTTCAAGCTCTCCTGAGAAAACCTTGGATGGATAACATAGCTGCTATTTCCTCGTGCAAGGTGCTGATAATAAAAATGTTTACCAAGTCACTTTACGCTTGGCATATCCATTGGTGCTAAATCTCTCTCTCTCTCTCTGAGGTTGTGTTTTCCAAGAGTTTCACAGTTTCAAATCCAGGGTCCAAAATACCACCTTGAGGATTTTAGCTAGTGCCTTAATTTGTCACTTTGGATGGAGATGTTTAAAAATGCAGGCTTTGGAGATGTATTTATTTGCTTATTATTTTTGGAAATGAATTTCTTATTAAAACAATGGTTGTCACCTTCTTTCAAGGGAACCATGGTCAGATTGATAAAAACAGCAACAGGCCCTGCCAGCAAGACCACTGTTATCTGTATCTATTTCTCCACTGCCTGTTAGAACACCTTGACTTGTCTAAATGCAGCACTATTGACTCATGTTATTACACATGATGATCTACACGTTCGCTTGCAGATGTGTTTGTTCCACAGAACCATTGAAAGGGGAATTGATTATGCTCAAAGTAGCATCGAGTTCATAATACTCCATTAAAAGACCCTGTCCTGTGCCATTTGTCATGTATAATCTGAGCTACCAATTTCATGCTGCACCCAAATTAATCTAGGAGCCACCTCATTAACTTTTAAAAACCCTGACTTCCTTGTAGGGTTAATTATAGATCTGTTGTGTTGTTATAAATGTACTATCAACTTTGGATGCGGTTCTGCAGAGTCGCTGAAATGTATTGGTCTACAGACTTTTTCAAAGTAGATGCAGGTTTGTCTTTGTAGCCATTGTTTGCATCCATATTATTTGACCCAGGTAAGAGAAATCCTATCCTCCTAAGCAATCATCTACTTTATCTCAGGTGTATTGGGGGAGGGGGTATGGATCAGTTATAAGTGGACTCATATGCAGGAAAAATGGCTCAAATTGTCTGGGTCTACTAAGATTCCCAGTCATTGTACTGAACTGAGTGAGGAAACAAATTGATGCCAGTGAAGGTGACCTGGATCACTAGGAAGAGTGGCTGTCACTTGTCCTTACACCAAACTCTGCGAAAAGGTTAGGGGACTTTCTGGCAAGGTCCCAGACCAGTACTACCAGATCTGGCTCTATACAGCATTTTGATATTAATCAAGGTCAGCTAGGTACTTCCATCTGTCCTAGATGGGAGAGAAAAGGTGATTAAATCTCTCATCCAGTGATCATGATGTATCCGAGATACATGAACATCATGAGATGCTCTCATTTATTTAGCCAATCTGTCTGGCTTTACTCAAAAGATAGGTACTTAGCTCTGCTGTTTGTTTGTTTTTTTTATGTTGCCAGGGATCCATGGCTGGTATAAAGATATATGTACAAATTAGGCACTAACATATCCATGATATTTGTAATGAAGGGGGGGGGGGACCCATCCAGATGTACCTATATAAAAGAGGTAGTGAGAGAGCAGCAAAACTCAGAAAATTCAGATCCTAAATAACTAATCAAGAACAGGAAGCTTTTACTTCTGTCTTAGGAGAACTGATACAAGGCAAGGGGGCCAACTCAATTTAGCCTTGTCCTTTATCTACCATAGCAGAAGGAGGGTATAACTGGCTGGTTAGCTATCCCGGTCTTAGAATAAGGAGTGGAACATCAGAAGAAATTAGTAATCTAGGAAAATAATTTGAACTAGATGTGATTAGAGTTCTTCTGTTTATGCATATTATGGAATGATTATGCATTGATCTGAATGGTCATTTATGTCCTAGCTATTACTTCATCCGCATCTCTCTCTCTTTCTCTGGGTCTCATGATTTCCTTTCCCCTTTGTCCGTTTAAAGCTAAACTACTTCCTTAACTGTTAATATTCCTGAGAATGACTGTATCTTCTCAATATGTTAGTATATTCACTCCACCAAGACAGTAGCCTAACATGACTTGCAGCTGTGATGCCACAGATAGTGGTGGTGGTGGTGGAGGAGGAGGAGGAGGAGAAAGAGAAGGATCTTCCATTTTCTCCCTCTAAAGTCCAAGGGAAAAATGTATCCCTGAACGAAAGTGGTGGTGGAAGCCTACAAATCAGATATTGGGGGTTGCTACAACAGTAAAGATTGTGGGAGAAGGATTCCCCATGCAGGAAGCCAGAGGAACAAACCTGTTACAGCCCAATGGGTCATGGGCATGCAAGGGTGTATTGCACTCCTCTCTCCCAGACACCTTCTGAATCACTTGCAGGCTTTCAAACAATGTTCAAGGGACTGTTCCATGGAGACGTTCCATTTGCAATTCTGTCCCATTTCTATGAGTTTTAAAACTGAAGCTTTTGGATTGCGTAATGGGAAAATTGTGCTTAAACTCACCACAATAAATTGAAGACTCAGTGCAGGAAATTTGGATAGACTGAATGAAAAGGTAGCCAAGTAGCCAAGAAAAGGGTTAAAACTGCTGCAGAGCCATTAGAAATTAGTGGCACGGGGTATTGTATTGCAATTAATTAACTTGAGGAATGAATATGAGAAACAATCATAAAGATAAGAAATTTGCCCACTAAGAGCATTTATGGCTTTGTTCAGATCATGCTTTGACATTTAAAGTCAGTACTACTTTCTGGGATTTAATCAGCAAAGGTACAAGGGCCTAAAATATTTTTATGCTAATGTACCATATAACTTGGGTATATTTTATGCTAATATATCTTAGCTTGTGAATGACACATCTATGACATTTTTATTACACTTATCAGTGTTCCAGAATCCCAAGACCCTTTATTGTAATATAACTTTCTTCAACCTGCTATCTTCTAAAGATGATAAGATTGGAACTTCTGGCATTGCTAGCCAGCTTGGCAAAATTGGCTGGGAATTTCAGTGGTTGAACTGACCTGACACAATACAACACAACACAATAAGCATCTCATTGGGGAAACTGCTGTGATTTTTTGGCCTGCTCAATCTATGGTTGCCTGCTATGAGAAGAGAATCCCAAGAGAATCTGCACAACAGCCTGGGGATAAAAAAAATGGAAATCTGGTGGGAATATTCAGGAACAGTTTAAACAGGGAGATGTCAGTAATTGAACAAACTACTCAGTTTCCATTATCTTGGGGTGTAGGTGGGTGGGTCATATCTTCACAATGGAATAGAGTTTTCCTGCATATTAAAAACTGATAGAAATTCCAAGGCCACAGCCAGATCCATTTTCTGTATGTTCACTAAGCTTAACTAGGGACTTTTGAAGAAATAAGGAGGTAAATGAAAATCTTCATAAAACAACAACTTGAATAACAGGCAGTTTGAATATTGATCGTTGCTTATTTATGACTAGATTTGTTTATTTTCCCAGCCAGCTGAAGGCAGCATCCGTGCCTCACACTCCTGCTTCCTATTAATCTGCGATGAGGCTTAGGCTGAGAAAGAATGAAAGTCACCCAAGTGAGGACTAGAACCCAGTCTGTCTGGGTTTCTAGCCCAGCACCTTGTTCACTACGCCTAACTGGCTTAGCCTCTATATTCCTGGTCTTTATAGCTAAAAATATTTTTCATAATCAGTTTTTGTGTGTGCTTATGTTTACTGGGATTCTATCCTTGGTATGATATGATTAATAGGAATAAGTTCATAAGATATGGGGAACAATGCCTTTTAATGTAATCTGGAATTTGTTTTAGCATGTCAACTCTGAAGATAGCAACAGGGTATTCCCTGGCACGATCTCTACAATCTGGGAACTAGATCCATGCCACTCCTGGGACTTTGGGAGAGCTGGATGAGTGGCTTTTGGAGTGGCTGGAACCGGGAAGTGGTAAACACCTTATTAGAGGGGGTCATGCCAGATGCCTTGAAAGAGGCAGTACTGTGTTCCCTTCTGAAGAGGTTGTTCCTGGATCCAGCAATTTTAGACATCTACCCTCCTTGGAGAAGGTGCAGAGCTTCAGTTATAAAGTCCTTTAGGGGAGTTAGATTTTCTGGATCTCCCAAGCATGATAAAATGACCTTGCCTGTTTTCCATAATTCCAACATAAATTTGAAATACCTTCATATGTTCTGGAACATTTTCCTGGTGACATATACCAACAGTACATCATTTATAAATAATCTCTTTTAAGTTATAACGTCACATATTTTCTAATGGATCCATCTCTATGTTATAACAATTCTTAGCCCAGTTTATCAAACACTCTTTAATTTGTTCTTCTTCCATTTCAAATTTCAGTAAAAGCTTATACATTTTAGCAAAACATGTTCATCATTTGCACATAATTCAGTTTCAAAGTCTGTCTTATGTTGTTCAATTCCAAACGTCCTTTTGTTTAGATAAACACATATGTATGCTAAATATTAAAATTATGATTCCTGCACCACATGTTGCATCGATACTTTGGCAATCATTAAAGCAAGAGGAAAACAGGAAAAAAAGTCAGAATTTGAAGTATTAAAAATACTTCACTTAAATTCAAATGCTGTCTAAAACACACAAAAAAATCATATATGTATGATTATATACCTCTAAGTATATATGGAAAGTATCAAAGTTCTTATTTCTCAGAAAGCAGACCTCCAAAAAGTGAAAAAGTTGTACAAAATATTATTTTAAAAGGATGTAGAGGGATCTCAAAATTGGGGAACATGATTTTTTCTGTACTAATCTACTTCAAGAAGGTATACAAAGAATTTGCCATTGGAAAATGTTATGATATGAGCCAGAAGATAATTTTATTTCGGTTGTATGTCCATGATTTCTGTCAAATAGAAGACATGCTTTTTTTAAAGTAAATAATGACATTACAGAAAAGTTTAAAATACAGAAGTCATTTCAACTAACTGGAAAGAAAAGTACAGTCCTTCTTGTTTCTGTCTCGAGAAGTAGACACAATTACTCCAAAATATAATTATTCTGGGAAGTAACTGTTTTTATAACTTTGAGAAAGAAATGTGTTAGTGATTTGATTATATGAATGCTATGCAAATGCTATCTTGGAATTATTTTTTTAGTTTATTTAAACTTATGATAAACTTGTGTTTAGTAAAAAGAGAGAAAAACCACTTTTGCCATAAAATGATTTAAAGATAAATACTTTGTGGCTGAGACCTAAGGAATGGATGTTGACAGTGTACTTCAAAATTCAAAATGTATTCAGTAACAGATGAAGCTAATGGCTTATTTTAAACTGAGTTGTAATCAGATTTTTGAATATAGGACAACACCTTATCCCATAATATTAATATATCAATCCTGTTCTTAAAAATGTGAAGATTTCAGCATAGAGTTTACACCAGAATTTAACTTTCTGGTGGACATGGACTTCTGGGGGAGATATGATGAAGTAAAGACTGCTCTGTGAAAGCAGAGCTGACAACCACGGCAAACACCAAGGAACCAGTGGATAGCCTCTCCGGATAAGGAGAGGATGGGAGATCACCCACATGTGCTCCAGATGGTGCTCTCATGAGGAGACTGCAGGACAGTGGCTTTCCACAGGTCTGAGCACCAGATGAGATTAGCCATCTTGCTCGCAACTGCAGCAGAGACTTTTAAAAGACACTACATTCGCAAGCTGCACTTTCTAATCACTTTTAGAAATTGCTCATTAACTGCTTGTAAGCTATTAGAGACCTTCAGAATGACAAGTTTGAAAATGCCAGGTGAGTCTGCCTTCAATCCTGAACTTTCTGGTGGACACTATAATATAGCTTGCTTTTTTTTTTTTTTTTTTTTTGCCAAAAGGGTACCATCCCCTGCCATTTTGAATGCTTCTTTAGTCCTAACTCGCAGGAGCTCCATTAAGGTGCAGACTATCTGTTGCAGTGGGGATCTCTTTTCTGCAATGTATACAAAACAACAATTTTAATTGAATCTAGTCTCATGATACAGTTCACTGACCATTCAACAGCCCAGAGTTGCTGGGAGTCGAGTGACATATAAACTTTATAATTAATTTATTATTATTGCCACTAGAAGGCTACGTTACTACTAGGAAGTTATGCTTAAAAGATGCATACAAATCACTCTTTTTTTTTTTTAACATGCTGCACTTTTCTTGCACATCATGCCCATTGTGAGCAAAGTTTCTCTGAAGTAGCATCTATATCATCCACATTGTTTTTCTCTTTCTCTTTTAATTCCCTAACCTGATGGCTTACATTTTTAAAAAATATATATACAGATTAAAGCAAACAGAATACACCAGCAAGATCATTCAATACAATTTACCTGTAAGACATTGCTGTTACAGACTTCAGTATCTTACATGGCATCTAATTTTATAATCATGACTATTGAAACTCCTACTAATTAGGGTCCCAGGTCTTCTATAATCTTTTATATCTAATAATATTTTTTAGCAATGTGGTTAGTTCGATAAGCCCTTATAGAGGGGCTATAGTCAGGCCAAAAAGAAACAAAAACTAGTCATATGTCAATCACATCCATCAAAGTCTTAAGCACAGCCTTTTCTTCAGACCCATTACCTTTCTGCCTGAACTGTGGCCTTTAAGCTGTATTACTTTTCTTCACCTAATTGGTTAAAAACAACTCAATTGGAGAGGGAAAGTCCCATCAAATCCTCAGGTTAGGGTTTCCCTTATAGGAGGACTACAAGATTGAGCTATAAAATCCAAATGACCACTAGATACAGCCCCAACATGCAGAAAACTCTTTGCTGCCATCTGATGATCATCTGGAGTTTTGATGCTGAGATCTGATGGCTTTTCCTATAGTTGCTTATGAATTCCTTTCTGACCCATTGATTTTCTTGACTGTCCATATATGCTTCTGATACAGATTAAGCTACATTAGATACTGCTCTTGATAGGAACAACACTTTCAACAGTTTAGCAGATAAAATGTTGAGGTTTTCCCCAACCTGATATACTCCAGATGTTTTAAACTTGAACCCTTATATTTTTCCTTAATCTTTAGCTGCTCAGCATACTCCATAGGTGTTCGACATATTTAGGCATGATGTTAAGAACTAACTTGCATGTTTTCTGTTGTCTATTGTTATTGCTTTATTTATCCTTCTTCTTCCTCAATATAACTTTTCTTCTTTGACTTGCCACATTAAAATCTTAATTCTATTTATTTAGTTAGTTACTTCCTTGTGGTTAATACAGCACCCAATTTTTGTTACAATCCGCTTTGCCATAGAATTCTCAATTTGTCATTTAAGACCGTAATACATACATTTCTAAAGTGATGCATGTATGATTATCCTACATGTGTTAGGGAGTATGTGATTTTTTTTTTTCCATTGAAACTCTCACAGGGGTTTGGAAAACCAAATCAGTTCATTTTGGACATCCAAATGGATCTGGAAAATTGTTCCAGTTTTGGTCATACATCTGAGTGGATCAATGAACTGGATCTGATTCTGTTTGGATCAATTCAGAAACTTAAAATGCAGATGTTCATGTATAGAAAGGAACTGAATCGATCCACGTTGATTCAGACAGGTTTGATTTAACTGAAAGCATGCAATTGGTGTAGTGCTCCAGTCCCAAATTAGCCAGAATGTTGATTTTTGTTTGTTTGTTTGGGTTTTTTTGTTTTGCATGGGCTTAATTTCTACCCCTGTATGTGTAAAGTAATCAGCTCCAGAAAGGGCTGGACAGTGATTAATTAGAGTTAGAGGAAACCTTTCCCCATTATTCTTTGCAATTTGTAAGTCTTTCACAGCTTCACTTAGAATCTCCTCCTTTTCCCCACTTGGCCTAACTACTACAGCCCAACTACTACACTCCACTGTGCAGCAACAACAGTTTCTTAGACATGAATCTGTTGCTAATGAGGGTGACTTCACATGTGGAGAACTTATGTTCTCTTAACATCTCTAGAACATTGAACCATTGGTTTAATTGTTAATGCAACTAATGAAATTCAGCTTATGGAATACCCATATGGGTATAAAGGGGAAGTTGATGTTTATCAAATCCCTTTCTACTTAAATTTCTCTCCCCACCTACAAGCCTTTCTGTAGATTAGAAAAATCTCTGCAAAAGAAAGCTGTGGAATACAGGAGAAAATAGCAAAAGTTTCCTTCCTGTTGCTTCTTGCAGGAGTTCTGGACACAGAAGATTCAAGCATTCACAAATGACATCTTCACAAAACTCCTGGGGGCCTCCCCTCCCCCTTCTTCTTGGTAATCACTCTATAAGACCTTTATCTGAAAGAACAATATAGTAGGACAAAGGCTGACAAATGGGGAATTTCCTGCAGATAAATCCACTGCTGCCCAAATAAACAATGCTTTATCTCTTGTGGAAACTGGCACTCAAGTAGGAAGATGAGAAAAAGTACATTTTATATATCTTGGTTGCTGTAACTGCAGTTTGATCTCTAAAAACTTGGCAAGTAGGTCAATAAAGGTAGTGGGCAAAGTTGGTGTCTGAAGCATGGCATAACAGAGTTTGGCCTAAGGAAAATATATGGAGCACATGAATTTTTCAGTGAACCACAATTGCTAGGATCACTGCACTGTCAGAACAGAGAATGCAATCCTGAATGGCATTTTTTTAACAGCACCTTTCTTCAAAGTCCATAAACCTAAAGCATAAATACACAAGGATGAGCACATGGACTTGACAGAGTTGTTCAGCAAGGAACCTACCTCAATAAGACTGAAGAAAACTGGGCATGTATATCACTGAATGAGACATTTTGCAGTTTTTACATTGAACGAAAAATGGTATTAGATCAGTCTTTGCTTAACAGCTCAAATTTCAACCTTCAACTTGAAATTAGATACTTGCTTGCTGAAGATGTTTTCCTTGGGAAGTGTGTGTGTGTGTATATACATACACACACACACACACACAGACACACAAAAGTATATATATGTAGATGCTTATGCTTTGCCTTCAGTTCAGCACCCTCATTTCTCCTGGGAGCTGCTTCATCCCTACCTCTGAGTTCCAGCCGATGCTTCCATCCCCTGGTTATAACCCAACTAGAAACATAAATAATTAATCCTAATATTTCTTAATGGTGACTTCTGATTATGTGCTGATGCCGATGAATGCCACTGGGAGAAAATGAAGGGATATCTAAATTATGCAATGGCTATTATTGCAAAGGAAATCCAAAATTCTCACTTAGAGGTGGCCTTTGGTACTGCCCATCATTCATCTGAAATTGGCTAAATTCATTGTAGTCCTATCACTGGAAATGCCTTATTATAATATCAGTATATTATTCGGAATATCTTATTCTAATAGGAATGTAGATATTAGTGTAATATCAATGTTAGAAAAATTAATTAGTCAGACCTAAGTATTAATAATGACACTTGTTCATTTCATTTTTATGACTGCCTGCCTCCTTAGGCATCACCCAATTATTCTGAGCTTCATTTTTTTCCAGGTGTTTGTTTGAATATGTAAAGACTTTCACATGGATAGGAGATGGGCACAAAACTAGGCCTTGCCCTTTACTCTTTCCAAGCTCTGCTAATTCAGCCAAGGTATCTAAAGGAACGACTTCAGATGGAAAGTGATGAGCAAGGCATTTCAAAACCAGCCTGGGTAAACTGAACCTGCTAGCTAGTATCCCTACTCCCTCCCTTCTCCTTTAAATCAGTGTTGACTCCTGGTGACTCCCTGGACAAACCCTTGCAGTTTTCTTGGCAAGATTTTGGAAGTGGTTTGCCACTGCCTCCTTCCTAGGCCTGAGAGAGAATGACTGGTCCATGGTCACCCAGCTGGCTTCATGCCTAAGGCAGGAGTAGAACTCATAGTCTCCCAGTTTCTAGCCTGATGCCTTCACCACTACACCAAACTGGCTCTCTTATTTATTGTTTAGTAATAAGTAATCATCAAGAAGTTCTAGGAAGTATGCAATCAACCCATAAATGTCTAAGAAAGATTATCCAGCAAATCAGCTAATGTCATTCCATCCTGTAAGCCTGAACCCTGGTTGAAAAGGATCCAGAAAATCTAATTCCCCTGAAGGACTTTGTAACTGAAGCTCTGCACCTTCTCCAAGGAGGGTAGATGTCTAAAATTGCTGGATCTTCAGAAGGGAACACAGTACTGCCTCTTTCAAGGCATCTGGCATGACCCCTTCTAATAAGGTGTTTACCACTTCCCGGTTCCAGCCACTCCAAAAGCCACTCATCCAGCTCTCCAAAGGTCCCAGGAGCGGCATGGATCTAGTTCCCAGATTGTAGAGATCGTGCCGGGGAATACCCTGTTGCTATCTTCAGAGTTGACATGCTAAAACAAATTCCAGATTACATTAAAAGGCATTGCTCCCCATATCTTATGAAGTTATTCCTATTAATCATATCATACCAAGGTTAGAATTCCAGTAAACATAAGCACACACAAAAACTGATTATGAAAAATATTTTTAGCTATAAAGACCAGGAATATAGAGGCTAAGCCAGTTAGGCGTAGTGAACAAGGTGCTGGGCTAGAAACCCTGACTGACTGGGTTCTAGTCCTCACTTGGGTGACTTTGGGGCAGTCATTCTTTCTCAGACTAAGCCTCATCGCAGATTAATAGGAAGCAGGAGTGTGAGGCACGGATGCTGCCTTCAGCTGGCTGGGAAAATAAACAAATCTAGTCATAAATAAGCAACAATCAATATTCAAACTGCCTGTTATTCAAGTTGTTGTTTTATGAAGATTTTCATTTACCTCCTTATTTCTTCAAAAGTCCCTAGTTAAGCTTAGTGAACATATCGAAGAGGGACCTGGCAAAGAATACCAAGGCATTATGTCCAGAGAATATTCAGCATACGGAGAGAGGTGATGACTTTGTTACAGACCCAGAATTCTGCATTGGGTACAGTCCGTCACTGCTGCTGAAACATGATTTTCTTTGTTACGCCTCTACATAAATCCTAGATCTTATTTGAAATAGATTCTAACAGTCGTTCCTCTAGCTGGGTCTTGTCTCCTCTCCAGTCATAAAGAAAGAGTGAGTTGTCCCAGTCTTGTTCCTAGTTTCTTTCCTGAAATACAGCACAATTAAAAAAAAATAAATCAATAACTGCCCCCCTGCCCCCAGCATGGTTATATCCATTTTCTTAAAGAGAGAAGGAGAGAGAAATGCCAACCACATAAGACCTTACACCAAGTCTTTGAGATATGCCGGTCTCTTAAACACGCTTACCAAATGAGTTGGAATTTAGGGACAATGAAGGTCTTTGAAAAAGAAAGGAACTCCTTTTAGGAACTCCTCTATGGGATAAGATGTGGTGAAGAGTCAAGAGTTAGTTTTTTCCTTTCATCTCCTGGAGTGCCAGTGGTATTGTACTTCCATCTTTAGCTTGGACTTTCCTCCAGTATATCTCTGCCCTTGCTCACTGCTGTAGAAATTGTTGTCTTGTGATGATCACTGTTTATTCTTTATCTCACGCAGATCGGCCTCAGTTACCTCATCCCTTTCTGTTTTCCTGAGATAATTCCTATTATTTCCTTGTGCACCTTATAGGAACATTGGCTCCTAGATTTCAGAACATGCCTTGTGCCGTATTCTTTCCTGCTTGGTTTGGTGGGGTACTTCTACAGTGAGTGTTTCATTGGCTAGGAAAAAATGGCTAATTGTGGGTTTGCAGTACAAAAGATGTCCGTGTTGTTGCTGTCTTCTCAATGTACCTGTGAACTGCAATAGCCTCCCAGAGGTTGGTGGGTAATCTAATCAAGCTAAGTATGGATCTTTTACTTTTCCCAGCAGTATCTTAGCTGACTTTACTGCTAATCCAAGTTTCTAGTTCTCATGCTTTGGGCAAGCATTTCTGTCTTTCTGTGGATTGATGGCCAACTGGAAGAGGGCGAGGACTGTCCTGAGAAGTCTGAGTCATTTTATCAGGCCCTCTCCCTTTTCCTTTCATTCCAGCTACTACTGTTCATTCTGCCACTGATCCCTTTGCTTGATACAAATATGCAAGATCAATAATGTGCTATTGCTGCTGGCTGGGGGCTTTGCAAATGACCGGTTAAACTTCTGAGCATGCTGTCACTTCTAATCTCTCCAAGGTTTCCATCATCCTATTTTTAAATACTTGGATCCTGCACTCATGCTTAGACAGTGGTATCTCTCAAAGGGTGTGGTAGGTTCGATCAAATGACTGGATTCTTGCTGCAGCTCAATAAGCCACAATTAATTTTTGACATTGCAGGCCAAGAAGGGTTTTGCTTTTGATCTATCTGGTAAGATAGCTTCTATAGTTGGCAGGGGAAAATGGCTTCTTTTCAGCATGTTGTTAAAAGCTTTGGATCTATACATATCCTAAGTTTCCCTGAGGGTTTTCTAATTACCCCGAAACCAGGCAGTGATTCTCTGAAGTGACAGTACAATTCCCTGTCTTTGTACGCTTTCAGATGCTGTAATAAAGCCATTGGTACTTTCTCTTTCGGTAACTTAACTGGTTTCACACTGGTGTCAGTTTCCATTTTATAAAGTCTATCCAGGAGCCAATCTTCATCAAACACATCAGTGAATTCCTCTGCAATCCTTTTTAAGAATCCAGATTCCATTCTCCTCTCAGACTTCAATCACCTCCCTGTTCATTTGCCATATATTCTGGTATTGTATCTTTATCATCTTTATTGCCTGTGCTGCCTTACTGCTTAATGGTGGCACTAAAGCCTGATCATCTTCAGCCACAAATCTTAGGCCTCCTTATTTCTTTGGGCATAGCAGTTTTAATCTTCCTACCAGCCATACGACTGTACATCAACAGGACCTGGCTAGTTCTGTTCAGTGAAATACTGTATTTCACATTCAGTGACTTAATGGACTCGATGCAGCCCAGAACGTGTGGCTTGCATTCCACCAAGCAACTGGGAAATGTTATATTTCAGGCTTCCATACCATTGCAAAGAGAAGCTATGAACGATAAAGCTGTTTGCAGAGGGTCAGCCTCTGAAGGAGATTTTGGGAGTGAGCATGAAAAGTTTGTCTCCAGGGTTCTCACACACTTGGTGCCTTTGGACGTACTTGGTTGCAAGCACATTTTAGTGATCATGCTTACAAGCCTCTCCAGAACCAGGAGCCATCCCTGACGAATATGTAAAGTCTGAAAAAGCACCAGGAAGGCAAGAAACTTGGGGACGGAGTTCTCATGAGTTTGCTCTCCCATCTGTATGCTTCTTACTGTGTCCCCTTGGATTAGAGTAATACTGGATTGAGGATGTTGATAGAATAATTGTCATAAATACACATAACACACTTGCCTTAGCATCCAATAATAATAATAATAGTACTAGCATCCAGAGAAGGATGCATTTAGGGAAATAATGGCATTTAAAATATATATATATACTTTAGTGATAGTTGTATTTAAAAGAAAAAGGAAAGTTGCATAAATTGAAATGTCTTTATTATGGTCCTTGACCAGCATTGCACATATAAATATATATGTATTAGGGAACACTGGAGGTGGGATGGTGGGAGGCAAGAGGCCTTACATTGAACTTAACTCCTGGTGACTGGATCCATGCAGTTTCCCTGAATATTCTGCCAAGATGTTCCTTCAATTTTTCAGTCTAACCCACCACCTTGGAACTCAGATGTGGTCTCCCCTCCAAACATTATCTTGGGCTGAACCTGCTTAGAATTTTAGAACAAGGTCAGCTATGTGTTATTCATACTGCTTTCTTGGTAGCTGTATTGACATTATTTGCTATTGCTTTGTCCTTTCCTTTCCTGTCTTACTACAGCAAATAGCCGTAGATAGTTTCCCATTCCAATATCTACTAGGCCCACCCTGATTTTCTTCGAAGTTATGGAAGATTGGTTAGGTGCTGTTATCTGCTCAATCCGATGTGGATTTTTCCAATTCCTTTTGTTGCTTTTTGAAAGCAATTTTGAACAAAATTGGAAATAATGAGATAATATGTCAATCCCTTTGACTCAGATTGGAGTCTGACACAGTCCACAGACCCCAAACCAAATCACTATTAATTTCAGTTTCAAATGATGTTTTCTATCAACTGCAGAGCCAGCTGAATTGAGATGTTTGTTACCATTATAATTCAACCGCCTTTGGAAACCACCCAGAGCTGCAGAGAATTGTGGCATACGAGAGTGACTTCTAGGGCTGCTATACTTGGTGGACCCTAGTTATGTCCTAATTTTACCCTCCCTTACAGATAGCATTTGATTTCTCCCAGCATGGTCTAAAGTAACTGCTCTATTGCTTTCATCAAAGTCTCTTGGTAAGAACCACAGAACAAAATCAAGCAACACAACTTAAAAACCTCTTTTTAGCTATGTATTAATCTTTGATTAAGCAATTTATGACCCCGTTCTGCTACAAACGTTGGATGCTATAACAATAGCTCATGAAATGTTTGCTAGTAAGGGTTTGAAGGTTATGTTTTCCCTTGGAAGAACTATAAATATCAGTTTGCTATTCTCTGAAAAGAATAGAATTTGGGAAAATAAAATCCAATTGACCTTCTGAAGGATTCTCAGTTGGGTGTACCAGATGTGAAATACAAATGATAACATCTTGATAAATGGAAGGTACCACATATATATACACCAAGCGGTAGCAAATGCCAGTCAGGTGCAACAGTTATCCTGTTATCTGTCCAGGTACAACTGAAAGTAATACCTGGGGTCCTTTCTGAGGTTAAGAGATGGTTTTCAAAACTTTGAAGGCTATCTCTCTTTAAATCCAGGTTTCTAGTTCTCATGCTTTGGGCAAGCATTTAAAATATAACAGTGGTTTCTGTAGATTGATGGCCCACTGTAAGAGGGTATGGATCTGTCCTGAGAAATTTGAGTACTTTTATCAGAGTTTTCCCCCTTTTTCTTTCACTCCAACTACTACTGTTCATTCTGCCACTGATCCCTTTTCTTTTTATAAATATGCACGATCAATGATTTGCTATTGCTGCTGGCTGGGGGCTTTGCAAATGACCCATTAGATTTTTGAGTATTCTGCCTGGCTGTTTAGACTGTAGGAGAGCATTTCCAGATTTTAGTGAGATGCAAACCTCATCTACAAATACAGAAACAAGATGTATTTTTCCTAGGAGCTACCTGGGGACACTATATTAAGTGGTAGTTCTGAGAGTTTGCTTGAAGGTGGGAGCCTGGGGAAATCTTCCCAAACTGAAACAAGTTGTCTAGAGCGGGAGGCAGGTGTATGAACCCCAGTTCAACAAATGACACTTTGATGCCTTAAGTAAAAAACAGGGAAGCAGTGCTACTGTTTGGGGAACCCAAGGGGAGGGGGAATGAAGATGGTCTTCAGTGCTGAGGAATGTTCATTTACCAGCACAATGAAATATTGTCTCATCGCAGCAGGTTCAATGAGTGCCAGGTGCTGTTCACAATATTGTTGCTGAATTTATGTGCTCCCTTCTCTAGAAGAGGTTGAGAAGCAGATGTAGGAGATGTGTAGAGAGAAAGCAAAGTGCTTTTAATTAGCAATCAGAGGGCTGTTAATTTCTTTTAACTGCTGAGGTTGATGGAGGTGGGGGTGGATGTGGGAGGGGGGCGTATTTTGCATCTCAGTGGGTGTTACATGCAATTTGGACTTTATGCACCAGGTTGAATAAATGATGTGTTAAAGTAGATTCACACCGTGATCTTAAACACATTTTCCTAAGAATAACTTACAAGGAGATTTACGTTAGCTGCGCATGTGACTGCACTGCCAGAGTGAGATTTGGGTATTACACCTTAAGGACCATTTTGCTGCAGTGCCCCAAAGCTCATTATTAGTCATCCACAACATAACTTTCCCCAGCTGCTACTCTTTGTCCAGAATTCACCCTGAAATTCATATCCCTTGCACAATTTTATCTCCAGCTCAAAATCTCAACGAGGGAGTTTCCAACATGCATATTCTTGGATACTTGGCACATAAAAGAGCAGAAAAGGGTTCTTTACACCTGTGATGTTGTGGAATGGAGACTTAAAGGTTCAAGAAATACAGGAAATGCATTTTCACTGAGGCCACTGTGGTAGTCTTTCCAAACCAGTTCAGCACCCAGATGTTCATTGTTAAGAATTAGTGGAGTTGAAATCAGAAGGCTGTCCTGACTAATAATTCCTATGAATTATTTTCAGGGGTGTGGCAAATCCAAGGTGTTTGGGAAATTAGAGGTCCTTTAGACAGACTTTTTTTAGTTCATTTCATACCAGAATTCACAGTTTTCGCCTGTCTGTTCAGCACACAAATCAGAATGTAATTATTCTTTGGAATTTGTACTTCTCTGAATATTGAGTCATAGATTTACACAGCTTCTATTTGGTATGAAACTTTTTCCCACACTGTAGCAGGTTCTAGATGATCTCAGTTAGATATACACACCCATTTTTTAAAATTATTATGATTATGATTATGGTTGGTCACTCAGTCAACCAGATGTTTGGACTGGATTTGGCATTTTTATCCACCTATCAAGTCCTTCCCAAGGACCTGGGGTAGGCAGATGTTGTTTGATGGTGTTAAAGGTATCATTGCAGGATGTCAGCTGTTCCAAGTCAAGCTGCTTTTTGCAATTGACGGATGGTGATTTTGTCAATGCTGATGGTCTTCCAGTGGTGCTCCAGGTATTTTGGGATTGCACCCAAGGCACCTAGAACTATTGGTACTAACTTTGCTTTCTTTTGCCTTAGTCGTTCAACTTCTATTTGGAGGTCTTTGTATTTTGTGATTTTCTCCAGTTCTTTCTCTTCTGTTCTGCTGTCTCCAGGTATTGTCATGTCCACTACCCAGACTTCTTTGTCTTTCTTACCAACAATTGTTAAGTCCGGGGTGTTGTGTGGCAGGTGCTTGTCTGTTTGAATTCTAAAGTCCCAGAGCACTTTAGCTTCTTCATTTTCTATGACTTTGTTTTGTGGTCCTACCAGTTCTTGCTTGCAGGCAAATGGTATTTCTGGCAGATATTCCAGTGCACCGTTGTTGCTACTTTGTCATACTGTTGTTTGTAGTCAGTCTGTGCATGACAATTTTTTATTTATTTATAATTTATATAATTTAAATTATATAAATAATTTAAAATAAATAAATAAATAATATCAAAATATAAATTATATAAATTAACTACAACTACAACAACAACAACAACAATAATGTCTTCAAGTCAGTCTTGACTCCTGGCAACTCTGCCTGGACCAGTCTCTGCAGTTTTCTTGCCAAGAGTTTTGGATGTAATTTGCCCTGTGTTCTTCTTCTTCCTAGGGCTAAGAGAGAAGGACTGGCCCAAGGTCACCCAGCAGGCTTTGTGCTTAAGGCAAGACTAGAACTCAGAAGTTTCTAGCCTTGTACTTTAACCACTGTAGGGAACTTGCTCTCAATACTCACCCTACCCACTGCATAAATTTCTCTGCACTATGGTGCAAATGGTTGGGTCATGGCACCAGCTAGCAACAATCGTTTCCCAATAATAGAAAATATGCATCTTCCTTCCTCTATTTCTAATTTACCTTGCATGGTTATTCTGGAGAATAAAATGAATGAATGAAGGGAAAATCATCTATCTTGTAACAGCATCTATTGAACCATTGGGATAATCTACTTTATACTGAGCTTTCAATGTCTAGGAGAAATGGGAGATTTCCTCTGAGGAGACAATGTTTCTAGACTTCATATTTAGAGCTTTTGAGTAAGGAACTGCAAAACTGCTATTTCAGTTCATCAGTTGTTAGGATTTTTGACTGCTCTTAATGTAAAACTTTCACAAATTGAGCTATGTAATTTCCTTGGCAATAATATGGAAGTGACTTACCACTGCCTTCTTTCATGTTTTTTCAACTTTTCAGTATCTCTGATATCTTGGTGGTCTTCCTCTAATACTAACCAGGTTTGGGCATCCTTAACTTTTTTTTTCCTTTTTTAGATTTTTTTTATCTCACTTTTATTATTTTTATAAATAACTCAAGGTGGTGAACATACCTAATACTCCTTCCTCCTCCTATTTTCTCCACAACAACAACAACCCTGTGAGGTGAGTTGGGCTGAGAGAGAGAGACTGGCCCAAGGTTACCCAGCTGGCTTTCATGCCTAAGCAGTACTAGAGCTCACTATCTGCTGGTTTCTAGCCTGGTGCCTTCACCACTAGACCAAACTGGCTCTCATTTTTCCTAGATCAACTTTTGCCACCTCATTTGAAGATGCAGTATATTGTAATTGGCTCTGTCACAGTGATGATCTCCAGGCCAGGATGACTTCAGCTTAGAGCAAGACTCTTGCAGATATCAAAGCTTAGTAGATTTCTGGCTTTGAAAGTAGGGACAACTTTAGAAGCTGTACTTTCAGTAAGACAGAGTAGATAAAGGTGTTATAAGAAAGGTCAGGTTTTCTTTTAGATCTAAAGACATCTGGAGTTAAGCTTATTTCCTGGTGACAACACTATTATTATTGGCAACATTGTAGAAGTGCTTTGCCATTGTCAGCTTCTGGAATTTTTTGTTTGGTTTTTTAACTTCCTCATCTAGACAACAACTCTGGAATTCCCAGAAGGTCCCCCAACCAAACATTGACCGTTCCCAATCCTGCTTAGCTTCTGAGATCAGCCAAGATTGCACAATGCTTGGGGAGTAGAGTATTGCACATAAAAATCAAAAGTTTAGAGAAAAGAAGTTTAATACAAGACATCACTGAAGCCTACATGGGACAGCATCTTTTAGAAGCCTCAGCAGAAGTTTTTCTCTTCTCTTCTCTTCTCTTCTCTTCTCTTCTCTTCTCTTCTCTTCTCTTCTCTTCTCTTCTCTTCTCTTCTCTTCTCTTCTCTTCTCTTCTCTTCTCTTCTCTTCTCTTCTCTTCTCTTCCTTTCTTTTTCTTTTTCTTTTTCTTTTTCTTTTTCTTTTTATTTTTCTTTTTCTTTTTCTTTTTCTTTTTCTTTTTCTTTTTCACTAGTGGGCAGTAAGAAAGTTGTTTTTCTTCTTCATGTTTCCACCATGAATCATAGTTATTTTTGAAATGTGGTGGTTTGGAATGAAGTTGACCCCATTTATTCTAGTTAGCTTGACACATCATTACTTCAGACAATGGAATCAACGTGAACCTTGATACCTGGAGAGGTATCAAGGTGAAACGAAAGCACAGAGGGGAAGGGAGAGCCATCTGAGAGCCATCTTTTCTAGGACAAGGGGGAAAGGAACAGCACTTCCATTGCCGGAATTGATGCAGACAGAGGAAGAGTAGATCATGGTAAGACCAGAGGTTCTGCTTTAAACCACATAACACTTTAAAGGGGATCTGATCTCACCTGTAGGGAAAAACGGGCATCTCCCTTCCTGTTACTGCTACAACCATCTGTGCCAAACCACATCTGGTTGGTTTTGCTGGCTTCATTGACCTCATTTGGTCTTTATTTTAAGTTCTGTAGTTTAAGACCTCATTTCTGGCAACAGCCTTTACACACACACCATGGGCCAAATATTTACAACTTGCAGGTATATGTTCAGTCCCTAAAGCTCTTTGTCTAGCATAAAATTATACTTTCTAGGCAATTTGGAGCCAACGGCATGCTCCCAGTAACAGGTGTACGTTCTGGAAAAAGCAGTTTTCTATTTCCAGTGTGTATGATAATTTCATTTATTGCCTAAAGTTATTTTGTTAGTGAAATCTGTTTATTGTGTTTACCTTTTATTTAAATATTTATGTGGAGAAAGTCTGTAGAGGTGTGTATAATTGCTCTCCTAGGAAATCAGCGAGCTGCTGTACTTCTCCTGAAATATGTGCTAAAACATTTCTATTTTATTTAGATTATTTAAAAAAAAAACAAACTAGCCAACTTATCTACTTTTTCTATTGTCTCTTCATATTTAGTGTTGTCGCATTTAGAGAAAATTGCATTAAGGACATTTTGCGGTCCATGCTTTGGTTAATGTCTGGATATATAATGCTTGTAATTCCTTATATAAGGTATTATTGTGACAATTTGTGAGACTTCACCAATTAAAGTCAAAAATCAACATGAAGATTATTAAACATTAAAATCTCATAAAATTAAGATGACTTTTTAAAAGTTAATGAAGACACTAAGTATTTCCCCTGTCCCAAGATATTTGACCTTTACTTGTTGATGGGATATTATATAAAACACTTGCACGTAGACATTTTGATCTGCCTCTTTAGAAAGTCAAGCCATGAAATGTGACTCAATACATTGACAAGCACTTCTGTACAATTCAAGCCATTAAATGGGGTCCATGGAATAAGTGACCCCAACTTTTTTGAGCCAAGGGACATATTTGTAAGGTTGAGCTCATGTTCAGACACCCTTACAGAATAGTTCCTGTGATGACATTGGCCAATCAGAACATGCTAATTAATTAGAAGGGAAACATGTCACCAGCTATCCACCCCTTCCTTTTCCTTCTTGCCTACCATCTTCATTCTTTTTTTGCTTTTTGCTGAGCAGGAGAGTAAGCTTCCATTGGAGCCATTCATAGATCTACTTTCCATGAATGTGGACATTCCAACACTTTCCATGAAGGCATCTCTGGAAATGGAACTCCAACATCTTTAGCAATGAAGATTATGCTGGAGTTTGGTGCTCTGTTTTGCAACATGCTAGCTCCCTGTTTACCCTGATGAACATAAAACCAGCCGAGACAACTTCATTCTCAGAAAGGAAGGATTGGCAGTGGCTGCCAGAACTGATGGCACAATCTTTAGAAGTAGTCTATGAAGGTATGTACTTATTTTCCAAGAAATATATATTTGGGCAGTAGCTTAATAAACTTACAGCATAATCTTGGGGATGTCTGTTCGATTTAAAAAAAAATAATGATGGAGTTCATTGAAGCTTTCCCCATATGGTTTCATGAGGCTTATCCCACATAAACATCTGTAGGATTTCATTTATAATTTATTTAGTTTAAAGCTCTATTGAGTGCCAGAAATTAGTGTGATAGCTTTTATACTAAGGGCAGCATTTTATGGATTATTTTGTGCTTTTGTGGTGACTTCCCATAGAAAATATATGCATGTCCCATTAGTTATGAATGGGAAAAAATAACCCATCTATAAAATAAATTGACATAGGGGACCACTCTTTTCCCAGTTCTTTTAAAGTCTTTTAAAACGTAATGTTAATGTTCACTGTGTGCGTATTCTCTGTTGACCTTAGATGACTCCTGTGTTTACATATTTTATGCTGTGCAGTATCTGTTTTTATTTATTGATTTAGAAATTTACAGTCCAAAGTAAAATTAAAAAGGAGAAGGAAAAATGCATATTTGTGAGATGGATATAATGGATTAAGAAAAGGAACAAGTGAGATGAAATAGCAGATAAAATAGATAAATCAATTAAGATAGGCCAACGTTTTTTCAATGTACATAAATAGCAACGTTAAGTCAGTAAATAACATTGGGTAGCTATTTTTATAGACCCCCAAATCACCAGTCACTCCAGGCAAAAGTTAGCAGCTTTTTTAGAGATGTCAGCAGAGGCGTCTGCTAATCAAAATAACCTACAATCTTGGAGTCAGGCCAGCCCATATGCCTAGCAGGAACAGGTTATATCAGAACTGATGGACAATCCTGAAATAATGGGTGTGCGGCTGTAGATTCAAGGGGCCTGTGCTAAACACAGCACTGGCAATCTAAATAGAAAATATTATAAGCCATACTTCCATAAGCTGTAGCAGTACAACATTAACTCTTGCTGGAATCAGTCCCTTCCTATATGGGAAGATAGTAGTTGGGAATAGCCAAAGGATTGAGGTAAAAAAATTTTACCATGCAATTTGTCAATTTTTGTAAGCGTGCATATGGTATTTTGGAGTCACTATTGAAAATAAATAAATAAATAAATAAATAAATAAATAAATAAATAAATAAATAAATAAAAACTTCAAACATCCCTATATCAGCTTGGTAAATTGAAGTTTGGCCCTGTAATAAAACATGAAATCAGTCAGGAAATGGGATAATGACAGGTTATCATGGCTCAGAAGAATCACAGATACTAAATGGCTTTACTCCCTAAATTACTGTGGGTTTTTTTTTTTTTTTTTAAAGATAAATTCATTTATCTTTGTTAAGTCTTAAATGATGGCAAAAAATATTTCTTAATTTTATACTTGTTGGAAAAAGGTAGAGGCTTTGTAAAAGAAAAAATAGCATTATATTTGAAAATATCTCAGGGTGGATTTGGAATTCCAAATTTATCTTTTTATTATGAGCCTTTCCATTTATGAAATATCATATGGTTATTAACAAAGGCAGAAACCAAAATCTGGGTTGAAATAAAGGGCCCAGCAGGAAATTGCTGGGATATTAAAAACTCCTTATTCCTAACAGACACCATTAAAAGGTTTAAAGCCATCAAAATCCTTTTTGGAGTGCTAATATTAAAATCTAGGTGAAATGACTAAAAACTCTCCCTTGTTCTCCTTTCATTTCTATTTTTACCATCCTAAATTCCTTTCATCTGCTACTATGTTTTATAAACCAAAGATCAATCTGAAATTATACAGACTGAAGGGTTTCTCTAATTCTGGTAATCTTATTCATTTAGAGTTGATAATTAATGAGTTAACTTCTTCAAAATGTGCTTGGCTACTTCATTTACAGCTTAGATCTTTTCTTCTTAATGTAGAAATAAAAGCTCAAGCAAACAGACCTTTGACAAACTATGAAGCATTGAATCTTTCAGATTCATCTAAAGCTCTCATCTCTAAATTATATAATATCATGGAACAAACATACCAGCCTCTAATTGGTATGAAAATAGCTTGGGGGAGGGGGGAATCCAACAAGAAGTTAACAATCATGACTGGATTAAAATATGGAAACCCTCAGCCCAAATCAAAGAAAATTTCCTTAAATTATTCCATAGATGGTATATGACTCCTGATAAACTAGCACACATTTTTGTTGGAATGGTTTTGAAGAACAGAGAACTTATTTCCACTACTGATGGTCATGTCCCCATGTCTTTTCCCTCTGGTCTGGGGTGTTTTGGAAGATTGGTAAAGTTATAAATCAAAGAATTAATACGTGTCCACAACCTGCTTTGTTGAATATATTGTTAGGGTCTAATGTAAATATTTACTTTAAAGAATTAGTGATATTTTTGTTGACTGCCACTAGAATGTCCATAGCTAGACACTGGAAAGATAAAACTATGACGTTGGAGTTGTGGTATCAAACTCTTTGGCATATTTCCATAGCTGAGAAATTGACCTACTCTCTTCAGCTGCTTTCTGGTCAAGCTAAACCTAAAGCCTTCTCAAATATGTGGTCTGATGTTATACCTTATGCTAATCAGGGAAATCATAATTATTTTATACCAGATGAATATATTTATGTGTGGAAGGAATACTAAGGAAATAGTAATATATTTGGTTTCATGAACTGCTGTTCTGGTCTCTCTTTTCAACCATTTTATTGTACTGTTTATGGTTATTGTAAAAATGTAATAAATATATGTGTGAATGTGTGTATGTTTATTTTTTGTCTTTCATGAATCCATTTATGCCTATGTTCCATAAACTTTTGGTCTCTTGGTGTTTTCTACTAATTGCTAGACAGCATACAATTCCACAGTCTACTGATTATTCATGAGTAATCCATATTTTGGCATCATACTGCAAACGTTGGCAAATACTAGCATTTTTCCATTTTATTTTGGCCATCTGCAGACAGTGTGTACTTTATCTATTTGGAATATTATTTACAACGGTTTACTCTTGTGTCATAATTAAAATGAAATTAATGATTCAAATGTCAAGCTCTACTCAGACTTAGAAATAACAGTCTGATTTGATTATGGCAAACTAAATTATAAAGCATAAGGACTATATCATATCCTATACTGTTGTTTCAAGGGAAACTGTCAGGAATCATTCATTCAATTATTCAATATCTAAACATTATCTAAGAATTTAAAATAATTTTTAGATAACTTTAAAATCTACTTCTTCCACTAAGAGATATGGTTAGAGTCTAATGACTGAAAACTGCAAATTTGTAATTTTACAAACCTGTAAAATAATATTTCTCAATAGATTCCAAAGGAACTAATGTGTTAAAAAAGAATATGGAAAATAAACAGGCCAACCTGTCTAGGTGGCAACCATTGGACCCTGTCAGCTTTGCCATATAATTTGTTGGAATCAGTCTGGGTTTGAACTAAAGGTCCTGTGAAGACAATATAAACAACCATTCTTGTCACAGGACCCTTTGGTTGGAAATCTACCACTGCTCAAGGCTTTATCCCTTATAAAGTCATTAAAATTTTCACAGGGTGAGTTAATACTTTTGCAGCATCATTTACTTTGCCACAAAAATGACAGCAACACTTAACTATAGTTCAGTCATGCCTGTGTCATACAAATTTTCTTCTTGTTCCTATAATGCTCCTATTTTGCCCCAGCTCATGAATGTCAGACAGACTTAAGTTTTGATTAATTGTGCCAGTGCAACAGTATGTTTCCCTATTCCAGGCCAGATTCAAGGTGTCTAATATATTTTGTTTTATCACCCATTCATTTGGAGGTGGAGGTGAATGAACAGTAGGGGCTGGGGAGAAAAACATTTTGGGAGACAAGGGTGACATAGGCATGTCCCTTCCCTTCTGCAAGAGAAGAGAAGAGAAGAGAAGAGAAGAGAAGAGAAGAGAAGAGAAGAGAAGAGAAGAGAAGAGAAGAGAAGAGAAGAGAAGAGAAGAGAAGAGAAGAGAAGAGAAGGTCCCCATTTTATCAAAGTCTTCACATCTTCATTTAGTACTGGAAAAATTCTAGTCAGATTAGAAATGTAGTGTCAAAATGAGCTGGTCAAGAATTAACCTCACCAGTAGGATCCTCCTGTTTCTTGGACCTTTCCTGTGAATATTTCAAGAGTTCTTTTTTTTTTTTCCCCCTAACTTGGTATATACTTTTTTTCCCCCTTCTGGAAAATGTATCAGTACATCTCCTACTAGGATATACAGTTGTCTTTGTCTCACAGATATCCCTGAACTATTTTTTTTTTTAATGTTTAAATCACAATATAATAAAGGTCACAGATATATTTCTAAAATTTAAGAAAGGTAATTCTTAACAACCTTCCCTAAAGAGATGCTCCTAGGTACTTCAAACTACAATACTTACTATGTTTGACCTTTCACAACACTGGCTGGGGACGATGGGAATTTTAATCAAGCAATATCTGGGAGGGCACCTCTTTAGGGGATGCTGTTTTGAAGAACTATCCTTCTACAGAATTTTTCTTTGTATACTTTATTTTTAGGGGATGTTGAATTTACAGAGTTAACCATCAGGACCTGAATATTGTGAAGATTCTGACATCCACATATTCTATGCTTGGAGATAGAAAACATTTCACATACTTACAAGAGAAAAACCAATCTAGGCGCAGCTGTTGTCTTCTGAATTTGTTGGAACTCATTTAACATCCCAGGCTGGAAAGGAAAATCAGCATGACCCAAAGAGAATTAATTTCTTAATAACAATTAGCACTTTTCTCTTTCAATGAACAGCAAATCCATATTTATTTTTTTCCCTTCTGGCAACCCTTTTCCAAAAAAGAATAGTTTCTCAGGATTTGTTTGTGAAAGCAAAGGATTTGTATTAAGAAAAAGGGGATTTTTCACCCACATCTATTGCATGTCTATTATTTAAGGCTGGGATGAGTAATTTTATTTAGCTTAAGTTAGTTGGCACATTTGATTTTGGAAAGCTTGTCAAAGCTACCATAAGAGGGAGCTTCCCCATTTGCAAAACACTGTTATTTTGCAAAAATCTGGACAGCCACCACATGTCAGCAAGGAGCTAGAATTTTATCTGTCTCTTTACTGCCATCCAGTGGCTATTAGAATACTTGCAGATTAAATATACTAAACTTACGTTATAACATTGCAGACAGTGGTTTAGCAGAAGGCAAACTGATGAAGATATTCCTTATAATCTCTTTTAGCATACTAGAACTCTTATTATTATTAACCATCTTACTTCTCTCCCCCTCTCTCGACAAATGGATACAAAGCAAAGCACTACATGCCCTGGCTGGTGTGGGTCTTCCGGGCTGTGTGGCCGTGGTCTTGAAGTTTTGTTTCCTAACGTTTTGCCAGCACCCGTGACCGGCATCTTCAGAGTGCAGAACTGCTCCTGTCTGTGCTGCTGTCCTCTGAAGATGCCGGTCACAGGTGCTGGCAAAACGTTAGGAAACAAAACTTCAAGACCACGGCCACACAGCCCGGAAGACCCACACCAGCCATCGTATGCCGGCCGTGAAAGCCTTCGACAATACACTACATGCCCATTATAATTATTACTATCCATCCTTCTAACTTTCTTAAGAACATCTACAGGGACTACATGGAAGCTAGAAGCCTTTGGGACTTGAGAAATCAGTGAAATTTAGCAAGATCCCTTATAATTAACGTGATTTATATTCAAGCCTGATAAATGTTGTTGTCAGTGGCCAAGATCATTTATTTGGGATAATGGAGAAATAGTTTCTCTTTTTTCCATTTACCTGATCAGATGGTCAGCACTCTAGATGACAGATTGTCTAGATTTGGGAATATGAAAACTGGTATAAAGTCATTCCACTCAATCCATTAGACAAGTGAAATTTCAATCTGGAGGAGGTATTTAAACATTTTCCCCCAAATCCTCATTTTGCTATATTTACAATTCCACTACTATTGAATGTATTTTTTAACATAAATTCCCCAGGAAACCCATTTTTACTCCACATTTTACTCATGCTTTATCTGTATATGTAATAGAAGGTATTAAAACCTTCACTGGCCACAAAAACACTCTTTTAATGAACTCCCTGTTTTTTGCATGCAACTTTTGGAAACAAAAATTCTATTTTGATGTATCTCTCAGTGTAACAGAGATTGGGAGGAAGAGAAGATTTTTATCTGAAGAAGGAGATATCTTAGTAGACTTTATTAAATGTGCAGCTGTCCACAGAGAACCCCCCCCTTTCTCCCCCCCCCCTTTGGCATTGCTCATAAATTCAATCCTATAGAAATGTGGGTTTTTTTTCATTTTGTTTTCCTTTTAAGCATCCTAATTTTAGGCAGGTCATGATTAGGCCAAATATTGTACTTCAGTTTTGTATATTTAGCTGTATGTATCCAACTGTGAAATGGCAGGCTCATTACTTTTAAACAGTATAGGAATTCAATGTATCTTTTAAAATGTACTACAAAACATCTAAACAAATTAGTCTAGATGTTTTCCATGTCTGGAATTGGTCAAATGTAAATTTACCCATTGTTCATTTCCTTGTTCATGGAAGTGCATAGACAATTGGAAGATAATAGAGACAAAATCATCAGCACAGAATTCCCACTGGATCAAATTAAAGATTATAGCACATGATTCTGCTTGTTGAAGAATAAATTGTCAGTTGCAAGTTATTAGAGTTCAAATCATCAATGTAGAACTCTCACTGGATCAAATTAGTGATTGCTAATAATATATATATATATATATACATGCATGCAAAAATAGGACAATGCACATTTTCCAGATGTATTTCAACCTGCTAAAGTTTTTATCAGCGCTAAATTTCATGTAAAAGGAATCAAGATCCAAGAACAAGCAGATTAAATCACAATCTTCTACCTCAGAAATTGAGGCAAGAAATATGTATTTTGCATAGCCTCATGAAATAAATGTATGTATCAAATCTAAAGTTCTGAATTTTCACCAATGTTTAACTGTGGACCCAAAGAAATAACTAACATTTAAAGGGTCAAACAAAAGCCATCATTTGCATTGCATTTCTTCTGTCAATACTGCTAGAATGAGATCAGGGCTGGGTTTGCCGAGGTTTTGTTATAATAAGTGATATTAATGCTATAGCCATAGAGTCATGGCTGATATAGTGTAGAAAGGTCCCACAGTGGCAAACCAGTTGCTTGTTTTACCTTCTGAAGAGCAGATTAAAAGCATTATTTCTAGAGAATGATGAAAAACAGCAACACAAATTTTTCAGAAGGGCAACTCAGTCTGTTATTCCCACCAAGGAAAGAGGAGAGAGATCTAAACTCCGGCTCCATGGCCATCTGCAAATCACCCTGACCACCTTCATGTATATCCCTACAAACATATATTATAAATTACCTTGATTTCCATGAAATCAATTCATGATTTTCGTTAATAGTTAATTCCCTCTAAATAAAATTTGCCTAATATGGAATAATAACAATGCAGTTGAATATCTGTTGCATTGTAGTTCTATATATTGCTTTTTGATCTATCGGTCATATATCACTCAAGACAACTTCTTGATTTCCAGAGCAAATGTTCAAAGTCTAGGCCAAATTCTGTTCCTGAATAAATTGAGCAAGTCATGTCATTGTTGTTTTTGAAAAAGAGCTTTACTTGTAAATCTCTTTAGGCCGAGGAAACACTGTGTGAGAGAGACAGAGCAAGAGGAAACTGAATTCGGAGCAAAAGGAAAAAAGGGATGCTGGGTCTCTCAGTGTATGTGACATGCCCAAGGATAAAACTGCTACTCCACAGAAGTCCAACTAAAACCTTATCTTCACAAAGTAATAATCCTCCCTTTCCCAACACATTTATGTACTGTGGGTGATGGGAAAGATAAAGTTTTTCTTCCTTAGACAGCTCATCCAAGAACAATTTAGTACCTTTCCAGTTTCTTGGTACTTATATGCAATAGTAAATATTTAAGAGAAAGAATAAAATGCTTTCTTCCCTGTCTCAGGATTATAGCCTGGCATGAGATCTGAAATAAAGCAGTAAAGGGTACACCTTTTCCCATACGCACATACCTGACCAATAAAGTAAAAATTGGATAGTTGCTGATTATAATGTCTCTCTCTCTCTCTCTCTCTCTCTCTCTCTCTCTCCACACACACACACACACACTTTATATCACAAAGAAAATGTGTAGCAGTGTAAAGAAGGGAGAAGGGATGGAAATGCAGAATGCAGTTCCACAGAGAAATTCAGTTTCAGATCCTATGCAGTTCAGTAACTTCTGACTCTTAGTGACACAAAGGACATCATTTCACAAATTGACAGTTGCTGATCATATATTTCAGTTTCTGTAACTAATGTTTGAGTCATCAGGGAGATTATGTGGGCATCTTGTCTTCTAGTAGCCTGTCTTTTGATGACCTTCAATTCTTCCAAGCTTCAGGACCTTCTCCGATGATTCTTGCCTTCGGTTAGGTGTCCAAAATATTGAAGCATTAGCTTCATTATTAGTATTTCTAGTGAGCACTCTGGTTTTGCTTTATCTAGTGTTTAATTATTTGTTCTTCTTCTCGCACAACCATTTTTTCCAGCATCACAATTCCAAGATGTAATTTTTTCTTCATTCAAGCTTTTGGATGGTCCAGCTGTCATAGCATATAGTCATAACAAGATTAGTAGCCACTGTTATAGTCTTGCCTTGCATGAAGAACACACAGTTCTAAGGGGAAAGTATATTATATACACTAAAGAAAGGTAGGAAAAAAAGCAGGGAAAATCTGAAAAGGGATACAAGAAATAAAGAAGACAGCAAAATTATCAAATACCAGTGTACGAAGGCAAAAATACAAGAGAGATTTACAATTTTATAACAATTAAACTGAAAGGGAATAGGACACCAAAAGGACTAAGACTATTTTCTTTACAGCACTTACAAAACCTGCAAAGAATGTTCAAATCCTGAACTCCAGATTCATTCAATGTTAATCTCTGTTTTTAGTTTAGGAAATGGATTTTTCATTCCATACAAGCCCATCAAAACTTCCAAAGTATATTGTTCCTCATTTTTTTTTTTATTTAATTTCCAATGCCGTGGGCAGAGCACAGTACATGCTGATGAGTTTGAACAGCTAAATGAGAAAATGGGGAGTTGAACCAGAATGCTTTCTAGTGATCCGGACAGATGAGGAAGCATTCTTTTGGAAGTAAATGCTCCAAAACTGGAATAATGGGCTTAAAACACTATAGAGGAAAACATCAATATTCTTAGCTGAGGCATTTTTATATATGAACTGGAATTTTAAGGCCAAAGTTCACCAATGGAGAAAATTGTCCCATGTAGGAAATTTTGGTGGGGAGGAAAAGGAGAATTGAGAGATGTTTATGAAAAGGTCAAGAAACAGCATGCAGGTAACCCAGTTTTTCAATATCTACTTAGCTGGATCATCTGTTCTTATTTAGAAGGATATGTAAACTGGGTTTTCCCAGACAATGTGGAACTACAAGTCCCAGCTTCTCTTACTATTCACTATCCTTGGTGAAGCTGCTAAGAACTGCAGTTCAGCAATGTCCAACTTACACATCTGTAGACTATTTAATCAAGGAGCATTCTAGATAGAGGCTACTTTCATATGTAAGGTCTGCTTTGAATCAAGCTTGACTCCTAGTGACTTTATGGACATAATTCTGAATAATTTTGGGCAGCAATTCAGAAGTTGTTGTATTTGCTATTGTCTACTTCTGTAATATTTTTGATCTCCAAGTCTGGCTTGTCTCCCTGTATTTCCTGAACATATCCCAACCTTTCTTCAAGTCCAGACAGGGTCAGCCAGCTGCAGTAACTTTCTCATAGAGCTTTGTAAACAAACAATCAAAGACCACTATCAACGTAAGCAGAGAAATTAGACCTCCAATTTATCAGATTCTTTCTGGGGTGGAGCAAGCCTTCTATGTTACCACAATGATCACCATAATGCCCCAAAGTGTTTTAGGGAATGTAGGAATAAAATGGAATCGACAATGACAAAACAAAGACATGGAGAACAGGTATAGTACAGCCAACAAGAATGGTGTCCCTTTGTCTCTTTTGGGTGGAGAGAGGGAGCAGAAAATGTCACACATATTTTTTCTGACCCAACCCCTAGTTTTCTTTTTCTCTCCCTCATACACACACACACACACACAGGCACAGCTTGCATTAAGAGGCTGAAGTATAAATAATGCTTAACATTGTAAGGGTACTACACAAAATTATTTGAATGCATCATGTATTTAGAAGAAAATGAGATGATTAAAATGTACACCTTATTTTTCTCTGCCGTTCTCTTTTTTATCTTTTCACTGTTAGCTGGTGGGTAAAAATGAGTTAAGACATTAAGATGAAGTGGCATTTAGCAGTTTATACTGCACATTTTTGGTGAAATAAATAAAATGGAATCTCTAATACAAACATTGCCTAAAATCACTCCATTTAAAATTAGGCACTTTTCCTTGAAAATAATTAAGTGCATTGTTAATAATACGACTTATTAAATCATAGTTGTTTGGAAGTATGCAGTAGAGCATGTAGACAAAGCAGATACAGTAACTGTAATCAGCTGTAGATGTTTATTCTCCTGTTAAATTGATCATACCGGTGCCTACAAAATGTGGGTGAATTCAAAGAGAACTTTACAGATTTGAAGTATCATGTACTGCTTCTTTAAAAAATAACATTTAACAGTTTAACTTTCAAAGGCTTGTCATTACTTCTCTTGTAATGCTTCATGACAAAGTTCTACATTTCTAAGAACAAGCTGGAAGTGTAGGGTTTTTTTATACGCATAATTGTATATGGGTTCAGGGCAAACCGCCGAGCATATAAAATACTTGTGAAGCCTTCAATAACAGAGGCGAACAAATGTCATCATCTTAAGTTATTTACTATCTTTGTTTCTTTCTTCTATCCATAGTGTAGTAAATGGATGAAAGAAATTCAGTAGCTTTGCTGTATAAACAAAGCCAAAGGTACATCTAGAATTGTGTTGCCATAGGACACAGCTGAATGGCCTTTTGTACTGGTCTCAATACAATATTTGTTGACTAAAGATATGCGGGAGATCAGGTTTTAAAGTCCTAATTTATTCTAACAACCATAGGCAAAAGCAAAGAAACTTTATTGTTGTGTTTGTAAAAAAAAAAAAAAATCTAGAATGGGGGCCATTTTTAACTATGAATTGTGCTTCTATTTTGACTAATCCTCAAACCTGTTACCTTAGAATATAATTAGTGGATACAAGCAATTGTCTAAAAAGCAATATCCTATCACAATGTCTTTGGGTGCCTCAAAAGATTTTTTTTTTTTAATATACTAAAGAACACTGAGTAATCCCATTAGCTGTGAGTCTATATACTTTCTAATCTCATCAACAAAGCTAAAATATTGGATTACCACTTTGCTGCAATGCAGTTCTGACTATGACTATTGGAATCTAAGTCCCATTCTGTTAAATTAGATTTAATTCCATCTAAACAGAGTTACAGAATCTAGTAGGAAGCTCTACTGAAAGAGATGAGACTTTCTTCTGAAAAGACATGAGCAAACTCTGTCTAATGTTGGAAACCTTCATCACTCCCATTGTTGGGGATAGGAGTATGGAATAATGTTGTTGCTAAGTACCTGTAGAATCTCAATTAGCTTTAGCCCCCTCCTCCCACTTTGTTTCTCTCCTTGTCTCTCTCCCCTCTGAAGTAGCTGCCTGGAACTTGTCTGTGTTGTGGAGATAGCATTGCTACTGACCCCTCTGTCTTCTCGATGCACATAGAAATATTTGTGAGTATTTGACAGAACAAGCAACTCAAAGTTCTCTTTGCCTCAGTTCAGCCTTAAAGCCCAGCCAGAAAAGAAAGGTCCAACGTTTTTTTGTTTTTTGTTTTAATCTCTTTCTCCTTTCACCTTCTCAATAAATTATCCGTGCAAACATTAAATAATTATTAATAGAAAATTTTGCTTGAAAGTTGTTACAGGTATATTCCTCCTGGTTGGGGGGAGAGAAATATAGCACCTTTTCAGGGATGTAGTTTGCTGTTTTGTTTGTTTACCCATAAAATGTTGGGAGAGATCTTCTCAATAGATGAAAGAAAGAAAGAAAGAAAGAAAGAAAGAAAGAAAGAAAGAAAGAAAGAAAGAAAGAAAGAAAAAGAGAGAGAGAGAGAGAGAGAGAGAGACAGAGAGAGAGGAAGAGGAAGAGGAAGAGGAAGAGGAAGAGGAAGAGGAAGGAAGGAAGGAAGGAAGGAAGGAAGGAAGGAAGGAAGGAAGGAAGGAAGGAAGGAAGGAAGGAAGGAAGGAAGTTGAGTAGGAAAGAGAGAGCTTGTCTTGGCTTGTTCGAGATGATTACGATCAGTTCCTCCTGATGACTTCATGGACACAATCATATTGTTCTCTTGGCCACAAGTTGTTTGCCATTGCCTCCTTCCAGGACATGATTTTAAGCTTTCCAGTCTAATCTACAGCCTTATGATTACTGATGGTTTCATATCCAGGTAGGTTTGACCCTGCTTAGCTTCTATGATATCAGCCAAGGTTGGCAGTTATTGGCTATTTTTGGAGCAAAAGAAAATTAATGTTGATACCACCACCACCACTATCATAATCAATACAGCAATGAAAAGTGTTCATATTTCTCCTTCAGAGAAATAATTCAAAACTTATATTTGATGGCCTTTTGTGTAAAGGCTGGATGACAAATTATAGCCAACCTAAGGCCACATTAGATATAACAGTTCTAGTACTTATACAAGTAAGTTCCAATTAAGTTCCAAGTTCCAATTCCCAAATAATAGGGAGCGATTTTCTTACAACAGTAAAGAGGCATATTTCAACTTTTCCTTGCCTTTCTTTCTAATAATCTCTCCCCTCTCCCCCCCCCTTATTTGTTTGTTTGTTTGCCCAGCAAGGTTTCTCCTGTTATTAGAGAAGGCAGAAAGGCAAGAAGATTGTCTTAGGAAAGGATTCTGCACTTTTCATTAGTGCAAGCATCTTTCTTATTAGAATTGGCTCCTCGTTCTCTTCCTACAGCAGCCTTCCACATCAGTCGCCCTCCAGAAATTTTGACTTCAAATTCCAAAACCCAACCACCATTCCTGGATTTAGCCATTTCCTGTTTAAATCCAGCAGAACAATTATTGCCTTGTCCCCCTAAATTGTCCCCAAATAAGAACAAGTTTGGTCTAGTGGTTAAGGTGCCAGGCCAGAAACCAGGAGACTCTAAGTTCTGGTCCCCCCTTTGGCATGAAAGCCAGCTGGGTGACTTTGGGCCAGTCACTGTCTCTCAACCCAGCCCAGCCCAGCCCACCTCACAGGGTGTTTGTTGTGGGGAAAATAGGAGGAGTATTAGATATGTTTGCCATCTTGAGTTATTTATAAAAATAATAAGGGCAGGATAAAAAAAAAGCTGAAAATCTAAAAAATGTCAAGCTACTTGTGCCCTGTAGCTCACTGAGAAAAGATGAATCTTGGAAGATTACCTCTGTTCATATTTATTCTCTTGTAAAAATATCAGCTACCAGATAGATAGACAGAGAGACAGATACATAAACAGAGATAGATACATAGAGATGGATGGATGGATGGATGGATGGATGGATGGATGGATGGATGGATGGATGGATACCCAGTTTGAAACTGACATAGCAAACAAAGAAGCTTTTTTGATCATCTGGTTCTAAATAATATCTAGGAACATAAGCATGAGACTCCATCCTTTTAAAAGCTTTTTTGTACATCTAATTATATTCCTCAATATACTTATAGGCAACTTAAATACTCAGATATTAGAGGGGTGCTGGACCTTTAGATCAGTGTGGAGCCTACTAATCAGATGCAATCCTTTTGTGTTTTTAATTTCAATGTAGAGTCAAGGTTTTCTTTAAAAGCTTTTAGGCTATGTGTCTCAGGAAGGACAGACTTGGAACTGTCTAATTTATTCTAGTTTGTTATTCTATTGCTATGAAGATATTTAATAAAGTTTAGAGGATCACTGCCTTGAAAGTCTTCCAGAGAGGGTAGCTATGTTATAGGGAGGTCATGTTATAGCTATGTCAAATCACTCCTTCAAGCCAATCTTTGCATCAGATCTTCAGATAAAATGAGATACCCTCAAATTGCTTCAGAGAGATTTGAAAGTGATTGTAATGGCATGTGGGAATGACTTTTGGAGACAGGAGGAAGAGCCACAGACTAGACAATGGTCAGGTAAGAGGCAGCTGAGCCCACAGCAGGAATGGGGGAATGGCAAGCACCTCAGAAGGGACCCTCTCTAGTTTTTCAGGCTGTAAAGATGAGGGAGGAGAGATGCACTTTCAGACTTGCAAGATTCTGTTAATGTAACCTTTCAATAAAGTTAGTCCAGACAAGAAGCACACCTTAGTACTTCTGGGTGTGCTTCTTGTCTGGACTACCTTGCAAGGTTGACAGTGATGTAGGATCTGGTGAGTTACCTGATTTTGCAGAATCTAAAGTAGTGAGGTAGATTCAGGGATATCCATTCTTCATTGTTTTATAATTATTGTAGCTTTCTTTCCATATATGGATAAAAATGGAGTGTTGGAGAGATTTGACAGGATCTCTGATACTAATAGCCTCCGGAGGTGTCCGAAGAGGCTCTGGTCTTTGGTTCTCACTCTTCTGCTAGAGATTCTTTAGGCAGGGTTCCCTTGGAGGAAGAAAAAGAAAAATAGTCTCAAGTGTATTCATGACATGGATAGGTCTTAAATACTGTACTCGCCCATAGGTTTATTATACAGAGCATATCTTGACATCTACATGATAATTAAACAAATATCTGCCTCAGATTTTTGTTGTGGCTGTTCTATTACTTTTCCAGAAGAGAAAAGTAATCACAGTAATCACATGAATCACAGCAAGAAGCCTGCTGGTCTAGAAAAGTAAATTATTAGAGCATGGTATATTCTTTGATCATCAGTAAAAGGCTACTTTTTAAAGAATCTTTCTACATTATTATTACTATTACTGTTACTATTATTATTTTAAAATAGACATCTTTCTCATTGGTTCAAAAATTCTTTATAGGCTGCTGGCTGACAATCTGGAGGTCAGTCTGCCAACTTGCCTTCTATCCTTCTTCCTTAGTGTAAAAGGAAGCATGGGGAAACATTTCCCAAGTTTATTGCAGTGAAACCCCAGCTGGGTGGATACGTTTTGCCTCCAAAGAAGCTATACACCATCTTTTCTAAAGCAGCTGCAGGCATTTTTAGGCTTTCCCTTCTGAAGGTCAGAACCGTAACCGAACCACATCTTCCATGGGTTGAAATAAAACCTTGTGGCTTGAATCTTGAATTGTAAATCTGAATCAAATTATGCCACTTTTGAATCTCAAATTTAAATCACACCTTGGCTGGTGCACATCAGCCTACTGTGTCAGCCTTGCAAAACAAAACGATGACAAATCCTGTAGCACCTTTTCAGTATAAAGAACTTATTATCCAATAAACTTAAAAAAAAAAAAAAACTTCCAGGAAGGTACATCTTAGGTGCCAAAAGACTTTCTGGTGTCTTGAACACACGTACAGGCTCAAAATGGACAGAGCTCTTGGTGGTCCTCGTTCCCTGCTGTCTCTCTGCATGTGTTTCCCTACCCCCACCCCACCCCACCCCACCCCCATTCCCATTGCAGCTATTTCAAACATCTAGGCTTTATTCCTAATTGTAAATTCAACTTTGAATTATCACATAACACACAAATCACTAAATTAAAGGAAAGCAGGCAAGGAACAAATTGACCAGGTGGGATGCTCAAGAGGAATGCTTTCAAAAAGAGCCAAATTAAAGCAAACAAGAGGGACCAGATTTTATGTGTGGCACAGGTAAACTTAGAACTGAAGATGTTGTAATGGGGGAATAATGTCTTCAAACGTAAAAAAAATAATAATAATAATCAGCCATTGTTTGTTCTTATTTAGAATGGGTTAGTGTCCTAAGGATATTAATCCCTTTCTCCCATATGCTGACTGATTCAAATCCTCATTTCTTAGTTTATTTATTTGATCTTGAGATTGGTGGCTGGGAGAGAGAGTTATTTGTAATACCCTTCTATGCAGTAGGTGGGGGGAGTGATTTTTAGAGGAAAAAATTGTTGCAAGTGGAGAATTAAGACATTTCTATATAGAAACATTTACACTTGAAATTTCAGTTCAACGGTGGCATAATATGTTACCAAAAGTACCAGGAGAAACTCCATGTAACATTAGATTTGTGCTAAATTGAACTGTTGGCCAGCCAGACTGTAATCTCTCCCTTTTCTTTTTTTTTCTTGGGGACTACTGGAAAGTGAGAGCCAAAGAGGGCTCCCGAGGGAAGGAACTAATGGATACACTTCATTGATCTTGATAGGAGAGCTAAACAGGACTTCCTGCTCCTCTATTGAAATGTGGCTTATGTTATTGGCATGGAGTGCTTTTAAATATAAAATGCTTGTTGATGAAACTTCAGGCAAGAGGACTGTGAATCAACTTGCTAAAGAAGTGCACACTTTAAAGAAAAACAATATCCATCAAAAGGCAACATTGAAACGTCTTACGAGGAATAAGAAATTCACCTTCTTTTCAAGGAAAATTGTCTGCTAACACTTAGGATAATTTAGCCTCTGTTACTTTCCCCTTTCAAATATATATGTTAACTGTAGTTCCAGTTCCTTCCATTCTAGTTGTTCTATTTTTCTATTGTGCCCCAAGGGAGGTAATATTTACAATTACATTTAGGTTTCTCAGCTAACACACGTGTAAGGAGTGTTCTGCACCTGTAATGCAACTTCAAAAGACTGAATTCATCCACAGTCATGTGTTTCCCTTAGAAGAGTATTTTTTGCTTGCAAAGAAGCAATGATATTGGAATATTATGCTCTTCTATCATTAGACTGATCATATGAATAGCCAGTTTGAAGGAATCTGATTCATGGAGAATATCCAGCATTGTGACCTTCAAATCTGTTCAAAAATGCCCACTTTTCAAAAGAGCAGGGATAGCCATAAAGTTGCATCTTCAAATCAGTTCTGACACCTGGTGACTCTCCCCTGCAGTTTTGTTTTGGTTTGGTTTGGGGTTTTTTGGCAGCTTTTTTCCAAAGTGGCTCGCTAGTTCCTTCTTCCTAAGGCTGAGAGAAGTGGCAGATCCAAAATCACCCAGCTGGCTTTGTCCCTAAGGAGGGACTAGAACTCACAGTTCCCTGGTTTCTAGCCTGCTGCCTTAACCACTGAACCAAACTGGCTCAAGGATAACCATATCACACTGCAAAAGCCCTTTTCTACTCCCTTGGGTAAGAAACTGCTTCATGCTATGGTTACCTCTCATCTCATGAGTTGCAACCTTGTTCACTCTGATCAAGTTTTTAGTTGCTTCAACTTATTTGTCCTTCAGTCATACTTCTTTCCTTCTTTTTTACTGCTAAGATAATTCCATGACTCTTTTTATTGCTGAGTGATTCTTTTGCACTTTTACATGTAGCAGAAGTTGCCAGTCAATATTTCTACACTATACTGTGGACTTCTAGCATCTTCTCTAGAGCTTTCTGTCTCTCTCTGTCAAGCATCTATAATTTTTCTCTGTAAAATTGGGGAGGACAAACTTTTTGGAGCAGAGTTAAATTTGGTACCTTGCTAAGGAGCGCATTCACAAAGTTTATGGGGATAGCTGAGATGAAAGGCAGAGGATAAGAATAAATATGCCTTAAAGATCATAATCTCCAGGAGGTGAAAAATAATAAAAGAGCATCGAGGCTTAAAGTTTAGATTGCACTGACACATTTTGATGTTTTGATGCAGAGGAGGCCCTTAATGGTACATAAGGCATTACGGAGCCTCATGGGACGGTGAATCATGTTTTTTAAATCTTGCTGGCAAAGGTTGCATTGTACAGCAATAGTTACTGCAAACAGTAACTATTGCTGTACAATGTAATAGTATCTGTGTTGGGCTTGAGGGGGAAAAAATCCAGAGGCAACGTTTTTATTAGCCTAACAGAAGCTGCAAGCTTTCAAATTACTTGGAGACAAAATGGTTAAAAATCAGATAGATAGCTTCATTTATTTTTTAGAGTTAGGCTTAGGTTCTACCCTTTCTCCAAGATCTAAAATTGCCTGATATGAGTATCTGTCTTCATTTAACCCCACAAAAGCATTCTGTAAGTTAGGTAGGGCTGACAGAGAGAGACTGACCCAACGTCAAACAGTGAGTTTCCATGATTTGGACCTGGGACATTAAATTGGGCCAAAGCAGGGAGAAAGACTAATTTTCCAGCCAAGTACTAGGTCACATCCTTAAATGGAGTGATTAAAGTCTAGAGACATGAAGAGTGATGCTGATTTCTGGGAAGAGGAAGCAACAAATGATGCTAAGGCCCCCAATTTTTAAAAATATAAATTTCATTATTACAGTCAAATGTGTTACCATCTTATGCAAGACAAACATACCTGTTGGCTGGTGGCAAATAGAATTAGAATCAACTAGATGGATTTCTTACATTTCTTCTTCATTTTTACTTTGAATGAAAAGCAATGCCTCCACCTCCCTAATCTTAGTTTAAATAGTGGTATTTTAATAAATGAATCAGGAAAATAATCCTTGAAATGAGCTCTTTTGTATCTTGTATTTACTTTCCCACCATTTACTCACTATACGCTTCTGCCAATGATGGACAAGCTTCTTAAAGACATCACTAAGGAATTCCACACTATCTCTTCAACCAGGTCCTGACAGTTCTTTCCACCTCTTCATTTGAGTCAAACAAATGAGCATGAAGTGCTCCTTCAATTTTGGGAAATGGTGAAAGTCACATGGCACCAAGTCTGGACTGTAGGGCTGATGTGGTAAGCCAGTGAGATCCAGCTTTACAATGAGGTGTGAGTCCTAGCATTGCAATGTTGCAGCAAAATTTCCTTCCTTTTCAGCTCTGCTTAATCATTGTTTCAGAGTTTTGAGAGTTGAAATGTAGTGCTCTGATTTGATAGCTTCAAGGAAATCCATGTGAGTAACACCATCTGTGTCCCCTCAAAATGTAGCCATGAGTTCTCCTCCCAAAGCCTGGGTTTTGATTTTTTTTTTTTTCCCCACAGATGAAACTTTTGAGCCCATGTTTTGTCAGCTGTCATGATACTGTGAAAAAAATTCTTCACCTTCATTGTCATAGCATGACAACAACTGCTAGCAAATTTCAACTCTTGAAGCTTTCATCTCTGGCATCAGCATGCTACCATCCTACACAACCTTTTGACACTGAAGAACATCAAAAGTGTAACCCACACATTTCTGTGAAATGCCAAGCTTGATAGCAATTTCTCTTTGAGTGATCTGCTGATTGTCCTTAATGAGTTCAACAAACTTTCTCCTATGAAACTTGCTGGTTGCTATCAAAGGTTATTCACTTTGTTCTTGTTTGCATAAATCAGCCCTGCCTGGTTCATTATATTTACATTTTTTGACCCAATGATGCACAGTACTCATGTCAATACAGTCATTAGTACAAACAACTTGCATTTGGTGGCGTATTTCAATTGGAGGACTCCTTAGGTTGTCAAAAATTCAATCACAGTGCACATTTAAAGCACACTGATGAGAACTTATTACAGGCTTCCATTTCACTAAGAATAACACAACCTCTTCTCCCAGCAACTTCCTGCAACTGAAGTGAAAGAAGAATGCTAAGAACAAGTTAGAGTTTGTAGCATATCAGCCCTGCCATCTGCTGGCAACTTATAACGATGGAGGCATTAGCTTCCATTCAATACTTAGCTTACGTGGAGATAATGCAAGCTGCTTAAAAGTGTTAACATCAATCAAAACCAAGCTGGGTAGAATTTCCTACTGCTGGGGGGAATTGTCCAGTGACAGGATCATCCTTGTCATTTTTACTGTACAAGTACCAAGTTAATCTCTTGCTTTCTGAGGCTGTCATAATTGGGTAGATACATTGCATAATAAATATGCATAACATATCTTAAGAAAGAGCAGCTGGTTAATGATATTGTACTTTTAAACATGAACTTCATTTTATGACAGATATTTGGTGCTCATTTCCTCTTGTCCATGATGAATTGTGGTAATTATAAGAAGGACAGTAGTCTTTCTAGGGTTATTGTTATTCACTGGAAGTTCTAAGAATGAAGTTCCATATTTAGCTGGATGCCCAATTCCTACAACAGGTGATAGAAGCATATTTTATCTTATGTTGTACTTCACACTGACTTTCCAACTAAAAATTAGCATAGCCTGATCATTTTTATCCTCTTATTACTTGCTTGCAAGAAGCACCGTTCAGCACCTCTTGTGATGGATATATTTGCAACAGATGTTGCTTCAATGTCTTTGGGGTTGTCTCAAATTTACCATTGTTTCATTCTGTTGCACTAAAGCTTTGGACATAAATTGGCAGCAGATGCCAGAATACAGTATGCCTCTCAGTGTCTATTTTGCAGTGCAGTTAATGTAATAACAATATCTGAGAAGGTGAAAGCTGACAGGTTACTCCAGTAAGTTGGTCAAACCTTGAAATACCAACTTGGAAATACTGAAGCATTTGTAAATTATAATTGGGCAGCTGTATCAGTGGGTAATGAGGAAACTGTTGGTTGATTGTTCATTTAAGGACAATAAAGACAAATATGCACAGATTCTGGGAAGGTGAAATGAAGCCTCGTGGAGAGAAATAGAGTAAACCTAGAGTTTAAATACAAATAATGTGGCACTATTTCCTTTTAATGAAATCTCTCTGCGTAGATATTAATATCAGCCAAGAAAATGTTTTCCACACACCAAATTGTAAATAGATTGCTTATCATTCAGCTTTAGGGGAAATTCATAAGCCTATTTAAAAAAAAAATTAGAAAGTGTCAGTTCAGGATATTATTTGTAGGGAAAAAAATAAACCCAATATAGAACTGAATCTTCTATTATAAACTAGTTCACATAATACAGAATAATCCCTAACTAGCATAAACTGATAAAAAATAAAATATGCAGATAAATGACCAAAACACTTATTTTGAACATCAATATGTATTGCAATGTCATTATAATCTAGTGACACATTTTTAAATCTCTCTCTCTCTCTCTCTCTCTCTCTCTCTCTCTCTCTCAAAGGAGAAGGACTGCAATGCATTGATCAGGGAAGTTCAACAAATACAAAATATCTACATTTTGGTCTAGATCCAGCCTAAGGCAACACCTTGCCAACTGTGACTGATCTTAGAAACAGTCAAATAGAGTAAACCAGTTTGATACTTGATTGGTAGGCCATTAGGAATCCCAGAGCAAAGCTGCAAACAAAACAGTTGGATAAACTACCAGAAGTGGCAGTGACAAACCTCCTGGACATGCCTGTGAAGTTGCCAGAGGTCAAACTTGACTCAAAGGAGAGATTAGTTTACTTCCAGCATTTAAGAACAACAGGAGATTTCTTGAGATCAACTTTGATTCTACTGATATTACTGCAAATGTTTGTTCTCAAGTTACACCAGTTCTAGAAAAGATCTGCATAATAAGAAGCATGCAGAATTACTATATCATATTTAAATCCACCAGCAGCCTTTGATCAAGATTCAGGGGCTTTTTTGATGATTCTATTGTAAATGATTGCAGCTGGTTCGCAGGAGAAGAGGAGAAAGAGACAGATTTTAGCAGGATCTCAATTCAGGAGAGCTGTCCAGTGCCTGTAAAAATAGCGAAGATTTTTAATGAAAAGTTTGTGTCCCCATTCTGAGTTTAACCAAAGGTGTACTGTAGAACGTCTACAAAGTGGCTAGAAAAGAAGATGATGGAGCACAGGTCCTACTCCTCACAAATAAAATCTTTGTGGTCATCTCACATGTTTATAAGGGTTTGTGAGACTCCGAGAAAAGAACTCCAGGAACTTGTGAGATCATGTGAAAAAGAGAGAGAGAGAGGGAAAAAAAAAAAAGAGAGAGAGAGATTAGGACATTATTGGATGAGATGCTGCATGAGTATCAACTGACATTAAGAAAAGGCAGACAAATTATTTTAATTTCTAGTGCTGAATTGGGTATCTCCATCTGACTGCATATTCTTTAGGACAATGAGGCCCAAAATCAAGATCAGCACATACAACTTTTGAATTATTTGTTTTCAAGCAAAGGAATGATTCTCTTGCTTTTAACTATTAGTCAAGGGCAGCACTCTTCCAGAAATTGGCAAACTTTCCTTGAGTCTTAACAAAATGCCCACCCCAAAGATTTTGATAGTACCAAATAAGATTTTGAAAGTCTCAGGGATTTCCACATTTGGTAGGAGTGACATCCAGAATCCTATAATGATGCCTACAGATAAAAAAGTTTCCCAGCCTTTGGAACAGGATCAAAGTAGATAATGCCTAGAGAAAAAAATAATGCACTGAATAATCCAAAAGTTGTATGAATTTGTCATGGAGTGTGTGAAAGCTTGAAGCAGTGAAACAGCTTGCCTCCTAGGATCCTGAGATCTCCATCATTGGAGGTTTTCAAGCAAAGACTGCATAGCCACTTGACTGGGATAGTCTTGGGCAGGAGGTTGGATTAGAAGCCCTCCAAGTTCCTGTCTAATCCTATGATTCCATGTCAATCCAGCACTGTTATTGAAGGCTCAGATGATTCCTCTTTCTTTCTACTTGCTTGGGATAATATCTGAATAGAGATCATTTGGCCTCATTTACCCATGATTTGGTCTATAGGCAACATATTGTACATTGAACCAAGTTTAGCACTTGGTCCTAAGTTGGTGTGCCTAACTGGAACTGAGAAATCTGACTTCATTATCAATATATTCATATTGGCTTCCAATATGTCTCCAGGTCCAAATAAAAGTGAAAATTTTGATCCTCAATCCTGATATGATTTGGAAATACATTGCTTGAGGGATTAAAACATTCTGTATGGAAAATGTCTTTCAGAGACCCAGTGTGACTACTGAATGAAAAGCACATCAGGGGCCATTTTTTGCCCCTCCCCCCAAATGGTCCCTGATGTGCGAATGAAACAGCCTTTCCAGAAATGTTCATTTGAGGCCAATCTGAGGCCATTTATGTGGACTTTTCTCCAAGAGGAAAACCTTTCCGTGAATCCAGGCCTTCTAAATAATTCATCGTCTGGGTCTTGCTTTCTAAGTGTGTGTATAATTGGGAAGTATTGTGGATGCTGTTGTCATGCTTTGTGTTGCTTTTGATTGTATAGTTTTATGTTCTATTTTGTATTTAAATTGTTTTTATGTTGGTTTATTGTAAACCGTCCAGGGAACAATGTTAGGAGGATAATATACAAACATTGTAAATAAATAAGAAATGAAGTCTTTCTGCTAAGAACTAAATAACTTAATGCTGCACTGAGGGAATCACTATTCTCCATAATAAAGCTCGGTTTCGCCACCAGAACAAGTAATTTAAATAGGCAAAAAAAAAAATATTCTTATGTTGTGTAATTCTTTGGGCTATTGTAATGAGTTTCCAGAGCTCATTGCAGTCCTACTAAAGATGGAAAGTGAGTTGTGCAAAGCACTGATATCCCATCATTTAATATTGGGAATGATATTGTTATCCCTCTGGCTTCTGAGTTTTAGCAGAGGCAGACCAGAAAAGCCCCACCACATAAAATGTGGATGGATAAATATAAAATTAGAATAAAATTAGATGGATGGATGGAAGGAATTCGGATTTTCCAAAGGCTCATTTGTGCATTGCAGAATGCCTTTCCCAGAAGCAGAACAGTGTCTACTCTTTAGGAAAGCCTGTGCAATACACATACACATTGTGATGATTGCACATGAGACAGAAGCGTACGTCTGTTAATTAGTTAGCCCTAAGTAGCAAAGCATGCTGTGACATCTTATAAATGAAGGCATTAATTGTGGCACGAACTTTTGATGTAAGCAAGATGCTACTTCATTAATTGCAGGGCTCAGTTTGAAACACTGGCTTCAGCGTCCTCTGGATTTTTTTCTCTGCCTTTTGCTTTGATGCACCCACCCAACATGCACGTCGACTAATTTGTGTCGAGCCTTTTCTTCCATCTACAAAGCAAATTCTCCATATTGTTGATCAAACCCTTCACCTATTTATGCTGCCTATGGCTGAGTTTTTCTTGCAGCCTCTGCAATTTCTTTGTGCACAGAGCAGATCATTCACCCATGTGGGACAAGCCATCGAGGAGACATTGACCACATCAGTGGGGTGGGAAGTGAAACTGTCTACTTAATAGCCGCTTAGTCGTCCAGAACCAAAACTGATCTTATTTGTGCAAAATACATCCTAGATATATTTTGCTGTCACCCCAGAGCGGCACATGACATTTGAAAGTAGCTTTTCTCCACATAGGTAGGCAGCTTTGAAAGCAAATAGATAAGACTCGCAGCAACAAACTTCTAAGACAACAAACTTTCATTGTTTATGGCGCTATAAATTGTGGCAGCCCCAGCTCTGTTTTAACTTGCTCTGTCCCTGTAATCCCTTATAAAAAAAGAAAAAGGGGGAAAAAAGGAAAGACATGCATATCCTTATCCAGAATGCTTTAAAAAACAAATACACCACTTGTATTTTTACTTAGTGTCATCAGTTAAACCTGTCAGTTTACCCATTTGGGTTTCTTATCTGTATCATATGATAAATTGCACTATAAATTCATGCCACTTGGCATTTAGTGAGCCTAGATAACATTAGATGCTATTTGGTTTTACTTCTTTTCTTGTCTTTCCTCTTTTTGTCTTGCCTTGTCTTCTGTATTACCATTAAAAGTTTTGAAATCTAAGTTTCCAAAGTTGCAAAAGCAACAATCGCAACTCAACAACCCTTAACTCAATGTTTACTTTCTGCTCTTGTGTGTCTGTGGTTTTTTTTTACTCCCTTTGTCATTTACATTTTCATACCAGCTCCCCAAAGGATGCTGTTCAAAATCATTAAAAACAGAAATCTGTCTGAAGCTAATCTGAATCAATTGCTAATTAACTCCTCCAGGTCAAAAGAGGGTTTTTGGCTGTTGTTTTTTGTTTAGTTAGCACTCATTCTGTTAGATTTTTTTTTTTTAAAAAAAGCAAAGTTCTTTTTGTTTTTAAAGGGGGAAAAATGCAAACTGGGTGTGTCATCACAGCACCAGTTTGAAGGAATGCTATAATCCAGGAGTCTTGGAAGCTATTGGATTAACCTTTATTGTCTGCTATGATAAGAACATATTGTAATTAATTAAATGTAATCCTCATGCTTCTTTCAGTTATGTTTTCCATAGGCATGATGCAGCTACAAACAAGTAGAACTAATTCCTATAAATTTCACTGAATGGTCAGTCTTATTTTTAGTGAAGTTGAAGTTGATGGGACTTTGAAATGCTTGACTTCACCTGCCTCATGTCCTGACAGGCAGGTTTTCCACTAGGCTTCTGTTAGGCATGGACAGCTTCTCCAGGCCCACGAGAGAGATGGGAGATCTTTGCCTGATTCCTCTCACTTCTTTCTCTTAGCCTCTGAGCTATAAACCCGCCTTGCTCTCATTGCGATTTATTTAGACATTAGGATGGCATCTGGCTCTGAGAGGCAAAGTGGTTCATATCTAGCCTGGATGTCACTATTGGCTGCTGGATCAGCTGCACCATGGGGTTTGGGGAGATATATAGACAGCCTGACTCTCTGTAATGAGGTTGGATCCCCATGTTGGTGATTCTTTCCCCCCTTATTCCAAGTGGGGGGGAGAAAGGGAGAACAAAAGAAGCCAGATTCTTAATTAGTGAAGTACAATCAGCCCAGATTTAGTAATTACCAGGCTAGTCTAGTGATTAGGACTGTGCTCTGAATATCCTTGAATAATTCATGACCTGACGTCGCTGTTTACAGAGAAAGTAAAACTTTTCTCATGCTAATTTCAGCCCAGGAACTGTTTGTAAATGTGGCTGAAATGCAGCATCTTCTGTAAATTATAAAATTCAAGAAATTCTTGAAAGACCATCAGAAATTATATCAAATTTATACCAGACAAAATCAAGATGAGGTAATTTTGAGTTTCTTTCTCATACTTTCCACTTCTCAGGACTGAGTAATCTTTTCTGAACCTCCCCTTAATGGTTTGTTCATTCCTTTCTCATTCACAAGGCCAGGTCTACATTCCTTTATACTAAAATGCCTAATAGGGATTACCATTGGAATCCTTTCAAAAACATACATTCATCTCAATATAACATTCATTTCAATCACATTTATCTTACTCCACAGACTTAATGGAAGTTTCAACCATTGAGTTATATCTACTGAAATTGCATCTATCCATTTGGACATATTTAAGTCAATGTATTGTGATATATTTCAGGTAGTTTACAATGTCTGTAGAAATGTTAATCTTCTAGAGTTATCTATAGATATAGTAGATACCAAAAGCAATAGACTTATTCCAATTAATAGTATAACTAGAATATAAGTCACACTGTTGTATAATTTTAACAAGATTATTATTGTTGGTCCCACAGTCAGCCAGATATTTAGACCGGATTTGGCATTTTTATCCACCTATCAAGTTCTTCCCAAGGACCTGGAATAGGCAGATGTTGTTGTTTGATGGTGTTAAGGGTATTACTGCAGAGAGTGGCTGTTGCAAGTAAAGCTGCCTTTTGCAATTGACTGAGGGTGACTTTGTCAATGCCAAGGGTCTTCAAGTGGAACTCCAGATGTTTTGGTGGTATTATTATTATTACTATTATTATTATTATTATTCCCATATTGCTGTATGACTTTCTTAAACTTTGGTAATGATATTGCATAATTATAAAAATACCTATAATATCACTGTATAAAACAATTTATATTGTGTTGAGTGCCACCTTTAATATCTTGAAACTGGCTAACAGAAAAGCCAATGGTTCAAGTACAAAACAGAAGATTTAGAGTGTTGTGATGTAGTTTATTAGGTTGAGAGACAAATCAATGTGTAACAGTTCTAGTCACAGGATGGAAGTATAAAATTGGAGTCCATTAAACAAAAGATGAAAACTCGTATCTTCTTAAAATGCCCTTCATGCAATCTGCATCATATCAAAGGCATTTCCAGCAAATAATAGCATTAGAATGCCTGATTTCCATTTATCTGAAGCTATGTCCGTAATATTAATCACCAAGTAGATATTGTCAAATGTTTTCCTTATACCAATATGTGTATGTATGTGTGTCTGTGTATGTGTCTGTGTATATATATATGTGTGTGTGTATATATATATATATGTGTGTGTGTGTGTGTGTGTGTGTGTGAGTGTGTGTGTATGTATATATAATAGTTCTATTTTGAGATGGCACTCAAAGACTTTGAAGAGGAGTGGGTAATTCAGGCTAAATTTAGATTAATCAAAATCACACCTAGAAGCCTCTCTTGTTGTGAGTTTGCAATCTTCTGCCTCTCCCTTGGAGATGAGATCAAAAGATTCACAAGCCCTCCTGCTGCTCTGGAATTTTTACAGGCTTTATCTGATGAGCAACAGCTCTGCTTCTCTTACCCTGTGGTCCTCTTCAAAAGCAGAAAAGAAGAAAGGTGCTTCCAGGACATGTTTCTGCCATGGTTAGGTCCAAGCAAAAACATGGCCTCGGAGAGGTCATTGGATTTTGTCTGAAAGCACCTATAGATGCAACTGCAGACAGACAAAGAAGGAAGATTTTGTAATAACGTCTAAGGAATCCAGAACTGAACAAGCTTAAAGAGTAGGGATTATGATACATTAACTGAGTGCTCAGATGCTATGGAGAACAGGATACTTTTCCCACTTGAAATCATGCTGTATAGCTATTTGTTTTCTTGCTCTAAAGAGGCACCTGTTTATTTTTGAGTGTGCTGATCCTTGGCAGCTTTTGAAAAAATCAAATTTTCCAAGTTAATTCCCTAAACTCACTGCTGGATTCATTTCCTACTGCTCCTGATTAATACATTGATACTTTTAATGCGAGAGAAGTGACTGAGAAGCAAAAGCAAAGGATGCAGATTCTGTCACGCTCCAGTAGCTCACTAAGAAACGGAACAGAAGAGGTAACCCTATGTGGTATTTGACTATAAAGAACGAGCCTGATTTCTTATCAGTGAGAAACAGACTGGGGAGGGCCATTGATTTCTTCCTCAGTGGTTGTTCCCAGGTGTAGTGCTGCCAGTCCTGGGCCGCAGAAATCCAGAGGATCTCTAGATGGCAGCAAAGCCCTTAACTTCTTGCTTCCCAATCTGGTGGTCCTCCTCAAGTGCACCCTTCACATTTTTCTATGAAAACCAAATGTGGGTAACCTTGGATATTTCTTTCAGTGTCCATTAGGTCCTGTAAGTCCTCTTAAAGAGTCTTTTCATAATAAATAAGAAAATAAATAAATAAATAAATAAATAAATAAATAAATAAATAGGGGAGTTGTATGCCACCCAAAGCACCTACCAGACCAGGGATGCAGTGTTCCTTTCACAAACAGTAGACAACTTTAGGAAAGCCTTGAGGTCTTTGTTCAAGGCAGAAGTGTGCCAATCTAAGTCTTTTCCACTGAATAGGGCTTCAATTTATGACTCCGCCCTTTGGGTATTGCAAGGGAAAACAACTGCACAGCTTCTACCAGGCCTTCTATATGCAGGGATATGCTTATAAAGATTTCTAACTTTGGGCAGGGAGGGGAGTCTAAATTTCTAAGCACAACATTGGGACTTGTCCCAAATGCTTCTTGATGCATTGAAGCCAGCCTTATTTTCCTAAAACCCAGTTTGGGCCAACCCAGGTCCTGCATTGGATGAAGCTGTTAGACTGGTCAGAAGGCTAAGCTCTCTCTCACTTTATGCAATCAGCATCACTGCAGTTGGATAAGCTGTCTGGAAACAAGACTATGGGGATATGGCGTCTCTCCGTCTTTTACTGTATTGAACCTATAAAACAGCGCATAAACAAAGCTATTTTAGCAAAATATTCCAGTCCAATGCCATCAAAGAACCTCATCAAAATGTCTACCTCTTTTATTACAGTTTCCATGACTTTCTTCAAACCACTGTGTGTTTTCTCTAGCCTGACTAAATGTTCTACCTTCTGCAAGATTGATTTGGGGAAGTCTCCTATTCAGAATGGATCTGCCCCTGTGTTTCTGGCTTTAACTAGTCATAGACACGCATTTTGTTGTATTATTCCTTATATGATGACTCCTGTCATCTACTAATAATATGTCCTTTATGTCTATCTGGGTAGATCAAGCACACTTTATGTCACTCTCTTTTTATGATTCAAATCCAGATATTACTTATACGTTGGCCAAATTTCTTTTTGAAGCCATATTTACTAGGAAACATGTAGCATTGCAGGTGATACAAAGCTGCTCCATAGATTGAAGTCCAATCTATTATATATAAAAATATGCTGTATTTTAAAGGTTACTAATTTTCTAAAACACATTTTGTTGTTTGTTGCTTTGTTTGTAATGTTTTCTTTTTACATCTCTGGTCTTGGACTGAAATAAAAATTATTTATCCGTCCATTCTCATCCTGGAGGAAGGTGGTAGAAAATCACCTTTATATATTGCTGCCAAGAAAAGCCATCAAGAGACTTGATGGATATGAAGAAGATTTTTAAAGTCTATTTGAGATTCAGCAACAATATAACGATTAATCTGTGTTATTTTCCTGATCCTGCTTTTTACCAGAGAATGTATAATCTAGTTCTTGCCAAATTTGGGGGGAAGATAATTCAAGAATTTTGAAGAGTAGTGTTTAAACATGAAAGATTTTCAAAAGTGGGAATTGAATAAATTTATTTTAAAACTTCAATTTTTTCATTCCATGTAAAAATTGGAAAATGTTTATTTTGTGTCATTTTATTTTAAAATCTCATTTGCGTGGTTCAGTTCTAACATATACGACTATTTGCATCAGGTAGAGAACCGTATTTTCCTGGGCCATCCAAGATCTATTAAAGGTAAGGAATCTGTTAAAAAAAAAAAAATTGAAAGCTTAATTAGAAAGTCAAAATGGTACAACATAAAACCATTCATCCCACACTCTTTGAAATGTAAATGTGATATAGTAAAATCTAAATTAGCTGAACTAGGAAGCTAAGCAAGAACAGGCCTGGTTAATACTTGGATGGGATCCTCCAAGGAATGCCAGAAGAAATGTTGGGGAAAAAGAATCCCATAAGAAGGCAAACCACTTCCATACTGATGCCGAGAAAACTATATGAACCATGTGGATGAAATTACCAGAAGTCCTGAAGGAGAAATTTCCTTATTTCTGATAAAAAGTTATCCATGATTTTCAAATTATACTGACAGATCTCCTGTTGAAATAGTTCTTGGTAACCTTCCTGTAACATTTACACTATAATCCATCCATGCCTACCTGGAAGTATGTTATATTGTGTTTAGTGAGATTAATTCTCAGATGAGAATTAATTTCAATCCTATAAGCCTTGCTCCAATTCTTCTTCCCAGTGAACTATGTATTTGGGCAAAAAACTGATGTAAAGATAAATAACATATGAGTGAATCGGCCATCAGCCTCAGGCCCACATCAAGGTGGCATTCATGTTCTCTGATAATTTAGATCATCTTACCTTCCTTCTTTTCTTTTCTTTTTTAATTTTCCCCATTTTCTTTCTCATTGAGGGATATGTTAATTTCTTAAAGGTCATGAATCACCACTGCTAGAACAATATTAAACTTTTATGACTACATGAAATTTTAAGTAGGGAGTGCTAAAACCTGGTTCAAACTATTGTTAAAAAGTAGTGCTACAGTACAGAGATAGAGATATAGAGATACATGGTTGCACACAGACGGCCATATACATAATTTATGACTAAATGGAAAAATAGTTCTTTTTTCAGTCTGTTTCGGTTCTTTCCTACTGTAAGTATAACTCCCCACACAACTGAGACTATTTTTTTATTCCAGCAAGGTGATTGCACTTTGGCAACCTTGGTTGATCTCAGAAAGTTAAGCTGGACTGGACCTGGTTATTCTTGGATAGGAAACACCAGGGAATTCCAAGGAGACAGGCTAGACAAGAACTTGAAAACATTTCAGAAGAAGACAGCAGTAAACCACTTCCATATCTTGGCAAGAAAATAGCATGACTATGAACTGGCAATCCACAAGGCTTGATTTAAAAGAGGCCACACATTGCTTCTTGTTAAGTCTCATTTTTACCAATATATGAATGTGTGTGCATGCACACACACATACAAAATTGTATTTCTATATATCAATACAAGTTTTTTTTCTTTTTTAATTTATCCAAATTTATTCATCCAAATGTAGAGGCTGCCTGACTTCTTAAGGACGCCTTTGCTTCTTGAGGGAGCAGTATTTAGAGGGAGGAGAATAGGTAAAGGAGAATGGGAAAAGAATTTGTATGTAGGAATGTCTACATGTAGGAATAAGTGAGGAATGTTATCCATGAAAAGGAGTGTGAGCATATGACACACACACATGGGTATGAAAGTATTCTGTTGATGGGGAAAGTGATTTTTTTTTTAAGTGGTGCACTGAGATTTTAAAAAGTAGGTTATGCGTGCTAAGATGCATACAATATTCTGGGAGTGTTTTGCATTTGGGAGCAATTCTCCTAGTGAGCCACTAGTGAGTTCAATGCTAGGAAAAAGCATGATACAACCAGAGAAAATGACTAGGATAGATAAAAATGCTTGCTGCTTCATTTACATGGAAAGTAATTTTCTGTGCCTAATTTGATTATAGCCTTAGTGAATGCACCCTTAGACTATATTTCAGTATGTGATTCTAACCTTACAGAGCTGTGTTTAAGAAGGGAAGGGCAAAAAACCCCCAACTTGGATCCATAGATAATTGACAAGTGGGAGTCTTTGTTAGTTCAGCTTATCAAAACAGACGTGTTGCATCTGGTAGCAGTAAAATCTGTTTGTCCAGAGAGATCCAGCAAATAAATAACTAAATTCAAATGTTGACAAATGGGCTTTTCCCCCCAAATGGCTGTCTTTGTTCAGATGTGTGCTAGCTGATAAAACTATTAACTTTAATGGCTGATTCTCCACCTCTCTTTTCAGATTCCTTTCTGTGTCCCTTTCCACAGCCACACCCAGACATCCAGACATCTTTTAGTACTCTAAAAAGAAGTTGATTCAGGCTGTTACATTGGTATTGAAATCACTAAAATGATAAAGTGGAGAAGCCTCCAAATTGTTGTCCTTCAACTCCAGGCATGGAAGAAAATCTGCAGGGACTGGTTGCCACAGCTGGACTTCATTTTGAAGGAAGAAAATGCTCTTGTCAATGATTCATTTGATATGCTTGATGAACCAACAGTCAATGGTTCCTTGTGCCTCATTAAATGTGGCAACATGAAGAAATATTATTTTCCCAAAATACCTGACCTTCTCATAAATGTGGGCCAGTATTTTGAAGCAAACAGAAAAAAAGTTTGAAGCACCATTGATTTCTCTTCCGTACAGTAAATGCTCAAAATTAACATCACTTTGCTGACAAATTTCTCCTAGTAAGGAATTAAATTGCCTTGTAATAAACTATTGGCAATATGCCCTGTTTTTTATTTTTTTCCCCCTTTCCCTTTTTCTGTTTCAGTCCAAAGGAAGCAAAGGGCATTTCAATCAGCTAGTCACTCCATTTTGGGGTACTAATACCTGTTTGTGAGGACTATTAGATACATCTTGAAGAACAGGTAAAACTAGACTGTGATTATGTAAATCACCTGCAGAGTTAGAATATTACCAGGAAAGATATTAAGGGAATGAGTCTACCTCAGTGGCAGAACAGCTGTTTGTGTGCAGAAGATTTCTGCTTAAATTCCAGCCTTTTTATGAGAAAGCTGGGAACATTTCCGCATGAAACCCCAGCTTCTAGTCCATATTAACAAGAGTGGGCAGGCTGTACCAACGAAGCAGTTTCCTGTGTTTACCATCTTGGGTTGTTGATGCAATTCCAGTCTTTTATTATACTATGTCTTCTGGCATGGCTCACCCCACAGATTAATAAAGCCTCATATTAAAAGTGTTCCTAGATAATGAATTTTTATGTACACCATGCTTTATCTGATCCAGACACTCAGATAATGTTCATTGTAGTCAACTTTTCCATGACCAAAAGTGGACATTCAGCAGGAGACATCTGAGTTTTTGCTCCTCTTTCTTTTTCTCTCTCCTATTTAGCAGGCAGTTTTATACAGAGTGCATCATCATCATCATCATCATCATCATCATCATCATCATCATCATCATCATCATCATTATTTCTGATTTATTGCCAAGTTTTGTTTGCCCTGTTACTTCTAGGACATCCTGGCTATGCCAGGATATTACACATAAAAAAAAAAAAATCTTGTTTACTACCTGACTTGCTGAAACACACAGAAGTAGAAATAAAGAGAGGGAAGGAAAATACTCAGCTTGCTGTCCTACCATAAGCCCTATACGGAGAATGATATATGCTCCCTTAGCAGTAATGGCAGATTGCCCTTCTGATGTTCTCTTCTCAAAGCAAAGCAGTTGAACCTGGTGCAGCACGGAGGAAGAAGGCTGGATGAGCAAGGGAGCAGATCCTCTAGAGTAGCCTTTGAAATGGACCCAGCATTTTGAAACCCAGCCAAATCTTTCACTGTTAATCTTGGAACTGCAGAAGAGAGGACAACTAAGGTCCTTGAATGAATTAACTCCATGGAGAGTTGAAAAGGAAAGGAAACAAACAAAGCTGCTGAGGACCTGTGGGAAAAGTACTGATTGCTCCTTAATTCATAGAAGAGGCAGACTTCCAGGAAAGGGGATGTGTTTTTAAATTTTCAGATGTTTCCATGATTTCATAAATGAGAGAAAACCCCAACCCTTTTCAGGTGCAAAAAGAGACATAACAGAGGAGCCAAGTGGTTCTTCTCCGTAAACAAAAATAATCTTTGTTCACAGTGAACTTAATCCATAAGCCTAGGAACAATCATTAAAATATGTAATTATTTTTAAGGCAGCCTTTCAGCCCATTCTACATCAGATTTAATGCTAAGGGCATGAATGACTTGTAAGCTATTAGGGATCCCCAGATGTTTTCATAAAAACTTTATGGTGAATTTGAGATTGTGCGTATTCTGCACTGCCCGGCTGCAGTATGTCTTGAAAGATGCCAATGTGTGTAATTTAGGAATCGTATAGAATGCTTTACACCTGTTCTAATGCCTAAAAAGTCTTCTAGGGCAGTAGCATGGTGATAATCCCACCTCCTTCAAGGCATGGCAAACTACAACTCAGATAGACACAAATTTCAAAAACCTGGCTCCAATCTCCGTCTCCTCCTCCTCCTCCTCAAAATGGAAAGTGATGCCTCCTGAAATGTCCTGCAACCTGGAGAACATGAAGTAGTAGCTTCAGTTAAAATGATTGTGTGCAATCTGCTTTAGGTATGCTAGAGAATTGAGCAAAATGTCCTTAAAGCAATTTTTAGCCTTCCACTTTTTTCATGTACGTTATTTATTTCTTTTTTTAAAAAAAGAAATAAATGAAGTTATAAGCATCCATAAAAAAAGACGCTTCATTATAACAAGAAATATGTGTTGATCCCCCCAGCAATGAGTAGGCCATTTGTCACACACTGTTAGTCTTTCTGATAACATGTACAGGTCACATCTACAGGTGTCTTAGCACCTAGTGCAGTGTTGTCCAAACTTGGCCACTTTAAGATGAGTGGACTTCAACTCCCAGAATTCCCCAGCCAGCCATGCTGGCTGGGGAATTCTGGGAGTTGAAGTCCACTCATCTTAAAGTGGCCAAGTTTGGACAACACTGACCTAGTGAAATGGGCCTTTTGAAATGGAGCATATCCACCTAAATTTTGGATGATCAAAGTCTGACAAATTCAGTTGAAGTTCTTCTAGGTCTGTTCCAAAGTATAATATTTCTCTAAGCCCAGAAAGGAACTGTATTGGTGTGTCACCTTTCTGCAAAATTCTCTTCTGATACTGCTGGCTGCATGTATGTCACAAAAGAGCTGTGCAAATTTCTTGCCACATTAAGGACAAAAAGAAAATCTTGGTTTCTTCACAAGCTAAGCCACCCAACAATTTCCTTACATAATGTTTTCCTTAAAAACAACAACATCAACATTAATCTGGTTTATCTTAACGAACTTACATCCTATATTTGTTTGCGGGGAAATAGTTCTTATACAGAAAATACTGATAGCAGCCAAAGAGGGATCTTAAAAGTTTTCTACAGTCTTCAACCAATTCATCACTAGTAGTGATTTCAGTTGAAGGCAGAGTAAAATAAACACATTGTAAATGTGCTTTAAAAACTCATTCAGAACTCAAAGAGGAATGGCTTCTCCCATTTCCTGCTCCCTGGGTGACTTTGAGCCAATCACCCTCTCTCGGCCCAATTGCCAATATTGGTGAAGGTGTTGGATCAGTGCTGATGAACTGAGGTTCTGGTCCTTCCCTCTGCCATGGCAGCTCCATGGATGACTTTGGCCCAGTCCCTATTATTACAAGCAAAACCTTTAAATCTAGTAACTAAGCACATGTATTGCAGGAAGGGTCATTAACAATAAATATCTTATTATTGAAAGAATCCCAAATTTGATTGACTTCCCATGTGTCTGTGTTCCTTGAAAAGCAAAGTGACTATCACCAAGAAGTGAAAAATAAAGTGACTATCACCAAGTGACATGTTCATTGACCCTAATTTGTAGAACTTGCCAACCATATGCTAGTTATTTAATTTTGTAAATTAACCAACATTCACTCACTAGGGTTTTCAGCAGTCTGAAAATTGCTTACCAGAAACTTGGCTCTGAATTCTCCCTAGTCTTAGTACGGATCATGATAGGATGGGAAGGGCAGTGAGATCTTCATTACCGGAACAACCATCTTGTCCTCCTTTTATTTAAAAACCGGACTTTACAGTAAACTACTAAATAGGACAATTGTAGCCATCTGAACATGAATAAATAATGATGGTATTGGTAAATGTTTTAACTGTCTTCCTATATAGGCTCATGACATTTCATCATATCTCAGAAATAATGTAGGTTATTCAGTGACCTGCCTTGGCTAGGAAATCCAACAGCAGGCAAACTGATGAAGAGTTCATTTTATTTTATTGTAATTTATAATAATGTCTTTTTTCAAACATTGTCAGGGGAGGATATACAGCCTTGAATTAGTTAAATTAATTTTAATACAGTGAAATACTAAAGAAATAACTAACTATAGTATATATAACTATCTAATCAACTATCATCTATCTATATCTATCTATCATCTGTCTTGTATATATCTATCTCGGTTGTACATCTCTGCCCATGGTGAGCTAAGTGATGCTGTGACCACCCTTTCTCGGTGCCTAGAGGCTGTTGAGGTCTGGAGGGGCAACAACAGGCTGGCAAGACAGAGTGGCTTTGGATTTGGGGTTCTTTGGTTTCTGGAGAATTGCCATCTTTGGTTTTGGATAGAGTTGCACTGCCCTAGGTGGACCTGGCGTATAATCTAGCGGTTCTTCTGGACTCATGACTCCTGCTTGAGAAGCAGGTGGCAGTCATGGCCAGCAGGGCCTTTGTGCAACTGTGGGGTGTGTGCCAGTTATGCCAATTCCTGGACCAATGTGCCCTTCTCACAGTCATTCATGCCCTAGTCACCTTCTGTTTGGACTATTGTATTGCACTCCACATGGGGCTGCCCTTGAGGAGTATCCCGAAGCTTCAGTTAGTTCAAAATGTGGCGGTTTCCACAGTTTTGTGCAAGCCTAGATTTGTGCAGGTGGGTTGCTGATTTGCTTCCAGGTCTAATTCAAGGTGCTGCTTATCACCTTTGAAGCCCAAATGGCTTGGGGCCAGCTTATTTGAAGGACTGTCTTTTCCCAGTTTCATCTGCCCAACCTACCAGATCAGGGAGGCAGAGCATGTTGTGGATCTCTTCAGTGAGGGAGGTTCATCTAATGGGATTGAGAAAAATCTCAATCCCATTAGAGATGGAGATAAGACTGGCCCCCACCCTGATACTTTTCTGGAAGGCCCTGAAGATGTGGTTTTGTCAGTGGGCCTGGGGACCCTAGGCTGATACAGAGTAGTTAATTTGTGTCTGTTGCCACCATGGGGGGTTGGGAGGTTTATTGGTTTTTTGTATTATGGGTTCCAATTTTGTAAACCACCTGGAGTCACTGTATGTGAGTTGGGGGCCATATAAATTTGTTTAATACATAAATAAATAAATATAACAGTGACAGATGGAATAGTGAAGATGTAAAGGATACAAACCAAACCACAAAATTCCAAAAAACTCAAAATACGCCTATATGGGTCATTATCATTATGGATTGATAAAAGAAAGTTGATCACCCAACAAATAACCTAATTTAAATGTGCAGTGAAACTTTGTAACATTGTTAAACTACACTAATTCCGTTGGAAGAGTTTGGTATGTGCGTAAAGTTAATTGAACTGAAAACTTCTTCAGGTTAGCTAGTCCATAGACTTGCAGGAACTTTTGAACTGATGGATAAGCCACTTATTATACAAAAAAAAGAAAAGAAAAGAAAATCATATTAGAAGGCAAGAACAATGAAGACAGTATAGAACTCTCCTTGATGTATTTGTTTGCTACATGTAAAAAGATTTTTAAGTGAGCCTTTCCAAAGTTAATCCTGTGTCTGTGGACTGCAGTAATGTTTCTCAGAGATCTATTCCAAGTAATCTGTTGGAAGAATCTTAAAAATGCCCTGAAATGAAATACTCTCACAAATGTACTTTATTTTCCACACCTCCACTGTTTAAATGTGATGATGCCATCAGTGATCATTTGCTAAAAACGTAGAACTGACATTGCAAGCAACATTTTATGCCTTCATTAGCATTATCTTATGATTTCTTACTTTTTGCTTCTGCTACCCAGAAAGAGCTTCATGAAAGGAAATAGTCATTTCACCAGTGAATGACTAAAAAAGAGGAAAAACCAAAACCCCCAAAGTGACATCTTAAAATAAAGGTTGGCAATCTTCAGTCTCAATGACCTCTCACCCCTCTTTGACTTATCACAAGCATCCTACTTACCACATTCACAAAAATTGTTAGCAAATTTTAACGGGCATTATGATTTTTCCCCCTGTCCCCAGTGGAAACAGCAAACAAACAACCCACACCCTAGCAATGCTTGCTTCTGCTCCCAAGTCACATCATTGATGGTACCATTGCAAGTCTTGCAGCTCTTAAACAACCTATAAAAAGGTTGCCATGTTTCTAGAACTGTTTCACCAGGATATGCAGTTTTGTAGATGTGTGTGTGTGTGTCCCTTCAAGTCAGCCTTGACCCCTGGTGACTGCCTGGACAAGTCTCTACAGTTTTCTTGGCAAGATTTTCAAAAGTGGTTTGCCATTGCCTCCTTCCTAGGGCTGAGAGAGAGTGACTGGCCCAAGGTCACCCAGCTGGCTTTGCACCTAAGGCAGGACTAGAACTCATGTTCTCCCGGCGCCTTAACCACTGCACCAAACTGGCTCTTTAGTAGACGTGCTGTGATAAATCTATTAGTTTCTAAGGAGCCACAAGACCCATGGTCCACTTTATCCCTATTAAATAGTCATAGGACAGGAAATTACACTAAAATGGGATACCATGTAGGTTTCTGGTGTCTCTTTCTTTGAAGCATCAGGTTGGACCACTTCCCTTTTGCTCAGCCATTTTGCTTTAACTCATGTGTCTTCTTCTTCTTCTTCTTCTTCTTCTTCTTCTTCTTCTTCTTCTTCTTCTTCTTCTTCTTCTTCTTCTTCTTCTTCTTCTTCTTATTATTATTATTATTATTATTATTATTATTATTATTATTCACATTCATCCACGTAAGATGATAAAAGGAGATGTTCAACTGAACCATTAACCAATTCCTCATGAGCTGGTGGAATTCCCAAGACAGAAACATATACACCAAAGATTTCCTGTCTTTATTTTCTGAAAATCACAGCATGATCTTCTTTCCAATTTCTAACATAGTTTGCTACCTATGATTTAACTTAAATAAAAGTCCCTACCAAGCCCATAGCTAACTGCTGAAGAAATATAACCACGATAAACATTTTTTTCCTTATTTACAATGAAGATGGAAGGATGTGATAGCAAACTATACAAAAAGGTTTTTTTTAATTAATTTTGTTCAGAGGTATTTTGAAGTTATTCCCCTTCTGGCCCAATTAATACCTTCATATTAGTTTCATTTAGGTTGCAATGCTATTGTTCTTTTATGCAAATTGCAATCCTTGAAATAAATGCCACTGAACACTTCCTTCTTGCTGAATATGTGCAAGATTGCTTGGCATCTGTTATCAACATGAAATAACATAGAAAACAAGTAAAATGGTACAGAAATATCTTATTTGGGCTAATTCTTTTTGATCCTATAGCAATATCTTCAAAAATCTCAACAGATCTTTTAACTTCTGGCAGGTTGTTTTTTTATTGAACATAACATTTATATAGTAAGAGCAATAACTGAGCTTGGTTCATAAAGATTGGTAACTATTATAGAGACTTAAATAATATGTAATCAGATGAAAACTTTTGATAGTCTAAAGAAGTTTTAACCCTAGTGTGTGCTTAAATAAACTTTATGTCCAATTTTGAACAGGAAAAAATAACTTCAGGGAACAATTACACTCCCCCCCCCCAAAAAGAAACCTTATTTAGCACTGATCTTTATATTAGAGTCCTGTAGCAAAGATTGTGGGAAACATCTTTGTACTGTGAATTTGAAAATGCAAGCAAGAGCCATTAGTAACTTATAGGATATTCTTGATAACCTTATTCTGAATAGCACTGAAGACACTATCTTCTGAATCAGTCTGTTTCAGCAGGAAAAAAATTCTTGTTGGATCGTTGGACAATATGCAGGTGGGTATTTACCAGTCCCAGTGTTGCTAGGGACACAATTGTGATCTACCCAATGTTCAAGAACCAGAATCCACAATCTAGTATGGATTGCGTAAGTTCTTCAACTTCCAGAGATTTGCCAAGAAAGAGACAGTTAATTTTGATAAGTATTTGATGCAGAATTGATCAATAAAATTTAAGTAGGTGGCCAGTCTTTCTTCTCAGTACTTGGATCTGTGTGGTCTGTCTTTTTCAAAGCTGTAGATTCTGCAACCCATTACCCCCTTTCCTTGGGGATGGAGAAACTACTCCCAGACATTGGAGTAGTTGCTCTCATTGGCTTCCCTGAGTTGTAAGGTACTGGGTATAGTAGCTGCTAGTTCTAGAATCTGGTTCTACAGCATAGCCCAGATTCAATATATTTTATGACATTCCCTTTCATTGCTCTTATCAGCTTTTCCTCTGGTTCAGTTTGGATTTTGCTGCTGGTAGACTGAGGATCAACCTATATATGCATCCTTACTAAGGATCTAACAATGGGGCTTAACTTGCATCATAAAGCATTGCAGGTCTGTAATGTAACAGAGAATGACCCTAAATAAACACAGTTAAGAAGATGGGAATGACAATATTGATTAAATTCATTTATGAAAAACATTTCTAACCTACTTTTCATTCAGGAATATTCCCAGCACAATTAAATTTGGAACATTAGTATATAAGCACCAGATACTATATTCCACAGATTAATTATAGCTTCTTCGGTTAGCTTCAGAATGATCCAAGATGTTCCCCAGCTCTTTGAAAGAAAGGTGTAGTAGTGGAAATCTGAGTCTGGCTTTCAAAATTAGTCTAAATAATTAATGCAAAGAAAAAGAACTCCTGGGTGAAAATTTTTGCCCGCTTTAATCAATTTCCTAACTTTCCTTCCTTCCTTCCTTCCTTCCTTCCTTTTTTCTCTCTCTCTCTTTGGCTTCTTTGGAGTAGATCTTCATGAGTGACCAATAAAACCTTTAGGGCAAAATAGTTTTGCTTCTCTTTCCTTCCATGCTGCATGGCAGCCAAAGCAGATTAACTCTGGGGAAACTCAGTGGTTCAATACTTTATCAAAGATAGTCTGAGGATGAACTATTATCTAAAAGATATATTTAGTTCAAATGGAAAGCAAAAGGAAGGATAAACAGTGTTTTATCTTCCTGTATATGAAGTGTTTTCTCAAGGTCACAGCCTGATGTGTGTTATATCTTGTGTGCTAAGTAGCAGCCTCCTGCTCTAATTTTGGATTTTTCTTTTCACTCCTGGTCCCTTCAGGAGAGGAAGAGCATTGCCATTCTCCTAGAGTCCAAATGGTCTGCTGCTGCACTGCCTCAGGCATTTAACAATACTTGATGCATCAGAGAAAGGTAAAATATCACTACGTCCTGAGCGATAATATATTAGGAAAGGAGGGAAAAGTCCCTTTAATTCCCAGCAATCAATCAGCTGAAACCCCAAGGCATGAAAGTAGGAATTAGCATTAGCAAACTGAAAAATAGCTTATGGGTTCCATGCCTAAGGCCTTGATGAATCCCTAAACTCTTAGCTACCTCTTTGGCCTCTGAAGGAAACAGAATTATAGAAAGTTTGGTATCTTTTACACATACATGGAAAGTACAGATCCCAGTAAGGAAAGTTAAGAGAATATAATGGCTTTCTCTAAGACTTCTGTTTGTGGGCATGAGTTGGTGTGTCTGTCTACGTCTGTGGCAGAAAGAGTTTGAGATGAAGTCAAATGTATCAATTGCATTTTCTTATGTAACTTTCTGGCCTACTTCAGTCGTTCTGCAGGACATTTTTTTTTTCTTTAGGGAATGCTTGAGGAAATGTAAGAAACTTTGGTTGACAAACAGGCAGAAATAGACAACTTTGCAACTATGCTGAACATCTGTAGCTGTGGTTCAAGCTTCTATGTTTAACATTCCACCCCCCCCCCCCCAAGTAATTATTTGCTCAAAATCTTTCTCTTTTTAGTAGCTCCTCTTGGAGATGTGGAAAAATATACATCAGGTATCTTACAATTTTCTCCTCCTCCTCCAGTATACTTTCCAGTCTTCTTAAATTAGCTAGAATCATGCTAACTTTTAATAAATACCTAATAAATCAAAACCCACATTACTTTTCTTTTTCTTAAAGACTATAATGATTATATTCTCAAGCAGAGTTCTATAATCTTTTAGATAAGAACTTGGAAAACATTAAAATCTTTCGGCAGTCCTTGTAGCAGTCCTGAATGATGGACATTGAAATGGTGAATTATGCAGAGAATTCTGTGTGATGAAAATATTAGGATCTGGAAGAGAAAAGAATGTATACATGAACTTATTCTCAAGTGCTCCCAAGAGTTCAACGCCATAATCAGAAGTAAAAGTATCAGTTTCTGTTCTACTAGATAAATATAGATTAGCCTTCCAGGCTGCTGCCATTCATATTGGACTATGATTCGTATCATATATTACTACTTACCCTGTTACTGGCTGGGAATGATTTGACCTGAATGCAACCAAGTGCAGCCGAGAGGTTGGAGAAAGTAGAGATGAGTAGTTACAGTCCTGATCAGAATATCTTGCAGAAGTTCACAAGAGCTTCTCCTTCCCACCATCCCTGAAATACAATCTCTGGAGCATTTCTGGAGAGTCATATGGAGCAAAAGTGAGCAACACATGCTTTGCACATTGCAAATGCTTTTTGTCACTTATTTAGGCTGCTCATGTTCACCCATACTACGTTTATGAAATCGGGTGGCATAAGCTTTGTTCTTGATTTTAAAAGCAAAGTATTTGGACTAACACTCCTACCAACATCTGAAAAACCATGCATGTGTGAATAAACAAACTAACAACAACAATGAACTAATCCTGCTTCTTTCGTTGATGCCATCGCTACCACATCCATTGACACTTTAGGAGGCCTAAGTTGCAAATACACTACCATCTACTTCCTTCCAATGTTCACAGTAGGAGCTAGCATCCAAACCCTGAGCACTTGCTTAGAAATACTTTATGTTTATTTGTGTAGATGTCCTTTGTTTTTCTCTCCAACCTAATGTTACTTAGCCAATACTTTTGGCTTGTTTGCTACACAGCTAAAGAAGAATCTTAGTTTTCTAAGGTAGCAGATGGTGATTAAAGGTTATATTTTATAAATTGGGTGACCCAGGACCTGACTTCTGCTTATTCAGCACTTTCTAAGGACCTTGTAAGGCATTTGGGACAGTTGTTGTTGAGAATCAATATGGCCATCTCTCAGTTCTTCTGTTATAATTAATTGACCACACTTAAATCCTTAAAAAAGCAGCAAATATCCAATGATGCATTAAATATAATTGTAACTACAACTGTCAGTCATGTTAAAATATTAAGAACTGAGAGCTTCCTCTTTCACTGTAAAGTAAGCAAGCCCTGAATGAAGTTCAGTGACAGAATCAGGAGAGTTTACTCAAGTGTGTCTGAATATAAGTATATAATAATATATAATAAATACAAAATTAGGCAAGCGGAGCAAGATCAAGGAAGGAAGAAAAAGGAAGAAGAAAGAAAAAGTAATACTTGTGGGACTAGATCAATATATTAAATGCTAGTGTTTGTAAAGTATTTGAGACAGTCTCTATTTATTAAAAATCCCTAACAGCATGCCTAGTGCAAGAAATCTGAGCTGCCTGAACCAAAGAAACGATGTCCAGAAGGAGGCTAGAAGCTGACTTTGTTGGTAGCTGATTTTGCTTCAGAAGTAGTAATGGAACAGCACCCTCCATGACTAGACTGGACATTTCACAGTTTATAATAAATGTTCTCCAATAATCCACTGTCATTCATTCACTGCTTTGCTGAACCCTGAAACCTCAAAGAAATTGCTGAAATCACTGAGAGTGAAGCATATGTAGCCTTGATACTAGTGATGGAAAAGATGGTGAATTTAGTTTCTCATCACACCAGCTTGACTCCGCCAGTTGGAAATCTGACAACAAAAAAGTTGTCACAAATGTTCAGCCACCGTTTCTGCATGCTTCTGCTAACCTCAATTTTTTAAAGCTATTTTCTCTAGCATTTTCCCTTCTCCCATAGGAAAATGGATTTTTCTCCATGTGTTTCTCTGGTGTTTAAATCTTGGTGTCTTCTAACAGACACATTTCTGTGTATATAATTAGAGCTGCAGGCAAAATAATACAATTTGCCAACATGTATTAACAAATTCCTATGAATATGATCTTAAATGGTAATATTTATGTAAAATTCAGTTGGACCAATTTCTCAACATCCCTACATTTTTATTATATAAATACAGTTCTTTCACATGGCCAGTGTCTGTGATGGGATGGAAATAAGTACCAGACAGCAATAAACGATTGCTATATATGTTTAATAACAAAACAAAAGCTGATAATGTTTTTGTGGTGCTGAGTAGCCAGAAGCATTGAATAACGCTAATGTTCTGATGATATGAACCCAGTCTGAATGTTGCTAGTAATTCAGTAGTCATTTGTCTCCAAAATGCTCTTCAATTTGCATGAACCCGTGGGTAAGATAATGGAACGCTAGAAGTCCTTAGTTAACAGTCCTCACAAAGGGCATCTTACACATTTGGCTCCATTTCACAAGGTAGCATTAACAAGTGAACTCATAATTTGGTTTTCTGAGTCCCTGTCATTTGTTTCATACTATAGCTATTGGAAGCCATTAAAGTAATAAAATGGTAGATGTCTTTTGACACTTGCCCAAGTGGCAACATCTACTCACTCTTAACTGATCTCAGAAGCTAAGCAAGGTTGCACATGGTTAGGACCTTTGTGGGACACTGCTACAATGCTATAGGAAAAGCTACTGGGAAATCAAAGAGACACCCAGAAAAAGACAATGGGCAACCACTTCTATATCATTGCCAAGAAAACTAAATGGCTATGGACAGGAGCAGGAACTGGGCATGAGTCAAAGAAAACTTTAGGCAGTTTCTGGTATCTCCTAGTCATTCTGAAATGTGTTAGAGTAATGACCTTGATATATTTAATAATATGACAAAATACAATTAAGTTCTGGCTGAATTTCATAAAGACTTTAAGTTTTGCTTTTCCAGGACATAGAGGTTAGTTGTTGTTTTTTTTTTTTTCTTATCAATAAAAAAATCAAGGCACATGTTGAGAGTTAATTTGGTTGTTGCATAGTTTCCACTGTAGATGGCATTGTTGATCTTTCAAAAGAAAATGAAAATAAAACTTGATTATGCCCATAGCTAACTTATCGATATACAGATAGCTAGACATATAGGTGGATCCAAACACAAAAAAATTAGGGAAATGTAAATAATACATGGATTAAGATCTTGATAAGGAAAAGAATGATCATGGATAAAAAACAACCTGACTGACAAAAGTGTCAATCAGAATTAATTAGAATGATAGACCAACCAGAATGTGGAACTGTACCTAAACTTCCTTAAGATTTTGCTGCACTATGAGGATATGCAAACAAATAATAATCATTTGAGATTTTATTGTGCGGATGGCAGACAAACTTCAGTGAGAATAAATAAGAATCTATGAACCCCAAGAATTTGTTTTTGATACATTGAAGGTTAAATTGGAAAAGGGAAGATGCATAGAGAGTGCAGTCTGAAGGCTAAGCACTAGCAGTTGAGAAACTGTAGGATCACTCTAATATGGAGAAGAAAAAAAACTCCATGGAAGGAGTTGGCTTGAAGACACAATAACTACAGAGCAGTTCCAGAGTCCAAAATGCAAACTTACAGGGCTAGTAAAGTGGTATGTTGCAGGCAAGATAGGATCATTAATTCACTGTGATTTCTCCAAAGCCATCTCCTGAAACAAAATGAACTTCTCCAAGACACAAATGCAGTGTGAATAGTTTGCTAGTAATGGAGACACATACAATGGTCATTTATCTACAAAGACAGATGCACAAAAGAGCTATAACCAGATACACGTTTGTTCTGTGGCTGCTACTTCATGGTTTGAGGAACCACGGTGAAGGTAATAACTGTGGGCATTTTGAAAAAGGATCGGCCATCATCCAGAACATCAGGCAACAGTCTGAAAGTTGATTAGACAAATAATGTCCTTTTAAAAAAGAGACTATCAGCAACTTTCTTGCCCATGATGGGTGCCTCGTGCATAATATTCTCGGGAGGAAGAAGGGGAGCATATCTGGGGATCACTCTTTATCAGAAGCATATTTGTAGTGATGGTGGACCTATAGGATCTTTTGCATTAAACTGGTGATGCCAAATGATGTTGGGAAAGTTTCTCAAAATTCTCTTGTTGAGCATTTGAGGCCCCCAAGAGCAGATGTTTGAAACAGCTGATGCATGTAGAGCAAATGTGGGGAAGGGGGGGGGGGCTTAATAGACTTTCTGCACAAACTGCCAAAGATGGTGTATCTCCAGGGGATGCATTTATCGACAATGGTAAATAAGACTTGCATGTTTCCCTGATAGTGGTCATCCTAGACATGTTGAAGATTCTACATCTTGTTGTATGATTGGGTGCACATTGTTGAGTTAGAACCAGCTTCAACAGATGTTTGCTTTCCAAAACAAGGCAACAGAATCTCTGACTTTATAGTGGTTTTATAGTATCATCCTCTCTATCATGTTCTTACATGGAGTTTGAGATAATGCTAGAGAAGAACAGCATTTAATAATTTAACCTTTAACATATTCAAGAAGAAGGCCTTATGACTTGTCTGGCCTAACAAATACAGTATCTCCTGCCTTGCTTCTAAAATTTATTAGCATCTAGTGGCATAAAGTAATCCAGATTAGCCAACAAATAGCAAAGTGATTAGCATTACTAACATTTTATTTCCTGTATATTGGAACTCACAAAATGGTGGCCTAGGAGAAAACATGCCCATTGAGATATATAAGCTAGTTATATGGCTGTGTAGATATGAGAAAAGAGCTTGATGGAAGCCCACTTTGGAATGTAACCCAGTTCTATCACCTCAAACTCTTCATCCAAAAGATAATGCTCCAAAATAAATAGTTGAGCAATAGTTGAGTTTTATTTTTATTTTGCATCACTGGACCCTAAACATAGCCCTGATGCTTAAGCAAAATACGATTTCAGAAAAAAAAAAAACATTACCTTCTTTAATAAATGTGCTCACAATTCAATAGTGTGAGGGGAGCCTTACTGAAAATCATTTATTTCTGTACACTCTGTATTCCAAGCTAAGAACACAAAGTTTGTAGAATTCATCACGTATTCTGAAGGACAAACAAGAAGGACCATTGAGCACATCTGCCACAGGTTAAGAGGTTGTCCATTTGCTCAAGATAAGAAGGCTTTCAAAACAGCTGAAGTTTTTAGTGGCCATAATCTTTGCGATGCTAAGCTAAAAATATAACTATAAAAGCAAAAAGGGACAAGAAAAATCAATACAAACTAAATTGAAAAAAGAAGAATGCTGGGACAAATTCCAACTTGTCCTCAGAAAGAAGTCAGAAATCCTGTCATAGCTGGCTGGAAGAGAGTTATTGCAACAGAGCACTGCTGAAAAACAGGATAAAAAGGACATTTCATTCATATATAGAAGAACCTGGACCCAATCCATCTCTAGCTATGCTCAGTATGAATAATTGTGTCTCTAGCTATCCCAAATTCTATCAAGGGCAGTCATTAAACTCAAAGATGCTTGAATTAAGTGCAAGTAAGGACATCCCATACTGGATAAGGGTAATAGAGTACAACAAAGAATCTTGAAATATTATTATAATAATAAGAATATAATGACCTATTTCATACAAAATGAGAAACAATCGTATCTCATAAATGCTATATTATCAATTTTGAGTGAGCTCTGGGCAATTATAAGTCCATTTCCACACACTGCAGGAGACTGTATATGCTCTCTGCAACACAATGTGTGGGTGTATGTATAGAAAGACATTTCCAGGTCTATCTATGTGCTTCCCATCTAATGTTTCAGATGAAAAAGAAGGAAATGAAGCAGGGATATACGTAGGGGAAGGAAGTGCAGTTAAAACATAATGATTTAGTTGCACCTAGCTAACTTTGGCTGTTCTCGAAGAAGCTAAACAGGGCCAGACTTGGATTTTGGATAGGAGATCCAAAGAAGATTCCAGAGCCTTGAGATTGACCAAAAGGGGGAAAATAGAGAGAAAGAGAAAGAGAAAAACAAGATTCTGGAGGACAGCAGTGGCCAACTTCCATGGGCATGTCCCATGCAATCAGGAGTTGAGCTTGACCACAAGGAGGCTTTATTTTTACTTCACATTAGCTATAATAATAATTTAAAAAAATATATTAGGGGTGAATGATAATCACCAAATCTTGATAAGTAGAGGGGAGCACATTTTCCCAAAATCCTCCTATGACTTACTCTGCATTTCTGTAAATATCTACCTAGGGGTAAATCTCCATTGAGCCAAACACAGGCCATAAACATGTGTGCATGCATAGAGTTCCTCAACTATTTTAATTTTCGCAGCTTAAAATTTTTATAAAACTTGGAAAAGAATTACCTTCGCTATAAACAAGCATGAAAAACCTATGACTAGACAAATGAGAATCTAGATCTTCTGATGAAGTGGGAAGAAGGAAAGCTGAATGAAGAGTTAACTAAATAACAATAGAATGTTTAGAATTAAGACATAATAATGGAACCAATTTTATTGTTCATACAGAACCACGTGAGGTTATTCAGTTGCTTAGGGTGCCAGTGGAACTCATAAAAAGATTGTATGAAGATGCTGAGAATATCCAGAGCTGTAGCTTTATATCAGACCCATTCACCCTTCCCTATAGTTACCAATCTTCTTCAAACAGATACCGCACTTGCTATTCTGAGGCTCCCCATAGTGACACGTAACATTGAATAAACTGACTGGTTTTCCAATTGTGGAGCACGAAGATGAAATTTTAAACATACTGTATCTGGTATCAACTGCTCACTAGCCAGAGGGATTTAAGTAGGTCTGACAGGAGGACAGATCCTTTCTAACACTTTCGCTGTTGCCTGGTTTCTCCCCTCCACTGCCACTTTGTTTGGGCTGCTGTTTAAATTAAATGGAAGTGCAAAATCTGACCCGTATCTAGCAAAGGGCACCAACTCTGCGCATTCTGTAATGGCCTTTTCATTCAAGGTTATATACTGGATTTGTAGAACTGCTGAAGCACATGGCCTGAATCAATATAAGCATCCAATGGTGTGTTAGGGAAATGATACTGGCACTATTGCAGGTGGATACAAATTCAATTAGTACTTTGTTACAGATGCCTAGGAACTCCTTGATTAATTGCCTCAACAGCCATTTATGCCTCATTTCTCCTCCTTCAAAAAGAGATGCATCATTAAACTCAATGGTAGTTTTCAAAAATTTAATAATTTATAAGCAAGGAGACAATTTTTGAAACAGTTTCTACAATTTAATTAGAAAGAGCACATGGGGTGACAGCAGGGGATTGTGGCCAGATGATAACTTATAACCTACTCACTTCCACCTCCTGTCCAGTTACTAACACTACATGGACAATTTTGCAAGATCTTTTTCAAAGCATTGAAAGGGGATACTGGTTAGTCAATCCTTCAAACAGAGGATGCCTTCAGAGAGATGACTGACCTCTGACAATATCCTAAAGAATGGGAAAGGATGAATGTTTCCTCCATTTTGGATCTGTCCTATTCTTGAAGGACAAGGGTCAGATCTGAAATCAAGGCAACTGAAAAGAGGTTGGGGGAAGAAAATGAATTGGGACTGAAAGGAGAAGAGATGAGGTTGTCTAGGTGTGCTTGCAACTTGTGACAGTAGACTGTGCTGCTTCTAAGGGCAGATGCCTCATGCTTTGCTGACTGTGAAGGTGCACAAGGCCTTTCTGAGGACAATCACAGATAAAGATATGACCGTTTATTTTTTTAAAGACAACAGTCCTTCCCTTCCTTTGTTTGATTGTTAAAGATAAAAATGGAGAGTAGCCTGCTTTTCACTGTAGCATTCTTCCAAAATTGGTTTATTTTGCATAGAGATGCCTCATTCCATGCTTCTGTGTCTTCAAGTGCATGGAACATTTGAAATCCAGTTTCCTTTAAGGAAAGAGACACCTTGTTTCCTATTTTTGTACTAAAACTAGATGTCCCTTTCTCTCTCTGCTCCCCAAAGTTTAAGCAGAGCTGGTTTATACATTGTAAAAAAGCAGACCTACTCAGAAATGAATAGGGACAAATTAGTAGGTATGGTTGATTATTCTATATACAGCTATAGTGGGATCTCCAAACTGTAAGGGTGGGGCAACAGATTCAGATGTTCTACTATGATCAAGGTTCATAGATTATAAACTCCTAACTGGGGGCTATGCTGAGATATGCCTGATCCATCTGGAGTTCTTTTGATCCCACTAGCCTAAGGAAACATGTGAAATCAAGTATCATATTTCACCTAAGTAATTTCACATCCGGAATTTGAACATCATTGGAAATTACAAAACATGCTGGCTCTTTGTGAATATTCATTTCAAATCCATTTCAAATCCATTCTTCTCTATTTTTACTTCACTTTGCATTCACAGTGTTAACTGCATCTGTTAGCTTATCCATTCTCTTCACGTGTTTGTGGGAAGAATGCCAGTGGTCCAACCGTTCAGATAGTAAATGCATTAGGGAGAGATGAAAACCACGCAGATCTGTGCAAGGACTCCAGAGCAGAAGTGGCTATGGAGGCCATTTCCAGGATCCAGGTCTGAATCAGTTTTTATTGGGAAAGCATTCAATATTTTGGTATCCCAAAAGACGTTAAGTGTTTTAAAATTCAGTTTGATGTATTTCCTTTCAGTAAACTTTAAGAAGCTTTATTCAACTAGTGTAGCTGATATACAGCTAGAGAATCTAGGGCTCTTAATTTTCACCAACACAGTTTCTTTTGAACACTGAATGAGTTGCATTACCAAGTCTGGATCCAATGTCTTTTTTATATTTTTATTCTATTTGTAATAGGATGCTCCATACACTAGAGAGTGCATTCATATCCTGCAACAGTTCTTTCTAGCATGTTTTACTCTTCTCTAATAAAGGCTGCTCTACTTTTGTCGAAAGGGTATCATAAATCTTTTGACTTGTCAGCAAGTGGAATAGCTTCATTTGCTCCCTGGGCAGGGGAAAGTAGTAGTTCTGTATGTATGGAGAACATGTTTATATTCTTCAGGTACAAATCAGACATATTGCTGAGGAAATGTTTTGGGATCAGCCTGCCAAAACACAAATTCATTCATTCATTCATTCATTCATTCATTCATTCATTCATTCATTCATTCAGTTTAGAAGCTGAATGTTGTTATATATGTTAGAACAATGCAAAAGGAAAACATAAGCAGCATGAGGATAAACACATAAACAAAGAAAAACTCATCCAAGAGGACTCAATCATCACCTGCCGCAAAGCCTGGGAGAATAGCCAGGTCTTTAATAGCTTCCTGAACACAATCAGGGTGGGAGCCATCTGGATCTTGGGGAAAGGGAATATTATTCCAGAGGACAATGTCCCCTTTAGTTGCAAAAATCAACCAACCAGGAAATAATTCTGGGGAAAGGGTGGTGTATTCCACATTAGCCTGTACAGAGATATATAATATACCAGCCACAGATTGTTTTCTACAGTGAAATGTCATGACCCACCATTTCAGACCCTCTTGCAACACAGAGAGAAGAGCACAACTTTCATAATTTTGTTCATGTTCTGAATGTTTTGCAAATATCACTGAATACAGAAATAGTGCACAAATGGAAAAGTTGGGTACCAAAAATGGTATATGTAATGTAAACGTGTGTGTATACACACACACATGCATACTATCCATGCAATTGTGTTTGATTCTCAGAGACTGCTTGGGCAAGTCCCTGCAATTTTCTTGGCAAGGTTTTTCAGAATTGGTTTGCCATTGTCTCCTTCCTAGGGTTCAGAGAAAGTGACTGGCCCAAGGTCACCCAGCTGGCTTTGTGTTTAGGGCAGGACAAGAACTCAGGGTCTCCTGGTTTCTAGCCTGCTTAGTAGCCTTAACCACTACACCAAACTGGCTCTCATACATATACAGTGTGTGTGTGTGTGTATGTGTGCGTGTGTATATATGTGTGTGTGTGTACATATATACATATATACATACATATATATCACGAATGTCATGTAGTTAGTAAATGGATTTGTGGGACCTATTATAATGAGCCTTGAAAAACTGGGGTCTTACAGATATATTCAATTTACTCTGTGAGAGTTATTGAAGGACACTCACTATGATACTCACAATATTGCTGCTAATTATAATTGTATCTGAATGCACACATCTTTTAGCTGCTTTTAGACTTATCACTCCGCTCAGCTTTCATAAACATTTTTTAAAAGCGTCTCAGTTTTATTTTTTGTTTAAGAAAAGGAAAATAAAGAAAGCTAAAGATGGATGGTCAGAACAATTTGTTTCAGATAATCATCTTAATCATCTGATATTTGGGTATTCAAGGAGAGTTTCAGATTACCTTGGGCAGGTCGTCTGCTTAATAAGAAGGTTTCAAAACATTATCTGGATGCATCCATGCATTAAGTTCGGGATTAACTTCAGATTCTTTTTGGAATATGACTTTAATTTATACTGAGAATATCACTCTTTCCAAAAATTTAGGAATACATCATGGGCATTGCAGTTCTCTATGACTGGATGTTACCAGCTTGGAAAAAGACGACTTATATAAAGAATCATGCATAATACACTTCTTGTTTAGAAGAGCAGCTCAGGACCGGTTTTAAATGTGTATAAAGAACAATGCAGCATGATATCCTAGGACAAAGATTTAAACACCTTGCTGAAAGTCACAGAGAAGGGACTGTAAGAAAATATATGCATGGTAATATTGCAATTCAGAAAATGATGTCTGCATCCTCCTGCTTTATTTTCTTAGCCAGCAATAAACAAAATCCAGCAACATTGGGCAATGTGTTTGCTTTAAGAAATCTGTGATGGGAGAAAACAGAGGGTAGGAAAAGCTGACTGCTGAGTAGAGGCCAGAGGGAAAGACTATTAAGGTGTAGGGTAGAAAACATTAAAAATGGCAGTAATATGACAAATAGGCCAACATTGTCATTACCAAGACCAGCTAAAGGATAAAGCAGTCAAAGAAAAAAGTTTTTTAAAAAATAACAACTTGGAATGAATTATGAAATGCAAACATAAAGGCACAGCCAGTCTATCTGTGAAATGCTTCTAAGTATATTTACAAGGGAACACACTAACAGATTACTCTTGGCATTGACAGTAAATATATTTTTATCCTGGATGACTGCAGGGTCTGTGTGGCAGAGGGATTAAGTTAATTGGGAAGACTCGAAAGCAGCAAATCTCCAGGATCAAACAGACTTCAAGGCAGGGTATTTAAAGGACAGCCAAAACCAATGTCACTTGCCATGAAAAGAAGCATAAAGAAGGTTGGCGAAGGGCAAAAAAGAATGCACGCTTATAAAAACAAGGTTGAAGGTAGATAGAACAGCTGTAGACATCCACTGATGCATAGTGGCTAATTGGTAAATGCATGAATGAATAAGCTGGAAATAGAATTAATATTTTCAAACAGAAAAATTGTGCTTATGAGTAAATAGATGTGTCCATGAACTGTAACATGGATGAGTAACTTATGAGTAACCTGGTTGTTTCCATGAATTATGAGGATTCACTTACCTGGAAGGAAACTTTAATTTTAACAATTGAATTACCAATCAAGCTAAGTTTATGAAGAGTTCTGGTTCCTTTTCTATGCATTATGCAGAGTAAATTTGGTAGAAGGAGATACAACTGAACTGGGGATTTGGCTGTATTTAGAAATCTTCCCTTCAGCATGAGAAAACTTTGGGGAAAACATTGCAAAAAGATAATCTTCTCCCTGTACTCTTGAGTAGTATTGTCAAGTAGTATCATGTCAATTTGATCTGACATTCTGGACACAAGTTAGGCTAGTGATACTGTATAATAAGGAGCTATAGGAAAAGAAGAATTATGTCTGGTGAAAATTACAGGAGAGGAAAAGAAAAGGTGATCTAAAGAAGCTTAAGGAGAATTCCAAGCCTCTTTCTTATTCTTCTCTTGTCCCTTCCAATTTCATAGTAAAGCTAGACACTAAACAATATATAAGATAGGCAGAGATATTGACAGGTAAAGTAACTGTATTAATATCTCTACTTTCTCTGACAGTCTTTAGGAAATCCTTAGAATTACTAGTTCCTTGTGTAACATGTTGTAGCCATGACTCCTTTTTACATCTTGAATGTAGCATGTTACCCTGCTCTAAATTTGCATAAAGTAATATAACCCATTATAATTAAAGGAAAATACTGAAAATATCTATGGGGCTTGAATGATCAATCTGCATCTTAGTCTGAAGATGAACTTTTTCCACAATACTTTTGAATTATGAACTTATAAGCTTAGGATGTTATAATGATGTGAAGGACAAAGGAAAGAGAAATTAATTTATTTACTCAGCAGAGAACTGGTTCTTCCTTCCTTTACTCATACTGACAATTTGGATTGAGGCCTCTCAAATTCCAGAGAAGTGATGGAGTTCAACAGAAGCTAAAGGCCTATCCTAACAGTTTGATCTTTCTGGCCTGGGCAAAATCTTCACTAATATCCTTTGTAGCATTTACATTGGAAGTTGATTCATGAGGACTTGGTAATACTAGCCATGGTGATTATCTCTATCCTAGTTATGGGAGAATTCATGTCCTTGCCATAGGGGGGGAAAATCCAATGTGAGAAAGAAGAAGAACAATTAAAGGGTTCTTCCTGCATTATAAAATAATGTATCTGAACAGAGGAGGTTTCCAATGCCCTCTGGTTTTGTGAATTTCAACTCCCAGAATTCTCAGCAATGACCAGGCAGATTGAGGAATTCACACATCTGGTTGCCCAAGTTGGAGAAGGTATGATTAGACCAATGGTTTATTCTTTTTTTTTTCCAGCAACAAAACAACAAATGTTATGTTACTGCTGTGCCACAGAAGTCTTTTTCTCCTCTAGAATACCTGAATATAAATAAACAAACAAACAAACAAATCTTGTTTTTACATTTCATATCTCTATGCCAAAGAACAGAAATTAATAATAGCAATGTAATGACTGTTGACAATATAGCTTTGGACTGACAGACTACTAATTTAGTACAATGCTTTCTGCAACCTTTTTGTCATTTATAAGCCAGAGTATTGTGTTGAAAATACTTTTAAAAGTTAATAGTTAAAAAAAAAAATTGCTTTATAGAGTTTCCACTTTAATACAGAGTTTACTGTAAAGCCACTGGATTTTTTTAAAACAGTGTTTCTATGAAGTCTCTTACAAAATCTTTCCATAATATTGCTGAACAGGCATCAGTCATGCAGAGCAAATGAGCAAATTATTCTTTAAGGGTACAGGGCAAAATACATGTGGGGCTTGTTGTGAAGCCTACAGCAGTGCATCCCTTTTACAATACACTGGAGTAGTATCCTAACTAGAGGAGGAGGAAGAGGCAGGGCAGAGCAGTTCAACAAAACTGCTGAATCAGATAGGAAATTGACTGCCACCCTTGCAGATGCAGAAAGACCAGCCATCATGCTGGAGATACATGTAGAGTCAGCCCATTTGCTATGTTAGAGGACCACCAAGATGGCCTTGAATAAATTATGCAGTGACAGTTACCAAAATATGTTTTCAGCCTGGGCAATGAAGAAAACATTGGAAGAAACTCAGTCTGACTCTGCTTTAACTCCCTGGGGTATAAGGGGGGGGGCGGCGGGGGGCGGGGAGAGAAAATGCAGTCAGGCTTTCAAGATTCTGTTATTATAGCCTATATCAATATAATAGAGTTCCAGCATTATTTGGAGTCTGTTTCCAAAGCTGGTCTACATTGAAGGTTTGACACTATGATTCACGAAGCTATAAAACCCTACACTGTTGACTGTTTCCTTGGGGAAAATTCAGCACAGGTGTAACTGGGAGCTACAACTACAAAACTAAGTGAAAGTTTGCTGTTTTGTTTTTTGTTGTTGCCTGATGGACCATGAAATGCAGCAGCACACACATCCCCCCCTTCTACTCTATACTGATTCATGGTAGGATGAACTGAGATTGAAAGAATGCCATAGATATAAATAAATCGGTCACAACTGAATGATAGAACAGTGGAACCTAAGGGCATTACCAGATACAATTTTGGTCTGATGACGAACTTTCTTCTGTAATATTCATCATTTAAGAATGTGTAAGTAGTGAGAGGAATTCTCCTGACTCATCGCTTAAGGATGTTGGATGTAGGGATGTCAAAGGAAGCCTGTTCAGTCTTTCTCAAAACACCCTCTTTAAGTCTTTCAGATTGAGGGAAAGGTGAAGTTCCCCTAAACAGAAAAGTGGCCAGCTCAAAACGAGTGAGAGATGAAAAAAGTTAGTAACTGGAAATTTCCATAACATGATAAACAGTTGTTTAATGTCTTGGACTGAACCAGGAAGAATAACATTTTCAAGTAGTGTACTTCTGTTACATGACTTGCTATTCATGGTTAAATATATGAGCCACAAAATCCTTAGTTAAGATGTTGCCTTGGTGACAAATTCAATAGGAAATTGTATGTTAAGAGACAGAGGGAGCTGGAGAGGGAGAGAAGCTGTTTAGAGGTTAAAATAACAATTAAGTATTTTTTATTTCTTTTAAAAACTCTCAGGGGAATTTGTCTTTGTAATTAAGGACAATGGTTCAATCTGCTCTCATAGTAGTGATGCCAAAAAATAAATAAAAAAATAAAAAAATAAGAGTACCTCATACACTTTGTTCATGATTGTGAAATGAAGACAGGTTAGTAGGACATCTCAGCATAATGCTGAAATGATGACTGATTGAAGCTGATCATGTACGCGAAACTATCTAAATGCTTTGATGGAGGTGGCCTTTCTGTGTTCCTGGACAATCTGGTACGTTGACTAGGTTTAAAACTGTTTAAGCTATGATCACTTAATTGAAGGGCAAGTAAGAAAAGAATCATGGCTTGTTTTGTTGAACTCCTACCGTATGCTAAAAAGTAGGCAAATATTCTGCACACTGTATGTTGAAGTTTCTAGCTTGAATTCAACTGCAGGTATTGTGCTACAGCCTGGGATGTGTGTGCTTGACTTCCTTCCCCAGCACAGAGGAAAGAGCCTTATGATATTATGCAGCCAAATGATGGACAAATCTCTCTTGTAACCACCTTTTAAAAACAAATGAAACATCTGCCCCCATGAAACAGCTAACATTATTACAGTGTGTGGTGAAGCAAATAAAAGTTCTAATTAACTGTCTGGGGCCCGTGAAAAATGTTATGCTGAAAGGTTGTCTTCTTTACAAATCTTCTGCTAGATTGTAGAAGAATGGGTAAAAAAGGATATACAAAACAGGATCTATCAAAAGTCCAGCACTCTGAATTCTAATTGTTTTTCAATAGAACAGAATTATTCTTGCAATCTATTCACTGATCATGGGAACTTTTATGAATGAAACTTACTCAGAGTTTGCTATTTGCATCCATTTTGGATCTTCCCTTCTAGAAGTAAAAGTATCTAATGACGCTTTTCTTCAAGAAGGTTATCCAATAGCTAGTTCAGGCAATGGCAAGCTCAGACAAAAGTTGTTAGCAGGGTTTATTTGAGGGTGTACATTATAGTTGTCTTAAGTTTAGATTTTGATGAACCTAAAGACACCATCAATGTTCCTGTCCATATAAGGGGGGGGGTTGTTGAGGAAGAAGAGAAGGAAGGAGGTGTAGCTTTATGATTGACCTTTGTAGCTTCCATGAACAATACATTGTACAGTATTCTTTGTTAATTCTTTGGGGGGGGGGAAACAATCAGGACTTTTAGAGGCTAAATACCAACTTTGTTAATTCTTGGTTATAAGAAAAAAATGCTCCCCCCCTCCTGTCCCATATAAAAGCTGTCCTGTTTGTCCTGTGCTAGTTTCCCCTTCCTCATCCTGAAGTTGGGTGAGGGAAAGAATGAAACATTTCATTTTTATGAAGCATGTTTCAATTTGTATGTAATCAAAAGCAGGAAGCCTTCACTAGACAACTTCCTGTTCTTTCCTGAGAATGTTTCTTCTGAGTTTGAATATTGTCAGCAATTCAATCTTCTGCTTAGAATCATGGGATTGTTTAAAGTTATCTCTGTTCTCTGAGTTGACTCAGGAATAAAAAGAAGCTATAATTCCATGTAAATTAGTCTCTATTCAATTAAAAAAAGTAGAGAAAAAATCAAACCCAGTAATCTGCTAAGGACAAAGTCCACATGGCATCTCCTTTGTGGACTGAGCCCGGGGTGCTTCCGAACTGACAGGCTGCTAAGCAAGAGGTTCTCTGAGAGGAAGCACGCCACAACTTGTTACTCCATTTTCCTATTCTCTTCTTCCCCTCTACTAGTCCATGCTTTATCACACCCCAAGGAAAAGGGCCACTTTTTTTGGGGGGTCACCTAGGTCTTGCCATTGCAAAGTTTTCATAGTGGATCTGCAATGTGAGGGCAGGGACTGCAAGGTAGAAAACAAGGGTTCTGGGATCCAATGAGACATTTTTGCAAATGCAGGTAGGTGCCATCAACAGACCACTGTGACAAATAGGATACAGACAGTCCAGTACAACCAAATAGTGAAGGGATGAAATTCTGGAGTAAACTTTCAGACATGCATCTATAGACAACTAGATTCTTAAAGATATTAGAAACTTATCTTCTTCTTCATTAGAACTTAGAATCTGCAGTAAACTTATTTATCCTTCCAAGCGTTGTTCTTTAATATTCTGCCAGTATGTGTCTGTTCCTGGGGAGTGACTTATTGTTGCGTCCCAGATACAGCTCTTGACATGTGGAAGAGTGAAGTTCAGGTAGCAATGGGCACCTTTATTGGCTCAAAAGTACTGTATTCAATACAGTAAATATCATATTAAAATAAATGCATTAAATTTACATTATAGTAACTGAATATGTTGGTGCATTACATTTATATTAACATTAAATTGGTAACTTTTGGATGATCTGGGGGGGGGGAACAATCAGGACTTTTAGAGGCTAAATACCAACTTTGATAGGGTATATAGACTGCAAAATTCAAGTTGATCTGTAGATGGCAGCAAAGAGTTTCTACAGTATATCTCTTTGGTTCCATCTAGGGATCATCCAGATTTTGGAGCTCAGAAATGATAGCTTTAGACATGAGCCATTTTGATGTGAGCCCTTCAAGGTAGACAAAATCAGGAAACAAGCACCACATGAACTCCTAGAAGTCTGTTAGAGGGTGTAGTAACAGAATTTTGAAAGCCTGGCATAGATTTTCTCTTTCCTTTGTTATACTAAACAAAATCAAGGCAAGCTGAGTTTTCCCCTCCTCCTTCCTGTCTATCCAGACTAAGCTGATTTGTATGTAACAATCATTGAATTCCTCCTCCAAGACCATCTCTGTGCTCCTTTACATCTGAGTTAGATATGAAAAGGACAGAATTGTACTCTGGTCACATTGCCATTTGGAGATGTTCAAAGGCTGTGGTGTCCTGTATTTGTGTCCAGGAGTTAGATTCTACCATGACTTTCATGGTGGCACTTTCTTTTTGGTTTGGGAAAGAATTGGCTAGCAGGGAGATAGGGCCAGTCCTCATTCTGAACCAACATAGAACTCAATGAGATGTTGACTTAAATAAGGATGAATTTATCTGAATAGAGAAAGCTTGCCCACTAAATCCAGGCAATTCAGCATTACCTGTATTTATAGCATATGCAGTCATCTGTGCGAGTCAAAGCTACCTCTGTTTTGTTGTAAACTGGACTGAGTTCTGGATGAAAACGTTCTTGGAACTCCAGATGTACATATACATAGTCACACTATATGTCATTTTCCAATGCCTTCTATTATTTATTGAATAAAATCCAGATTGTATGCAAATGTTTCAAATTCCAACCAGTCGGAGTTTAAAAAAACAAAACAAAACCCTGTTTTGAAATCAAGGCAGGCTGTCTGATCTTATTGGAAGTGTTCTGGCCCTTAAATGACCCCCTTTCAAGGCAAAAATGACTGCACTGAGCTTGAAACAGTTCAAATTCAAAAGAGTTTGTGCGTCTCTGCTGTGAAGTCATGCATATTAATCAGAAAAGCTAGGCAAATAAGTAAGGTTTTTAATTATTTGGATAAAATAAATGAGTTGCGGTCAGGAAAATTATTGAAAGGAAGAACTCTTACCTTCTCTGAAGAAATAGGAATCATGAGCTGCCAAGGTTTATTTTTACAGAGATTTATATAGTTCCTACCCTATGCTATTATTCTGCCATATAAGTGAATGGTATTATTTACTATTTTGGAAAACAACAAAATAGTCCAAGAATATAATATGGGGAGGGGAACATATTTTGATAAGCCTTATGTATTTATTTACTTTATTTTTCCCCTTTTACTTTGATTCTGATTTGCTGGAAATAAAGATCCATTAAGCTCTCAAAACCAACTTTCTAGAGGAATATTGGCTCTGGAACTATCTCTGAAGATGAAATAGTAGAAATGGTAACATGATATCTTGCAAATACACTGTTTTGGCTTCACTGTCTACCTGTAGCTGTCAATATTTTATTATCTCTATGGACTGTGAAATAAGTAAGGTAAAGGAGATCTGCCTTTTGGAAGGAAAGATTTGGGAACATTGGGGATACCAGTTTTCCTTTTAAGGTAAAAGGAAAAGAGATCCAGTGAATGCAACATTTAATTTGAACACTGATATAGTTACTTTCAGAGCAAGGTAGATTGTCCAGGAACACAATCATCTTTAGCCACTCTGAATAAGACAGTCAAAGGGAGATTCTGATAGTAGTATGCAAGAAAAAGGAGTAGCAAATAAAATCAAAAGGTTTGGCAGCCCTAATCTTTGGACAGGCAGCTTGAAAGGTTGAGCTACATCCATCATTCAGTCATAAGAATATTCAGAGAAAGATAAGTTCACTCTCAAGTTGAGTTTGACTTCTGCTGACATCATGAGTAAATTCATGTAATTTTCTTGGCAAACTATGGAAATGGTTTCCTTGGATTTTTCCCCCCAATTTTCAGTCTACCCTATAGATGTTTGCTCCCATTTATGCCCTCTCCTGCTTAGCTTTTCTGACATATTCAGATAAGGCAGCCATAAAACACCTGATCAAGGTTTATAGTGAATTCTCTGTTAAAACTGGTATTCAGCTGCCTCTGAGAATGTCTATCAATTTACCTCTCATGCAAAGCACTAATGAGGTTGTTTGGTATTTAGTTTAACGCAGGGATCTGTTACCTATTTGACCAGTGGGCTGTCATGGGAGAAATAAAGAGGAAATTAATCGCAGGGAGAAAAGCAATGACAAACTTAAACAAGATTGTGAAGGACAAGGACATTTCAGTGATAACAAAGATATAATAGCTTTTTTAAAAAAATGTCTTTCCAGTGATAAAGTATAACTGAGAACAATAAACAGACACCTGTGAATTAATGATTCGAGGGTGGTTATTAAGAGTACTATTACTTGCAGGAAGAACTAATCGGTCCTGGACCAAAGACAGACTTCTCCTTTGAGATGATGACTGGCAGTCAGAAACTCACATATTTTGGACAAGTGATCCAAACAGATGATTTACTTAATGTTATTGTGATGACTACAGTCTTGTGATTTGTAAGCTGTGGTCAATAACCATAGACTGTAACACTTACATTTTATTTACATTCGGCTAAAATGCAATTAGGATTGTGTTTTCTGCACATTTTTAATCACGTCCCCCTGTTTGTCACTCTGGTTTTGCCTGCAACATACCCTGTTTCATTTCCACTCCCTTGGTTTTATGTCTTAGTACCTACCCTGAATTTTTGGGTTTGTGCAAATCGACAAGAAAGCTTCTGAAGTCAGATTCATATTTGGTTTCTGTAAGCTTTGGATGACCTCTGGAGAAATTCCTAAATCTGTTCAAATCAACCTGATTCAGGTTGAGATGGAATTGGATCAGATGCAGATAAGATATTCAGGTGTTCAAAAGAAAAACATATACCCAATTTGAATCTCTTAAAATTTGTGCACCTGCTGCCAGTGGTTGTGGGAAAACTGATTTGTATTCAAAGGCAGTGTAGTAAAGCTTTTGTTTTTGTGTTACTTATACCAGAGTAAGAACCGGCGAAATGATAGAAGAGAAGAAAGAAGAAACAGCATCATTCTTATTCCAAAGAGGGTCCTGCTGATGACACTAAAACTGCATTGTTTGGATATTTTCCCCTCCTCCTCCTCTCTCTTTCACTGTCAGCTTTAACGAAATTGTGTTTCTTCTGCTTGTGACAGTATTATGAGCTCTATTTGAAGGAGAAGTTTGATCTTTTGTCGTTTCCCCCCCCCAAAATGGTAATCTAAACTCATGCTGGCTGCATACACAACAGCAAAGAATACCAATGGCAGATAATATAATTTGATCTCATAAAACAACACACTATTCCAGTCCCTAGAGCTTTTTAACAGCTCTGCATGCAACAGCCAGATACATGGAAGGCACAAAATGAATTTGATTCACTTAAGATATCATCTACAAAACTGCATGGACTCCCCCCACACACACACCTTTTTTTTCCTTTTCTTTTTCTTCTTGTTTTCTAAGGAAATTATACACCTTGGGAACAGACTCAAAGACAGAGATGTCTAGCTCACCTTGTTACTTGTTCCAAACGCTCCATAGAATTCTTCAGGTACGCAGCCTAGGAGTTCTGGGTGGTGAATGGAAAGGGAGGGATAGCATGCCAAGTGAAAGAATGAATATCAATAAAATATAAATATTTTGGCACATCCTTTAAAATGCTTTGGTGAAGTGAGTTGGGAAGTGTTGGATTCAGACTGGCAGCTCCATTTTCAAATCAGGGTGACCCATGGTTTTGGAACAAATTAGCAGAGTGTCAGAATAAGAGTTTAATACAGATATAGCTAAGGACGACATCCGCTGGGGATGAAGTGAACGCAAAGTCATGGAGACAAGGGATAGAAAAGAAGATGCCAGGGCATATTTGTATCCTACTTATGTGCAAATGGGGATGCAGCCTCATGGTCAGGGGAAACTAGAACAGAGATAAAGGAAAGAACTAAGAGGAAGCATCTTCTGGCCCTCTTCTCCTAATGCCCAAATGTCAGAATAAACAAGTGCAAAGAATAGATGTTTCTAAAGCTGCAGGTAGAAAAGATATAGAAAACATGGCTTTTGCTCTAATATCCCATAGGATTTAACCAGAGAGTAAATATATCAGAAAAGTAAATGTTGAACGTTTTTTCAACAAGGATAGGGCACATCCTTCTGTTCAACAAGGAACAAGGATATGGCACACCCTGGAACATTCTACATATTTGGAGAGAAGAGTCAAAGCTGAGATGCTTGGTTGGATTTGATGAAACATACTATGTGATTCACATATTTATATTTATATCTATGACAGCCAGGTGGCACAGTAGTTTAAGGTGCTAAACTAAGACCCAGGTTCTACTCTTCCCTTAGGCACAGAAGCTGGCTCCTACCAAGTCACTCTCTTCCAGACCTAGAAGTAATATCTATCTATCTATCTATCTATCTATCTATCTATCTATCTATCTATCTATCTATCTATCTATCTATCTATCTATCTATCTATCTATCTATCTACCTACCTACCTACCTACCTACCTACCTACCTACCTCCCCACCCACCCACCCACCCACACTGGACCAGTATAGTAGATTACAATCCATAACTTGCAATGAAGAAGACTTTATCCTGTGGTGGATTGATTTGTACTGACACACAGAGAGACAGACGTATCAGAAGCCTGATTGTTATACTGGTCAGTGGCTAAGATGAGAATGACTATAACATCAATGGACAAAATAGTAACATTTGCACTTGTCTTAGAAGGAGGTCACTCAGCAATAAATAGAAAGACAAACACTAGCCAAAGGAGGCTTTAAAATTAAGGAAATACTTTATTCACTTTAAACCAATGTCTAGTCAAGAAGTAGAGTAAGCCAGCAAGAAACGTACAGGTTCCCTGTGGTTGACTCAGCAATGCTCCTTTCTTCTCATGACCTGCCTTGTTAACAGCCCTCTAATTGTTACTTGAAAGTGAATCTTGGTGTTAAAGTCACTGCGTCCCCATCTCCTGGATCCTTCCTTGTGTCAAAAGGTGGAACAAATCCCAGCAACATTAATTATGGGGCACCAACATTAATTATGGAGCTGAAAGAGAGTTTTCATCTCCTTCTCCTTGGTGCCTTGAAGTGCTTCAACTTTTGTTTGTCATTAGCAAAAGGTAGAGACATACATACATACATACGGCTTTCTTTTTGGGATCAGAGAACAAAAAAGAAATAGGGAGTCATATCACAGAAAAGATGGAAAAGAACTGTACCTAACAAAGAAAAGATATGTGTAAGCACCCTTTAAGTGAGCAACAGAGGTGAGTCTTATACCTTGCTGTGATTTTTACTGAAGATCATAGCATGGCATCTAAGGGAGATGACAAAGACACACACATTATAAGGACTCACCCCATACCATTTATCCCCACCTTAATTAAAAATTCATTCATCTTTGAAATACAAGTATTCTAAAAGCCTTGCTTTAATTTTGCAAGACCTTCTTGTCATTCTTGCTTGCTCATACTAACAACCTCCTTGCTGAAGTACCAAAATATTCTTTTTGTTCATTCCTATAGATATGCCTGAGATTATTATGCATGCATTTGACTGGCAGTCTCATCTTACCCAGTATCATTTCCATTCAAGGTGTGCCTGTTTGCCAATAATACCTATTGCAAAATTAGGACTTTGAAAGGAATTATGATGGCATGATATTGCCATCATAAAGACCCTCTCTCAACGTCCTTTCTTCATGAAGAGATGTCTAGAAATATATAATATATGGCTATATTGTAGAATAGTTTCTGCACCTCCATTTCATTAGCAAGGGTTGAAGAACGTGCAGTTCCTTGAGGTCATATAATCTGTTGTCTCTTCCCAGAGGACAGAGAAGGGTTTACTACTCATTCCAAGTACAGTACATTTCCTAGTCTCTCAGTCTTTAGGTTTAGCTGGAATATCTAGCACACATTAAATAATGTTTCCCTAAAACATTCCAGATGTGATTTCCCTCTTAAACCGCACCCAAAGCAGTAAGTCACCAAGGAAGTATCTGCAACAATGACTAAATAACCATCATTTACCTATGACAAGAAGGCCTTGTATATACATCTGGGTACCAGTAAAGATGCAGGTCAGAAAAGGCCTGTGAAATGAAGCTTCCATAGCAAGATAAAGGAAATTAAAATTACTAATCATAATAAAAAGCCTGGCAAAAACAGGTCTTCAGATAGCATTGTTTTTGTTTAGGATCTGGCATAATCCCTGTACCACATCACAGTCATTCTATTTTGATATGCACCTTTTATCTTGAAAGAGTTGGAATGCTTGTTTAGACTTGCTTATTATATATCTCTCCTGAGGGCAGATGCATCTTTCCATAGTACGCAAGTCAGACATGATTGGCTATATTGTTGCAGAACAATTTCTTCTTAGCAGAAGCTTTATGGACTGAAGGCTCAGCACTGCACTAATAAACATTTTTTTCTGACAACTTTACAAGCCGATTTGATATACCCTTTAATAAACATGATCCCTTTGTCACTGGGCTTTCCAGTTTTATATGTCATAATAAATACTTTCCAGACAGAGGCTAACATCTTTTACCTTTAATTAGTAGCCTAAGAAAGTTCAATTTTTGCAGAAAGAAGTGACAATTAATATATCTATTTTATAAACAGATCCCCTCCCTCTCCCTCTTCCTCTCTGTATGTATATATTGCTCTTCATGGCCACTTATTATTAATGAATTATTTATTTATTTATCTATTTATTAAATTTCTCCCCCGCCCATCTCCCCCCAGTGGGGGACTCTGGGCGACTCACACAAAACATGAAAACCATAAATACATATAAATACATAAAACATCAAATTTTAAAAAAAAAATTACTAAAAAAGAGGAAAAGGAGAGTCCAAGAAGATGAAGAATCTGGAGCTGAAGACAGCAGGCCTCTATGGCCTTAATAAAATTAATAAAATCATGAGAAATTAGGTCATATAATTAAGGACTAACAACATTTGTTCTAAATTTAGCTGTATCCTTGTTTATCACCTTCTCAATGTGAAAATCATCACTGCAACAATTGTATATAATATATATCTGTAAGCCTTAAATGAAAGTCTGAGACTCTTTTCTGCGGACCAACCCAACCAGCGAAGATGAGAAGATCCAAAGCCTCATCCAGAGCCAGCAAGTAAAGTAATTGTTTCCTTTGGGGTCTGCCTTTATTTCCCTCCCCTCCTCCTTATTTAGCCTCCTATTGATCTTAATGGGACATAATCAATTATACCAACTCCATGACTGTTATATTTCTTCCTTGATTTGGGGGATATGTCAGGAAGCTGAGGATATTTCAGCACAAGCAAGGAATCCCTTAGTATTTCCTCTTCTCTCTCTCTCTCTCTCTCTCTCTCTCTCTCCCTCCCTCCCTCCCTCCCTCTCTCTGGAAACTGGTTAAAAGAGCTTAGAAGGGGTGGGAACTTTTTCCCTCCTTCCTCTTAGAGAACAAAATCTAACTTATTCTCTTTCCCTGGGACTCTCTGCCAGAAATCACTGTACTTCAACCTAAGTGTTCCCCCTCGTACTACATGTTTGTGTTGCCTTATGCTCCCCAAATCATCACTGAAGACTTTCTAGTTTTGATTTTTAGTTGAAAATAGAAATTTTGGGAAATTGAAATATTTATCAGCAAACACTTATTCTCCAAAGACTTTGACTGTTTCTTTCATGATTTTATTGATTCATTTGAGGCAAGTGGCCTGGACTTGCTGGTTTTACTTCTGCAAAAAAAAAAAAAAAAATGATTAAAAGAATACAGGTTGTGAACGTTGTGAAATTCCTACTAAATTCCAAATTAAAATTAAATGGGACAAACTGTTCCTACATCAGCACTAGCTAAGGCTAAAGCCAAAGCCCTAGGTATAGCTATTTCAGCATAGAGAACCCCATGGGATATTTTGCTACCTTGCATGCAGGTGGCTTTACTTAATTTAGCTAACATGCTTGACTAGACACGACTCACCTCAATTATTATTTGTTTCGATAATTTAAATACGTTCTTCCTGTATTTATAAATTGATTAATGAAATAAATTATTACTGTTTATTTAATTTGTTCCCATTACTGTGAAAACATTTGCACATTTTGGTATGTTCTTATCAAAATAGGAACTGGGGTTCTATTATTCTACTTTCCCAGCTCATTAGAGATCACACAGCATAATGAGCAGTCAAAATGGATCTGCTAACATTTAATTTGCTTCCTTCCTCAATAAACTCATGCTATTGACAACTTGGATGTTCTGCCTTTTACCAATGTGGGAATTAAGACCTCAAGTCAGAAGAAGAGGCACCCACTTTGAGGAAGCCTCGCTGACATAAGCAGCAGAGGCGCCCACTGCAATCCGTGGGACTGAAGCCCTGGTTAGCCACTCTTGAAAACAAAATCTCCAACTAGATCTGCCATTTACAGTATCTAAAGAGCCTGATCCAGTGAGGCAAATCTCCCATTCTGGGACAAAAAAGACAATATTACAATGTTGGTCTGTCTGTCTATGTGTCTGTCTGTCTTTCAAATTTGGTCACTGCCCATCTCACGAGGGCGTCCATCTCACTTAGATCTGCACCATGAGCAGATGATACAGATATCCTCTAACTTGTGGACAAGAGGATCTTCACCTCTTGCAACCGTCTTATACACTGATATCTATGCATTCAGGTATTGCTATTAAGTTGCATAGAAGTGGGAGAAAGGCAGTAACTACATTCCCAGTTTTCTTAGAAGATCTGTGCACTGACAACAGTATCACAGTAAGTGATAAAATGATCAATTCCATAAGGAAACAATTATGCTTTTCATTCATTCTAGACTTCTCAAATATCTTGGGTCACATGCTAATGATTGAAAAGAATAAGAAAAACCTTAAGAATCCATACCAAAACCCAGCTCTTATCAAAGAATTGACCTTACAAGTTTAACATCACATAATTTATTGGGGGCAACTTGTCCGTAACATTCTTAAATGTCAGTCATAGAGATGAATAGCAGTCTCTATAGCAGTCACGAGAGATGCAGATACGGCAAGATGGGTATCATCAATAACGGTGAGAAGCAGAACAATTGATGACAAATAGGAAGCGGTCCCAGAATGTAAGGTCTAATTGACTGGTGATTCACTATGGAGGATTAAAGTGTCTTTCCAAACAATGGCAGAGACAAATCAAATTACAGGAGAGAGAATACTCTGGTATCTTAAAAAACATGTTCTTGTCATTGTTCTATGAAATGTTACACTCAACATGTTGTGCTGTATACTATGAAAGAAGAACAACAATTATGGGCTTTCCATCCAGTTATGATCAGTGGGACTGTCATTAGGGCATTGTCTTAAACTATCAGCTGATTAGTATCTGGTAATTAGCTTCATTATTACTTTAATGGCTCCAGATGGGTCCCTGAATAGGCAATTCATTTCCAGCAAGACCAGCCCTAGAATTAGGCAGTCACATCAGGAAGTCTGCACTAGACAGGAGCAGTAGTAGTGAGGTTCCCCAGATGTTCTTCCTGTTGCCTTGGAAGACAAAGCAGCATCCATCTCAAGTCCTCTGAACCACCTTCCTGCTCTCAGTTGTGGTGGAGGACTTTGCACCATTACTGGATGTTTTTCTTAGATATTGTCCTGATTTAATTGCAAAGCTCGTTTGGTTTTGCACTGTGCTCACCTAGTTTTTACAACAAAGCTATAAGTGCACATCACAACGAGGGAACTTGTTTCTCGTGGGTATGTCACAGAGCCTGATGCTGACTTGGCACTGGGAAAGTGTCTGAGAAGGTTTTGTGCTAAGAATTCAGCAAAGTAAGAAGACATAAGTATTTTTTATCAACTAAATTGGGGATCGGAGTTTATAAACTGAAGATAAAGTGTTTTGAGGATGAGCTGTGAAATTAGAGTCCTGAGCAATTGGGCCAATTACAAGTAAGTTACTGTTATTACTGTGTTCATCTTTTGACCCTGGTGGGAACTGGTAAAATTTCATGACCTACATTTCTATCTGTACATTTACTTCTGAGGAAGCTTTATATAAAATAAACTTTGTTCCTTGGCAACTTGTAAAGAAAGGAAATTCTTTTTTCTTTTTTAAGAAAGAAGTTTGCTCTGCTTAGAAAGTTTGTTTATTGAAGAAAGACAGTCCCCTACATTTCAGGTTTACAAAATAAGCTTATTATACGTATCTGTATTGTACTTTGTATTGTGTATTGTGTATTTTGGTTACATAGGCTTTGTAATGATAACTGTTCACACTGGCACTTGTCCATTTAATGAGCAGGAGAGCTGTTCCATGTGCATCAAATTGTGTCTGGAAGACACTGAGGGTGGACCAATTTTGTCCAGCATGGTGATGTCAGATATAGAAGGCATTTCAGTGTTGATACCAAGAAAATCGTATGAATGTGTCCATAACATTACTAGAAGTTAAGCTCAACTCCTTTACCACTTAAAGGATGTTTGCATGTCCGGCAGGAGGCTTACAGTCCAACCCAAGTCAGCTTACAAGTTAGTCTTCTCCCACCTAATGAGGGCGTGTAAGAAGGTGGCCTGTCACATCTCACAATGTAATATCCCCAGAGATTTCTGGTCAGCAGGCTGGATTGAGGTGCCCTACAATGCAGGGAATTCAAATCTGTACCCAGTGCTGAACCATACCTTATGATTTATGTAACAAATACACTTCTGGCCAATACATATTTTATGTCTGATTGAGTTATGTTATAGGTCAGTAATTTGTGAATATTGTATTTTACCCCTAGGTTTTGGCTTCCTTTCTGATTGAGCACATCAAAGAAACACTCCTTTTGGCAGTGACTCACTTCCAGTAGGCTTCTAAAATCTTTTCCCCAAAAGATGTCAGGCTTTCCACGTTGGATTCAGCAGGATATCACAGGTTATCTCCACTCCTGGCCTTGGCAGAAGACTCCCACACATGACTCAGCTAGATTAGAATCCTTATTGTAGATGAGGATGAAGCATCAGCTTAACAGTTGAGAGCCTGCAGCCAGTAAAAAGTTGTAAACCATTTTTATGGTCCCAGCTTATTCCTCTCTCCTTTCCAAATTAACATACTTGCCATGGAGTTTGGCTTGGACTTGAACAACTGATGTAAATTTGTATAATGGTCCTCTTTGGCTTGAGATCTTCTGCTTCCCATCTTGCTTGCCTCAACTTTTATACAGGGTGTAGTCCCCCTCTACCCACATATGTTGCTCCTATATATGTATTAAGCGTCATTTTCCTGTTTGCTTATGTGTTTACCTCTATCAACTAGCATGAATTTCTCTAGACCCCAAACCAGATTCAAAACCAAAAACAGCCACGAAAACACAAAAACTGCTTCCAAACAGGTGTTTCCAAAGATCCAAGGTGGGTCTAATTGATGATCTTAATTAGATCTCAAGGTGATTCCCTTGTGGCTTAATCAGTACAGCAAGTACTGTAGATTTCTCAAGGGTGTCTTTCCACTGAGGTCAGAGCTGCCAGAACATGTCTTAGAAAACCTTCACGTATGCAAGACTGTTCACCAAAAAAACCTGGATCAGCAGTCCCATGCCCTCTGAAACACATTCATCAGAAAATGAATCTCTGTTTTGCTAAGAGATCTTTTGGATGACTAAACTCTGAGTAGCTGGAATATGAATCAAATGCCATTGTAAATTGTGTTTACTTTCCTTGTAAAGAGGTCAGGTCAATCAATATACTTTACCAAGGGTGTTATATTATCTGTAGAAGATGCAATTTGCTGTTTAGATAGTAATTGATATAGCGGATACGTTGAATACTCTTTAACTATGTCACTGAGTATAAACCACACTACGGAAACATTTTAACTTGGTTGTCACCATCTATGCAGAAATGCTGGTTTAAAACTTTTAGTTAGCTTCCAGACTTCTCACATACTTTTGTCTGCATGAAACTAGCCTTTTCTAACCTGGTGTCCTCCAGCTATAATGCACCATAGCAGTTTCAGGAGAACACAGAACTTGGGGAGTCATCAGGTTGGGAAAGATTTCTTACTACACCTCTACCAAATCTGGAAAGCAACAAAAATCAAAGATTAAATTCCACAATACTGGTCAAATGGTGGAAATGCACTGAGGCCAGTCACTTCATGAGGATGGGGGATGGGTGTGTTGAGTGGAGAATAGGAGGCCAAATCATTGTCCTGTGTAGCTGGGTGAAAGAATTTTGATTTTGCATAGTGCTCTGGAGGGGTGTTAAGATGAGACTTTGTAGGAAATTGAAAAGGGTTATCCCACATATATATTTTTGTGAAATTTTCAATAATTACCTGCACGAATTAGTGATGTTACCATATTGTTACCAGAAATTGAGTTAATTGATTATGTACTTTCAAACTGTTGACTCTTAGCAACTTCATAGATAGATTTTTCTCCAAGAGGATGTGTCCCTAAACTGGTCTTTCTACAGGTGAAACTCGAAAAATTAGAATATCGTGCAAATGTTCATGTCAGTAAGGCAACTCAAAAGGTGAAACCAATATATGAGATAGACGCATTACATGCAAAGCGAGATATGCCAAGCCTTACTTTGGTATAATTGTGATGATTATGGCGTACAGCTTATGAAAACCCCAAATTCACAATCTCAGAAAATTAGAATATTACATGACATCAATAACACAAGGATTGGAAATAGAACAATATCGGACCTCTGCAAAGTATAAGCATGCATATGTACTCAGTACTTGGTTTGGGCCCCTTTTGCACCAATGACTGCCGCAATGCGGCATGGCATGGATGCTATCAGCCTGTGGCACTGCTGAGGTGTTACGGAAGACCAGGATGCTTCAATAGCGGCCTTCAGCTCTGCTGCATTGTTCGGTCTCATCTCCCTCATCTTTCTCTTGGCAATGCCCCATAGATTCTCTATGGGGTTCAGGTCAGCCGAGTTTGCTGGCCAATCAAGCACAGTAATCCCATGGTCATTGAACCAGGTTTTGGTACTTTTGGCAGGGTGGGCAGGTGCCAAGTCCTGCTGGAAAATGAAGTCAGCATCCCCATAAAGCTTGTCTGTGGAAGGAAGCATGAAGTGCTCCAAAACCTCTTGGTAGATGGCTGCATTGACCCTGGACTTAATGAAGCACAGTGGACCAACACCAGCAGATGACATGGCTCCCCAAATCAACACAGACTGTGGAAACTTCACACTGGACTTCAAGCATCGTGCATTGTGTGCCTCTCCATTCTTCCTCCAGACTCTGGGTCCTTGGTTCCCAAATGAGATGCAAAAGTTGCTCTCATCAGAAAAGAGGACTTTGGACCACTGGGCAACAGACCAGTTCTTTTTTTCTGTGGCCCAGGTAAGATGCTTCTGACATTGTTTGTTGTTCAGGAGCGGCTTGACAAGAGGAATACGACATTTGAAGCCCATGTCCAGGATCCGTCTGTGTGTGGTGGCTCTTGATGCACTAACTCCAGCCTCAGTCCACTCCTTGTGAAAGTCCCCAACACTTTAGAATGGCCTTTTCCTGACAATCCTCTACAGACTGCAGTCATCCCTGCTGCTTGTGCACCTTTTTCTTCCACACTTTTCCCTTCCACATAACCTTCTATTGATGTGCTTTGATACAGCACTTTGGGAACATCCAACTTCTTTTGCAATTACTTTTTGGGGCTTTCCTTCCTTATGGAGGGTGTCAATGATGGTTTTCTGCACAACTGTCAGGTCAGCAGTCTTTCCCATGCTTGTGATTCCTACTGAACCAGCCTGAGAGACCATTTAAAGGCTCAGGAACCCTTTGCAGGTGTTATGGGTTCATTAGCTGATTAGAGTGGGACACTTTGAGCCTAGAATATTGAACCTTTTCACACTATTCTAATTTTCTGAGATTGTGAATTTGGGGTTTTCATAAGCTGTACGCCATAATCATCACAATTATACCAAAGTAAGGTTTGACATATCTCGCTTTGCATGTAATGCGTCTATCTCATATATTAGTTTCATCTTTTGAGTTGCCTTACTGACATAAATGAACATTTGCACGATATTCTAATTTTTTGAGTTTCACCTGTATGTCTTCCAATGATACAGCCATCACTACTGTAACTTACTCTATCCACTTTGCTGCTGGTTATCCTCTACTTCTCTTTTCTTCTACCTTTTCCAGAATTACAGACTTCTCCAGAGAGCTAGGTCTTCATATAATTGTCCAAAGTAGGATAATTTGAGCCTGGTCATTTGTGTCTGTAGTGAGAACTCTGAATTGATTTGTTTGATGATCCATTTTGTTTTCATAGTTATCCATCGTATTCTCAGTCTTCTCCAACACCAAAGTTTAAAAGCATTAATATGCTTTCTATCCTGCTTCTTCAAAGTCCATTTTTTGCTTCCATAAAGTGTTAGAAGGAAAACCATTACCTGCATGATTCTGATCTTTATAGATATAGACACATCATGGCATCTGAATATCTTTTCCAAGGTCCTCATGGTGCTCTACCAAGTCTGGGGCATATTTCTTGACTGCTTGTTCCTTTACTGTTGATGGTTGATCCACCACTTCAATATCTTCATTGTCAATTTGAAGGCTGGTACTGTACCTGTTGTTATTAGTTTTCTCTTCATTATATTCAATATTTTTTTCACTGTGCCCTTGATGTTTATTACTACAGCTTGCAGGGAATTTGCATTTTCAGCTGTCAGATTCAGAGTAGCGTCATCAGTGTGGTGCAGGTTATTGATGTTTCTTCTTCCAATTTTAAAACCACACTGATCTTCTTCCAACCCAGCTTCCCTCAACGTATACTCTACATATAGGTTGAATTGTTACCAGTATTATTATCATTAAATTATCATATACATTTATTTTTAATTGTTTGGTTCTTATATGTATCACATATTTTGTGCCATGTGTTTCTATGAAAGTTTAATTGGGCATTTATGAAAGATGAAGTACACATGTCCCACTCAAAGCAGATCACAGAGGCAGAAGGATTTGTTCTGGTAGATTTCAGCTGATACATTTGAAAAAAAATCTTAAATGAAGATCTCCAAGAAATCTCAAGAAGAGTTGATTCTCACCAACAAGAGCTGGTGCCCAAGTAAACTGGCCAAAGTGATGGCATTCAAGTGAAAAAGTAACAAAACTAGCACACTGGAAGTGCCAAAGCCCTTCTCAAAATGAAGTATTGCCTAGATTAAGTTAGAATGTGTGACAGGTTTTTTGACATTAACTTTAACAAAATCTGCTCCTTAAAGCAACCATTTTGTTTGTTGTTTTCTTTGTTTCAAGTTCATAGGGAAGCCTGAAAAAGTCAGGCCACTTTAATGAACAGAAGAGTTTGTGCTCATAGGAAGTCTGAAGCAGTTTCTAATTCCAGTGTGCATTGGAACCTGAGGGCAAGTTAATGACTACTTATTGTTTTAATAGCTGATTTCTATGAATTATATATGCTTTTAATGCCTTTTTTTTTTTTTGGACTTTGTTGTACCTTGCCCAGAGTCCATTAGGATTAGGGTGAGCTAAAAAGATTGCAAATAAAAGTAATTAAAATAATTAATTTAAGGGGAAACCCCACAGACTCATGTTGCTTGCTTATGAACTGGTTTACTTAGCCTTATAACTTGTAAAACTTTATTAACTCTTAACTCACCAAAGTTAGCCAATGGAAATTTGGCCAGTTTAGTAATCCTGTTTCGATAGAATAAAATTTTCATTCATTTCAATGTTACTTTTACATAAATTAAATGTGACGGAGCACAGCCAGATTAGTAAAGGTTTGGCAGGGTTTTTTTCCCCCCCTTTGCTACAAAACATACATTCCATTTTTATTAAAATGGAAACACTTAGCAATAGGAAACCAATCTCAATATATCTGCTCTATTTATGAAAAAAAAAATTGAAACCAAAGGCATAGAGTAGGTTTGATCTTGACCTCCTGGCTATTATATACTTTATTTCAATAGGAAACTATTTGAAGGAAACATACTTCATTTTTTTCTCCATATTGGTATCATGTATATACATTATTCCTTCAGCAACACAGTGGAAAAATGAATAAATATCTTGGTAACTTGAAAGATGTAAGGGGTCAAACAATGAAATGGGTTTCGGTGGCCTTCATATGATCTTTATTAACATTTCTCAGATGACACGAGAAAGTAATGAGCAGAAACACATTTTGCTGGTACAAGCACTTTGGCTATTGATGTGAATTAATGGGGTATTGTACAGATTTAGTTCAAGGCAAAATAACACTCTACGTAATTTAGGTCCATATTAACTTGGGAAATGTAACAGTTTCCCCCAAACTTGGGTTCAGTGTCATTATATCAAAAAAGAAACTTAGAAAAATAAAGTGTTGAAGTTGGGATTTCCCACCCCCCACCCCCATTTTAAATTTTTCACTCTCTCTCCTTACAAGCTAATAACATTCTAAACTGATGGTTGCCACTTGATACATGATAATCTAACCCCATCTCCTAGTTAAGCCAGAGTCTGGATTCTGTGGTCAGTGACGGTGCTCAAAGCATCCCCCATTCCCCTTCCTGTTACTCTTGTTATTCAGTTTGCAAATCACGATGGCCAAGTTCTCTAGATATCATAAGTTTGATGGCCTGTCCTATTTCCTTTCATCAGGTTTTGAGGGGAAATGTGCTTGAGGGAAGGATTGGATAAATATCCACATTTGGAAATGAGTCTAATATGAATGTGTTAGGATGTGGGCACTTAGGACGTCTCCTGAGAAAATTGCAGAAGACTTACAGAAATGGGCTTGTTCCTTCTTCTCAAGAAACTTTGGCAGGGCCCGTAACACAACAAATACTCCTCTGGTCCTGATAAGGCTCAGCTTGCTTGCCTGGAATCTCTCCCTCACCACGTAAGACCTTCATCTGGACTTAGGTGTTTGCTATGGTACAGTAGAAAGAAAGAAAAAATAGTGTTTATATTATAATTACTTAAATGTAGTTCTACCAAACCCAACATTGAATTCAAATTAAGAGTTGTTACCTAAAAAAAAAAAAAAAAATCTAGAGCAAAGTTTGGGAAAAAAAAATAATAACCTTGGATATTTTGAGGGAAGATTAATGAAAAAAAGAAGTTTTAATAAGATGAAATTCTAAATTATACCAAGCCATGAATATGGTATCTGGATGCACTATAGATTTTGCCTAAAGTAAAATTCAAAAGGAATTCGAGAATTTTTCTTTAGCAGATCATCTAAGGAGTTTCAAGGAAAGTCATCATACTATCTTTTCATACGATTCTTGTGAGACTTATTTAACTCTGGAATGAAAAGCTGAGTATGACATACTCATCTGTCCTATCTCAGTTCTCTGCGTTATTATTTACATTCCTGATTCCAAGCTCTATTCTATGTCTCTTAACAATGAACAGGGGATGTAACAGGCACCCGAGTGCACCAATGGTGCAGTCCTGTGAACACCTCCCTGTGCACAACCAGCTGAAGATTGCAAGACATACCTCTTAGTAGACATAACTAATAGGCTATTGTTTTAAGTGTAATTTCCGAGGCAAGAGAGGAGGGGTGAAGAGGACTCTAATTTAAATAGAAGCAATATAAAATAGTTCAGTCCTTTATGGAGACAGTAATGCTGGAGTCCATCCAGCACTAATTTATTACTGAGATGTTGTGAGAAAGGTTACCTTTTTAAAGATATAGGGAGCTTGGTTGCAATTTTCTAATCCACGTAATATGAATTTAGAGACTCAGATTCCTAGGCACCATTCATAAGAGTTCCTCTTAGGCCACTATTGATTTTACTATCACTTGCTCATTTTTCTCCCCCCAAAGCCTGCTGTTCACTTGATTTCTATGTTCCTAGTGTAAATAACCTACTCAGAGGCTCTCGATGCTGTGTACAATTTTGGCCACTCCTCCACTCTAACTTTATTTGAAAGTTTGCAATGACATTAAGATGGTGAAAGTTGGCAGATGGAATGGTTTCCTTTTGCCACAAGTCAGCTAACGGCATTAAAATCAAGGGAAGAACAAATTATATTCAAGAAGGGCTTGAATTAATTTTCCTTCCCCAAAGGGTATTATTATATTACTGTTTTCTATCACTCACAGGACTACCTTTTATCTGATAGAAGGGTATAAAAAAATTGATGTTGACCGTGCAGCTGAAGGCAGTTTGCACTGGGGAACCAAGAATAAATGCTCTTAGCAGAATTGTGACTGCCTGATAAGATTGCATTATCCCTCCTGGTAATTAGGGATGTTTATTTTCCCTGCCAGCTTCTCACAATCAATTCCAGAATTATTGCATATATAAATAAAAAGGGTTTTTCAATATTTCCAGTATTAACCTATCAATAACTTTCCTCCATAATTTAATACTGGGAAAATGCAGATCACTTGAAAAAAAAGGAACAAGATGATTTTCTGTGGTTAAATCTGGGCTGTCTTACAAAGCTGTCTGAGCTTTATTAGAGATTAGACAGATAAATAACAGAGTGGATGCTAATTCACATGTACTACACCTGGAACACACACACACACACACATATATATATATATATATATATATACACACACACACACACAACTAGGATACTAACATTAAAATAATCTTTGAGTGTTCGGACACACCAGCGTAAATGTGGTAGTGTGGAATAGCTTGGGAAAGTTTGAGTACCCTTGGTTTTTGAAGTCCAAGACAAAAACAGGTTTATCAAATCCTTGAATTCTTTAGTCTTCAAAGACCAACTTGAGGATTGCCACTTTGTGTTTTGGAAGTCTCATGTAAGGTATTCTGCAGCTGGCAAGGTATAAGTAAAATAATAGAACAACTACAGCAAAAGAAAGCAAAGATAATACCAATAGTTATAGGCACCTTAAGCACAATCTGAAAACATCTGGAGAACCACTGGAAGACCATTGGCATTGACAAAATCACCATCAGTCAATTGCAAAAGGCGGCTTTACTTGGAACAGCTGACATCCTGCGGCAATACTTTTAACACCATCAAAGAACAACCTCTGCCTATCCCAGCTCCTTGGGAAGGACTTGATAGGTGGATAAAAATGCCATATCCAGTCTAAACATCTAATAACAAGACCCTGTGATACTTCCAAAATGTTAAGTGTTGCTCAATCACTTAAAATTTGGCCAGCTGTAATGTACCTGAGTGGACCAATGACCTATTTATGCAGAACTGCTGTTAATAGCAAGGTTTCTGTGCAATCAGCTGTGATGATGTCACTTTATGATTTAATTGAAGAAGTTAGCTTATTTAGATATCTATGATTTGGTTCACAACAGTCTTGAGATAGATTGAGAGCCTGTTTGGCCTAGTGGTGAAGGCACGAGGCTAGAAAGCAGGAGACTGAAAGTTCTAGTCCCACCTTAGGCATGGAAGCCGGCTGGGTGACTTTGGGCCAGTCACTCTCTCTCAGCCCACAATGTGGGGCTCAGGTGACAAGTCAGTCAGTCAATTCCTGTTGCAACCAACAGATCAACATTCAGTTGATTGAAAAAAAGCAGACCCTACACCTGTGGGAAAACACTAGGAAGAGAAAAAAAAGGTGTCAGAAGAAGGTAATGACACATATTTCTGTATTTTGCCAAAAAAAAATGTAGTCACCAGGAGTTGTGTTTGCCTGTGGGGTAGAGAGAGAGAGAAGGGATAAAGAATAAATTATGCAATGAGATATTTAAAAGTACTTATATTCCAAATTATAGGTTGCCTTGAAATAATGTCTCAGAGACGATAATTTTTTTTCTGATGTATTCCATTTCTGTAGGCCACTTTTAAATAGTAAGGCCAGCTGATGAAAGCAAAAATCTTTGAGAGGATATCTGTTTCTGTAGGCAGCTTTGCAAAGAAAGCAATCTTTTTTTTTTCTTTCCTGAAACTGTCATCATTTGCCTTGTGGCCTACTGTGATGTTAGAAGAAGATTTTATGATTTGCGAGTGGGGTGATAAAAGCCCAAGCAGCAGATTCCCTTAGAAAACAAATTTGACTTTTATTAAAATATTCAGGATCATAAAAAACACACAGGGAGTGACAAATTGCCCCATTTGGCTCTAAATAAAGTGTTTATCCAAGTCTTTTTTTCCCCCCAAATGTCAGTAGGTCTCAAGGAAACTGGATGCATTAATAAGCTTTAAACTCTTTACTGAAATGGAAAATGTTGCTTTTTATTGGCAAAAAGCAAGGGTGAATTTATACAGGAGCTCTTCCTGCACTAAGCTAAGTAATTCATGGATACCAAAATGACTAGCTGATGGGAACTGTCTATATACACACACACCAGCAATGAATTAAATTTCTATTACAATTCAAATGAAATTATGGGTTTTCTGTGTATATTGAGTCATCCTTGACAGCATTAGATGTGACAAATTGCCTAATAAAGCAACTCACTAAAGTTCTTTAATTTTCTTGAGATCTTATTCCTTTTCATTTGTCATATCTAAGAAGACTAAAACCTTGAGGATCAAGGTTCTGAACATTCTATAAAATAGCCTTAAATCCCAAACTAAGGGTAATTTGATTGAAGTGGGTTGTATAGAAAAAAAAAAGATTTTAAAAAATCAAATGCCAAGAGAAAATGTTTATAATGGTACTGAAAGTCTAATATTCTCTGTAGTTTTTTTTTTATTATTATTATTCTGCTGGGGCTTTCTCATTATTTAGATTCCAGGAAAAATCGTAACTTCATAGGAACTTGAAGGTGAAAAGGAAATACATCATTTCCTGCATGCATCTGCAGGAATTATAAAGAGCAGGTGCAACATTTTCAGTAGGTCACATAAATTATTGTTTATGGCTGAAAATAAAGGGTGTTTATTATGGATATGAATTGTTTTTTAATCAAAACCCTACAGGTTCTTGGGTGACCAGAGGGCTAAAAGGTTTCAGTCCCTGTACATAGAAAACAAGCATATCAAAGGTAAAAATTAAAGATCTTGTCAGCTGCTCAGAGTCACAAGGAGTTGGGCAGCCTCAAAATTAGAATCAATCAATCAATCTATTGACTCCCCACTGGTACAGTGGTTTTGTGGTTAAGACATTGCATTGAGATCACAGGAATTCAAAATAAAGTTATTGCTCAGCTATGGAGTAATAGAGATCTCAGAAAAGAATAAGATTTAAACATGTTGTAGTCTCATCTGAATCCTCTGAGTCAGAGGCTGAAGAGGCAGACCAAACAGACGTTCATCCTGAAGAGCCCACAGGTAATCTGGCACCTGCAGCAGCTTGAGGAGACAAGGAGTCAGCAGGCTGTTAGGCACCTATGACATCTTCAAGAGATAAGGAACCTGAGCAACGGAGGCATGATTTAGATGATAAGAGCCAGATTCTAGCAGGTGCCTAGCCCAAGAGCACATCAGCAGCTACAAAGGACTGAGTAAAGGCAATCAGCATGCTTCCTTGCTGGAGAGGGAAGCATTTCCCTAATCAAACTACATCAGCCTTGGGCTACATAAGAAAATGCTCTAAGACCTTGCTCCTCTCATGGGGGAAAAAAAAAAAAGTCTCCAACTTCAGACTTGTGTTCTGGTCACTCTTCCTCCTCACCCTGCTTTCAGAAATCCTTGAATTATCTGGTATCCAAACTCTGGACCTCTGTCTTTCTCCTGCTAGCAGATTTCTACAGCTCAGGTTCAAGGCAAGTTACAGATTCATTGAAGTTTCTAAATCTGAAGTTTTTCCCACATAATTGGACTGGGCTGGGATTCCCTGTGGGCATAATTCTAGGGTTATATAATGAACAGCAGTCTGACTCTTGTATGTTCTTCTTTCATCTTCAAAAATATTTTTGAAGCCATCAGTGGTATCAACCAGCATATACTGTATGAGTTTGTTGATGTTTCTTCCAACAATTTTAATTCCAATTTCTATTTTGTTTTTAAATCAAGCATGACTCATCATACATTCTGTATATAAATTTAACAAATAAGGTGACAAAAAAAAGTGTACTTCCTCCCCAGTTTTGAACCATTTTGTTGCATCATATTCTACTCTAACGGCCGCTTCCTGGCCATCATACAAATTCTTCAGTAGGGCAAATAAGGTGTTCCAGTAAAGTTGTGGTCATTTTGGAACTCCCTTGCCTTGTCCGTTACCCATCAGAAGTTAGTTATTTGATTTCAGATGCTCCTGCCTCTTAGAAATCTAGCTTCTCTGTCTGGCAGCTCTTGTTCCATGTACGTTTGAAATCTGGAATGCAAAATTTTGAGCATTATCTCACTAGCAAAAGATCTCAGTGCCATTATTTGGTAGTATGAACATTCTTTAACATTGCCCCTCTTCGTTTGCTAGCTTTGTTATTACAGTATAAATTGATCTTTTCCAGTTGCTTATCTGCTGTTGCATTTTCTGCATCTGCTTACAAATTCTCAACAGTTCTTCTGGTATTTTATCTACTCATGCAGCTTTGCTGATAGCAACATTTTCCAGGGCCTGTTTAACTTCACTTCCCAGAATGACCAGGTGTATTTCAGTGATCAAACCTTTGTAGGTTTGGGATTTTGGGATAGTTGTGGGATTTTCCAGCACAGTTCTTTTGTGTAGTTCTGTCATCTCTTCTTTATTTCTTCTTTCTCTGGTAGATTTTTGCCTTTATCTTTTTATCATGCCCATTTCCCATTTGATTGTTATCCTGAGTTTCTTTGATTTGCATTTGGTTGGTGAAAACCTTAAGTTGTTTATTGGTTAAGCGTTCTGCTTATTCATTTATTTATTTATTTTGCATGTGTACTGATATTTGAATTTGTTTATAGCATTAATTTTATATTACAGGCATTTTATTTATTGCATTATAAGCTGTATTGTGAGGCACTGTGAGTCTGGTAAAAGTCAGTGGCATACTATTACTGCAATTACTACTAATAATATTGATATTGTATTATTATTATAGATACAGCTTCTTGCATGTTCTTGCTCTTCTCTGGAACTTAGTGTTCAGCTGAGCAATTTTTTTTTTTTTTTTTAATTTCTTCTCTTTTGCTTTCTACCTTCATTTAATTATTTACAACATATCTGCAAACAGCCATTTTGCATTTTATTTTATTTTATTTTATTTTATTTTATTTTATTTTATTTTATTTTATTTTATTTTATTTTACTTTACTTTACTTTACTTTACTTTACTTTACTTTACTTTACTTTACTTTACTTTACTTTACTTTACTTTACTTTACTTTATCATTTTATTTTTGCATTCCAGGGTATTGTTGTTAGTTTCATTTTTAATGATATCACACATATCAGTCCAGAGTTCTCCATACACTCTACTTATCAAATCTAAATGGCTTAATCTATTATTTATCTTTATTGCGTAAGGATATGAAGTATTTTTGAAGTTGTGTTGGTTTGAACATTTGGTTTGTTTAGTTTCAGTTGTAGTTTTGTAAGCAGGAGTTTGTGATCTGAGCTGTAGTAAAAAAAAAAAAAAAAGTCTTGTTTTATTGACTGAATAGAATTTCTCCATCTTGTTTAAACAATGTATAGTAAATTAGATTTCAGTTATATCCATGTATACAGTTGATTTCAGGTTGTTATAAGAAGATATTTACAATAAACATGTCATCTTTTCTTTTATTTCATATCTCCAACATTTCTTGTCCCCTATTTCTTACTCTTATTCTGTGCTTTGCATTGTTCATCCAAAAGGAATCTTGGGGTTATGCTTTTCCAAACAAAATGTTATAACAACTAATTTCTCCACTGTATAATCTTTGCCTCTGAGTTCTCACCCGTGGAAACTGCTTCTGTAACTATCCATATATAGACATTCTAATAGAATAATACATTGCACCAATGTTATACCTTAAGTGTATTTTAAATGGATTATTGCTATTACACTTGAATGACATTGTTGTGATAAAAGGTGCCAGAAGATTTTATCTCAAATTGAACCAATAGTTATTATGATATCTGCTTCTATGAAGTCTGTGTTCACCTTGAGGAACAATGGAACAAGCTTTATGGAATCATATATCCTTTTAAGGGATCCACTGATGTCAGCAGTTTTGATTTGGTGTCAGCACTTGGAGATATAATGAAGACTAATGCTAGATAGATGCCAGTGAGAAAACATTTCAGAAAAAAAATGGAAGGGAATCCAAAGACATATTTGACAGTAACGTGAAGGGCTTAACAGATTTGACAGTTCGTCTTGTGAGCTATTCTTGGGCTGACAAATATTTTCTTTAGCTTGCAAAGCCCGAGCTCTGTTGCCAGACACACACAGTCAATTAACACATGAGAAAATATTTCCCTCATTCTCATCACTGCTGTTGTTTGTTTGACTTTGATTTCTGTCTGAGTGCTGAGGCTAGGTCAGGCACCAAGGTTTTGGAGACAGTAGGGAAATGGTCTCTGCACAGGATCCCAGATTCAACCCTGGGCATCTCAAATAAGGCTAGAAAAGTTCCAGCCTGAAACGCTGGAGAACCTCTACCTGTCAGTGAAGAAGATCCAGAGATTTAACTTGGCAATGACCACAAACAAACAAACAAACAAAAAACAACATTTTCCTATGTCCCTATGGGGTTATTGGATGGGAGGAAGTAATAATCACTGTATCATCCTTTCAGGGAGTGAAAACAGGGTCAAATCCAGAATTTATATGGATCTGGTGTCCTTCTTTTGAGGACCAATTAAGAAAGGAACAACTTGTGTGGTGGGGTGGACTTTGTATACATGGTCTGAGCTCATTTTCTTTACTTATTGAAACATCATATATATAATTTTTAAGGATAAAATCAAACTCAGACACACAAAATATAAAACCCAAATGTCACAAGTGATTATAACAATTCTACACATGAAACCCACTGGCAGCAACTCTATTTGAATTCATCACTGCTTCTTCTCTTAAAGCCTAGAGAACTGAGCTCAGCAGCCTTGGATCCAGTACAGGATAAGGTCAGTTGGAAGGAAGTAGGTTTTCAAACTCTTCCAGGCAGGCTATCTTCACTAGTGGGGGTGTCAAAAGGCATGTGGGGCTGAGGTGGCAGAAATAATGATTTGCATGGTAGAGTGACAGTCTTAGGTTTGTTGGAAAGTTGATAATAGAATGAGTTGATCTCCTCCACTGTTGGGGATGAAGTGGGTATAAGGTGAGGAGGCCTAAACTATTTTAGATAGAGACAGACAGACAGACATGGATCCATGCATACCTATCCATGGGGAAAAAACAGAATCCCCAATGCCACATATCGCCTTCCCCAGCTCTTTTTTTGAGGAATGTGGAGCCACCCTCTATCACTGCCTTGCCAAAATTTGAGAGGAAATAGCTGCATGATTTTTCACTGTTTTAGACAAGCCAAGGTAAAGGAAACAAACGCATTCAGCTTCTGATAGGCCTAAAAATAAAGGGCTGAAAATTCTGATTTCCTGCTGAAAAAGTCTCTGATAAATGTTCTTATGGAAAATAAAATAGAGACTGAATTTCTTATTTTAAAAAGTAGACATCTGGCACTGAGTTCCAACTCTCTATCAAAATGCTAGAGGTGAATTGGTTGAAATAGAGATGGTATGGTATCATCAGGTAAAGTTACTCTTCTCTCCTAGTTACTGCATTCAGTATGCAGTATTATAGAAGTGGATTGCTCCTGTCTTCTGCAATGCATTTTTTCCAACTTTCTGGTCTAGCCTCAGACCTGGGATTCCAGGACTGAGATCTTGAAATGCTGAACCCTCCTTAGCTCCTGAATTCAGCCAAGGTCAGACAAGTATTGCCACTGGGTAAGGTCAAGGGATCATAGCAAAGAGCAAATTATTTTTTATTTTTTAACTTATAGGCTGCCTGACAATAATAATAATAGTAATAGTAATAATACAAATGCATATAAAGCCAGAATTGAGAAGACAGCAACAGACAGCAAATGCCGCCTCTGCAAAGAAGCTGAAGAAACAGCAGACCACCTAGTCAGCTGCTGCAAGAAGATCACACTGAGTGTCTACAAACAATGGCAGGACAAAGTAGCAACAATGGTGCATTGGAATGTCTGCAAGAAATACCATTTGCCTGCAGGCAAGAACTGGTGGGACCACAAAACAGACAAAGTCATAGAAAATGAAAAGGCTAAAGTGCTCTGGGACTTTAGAATTCAGACAGACAAGCAGCTGGCACAGAACACCCGAGACTTAACCATTGTTGATAAGAAAGACAAAAAGTCTGGAGAGTGGACATTGCAATACCTGGAGACAGCAGAATGGAAGAAAAATCACAGAATACAAAGACCAGCAAATAGAAGTTGAACGACTTTAGCAAAAGAAAGCAAAGATAGTACCAATAGTTATAGGACCTTAGGTGCAATCCCAACATATCTGGAGCACCACCTGAAGACCATCGGCATTGCCAAGACCATCGGCATTGCCACCAGTCAATTGCAAAAGGCAGCTTTACTTGGAACAGATCATATCCTGTAATGATACCTTTAACACGATCGAACAACATCTGCCTATCCCAGGTCCTTGGGAAGGACTCGATAGGTGGATAAAAATGCCAAATCCAGTTTAAACATCTGGCTGACTGCAACCAACAATAATAAATAGCATAGATGACAGAAACTGGACTAGAATAGAGAAAAAAGACCCACACAATCCAGTCCAGAATTATGCTAATACTGAGTGATGTAAAATTATAATAATTAAGAATATAATTTGATTCATACATATAATTGCATCACTTGGTTTTTTTCTCAGAAACTGAATATATACCTCTCAACAGTGTAACTTGCCAACCTGCAAGGATTAGAATTTGTGGAATAAATGACATTTCATGGCATTTCAGGGGCTCCATGAGAAAATCAAGGTCCACAATGATTTTGTATATTTCATGGGCAGACAGAACTGTGTCCTTTGATCAATTAATTAATTAATTTTTGACATCAGCTCCGTTAAATGCATTTCTGCCATTTCGGAAGGCAGATGGGCTCTGAACCTTAAAAAAAAAATTAAAAAAATTAAACTTCCAGAAAACTCTACAGAGGAAACAGACTACCTATGCCTGGCATCTTGGGTAAGAAAAAAGAGCTTGTTGGCCAATGTCACCCCTATTATATAGTCATGATTGTTTTTACAGTAGAACAAGAAAGCTGGTGATAGGTTTGCTTCCCCTTGGGCCCGTTTTTCAAGGATAGAGTTGACATGGAACTCAGCTACACAGCTCAGAAGTATTTAACTTGACACATCTAAGGTGACTGGGTTGAAATGGCTCTTCCCGGTGGGAAGAGAAATCAGAAGATTGCTTTGAGTGGATGTCACCTCAACAGGCCAATCCCATAAGTAACAAAAGAGGGGGAAAAAAGGAATCCATTTATGAATCATGCCTCCAGGAACAAGACTTAATAAAAAATAATATTCTTTCTTTGCAAAACTGCCTTCAGTCAGATAATATATTTCTAGGCTCAGGTTTTGTTTTCACCATGGGACCTCGAGAGGGAAATAATGAATGAAAGAATGTTTAGAATCTGTCTGAGATACGTTTTTCCTCAATGTCAACTGTTATTCCACTTTTAATTCCCTTTCTGCTGGTATTAGCAAACCTGCACACTATATTGAATTATTATATTTATATAGCAGTGTAGGTGAACAGAAGCAGGCACTTTGGGTGAGAACGTTTCAGTTCATTTCCACAAAATCTACCACTTACCTAATACAAGTGTTTGATTTGTGTCTGTCTTAGACATGTATTTTCACTGTGTTATGACTTAGTAGTCTTCTCTGCAGGAACCCACTTCTCCCTGTCTTCTACATTACATTATATATTTTCTGGCAGCCCATTTCATCCCCACAGCAATCTTTTGAGGTAGGATAGTCTGAGAACAACTTGCCAGAATTTAGCCAGTAAGCTTTGTAACTAAGAGGACTTGATGTTACAGACTTCCCACATCCCAATCTAACATCTTAACCACTACGATACACTGGTTAATTTGCCATTATATAAGTTAGAACATGTCTATCTACCGAGCATCAAAACAATGTCAGTTAATGAACAGTTAATGAGCTTTATATGTCAAAAAGATTTATAAGTGAGGGAAGAGATGTCTGTACAAAAATGTTCTTCTGAAAATGTCTATGTTTATCTTGGGTCTAATTTCTATCGCCAACATGTTTTGTGCTAGAAATAAAAATTCTTTTTCTGGGTAGACTCTTAACCTCAGCTGTGCTCATCCAGAATACTTAGCTAAGTCAGTTAAAGACCTCATATGATCAGCTTGGGTGATGTTAGTTTTGTCTGACTTAGCTTATGTCCTAACCCATCTCCTCTGGTTAATTTATGGGTCAGTGTATAGTGTGACAACAGAAAGTGAGCGTGAGACAATGCATAAGCCATGACCAGCTGTTGTTCTCCTTTCTCTTCCCATTCAGCTAAAGATTCTTATAATATCTGGTGTTGAAAAAAGTCTTTAACAGAGTGATGCTTAAATAAACATATTGGAGGCTGCAATTCTTAGTCCCACTTATCTGGAAGTAAGTCCCACTGAACTCAAGCATCCTGATCCATCAAAATATATACTTAATAGGTATTAAGATGACTGCTTCTCTGACAAACCTCTTTGACTAGGCATATTTGCCTAACTTTGAGATGATGTTCTGAGCATTCAGTGTTGTCATCTGTTAGATTGAAGGAGGAATAGATAACATGCATCTCTGGTTTTTATATATTAGGCTGAAGGTAGAATGGGGATGCTATTTACCTGTATAAGGCCCATGGGAGCAGTTAGAAACTACATTTGTTCCTCAGAGTTGTTTCTGCCTAGAATTGAACACACGTAGGCTGTTTTCATTTTAATACCCCAAATTGGGATGTGGCTGACACACTCCATTAATTGGACTAAGGCTGGGGAAGCCCAGACTCTCCTCATCCATGGAAACCATTGTGAGTTTGAGCCAGTCACTTCTGACGAGACCAGCCTACCTACAACAGTTGTTATTGTGGGGAAAATTTAGAGGAGGGAGTGCTGTGTATTCCACCTGAATTCCTTGAGGAACACTGGGCTATAACTAAATAAAATTAATAAAATAAACCAATAAATAATGACACTTATTTTACCCATATCATCAAAAAAAAAAGAAATGTAATCTAGAATGTGAAATACATTTAAATTAATTATTTTCTCTTCTTTTTAAAAACCCTTCACTCTGAATTCTTTGCCAAAGTCTTTAATTAGTCTTTCCTTACAGGTACAGAAGTTAGGTTATATTGATGTAAATGTTGTGGGAAGACTGAGAGTTTATAGGACCACATATTCTTATTTTACTTTTCGATTATCAACCTTCAATTTCAATTTATTACAAAGCTCATCCAACATTGTAGTACAACATTGTAAAAAGAGTGGCTATTATTTTTCTGATCTTTTGCATGCTATTCTGAAAATCTTTTTTTTTTTTTTTTATGGAACTATAATTAAAGAACTTGTTATTACCATGAAACTCTTAGCTTGCCAACACTTGACAGCCTAATCCAACCTCTGAGAGTACTGGCATAAAAATAGAAATGTTACTTGGCTATAGGTCATAATTGTGTCTAAATGAAATGTCTTCAACAGTTCTTAATATAGTTGAAGTACATGAAATATGGAACTTAGGATGGAAGCAAAGCATTCAGAAGATCTATGGGAAATAGGTGGATCAAATTCTATTTATGGCATCTGACTGAACAAATGTACACCATCCTTTCTAAAGTGGCATCCATCTTAGAACAATGTGATGGGACTTCTGCCAACTCCTCCTTCTGTCATTAAACTGCCAGATGTTTATCAGACATCAGCACCTATCATAAATCTGGAATAACAGGAAAGTCTTGATATTAGTTGTCTATTGAAATACCTTGTATTTCATTATCAGGCAATATAAAAGCTATGGGAGAGATCCACTCAATGGATACATACTATAATAACAGGCTTCATCGTTGTTTTATAATAGTTTGTATCTGGTCTACAACTTCAGGTCTTTCTATCATCAAAAATCTGATAGTAATAGATACAGATATATAAAAACTGTGGGTAAAATATTTTAAAGACGTCTTTTATGTAAGTTCTAGTTCTTTGATCATAAGCTTAATTTCCCAATCTGAGCTCTGCTTCACCAAAGGATGGTAAAGTCTTAGTGCCTCTGCAAAACATAAACCCTGCCAACCTTGTCTGAGATCAGAAGTTAAGCAGGGTTGAGCCTACTTAGGATTTCCAATAGAAGAGCATATATGTAGTTCAGGGTTGAACTGTGGAGTCCTTGGGGCTCTCTGAGCTTGGTTGTTTGCTGGCAGATGTTTCAAAACCTGACTAGGTAACATCGTCAGTGCAGTGAGTGTGGGGTTTGCTCCCTGTTTATATATAGTAGCTTGCCCTGTCAGTGTTGGTGGGGGTGTGGTTTGTTCCTTGGTAGTTCCTTAATTAGGGTATTGTTTACTGCTTGATTGTTTGCCTGGTATTAATCCCTGCTTATCTGAGTGTTGGCTGCTGAAGAAGACCTGTTTTGGTCTTTTTGTTTCCTTCTTAGCTTTTATTATTGTCTCTTTTGAATGGTATGTACAGTAAATATGGTTTATTTCTATGTGACTATTGATGGCTGATTTTTATGAATGCCAAGCTTCCAGGACTTCCCTAGCATTTTTGGATTTAGCTTGGTCTAGGATACTCCACTTTCCCACTTGAAACTATGGTTAAGTCTGTCCATGTGTTGTGAGATTAAGGAGTTTTCATCGTGTCTTCTGACTGCTAGTTGGTGTTCATGGATGCGCTCTGCTAGCCTTCTGCCTATCTGTCCTACATAGTGGCTGTTACAAACCTTGCACTGTGTGTTGTAGATGATTCCTGATTTTTCTTCTTGGGCCAGTGGGTCTTTTGGTTTACTTAAGATGTTTTGGAGGGCTTTAGTTGGTTTGTGTGTTACAGAGATGCCATATGGTTGTAATAGTTTGCTGGTTGTTTCTGAGTTGTTTTTGATGTATGGCAGTGTTATCCTTTTCATAGCTTGTGTTGGTTGTGCTGTAGTGGGTTGAATGGTCAGGCACTTTTTGATAAAGTTACGTGGGTATCCATTTTGTTGGAAAATATTCTATAGGTGATCTGTTTCCTTTTTCTTGTGTTCTGGGTTGCTGGAGTGCATTTATGCTCATCTGAATAATGTTCTTACACTGTTCCTCTTGTGGGAGGTTGGGTTGTTGCTTGGTTAGTGTGGGTTGTTTTTCAATACACTTGCATTTCTAATTTGCTGCCATTTCCTCTGCTGATGAGGATATCTAGGAAGGGTAGTATGTTGTTGTTTTCTTCTTCCATTGTGAATTTTATTCCTTTGAAGATGTTGTTTGTTTCATGCATCTTCTCTAGTTGTTTATTATGATCAAGGTGTCATCTACTGTATATACCGGATCCATACTTTAGGTTGTATGTGAGGAAGTGCTATAGTTTCTAGACACTGCATTACAATTTCTGCTATGAGTCCTGAGAATGGTGATCCCATGGGTGTGCCTCTGATTTGCTGGTATATTTGTCCATCAAACCGAAAATAGGTAGTGAGGCAGAGGTTGATGAGGTCCATGATTCTGGGTATTTTGATCTGGGTGTATTTGGTTAGGTCGGGTGTGTTGTGTAGTACTGCTGATATGGATTCTTTCGCTAGTTCTGGATCTATGGATGTAAAGAGTGCTGTGAAATTGAATCAAACCATGATTTCATCTTCTTCTATTTTTAGGTCTTTGATTTTCTGGAGGTACTGTAGTGGGGAGTTGATAGAATATTTGCTCCCTCTGCAAGATGTTCAAGCTTATTTGTAAGTTCTTTGGCTATGTTGTATGTTGGGGTCCCTGGTAATGGTACAATGGGACAAAGAGGTATGTCAAGCTTGTGAATTTTTGGGCATCCACAGAAGTGTGGGAGGACAGGTCCACTGCTTTTCATCCGCCACTGTTCTTCTTTTGTAAGTTAGCCTTTCTTGGGGGTTCTCTTTATCAGGTTGTCCAGTTTCTGTGTTGGGTTGGTTTTACTAAGAAGTAGTTTTCTTTGACTTCTTGTATGTATTGTGTTCTGTCCATGGTAAGTGTGGTTCAACTGGGAGGAAGCTGATGGTTTGGTCCTTCTTTAGGTTACTGAGGGCCGCTCTGGTTTCAACTGATGTCTTTACATCCATAGATCCAGAACTATCGAAAGATGTCCATGAAATCATTGGGTGTTGAACTACACTCAAGGGTGTCTTTACTTTTCTACTTCAAGGTTGTGCCTACTGGGTCTCTTTAATATAGATTCAGTCTGATCATTTGGGATTTGTTCAGGAAGATGTTTATGAGGGAAAAGTTTTCCATATTTTAAAAAAAAAAAGTAGCATGCCATCTAATCCAAAAGCTTCTAATATTCTATTTAGATCTTCATGCTATTTTGCCTCCTTTTCAGTGTCATATGAGATTGTGTATTATTAATTTAAAGGCAAATTATAATATTCAGTGTAATAGGTCCCGTTAATAATTAGCATAACTTGGAAGCTGGTTAATGAAAAGTGCCAGATTACTCAAGGAATAACTCAAACAAGCAGAACTCATTACTGTCAGAATGAGGCAATGAGCAAATCAGTAGTGAGAAATGCAATGTAATTAGGATTTTTGTTTTTCATTATCTGCAACTCGAGAACTATAATATACTGATAATCTTGCTTCTTTTTTGCTTGATTGTATTATTTGCAAATATTCCATAATCCAGCAGACTTTTTCATTATCCTTAATTTTGTGTTATTTTCCAGCTGCTGTAGCATAGGCTGCATTCACTGGAGATGGAAATGGTCAGGAATGAGCCATTTTAAAGCTTCCATAGCATATTTTCCTGCCTGGGGTTGAAGGATAAAATATTTTCCCTTTCCAATTTGTTTTATGGAATCCAGCTAGGAAGTTCACTTTTACTTTGGAACTAGAAAAGGAACAATGACTTCCACAAGAAAGGGATAAAGATAGCTTCTGGAACTGAGGAAACTATATTTCTTCTCAAAATGAAAATTAAATGGTCAGAAAATTAAATGGAGCCTGATGAGAGTGAGAGGGTGAGGAAAGTTCCCCAAATTCGGTAAAAGCCCTTGGGATCACCTTTTATACCTACGCTGAGTAGGCCATCTTCCCTTTGTCATGAAGTTCAGATTCAGGCACCTTCGTCATTTCTCCAGTTCTCAGACATACAGAAATTTCAGTCTTAAGAAAGCATCAGGAACAATTTAAGTCAAAAATCAGGCAGCCAATGGGTGAAGCTAAGGAAACATCTGGTTTTCCAGCTTTCCTAAAGCCTCAGTTGAGCATAGACATGGCCAGAAATGTCAGCTTTTATACTGACTGAGGTCCTCATAGAGCTTTCTTCTAATACGCCTGGTTTGGTCCTTGTGCGTATCTGTCCTCAGGGTGACTTCTTTGAACTTCTAGCAGGCCAGTCAGAAGGGGAGTTTAAATCTCTGCCACCTGTATGTGGAGGTCTTAATCTGTGTTAGGGGTCCCCGTGCAGTAGTGTAACATTTGCTACATATTTAAAATATTGTGCAATGTTGTGAGACAGCCTTGATGCTGTGCAGCGAGACAGGCTTGATTTGCTCTAGGTATTGATCCAGCTGAAATGTCTCCTGTATTGTTAGTTGCTTGCTTTCATTTTACTGGAGAAGACTACTAAAAACTACAAGGACTTTGGGATCAATTAGATTGCCATGTGACAGAGTAAAGACACTATTTTGAAGTAAAGGCTATGAACATCAAAGTGAAAATAGAAGGAACTTTTTGAATTCTGCAGGATATGGAATTTGAAAGAACCGTTAATGTTCCATTCTACCATTCTTTTTACTGAGTTAAACAAGTTTTCTGCCCCTTCAACAGGAAGACCTGTCTGGATTCCCTGAATACCAAACTGGATCCCAATTATAATTAATTCAGGAGGCTTAAGTAATTGCCCTGTTGTTTGATGGGCTAATTATAATGTATTATTATAGATAGGCATAAGCAATCCTGAAAACAAATGCCCCTGAACACAAAAAACTCAGCCTCTTCTACTGTATCTAAACTGCTATATCTATCTTCACTCTAACATTCTTGGGGAGGTAACATTAGCTTCATGTGCTTAGCTCATGTGACTGTCCAAAAGGATAATTCAAGAAAAAATAAAAGTAGGATTTGTCACCATATCTCACCTTATGCTGCCACGTCCAGGCAAGTTTGAGTGCAAAGTTGTCACTAACTTGGACCTTTAATGCCATGTATGTTTGCACAATTGGGCATGCTATTTTCTCCATTTTGCACTATTTTGGTTACAGACATTAGATATTAAGGAACAAGATGGGAAGGTCTTGTAGATAATATTCAGAAGGAAGTTTTACACTGTGAGAAGTGGTGTTTACAGTCCAGCTTCTTTTTCTTCCTTTAGGTGGTAATTGAATATGATTTTGCAGGTGAGATTAAAAAGAAGTACAAACTCCACAAAAACATTAATATATAGATATACGTTTGTCACTAACAGGTTTGGAGCTTCAAGTTTAGAAGTAAGAGTATTTCTGCTTGTCTGTTAAGATGGCCTTGAGATATGTCATCTTCTTCACCTACATGCTATTCTCCTGTCCCACTGCTTCCTTTAAGGAACTACTATGGCTCCACTCTAATTTTCTGGATTAGGAGCCAAATTGAGCATCCCGAGGTAGTGGAAGAAAAGGCTTGCTCTTTCCTTATCTCAGTTATCTTTAATATATACAGGGAATATCCTTTTGGCCTCATCCTGCTAATTTTTTTCCCTTTAACACTGTATACTTTCATATTAACTTCTACATAAATGATTGCAAAGTACTTGAGATCTTTGGGCTGCTATGCCACCCATTCCTATGGGTTTTGGGCTTTTGTGACTCAAGAGACACAGAATGTTCTCCTAAGGGCTGGCCTAAGAAATTTGGCTCCCTGAGTCAGAACAGTAAAAGCTGTTCCTCCTCCTCCTCCTCCTCCAGTATATGTCTTCTCTTCCCTTGGTTCCAACAGTCAAAGATCAATTTCTATCCTTTCAGAACACCCAAAATCATACTCCTAAGTTGCTGCTCGTTTTGCCCAGAGGAAGAGGGAGAAAACAAAAAGACCAAGTGACTCAACAGGTGTGAAGACATCAGGGAAACACTGTGACTTAAAATGTACTTGCATCAGACATCAGAATGTCTGATGCAATAAGGATGGCATTGTGATGATATCACCACATGCTTGTCATCATTTTGGTGTCAATATGGCTTGCTGCAGCTGCCATTGACTTTGCCTGCTTTCAATGTAACCTGAAAAATTTATACAAGAAATAAAACAAACTAGATGTCAGAACAAATGATGGAAATTTCTGTGAACAGAAGCCAAAACCAAGAAAGGCAAAGATCTCAGAAAGGAACAAAACAAAGAGAACACAGAACAGTAAGAAGAGACAAAAAACAGTATTATGATTTCCATAAAGTCATCAAAGATAGAAAGAGATGTGGAACAACACAAAAAGGAACTCAGAAGCAGGTTCTAACCTCAAATTGCCTTGCTAAAGGATGCCAGTGGACAGATAATAACTGAATCAAAGAAGATCAAACAAAGATGGAAGGAGTATTCTATATATAAGAGATGTCAACATTCAAGATAGCTTAGAAAACATTCCCATTTTCAAGAACCTGTAGCACTAGAAGGTGAAGTTAGATCAATCCAGTGAAAACCAAGCTGGAACTGATGGAATATCTGCAGAAACTATGGCAAGCAACAGTTCATTTCAGATCATGTCTATCTATGTGGTTGTTAAGAGCTGAGATCGAATTGACTTCCAGGGGAAGTATGGCAAACTGAAGACTGCTCTGCGAAAGTGGAGCCAAAGACTGTGGCAAAGACCAAGGAACTGGTGAATAGACCACTTCCTTGGAACCCTTCTGGATAAGGAGAGGATGGGAGATCGCCTACATGTGCACCTCACCTACATGTGGTCCTTGTGAGGAGACCACAGGAACAGCGGTTTTCCATGGCTTTGAGCACTGGGAGATGATGGCATTAACCAGCTTCTTTGCAACCATGGTGGAGACTTTTAAAGGTAACTAAGTTCACAAACCTCAATTTCTAATCACTTTCAGAAATTGCCTGTTAACTATCTTAAAGCTATTGGAGACCTTTGGAATGACAAGCTTGAAAAAAACCAGGTGAATCTTTTAAAAAAAAACTGGACTTTTCTATGCATTTTCATGCATTGACTTTTCTGATTTTTTTTTTTTCCTTAGCATCTGTTGGCATTTTGAGAACCAAATGTAGGATAACAAATTTAGCAGACAGATGCCCATCAATTTACATATAAGAATTGGGCTTCTAAATCATTGAGATACTGGAAAATATAATTAGAACAGTGAGCGAGTTTTTAGAGGCCTCTGCAATTCCCTTTTGTCCTCTGGATACAGTGTAATGGGTTTGCCTCTGACATGAAGGATGATATTTCTAATGTGTATGGCAGATTAATTCACTGGAGGAAGGTGACTGACAATGTGCTACCAGCGGTGGTGACTTGATATGCAGGGTTGCCATTTAACATGTTTTATTTCTTAATATATAAAAAAAGAAAAGAAAAGAAAAGAAAACTTTTAATCAGTTTGTGGCTTCACTGTCCTCCTGGGAAACTCAATCATCTGTTCCAGACAACAGGAGAGAAGAGGAAAAACACGGCTAAGTGCAGTAGTATGCATGGAGTGAACTTTTAAAAATGTCAGCCGTGCATTACTGCCCGGGTTCTTCATGTTGATCTATCAGCATGTTGATATGTCAAGAATATGATCCATGTAGAATATCTGTCCAACAATAGCAAGCCAGGTAGCTCTAGAGATTTATTCATCTTTCATTTATTTGTTCACATACTTATGATGGCATATAGGCTGTTCCAGTCCAAAATGACTATCATGTTGTGATAGTCAGGTTAAAACAGGATATGAACAAGAAGAAAAAAATATATATAAATGTAATAATACAATTGATACACCAACATGCTTCGACCTCTCCTTTCTGACATGTCCCGCTCATGTCATCCACAGATAAAAAAAGTAATGGGGCTTTGACTGGATGTCACTCTCACCATCTTGACTGTTTTTACCTCCCCATGGCCACCCCTGACTTTGGCTGCTCTTATGTAGGAAAATGTTCTTTCTGTTAGTGGATGCTTCCTCTGAAATCTCTAACAAAGTTGCCAAATGTCACTTGGTCATGATGGCACTAAGGGCTACTTTTGAATTCAAACGGGATTTGATAGCTCATGTTCATGTCAGAAAACTATTAGCATTTATTTTAGAATTTTAATATTACAATTTTACTTAGTAGTTTTGCTGTATCAGACACTGTATGGAACTTTGGTATGAGTCTGTAAATAACTATAGCTGTTTTACGTATACAGTATATAGCAAAAAGGACTAGACTGTGCCTATCCTACTTAGAAGCAAACAGCAGTCCAGCTAAGTGAATTCTTCTTTCCTGTTCTGACAAATGTGTGGGTTTGACAGAATATGTTGGTTGTATCAACACTATGAAATTCCAATTACCTTTTTCATTCTCCCATTACCTTTTATTTTATTGATGAATGCATGCATTATGGAAGACCTTTAAATTGTTTGTTGTTGATTCAGTGAGTTTATGACACCCTGTTTATGCCAACAAGTTTTATGTTGCTCTGATTTTAGTTGCTGCATTTTTATAAACACATAGCGCCCCCCCCCCAAACAAATGCAGTTTTATCTTGTTTAGAGTTCAGTGCTATTTGCTTTGGATGCCATGATTAACAGCAAATCTAGCCTACAAAATATAGTAAAATTTAAGAAAGAGTTATGTTAACTCTTAAGAAAAATGTATGCTTAGCTACTTTGAAACCAGAATAAATTTATTTATGTATATGTATATGTATATGTATATGTATATGTATATGTATATGTATATGTGTGTGTACCTAGTTAAGAGACAACAATTTGCTGTACATTGTGTGGAGGAGATGAGGGAGATCTTGCCTGGAAGGAGGGCATCTCTCAAATATTCTATCAACTTGATAGGTAGTTGCAAAATATTTACCATATTTTGTAGGCTAGATTTGTAATACTATAGCCTTCCTAAATAAATTAAACAAGTGCTATTAATACTATCAGGGGGACGCGGTGGCGCAGCGGCTTAATGATGCTGAAAGTTGCTGGCCAGAAATGGTCGACGCTTCAGCAGTTCGAGTCCAGCCTTCGAGTTAAACTGGGTGAGCTCCTGTTTCCTCCCCAGTTCCTGTCAACGCAACAGGTCGAAAACTCACGTGAGTAGACAAATGGGTACTCTCACTCCAGTGGGAGGAAAAAATGCTGGCGGCGCCTTGCAAAAGGAGTCGGGAGCAGTTGCCGGTAAGCATGAAAAACCGCGCGCGCCTGAAAAGGGCACGAAGCAATGGAAACCCCGCCTTCTGCGCTCGCCAGCTGGGCTCTGCTCTAGGAAGGAGGCTCTGGCAAACCACTTCCGAAAAACAGTTGCCTTGAAAACTGCAAGGACTCGTCCAAGCAGTCACTGCAGGGTCAGCAATGACTGAGCGCAGACAAAAAAAAAAAAAAAAAATTAATACTATCATGCCATAAGAACTTTACACCCATGCAGTCAACAGTTTATTCCACCATCAATGCACCTTCCTAAATAAGTACATAAATTAGATATCAGTATGTATTATCCTAACCATGTTGTAGGATGTGTTGTGCCTACAGAAAGTGGCATAATCTAGCAATCTTGATTATCTTCCAAAGCCAAGTAGTGCCAGATCTGTTTAGAACCTGGAACCAGGAAGTCCTAGGACTGTAGGCTAGACTGGGAAGTAAAGACAAACAAAAAGGCCCAGTAGAAGGCAGTGGGAACATCTTCTGTACTGCTAAAAAAATAGTTCTGCCGACCAGAAACCAAGCTCAGCTCAAGGGAGACATTACTGTTTATTCATAAATTATGGGTTGGTTGACGCTGGATATCACCAGCCAGCCTTATAAAGCAAATGCAGATGGTACTGCAAAAGCCTTTCAGATCCTAAATTCTGACACCTGAAGAGAAATAAGGGGCCATTTCTCTTCTATATTTATGGATCCTGACATGGGCACCAAAGGCAATTCTGATGACATGAATATCAGGACAATTGCATAGTCTTCACATAGCCTTTCTCATATCCCACCAGAATGTTGAATTAGCTCCATTGAACAGATCTCCACCCTTACAAAATTAAGACACCTGCCAACCTTGTAGTGGCCTGGTTAGATCAGATAGACAGATGATGGATAATAAAGTGATGGAGGATAGATAGATGATAGATGATAGCTAGATAGCTAGATAGAACTAATTCTGTAGGTTTCATGAGAATTGTGATTATCTGTCATGTATTTGTAGTGAATCATGCCTATTACTTACTGTGATTTAAGTTCAGTGAAACTCAATGGGATCTTTGAGAAAACAAGCAGAAGACTCAACTGCCAGCCACACATGCTCAAATTGCTATTTACTGTCAAAAAGCTGTTAGCCTTTTAAGCCCCAAACAGGTTGAGATCAGTTTCCTGTGGGAAACACCTGATATATTTAATTATAACATCTTTATCTGGCCAGATGGCTTCCTAGACCAAACAAAACATGTGGAACACTGTAATCCGTTAAAAATCGCTTTTGTGGAGCAAACACAAGATAAAAGCAGCAGGCTGAAAGAGAAATCAGAAGTATGAAATCAAGCAGCTTAAACTTCAGAATTTAACAGAAGATATGGGAGAGCAAAAAAAAAAAAAAAGTGGGGGTGGGGGAGGTCATTATTTGACAAGAGAAGTATAGCAAAGTAGGTGTTGAACAAACCTGAATTTTCAGCAATTCTAAATTTTATAGATAGCATCAGGTGAAATCGCCCATTTAATTTCTTATTTTATCTGTAGTAGAGATTGGATTATTTGAACCATCAGGTAGAAATAGGTATTCTAGTCCCAAACTGCATCAAGCAACCGTATCTGAATGTTATGACAGACCATCAGTGCTCTGTTCCTTACATTTACTTTCATCGAATTTAGGGTCTTTTAGGTGGCAACTATCATTTGTGAGGAAAAATCAGTGGTTTTGTGAAACTCATATTAACGTCAAATTAGGACAAAGACAAGAAATGAATGTTGTTGTTGTTTTAACATGGAAATGTGGCAAGCAGTAAAGCAGCCATGGTTGCTGATGACAACAAATTCTTAAGGGTAGTAAATTCAGAAAGGATTGTGAAGCATGTTGAATGGATGAATGAGCTTTGAAATGGCCAAAGCGCTTGTTACTGGTGTCTTTTAACAATGTTTGATTAGGAAAGGAGACCTAGAATTACTGCTAGTTCTAGTTGTCATTTTCCTCCAAAGAAAATATGAAAATATGAAAAAAAAAAACTGCCCAGTGGATGATGGGGGTGGGGTGTTACTTCTTTATTGATAATCATTAGGACGCAAGTTGAGGAATTCTGACATGTCTTATTAACATCTTTAACAAAACTGTAACATGACTGGGCTTGGATTACCACATACAGTTTGGGGTCATCACATCTCCAAAAAAGGCTATTTGAACTGGAAAAGATGAAGGAAAAGACAGCACCATAACTAGGAGACTAGAGCACCTTCTTTATCAGGAGAAACTATGGCATTTGGGATGTTTAAAATTTAGAATGAAAATGGGAAAGGGAAGTGATGATGGTAAAGGAATATAAAGTCACGAATGGTTGGAAATGAGAAAGAATGTTTTCTTCCACTGTTATATTTTCATAACTTGATCTTATCTAGTGAAACTAAATGTTGATCAAAAGAAAAGGATGAATAAAAGGAAATTTTCCATGTATGATTTACTCTATCAAAGGAATCTTTATCTCCTTATTTTGGAGATTATTATTTTTCCCTAGTCAATCCTCAGCTGAAAAGAGGCACAGGTCTAGGACTTCAAGATCTTATCTGCAAAATTCTAGCTGACCACGAGGAGACAGGAAATGGACACAGCCATCTTATGGTCCCCTGGAGTTTGCAGTCCTGATCTGTTAGCCCTACATAAAATCAGAGTGTAATATTTTAAAGGAATAGTTAGGAAAGAAGAGGATTGAAAATTATCCTTAATGATCTCTTAACCCAGGCATGCAACTAAACTGTATAATTTTAGTACATGTAAGTAGCATTGCAGACAATTTAATTGTACCACAATGACAGAGGCTGAGTGTTTTGTCAAAGAGTTTAATCATTTCAAGGATTAAAAAGAACACCGTAAGGATTAGATGTTGAAGCATTTAAAAATAGTTTGCCATGTGCATTATCATCAGTGTATGCAGTTTTAAACTATGGTTCTAGCATACTGAGAGGTAGGCATATAAGAATTACTTGACTATTAGGAGCCTTTTAAAATTTTGGGATTAATTTGCTAATGTCATTTGTAAAAGCACATGAGGATCAAAAAATAAGGGATGTTTCTTGTAACATGATGCTCTCTATGCAATGAGCAAATTATTTTTGCTGTTCTCCACAATACATTCTCAAAGCCAAAAGGAACATACACCTCCCCACCCCACCCCCAAATATAAATAATGGGTTGATGCAATGTTTGGCACACTGGGAGACCAATCAAGTTGCATGCATGTGTACATTATGAGCACAAACTATTTTTCCCATTGCGGGAGGAATTTTCTGTGAACCCAAACCAAGAAGTCTGTCAAAACAATGAAAGGTTGCTAACTGGGGCTGAAACTGTATTTAACCTTCAGGAAAAGTTTTCCCTACACTGAAATCAAGAAAATTGTCTAAATGTCATTAGCATCTTTACTTGGCTGAGTTTAGGTTTAGTTTAGTTTAGTTTAGTTTAGTTTAGTTTAGTTTAGTTTAGTTTAGTTTAGTTTAGTTTAGTTCCTGAACCCCAATAGGACTCAGATGCCTTGTTCCATAGTCCAGTGAGTTAACACACAGGCTAAAGAACTTAATTGCATTATCTGCCCTATCTTGCAGTGAAAATGTATTCAGAAGAGAGAACATATTGGAAGGTAGCTCATTAGATGCTCATACATATTCAATATGAGCGTAAGAACATAAGCAATGCCTTGGTGGATCAGACCCTTGGCTCATCTAGTCCAGCAGTCTGTTCTCACAGTGGCTAACTAGCTCCAGAAGGAAGTCCAGTAGTCTCCCAGCAGATGGCCTTCAGAGGCAGCCATGCTGCCATCAAGGCTAATAGTCTTTGATCTCCATGACTTCCATCTGAGTCAGACTGTCTTCATATATCCATGCTTTCATGCTCCATTCTGCAGGTTGAGCAACTCATACAAGTACATGGTATAACTGCATCAACCTCCTTGACTTGTTTCACCTACTTGATCAGGAGATTTCAGCTTTTTATGAAATATGATCTTTGTGTGTCAGACGGGGGAGATCATACCTTTGGTACTGGCAGAATGCCTATATCTTAAATGTAATTTAATGTGATGATAGAGAGACCTTTTACTGTATAACAACATCCTTTGTTTTGTAGGCATTTTGCTGATGGCTTTTAATCAACTGCCTTTTAGAAAAGTCATAGTTTTCTGCAAGATTCTCCCAGGGATCCTGGTCTGTGTCAGAAAGCCTCTCCCTAAACAAAGAAAGCAGCTTCTATGATTTGGGGAATGGTATATGGGTGTGGAGGATAGCGCTAGAAACTGGGTGTGTGTGAAGTATTGTGGTTCCTGTGGCCCCAAGAGTAAGGTGTTTTTTTTGTTTTTTTGCGAAAAAGGACTTCTTTTTCAATCCTTTAGCAAAATCCTATTACCACATGCTCTATATGCACAGGTGGATGACGGAGATTTTTCTGCCATATCAAGGTTTTTAGGATGCTGCTCTTTGTAAGCTTATGATGATTCTATCTGCTACATTAAGTAGCTGCAGAACGTGGGATGCTAGATTACCTTCCAGCACTATAGTTGGATATGTTAAATTAATAGAGGCTCTGGCAGCTCCTGATGAATCTGCCGTTCATAATCCCCAGTTCAGGCTCACCTACAGCAATAGAGGTGCAAAGGACCACTGGGTATGCTTTAATTTGGATTATTGCATTAAACAGGAGATGGATTCGATGGCTTAAATATACAGTAATCCCTTCCAACTCTAGGGTTCTATATGACATCTCAGAGTTGCGGGATGATGGATTGTCCCCAGGAAGTTGCAATATTCAGCCTATTCTACAGCAAATTAATGCAGCCAACCTGTGGAAGTAGTGGTTTACAATAAGGCATGAACTACAGTTGTATTGTAAAGACAACATGCAAACCAAATGTTCCTCCATGATGTGCGATTGGAAGATACAATCTGTGCACTTCCAAACTTTCTTTTGGGGAGATATTGCCAGGGTATCCCTGGCTAATATTACTCTTCTCCATTGACTGAGACATATGTTCTTCCTCTGCTTTCCTAAGTCATTTTTATTTCAAAGGTAATATTGAAAACTAATATTAGATTTGAGCTCTTTTGACATGTCTTCCAAGGTAATGGAAGCATTAGATTCAAATAGGGTCCAGCAAATAGAAGGTGTAGAAAAAATATGTGCAAACCCACACAAAACACACACATCTCTTTTGCTCTAGTGAAATGAAAACTTCAGGAAATGCAAGCAATGGATCCAATAAGTACTTGAAACTGGAGTAATCTAAACAAATTATGTCAACTAGGTAGCAAATGCCATGAAATTGAAGGTTTTTCCTGCTTCTTGTTGCCAGAACAAAAACAGTATTCACATAAGCATCTCTTACAGACTTGGGATCTGTGTCAAACTAAGATCAGAATGATAGGAGCCCAATGAAGACTATTTTCATTCTTCCTACACAGTGAAGGGAGGAGGGAAGGAATATTAAATGTCCCAAATATCTATGTGGTTGTCAAAATCTGGATTTGGAACCTGGATTTTTGCTGGGAAAAAAAGTAACCCTAACCCTAACCCTAATATCACAGTATTTTACAGTAGCATATTACAAGATCATCACAAACTACTTACTCTAACTACAGAATTCCACTGGAACCATAAAAAACTAACTGCAGTTTGAAGACCACAGAGAACCCCATCTACGTGAAGCTTAGAACAAAAGAGCAATAATGTGCTAAAATCTGTTGCTCAGTTTCCCAGAAGTTTTCTTCTGGTACAAAAGATAGCATTTTTCCACTTCATTTGCAGGCTGTTTTAGAATGTCTTTAAAATTTCTTGGGTGGTATTTCTATGCTAATCTTCTGTTGAGCTGGTAGATGCTAGAAGGGGTAGTCCCAGCACAACTATGTTGGAAGATAATCAGAGTGAATTAACTAGATGGTCTTCTCAAACTACTTAGTGCTTTAAAATCTTGGCCCATATTTGGTAGAACCTTGGCTTTCGCCAGTGGGGATTAAAAAAAGTTACAGCATCATATATTAGAAATAAGCAATAATGCAGTATCCTGGCCCAAGAGTTCTCCTGGAATTATTTAGGTTTTGGTTGCCACTTAACATATCCATGCTCTCATTGATCCTCCTAAACAGCCAGTTTTGTGGGAGGTAAGAGGGAGAAATGGGATTAAGGTTGTCAATTGAATTTAGCATTTTCAGGCTGTATAGTGGATTAATCCAAACCACAGTTAAGTACTTCAGAAATCAAAACGTTTGTTAGAACTGTGCACTGCTTTTGATTCTTATCAGAAGAAACATTTCAGACCATATAGGAGCACGAACACAGCAACTGTGTGAAACGTCCTAAAGCAACCACCCCTCTTTCCAAGATAGTCTGGCTGAACACAGGTGCTCTGTTCAGGGTCCCATGTGTTTCAAAGCACCACTTCTGAATCAAACGCAAAGCACTGAACAACCCTGGTTTCTTCAATGTCTAGCATAAACCTACTTCCTGCAGAATTCATTAGTTCTGCTCCTGTTCACTTGCCCAGTAGAGAATAAACCTACTTCAGATAGTTGAAGTCAACTATCATATTTGTCCTCAGTCATCTTTAATGTAGAATAAATATACCCAGATCTTTTAATTGTCCCTCAAAGGGCATGTCCAACTTGTCCCACATAGGATCAGTCAAATCCAACCCATTCAGGGCTTTAAAGGAAAACACCAAACCTTAGATTGTATTCGACAAACCATTAGGTTCAGATATTTTAAGATAGGGTCCCGGCTTGCAGCAGTCCAGGACTGACCACAGTTGGCCCATTAGCCATAATGGTGCAAACACATTTTTTGCCATAGATACTACCTGCAAATCCAGTGACAGCTGAGGATCAAGGAGCAGACCTGCTTTTTCATGGGAAATACATCCCCAGTTGGAACAGGTTGAATCTAATTACTTACAGTCAGTTTCCTGTTGACCAATAGCAGCTTAAGCTCATCTGTATTTAATTTTGGTTTCTTCTGTATTACGCAGTCCATTATCAAACTTAGGCAAAGTTTAAGGATTATGTTGCTTCCCTGAAGTTAGATAGAAAGGAACAGTAACACTGAGTGTTGTCACTATGCTGAATTGCCTCACTCTAAAGCTGTAAATAATCTTTTCCTGATGGTTTCGTGTAAACATGAACAACATGATGAACTATGTGGAATCCTTCAGCCCACCACAATCAATGGCACAGGTATCAAACAGTAATCCAGCAGCACTGAGCTCTGGACATGGTCTGACAGGAACAACCCAAATCACATGAAGCGGCACCCCTGAGCCTGGAAGAATGCCATGGTCAATGGCATTCAAAGCTCCTGAGAAGTCCTTATGGGGAGCAATCTCCTGATCTGGATTCTGGTGTGGGTTTCTCTGTCTATTGTGATCTCCAAACAGAGCTATTGTCTCCATAAAATGGGGAAAATACCATAGTTTCTTTTTGAAGGAACAAGATTTCAAATAACTCTCAGAAGGTTAGGGCAGATTATGGCTGAGTTAATTTGAGTCTAATGATAAATGAGCTTGTTCCGTTAACTGGTAGGATCATGGGAAAATCAGCACTAATAGACATTATTTTAACAAATTGCCATTTTAAATCATCCTCCTTGGGGTTCTTAGGCAGATTTTATCAATTACATGCTTACAGTACAAATTAGTGAAAACACTTTTTAAAAACTTTCCAACAAATTAGATTTTTAAAAAAAGGAGGGGACAAATTTTGTTCATGCACTGCTGTAGGGAGAGGACATCTATTTGCTTGGTGAAGAACAATACATAAATATGTAACTGTAATATCACATATAATCATAGGTTTATTTGTAAAAAAAGCAGAAAAGGAAAAAAAATAACATGTTGAGTGGTCAGATTCATACCTTTTCTCTTCCATGTTTGCACAACTCTGCATTTTTGCATAACATTGCATTTACCTAGGGTTTTTTTAGATATTTCATGATATAATGTAACTGGTGATATCTGTGCACACTTGCTCCATTAGAAACCTTGGATGTTGGAATCTGAGTTGCCTGTACAAAGAGCCTCAATTTACCATGCAAAAAATACATATCCATTATTTGACACTAGGAAAGTGACTATTATAAAGTATAGTTTAATTTAAGCATTTTTGAGAATTTGGTGGGAAGCCCTGAGAATAGAATCAGGTTTGGTGAACCTCGGTTCCATTTCTTAGGGGCATTTCAGTTGCTTCCCTCCTTTTGCTGCCTCCAGATATGTTGTAGTATCTTTGCTGGTTGGGAATGAGGGCAGCCATTGTTATATGCATGCGCTAAGTTGGAGGACACTCTTTTTACGTTTCTAGGAAATAACATTAAATATTGTTCCTTCTACCTCTCAGTTTCAAGGAGTTGGCTGATGCTTATGTGGGCAAAGCAGCATAAACTGTCCATGAAGGGGAACTGCCATCAAGTGAAACCTCAAAATTTGGAGAAATTGAAACAAAGTGGAGTTTTCAATTTTATTTCAAGTCTGAAATAAGAAGGCTTATTATTAACATGGACAGTCTGTCCTTCATGCCCAAATCATTCATATCCATTGCCATAAATGTCCACTGAAACCAGAGTTTCAGGTCAAAAGATTACATACATGACCTCAAAATCCATGAAGCTCTTGGCAACATTATGGAAATAATTTACAACTGCTGCTTCTGAGATTTTTTTTTTTTTTTTTAACTCCTCAGTCTAGCCTATGGCCTTCCAATTCCAATTTGGTCCCTCAACCAAATACTTTTCTGGCAAACTAAGCTAGGTATTGCTACCTGCTAGTAGAAAGTATAGAATCTTCTAGTCAAGATCTAATACTGGTGACTTTATGGATACATCCATATAGCTTTCTTGGCAAAAAATACAGAAGGGCTTTGCCATTGATTTCTTCCATAAATTCTCAACTTCTCAGCCTGGTTCAGTCTGGTTCTCCTGATGAGTTCCCACTGAAACCACTGGAAATAAACTTTTTGGGTTCCACTGAAACCCAAAATAAACTTTTCAAAATCAGCCAAGATTGGCTAGATTCCTTGCTCAGGCTTAATGGGAGAAAATAATTAAAGCAATGGTCTTTCCAGTGACTTTAAAATACAGACATTTAGAAAGACTGAGTGAAAGAAAACAAATGTCTTGAAATTCTGGATTTGGAGACTGGTTCTTGTGTCCTGCACCAAATGAAGATTTGACAGTGCTCTTGAGAGAAAGATCAGCAAGCAGAAACTTACATACTTTGGACATATTATGTGAGCAGGTAACAGAGTAGAAAAATAATTACATCACTAAGGTTGAGGAAAATAGAAGAAGAGGTAAACAGTGGACAAGCTGGATGGATGCGATCAAGACAATTACTGAAATATTATTGGAACAGCTATGGATAATCAGTGGAGAAAGCTCAAGATGGTTAGCATTTGACCATACAGTCATCTGGAGTCAAACCTGACTTGATGACAACCCTAATTAATTATAAGAACAACAACTAGGGCCGTGATAGTCAGTTACTTTCAAGGGAAGTATTAGGAGAAACCAGAATTCATATTCTTAGGTAGGAAATGTTACTTTACCTACAATGCTAATCTAAACCTATGATGCTGAGGAGCTGCTGCTCTTATTTCATGTAAGTAATTTAGGTTTCATTCATTTAGATCACGTTGTACACCCTTACTTTATTTATTTATTTATTGTATTGATACAGCCGCCCATCTCACACAAAGTGACTCACCTTATGGAATAACACCTTGGCAGGTGGAGTATGCTACATCCATACTAACTGAAGCAGAAATGCACAACCTAGGCCACATGGCCAGGCACAGCCTGTGTAAATCTTTGGTGTGGCCTCCAGAACCCACTCAAAGTTCCTACCAAAGTATTTATTTAATGAGACCAATGATTAGATCCATGACTGGAGGTTAATCATACTGGTTAGATTTTAATTAATTGAGGACATAAATATGAAATTGGATTTAGTTTTTGTTTTGGATTCAGTCAGTACTCTTTGGACTCAGGCCCCTGGCATTCACTCAAAGACCAGATACAGTTCTCAGCCTAGGGGAATTTTCACAATGCTGTTCTGAATGTTTATCATCCTTGACAGTTGTACGAGGAGACCAATGTCAGATTCCTGCTTCTTTTCTTAACCCCAGTCCTTCTGTCTTTTCCTAACAACTCCATTGTTCTGCCAATCATCGAGCGTGTTGTTTTAGATCAAGGTAAATGAATGAGGCCCTCAGGTTTCCCCAAGGCTGTCCCCAAATTGTTCATTGTATCCTACCAGGATGTGGACTTAACCTGTCCCGTTCCTCTTGAAATCATAATCAATTAAGGGAGAATCACTGAAAACCAAGCAGCTCCTTAATGATAGAGTCCTGTTCTAGATTCTGCTTTCTGTAACATACTATAAGAGAATATCAGAATTCTATAACTACAGACTATAATTTATTTTCTAAAGCTTTTAGTATAAAATAATAATTGATTATGTGCCATCAAGCTGACTATTAATGACCACATAGATCGACTTTTCCAGGATGATCTTGGCTGTTCAGGTCTCCCAGTGGTACACCCTTCACTGAAAATAAGCCATCCACATTGCTGCTGGTCATCCTTTTCTGTTTCCTTCTCCCTTTTCCAAGGTTATGGATTTCTTAAGGGACCTTAATGAAGCACCTCTTCATTCAGATTAAAAAACAGCATTGATCAGGAACACTATCTTGAGTCATTTATAGCCAGCACTTATTTTGTTTAAAAGTTTCTTATTACCACATCAGTGTAAGAATGAACATATTTGGGGTATTATTTTTTTTTTGGAGTTAGAGCAAACATATTAGCAAAGTGGTTGTTTTTATATCTTCATTTGAATATGTGCTACTGGAAAACATTCTAGGTAAAGGCCATTGTTTACCACATACTCTAATAAAACTGTATCATCAAGTAATGAGCCTTAGATGTGATTAACTGTTTAAGCATGTGACTTTTAAAAAAAAAGCCACAGTGAATGGGAAAATTAGACAGTTGTGAACGAGCTGATTAAGAATGTTTCCTTTATAAGATTTTAAGTGCGTGGCATTGTCAGACTAGCTGTACTTTGTTGAAGGACCTTATTTTAATGTAAGTTCAACCTATTTTTTACAATAATGATGATGCCACTGGCCATTTCATAAGCAGTTGGCAAGATATGAGCTTCATAATTAATACATTTGTTTATTCTCAGTAGCTACAATTGAACTGCAGTAGGTGCTTAAAAATGCTTAACTGTCTGCTCTTGCTGGACTTTAAATTAGATAGTGTTTTCCAGGGACCTGAAATAAACTACTCATATTTAAGCACACATTTGAAGATTAATTATTTTTTATTCAAGTCTGCATATTCACGCCTGTTGTGAACGATGCATCTGGGAACACACACTCCTCACACTCTTGATTTCTCTCCAGCTAGAAATGTCTACCCATTCAAAATGGGAATCTCAGATTCAGAATGGGGATGGGATTCTGCTCTGTTGGCTGTCAAGAAGATCCAATTTCTCTGTACCTTTCTTGGCCAGAACAGCAACAAAAGCACCAGCAGTTCACTTGTCCATTGTGACATGAAACTGGTAAGTATGAACACTGTCTGAAAGCTCGTCAGATTTAATGGGAGGGTGATATGAAAAATTCCAGCAATACCCTACAGCTTCCTGTGAAATGGATTTTTTTAAAAAATTCCTTTAATAATACAGTATGTATTGACTTATTTAAATTGCTAAGTCGCCCAATTCTAAATGACGCTGGGTGGCTTCACAAAATTAGAAGAGCAACAGAGCTGATCAAATGACAAGCATCCCTAAAACAGACAAAACCATTCATCCATAAACCTTCCCACCTCAAGGAGCCTGTCCATACATGTTAACCAAAGGCCTAAGGGAAAAGCCAGGTTTTTGAGGAACGTTTGAAGGTGGGCAAGTCAAGAGCCATGCACAAATCTGGGGGAAGGCTGATTACCTAATTTGCTCATAGCTCATTTCTCCATGTACTCCTGATGGCCACAACAGAAGATGGGAAGGAGAAGAAGTGGAGTTGAAAATCTTTTTTCCCATTTTTGACCACTTCTATCACTTAGGTGAGGGATACAAAATGCAGCCTGAGGGCTGCATGCACCATAGCAACATCATTTTGTAACTCAAGAGCCCCCTCCAAATGGGTAGGGTACTTGTGGGAGGGGGAGCTGCATTTGAGTCAAATAAAGGCCCAGATGGGTAACTTACATCTTTCAGTCATTTTTCAGATGCTTAAAGAATTTATGTAAAATTCCTGCCACATTCCCAGTTTCAGAGGGTGATCACTGACATGTTGCACCAAGTCAAGTTGACAGAAGTATCGATTCAAGTATCCCCTGAGTTAGGCCACCACCATAGTCCCCCTTTACCAAATCAGATCTAGCTCCCTGTTTCCCTGAATGCCAGTGCCTGCTTCCATGCCAACAATGAATTTCAAGACAGGGACAGAGAGCTGTGAATATTCTGTGGCATTTCGTCCCATCAAAGGGTATTTTAGGAACTGTACTGTGAAGAAGCATACAACCTTAACAAAAGCCTCTACAAACTTGTAAAAATATTGTTTCATTTCTTTTTTCATTAGATCAACTTCATGCCTATTTTAGCATTTAGCACGAACCAGTAAATTAGGGAGAAAATACCGCTTTTTTTTGTTCTGACTCCTTTTCAAGAAAAATGTTGAGATATATTTGTGATTAATGTATTTACTTTAGGTTTTATGCTCCAGAACAATGCTTTTGTTGGGGCATGTGAAGATTATAAAATAGCAACCCTCTCAGAGTAAGTAGCTAAGACAAAATAAAAGTAAATTGTTATTTTTTAAAAATACAAACATATATACACAGCTATCTGGATGCTGCTGCTAATAATGAGCCATTCGGAGCAATTATTGGAGGGAATTTGGAAAAGTCAATAGACTAGCATTATACTAGAATTTAGGCTTATTGACTTCCATCAAATCATGGACTTTTCATGTCATTATTTGATCTTTTGGAAACAGTATTGATATATTGGCAGGAATACACCAAATTTCTATTCCCTTGCTTTTCAAAGCATCCAATATCCTTCAATCACATTATTTTGTTATGTCAGCTGGCTTTACTTTGGACAATCGAATGATATGATGGGAGGTAGAAGAACCATTCATCAGAAAGAAAAAGGCTACCCATAAGATATATCTCTATGTAATTTAGATAGAAGGTTGAAATTCCAAACTGGCAGATTCTGATGGAGGAAATTGTGGTACCCAATTCATCTGCAAAACCCTAGATAGCATGGATTATTAGAATTCATATAGAAAAAGGGAAAAAAATGAATCTAAAAATGTTCTGACCACATAGCTCACCGGCCATTACTCTGAGACTTGGATAAAAGTCATTGCCAAGTGGCTGACAATCCACCATTAACAGATACTGAATTACATTTAGCTTGTTCTATCCCCAGGTTTTAAAGAAAAAATGGCTATATCTCACCCTCAAAGAATGCAGTGCTCATTCGTCACAATTTCTTCTTATTGGATTCAGTATAATATAGAATAAATAAGTAGCTATTATGTGGATTCATAAATAGTTAATCGCTCAATATGCTAAAAATTACCGTCAGGCCTTAAACTGGAGTACAGTAAAGAATGGACAATGGGAACCAGTCCCCAAATAAATCCCATTTCATTTTGCTTACCCAATCACTTCGCAACTCCTCCTTGCCCCCAGCTTCTTTTAAACTGAGAAGATGAGAAAATATATTAAGGAACTAGAATCCTAATAGTGCCAGGGAAACTTTTTTCTAATACTTTTCAGAGTACAAAGTGTTCTAAATGTCATACTTCATTATTATGCTTGAAATAATTAATCCCCAAATCTTAGCATTTGAAGACCCTGAGCAATGCAGGAATCCCAATTAAAACAATTGAGACAGATGAGAAGGCTGTCCAGCATTCTGCTAAAACATACCTAACAAAGGGGAATCACCAAGTAAGTGGCTTCACTTCAATTCCTCTTCCTGTTGGAAAGTTTCTTCTAATATTATATCAGAATCTGGGATCCCAGACTGGCAGCTGGTTAGGGAGGAAACAGCTTCCTATGGATAGAAAGCTGCTTTAGTTCCCCTCCCCTGGCCATGGTAATTGAATATTCTCAGACAGTTGTCAAGAATCTAAGGTAGAGAAGCAATTAATACTTTGGGGGTAGCTTGGAGCAGAGCAAACCCAGTGGATTTATAAATCTTCAAGGAGATTTACATCTTTCTCTGTAAAGCCGACCACAGATTAACAACAGACCGACAAGAGCCAGCCAAACTGAAACTTTCAGGACTTACTGTATCTTACACCAAGTTCTTACCAGTTTCCTAGTAATATATTAACTTCTTTTTACATCTTATGCCTTCTTTACAACTTGGGGATTTACTGGCTGAGATTTACAATCTATGATCTACAATTTACAACAGCTTTATTGACTCCCTAAAGTGACTCTGTTTATCTTTCTTTCTCCACACTCTAATTTGGTTTGCAACCCCACCCCCCCAAAAAAGCAGATTTAGAAGTTAAACTGGATTCTTTTAACATTAATTTTAATGATAAATATAATGATTAGTGACCAAGTTAGAACAGCATGTAAACCTATCAAGCATCTGCCAGAGAACACCAAGAATTATTCTCAGACTTGAGAATTCAAAGCCTAGAGATTCCAATTTCTCTGAATCCTTCTTGAAGTATGGTGCTTCTGGCAGGACACTGTACTCAGATAGGATGTGACTAAAACAGAAAAAAGTGAAACAATTATTTCTTATGATTTGTACATTCTATTCTGTTAATGCAGCCTAAAATTGCCTTTTTTTTTTTTTTTTTTGCAGTGATAACACTACTGACTCATTTCCAAGTTGCAATAAATATCCATTCCAATTCAAAAGTACTACCAAGTCAGGTATCTTCCAACCTTTGCTTTGGGTCTGATTGTAATTCCTATCAGACATATTTTGCACTTTTCTTTGTTAAATGTCATTCTGCTTTTTTTCAGCCTATTTCTCTAATTTATCGAGATTGGAGTTTGTGTGTGTGTGTGTGTGTGTGTGTGTATGTGTACTGTGCATGTTCCTGTCCTTACATTTTGTCTTAATTTTTTGTTTAGAAGATTCAGCCTCAAATGAATCTCCAAACCAAAGTTCAACAATCATGTTGTTGGCAACAGCACAAATAAGGAAAGTAAGTGTTAATTTTCTTCTCCTGGACCATTTCATTCTCTTGCACTGCAGAAGAAGATGGATTGACAACAGTTGTTCTCCCATCATATTCCTTCCCTTGTGATATTCACAAGGTTTGAGCTTTCAGTAGTTTGCCACCAGCTGAAAAGATGTGCTTTTACATTAAGGCTAAAGGCATCTATCAAAGAACGCAACAATTGCCTTCACAATTGTAAGAAATGGGGAGTCCTTCATTCCTCAGCAGCGACCAACTCTCAGTGCAGTAGGTTATGTTTTTGTTCCTTTTCAAGTTAAAATACTGAGTAAAAGGATGCTACATGAATTCTTTCTACCACTAGCTTTAATCAGAAAATGTTGTAGACAAAAGAGGGCATAGTGGTTGCAGGCAACAAAGAGCTACATCTCCCAGACAGCTCAAGATAGTGTCAAAATGAGCCCTTAATGGCCAGAGCCATAGTAACTATCATGTAAAATGAATTAGAGAAGTGAAATATGCACAGAATTAGGAGAGAGAGTTAGGAGGAGATGCAGTCCACTTCATCTGAAGGTGAAAAAAAGGCTCCTCGACTGTTGAGAATGCCCCAAGCCCACATCTCTGAAATACTTGCAATGCACCTGAGATATGCAACACCATTTCGTCTAAATGAATGTTCAGAAAGCAGCCATATTCTATTCAGTGCTAGCCTCTGGTATAATCCTGACTATTTCAGGATTGCTTATAAAACCAAATAAAATGTATAGCCTGTAGTTTGGGAGAAGCAATATAGCACAGAAAGCTTCAGAGAAATCCATCAAGCTATTGATTTTTGGTTTCTTCTCAGAATTTTATTATATTGCTTCATGAAATGATACAGGAGCTCTTGTTCGGTAAAGCACATTGCAATCAGTCATTTGTAAATTAAATAACACTTGGTAGTTCAAAATTTGGGGAGTGGGATGGATAGAATTTTTTTTTAAAAAAAGACAGTACAAAGTTCCTGATGAATAATTCCAAACTATTCATGAAATACCTCAGGTCTACACAAATTGCATATCTTTTACTTGTCTTTGATCAGCACCATGTTTAATTATTTTTGCTATCAGCCATAGTGAATCACTGTTCTTATTTTGGTTTGAGTGCTATTCTGAGATGGTATGCTTCTTTTTCTCTCACTCACTCTCTTCAAAGACCATGTGTTAAGCCAGCAATGTAATTTATCAAGGTTAAACTCTTAGATATTCTAGAAGTTAAAATTGCAAGAGGATTGCTAATCAACACAAAGTCATATATGTCCTATTCAGCTACCCAGTTTATATACTGAAAATCCAGGAATATAGGCTGAATTATGATGGCATTCTGAATAATAATAATAATAATAATAATAATAATAATAATAATAATATTACCAGTCAACATCTGACAAAAAAGAAACAATGCTGAAATAAGCTGAAATGAAAGAACTTGTAATAACAGCAAAAATGGTGGAGAAGAGGGCAAGGAAGATCAAGAATTGGCAGCACCAGGTGAAGGTGAACTGCATGGTTTTTGGTTGAAACATCTGGCTGCTCTGTACCCACTCATTGCCAAGCAGTTTAACAACATCCTGCAAGGAGGTGTAATTGAAGATTGGTTCACATCTGGAAAAAACCTACCTGATAATGAAAGATCCAGCAAAAGGGGCAACACCAGGCAACTACAGGCCAATTACTTGCTTGCCAACAACTTTCAAATTGCTAACTGGTGTGGTAGCTGATGCAGTCCAACAGCATCTAGTTGAAAACAAGTTCTTTCCGTCTGAGCAGAAAGGAAACCATCCAAACAGCAGAGGGACAAGCTCCCAATTTACAAGATGATTTTGGAAAATTGTAAGAGAAGGAAGATCAACTTGAATGTAGCTTGGATTGATTAGAAGAAGGCATTCAACTCCCTGCCACATTACTGGATAATCAAGTGCTTAGAAATAACAGAAGCCAGTAGAAACATCAGAAGCTTTGTGCAAAGATCAATGGCACAATGGAAGACACAGCTGCTGGTCAATGGTGGTAGACAGGGAGAGGTTAACATCAAGAGAGGAGCCTTTCAAGGAGACTCACTATCACCACAACTGCTTACCATTGCATTGATTCTTCTGTCAACAATACTGAACAAGTCAGGCCATGGCTATCAAACATCAAAAACATCTGCCAGGTTATATCACCTCCTTTACATGGACAAACTGAAGTTGTATGGAAAAACACCATCTGAAATGGAATCACTGCTCAACACTGTCCAAATATACAGCCAAAATATTGCAATGGAGTTTGGACTGGGAAAATGTGCCACACTGACCATCAACAGGGGAAAAATAGTGAAAACTGAATGAATCAAGATGCCCAATGGCAATAACATCAAGAGTCTGGATGAAGAAGATTGCTACAAATATCTGGACATCCTTCAGGCTGACAACATCAAGCACACTGAAGTCAAGAAGATTAGTAGCGAATACATCATGAGAGTGAAGAAGTTCTTAAAGTCCAAACTCCATGGGGGAAATACCATCAAGACAATTAACACCTGGACAATTCCAGTCATTAGAACACAGCTGGAATAGTGGACTGGAGCAGAACTAGAAGCCCTGGATAGAAAGACCAGAAAAATAATGACATCATTATGCCCTTCATTCATGCAGCAACATTGACAGACTCCACTTACCAAGGAGCATAGGAGGGCATGGGATGTTGCAAGTACACCAGACAGTTGAAGAAGAAAAAAGGGCATTGAAAGAGCATCTGAAGGACAGTGAAGAAGATGCACTGAAGCTAGTACACCATGAAGGCTTACTGAACACTAAAGAAACCAAACTGGCCTATAAGAAAGACCAAATGAAGAACAGAAAAGAGACTTGGGAAGGCAAAGTATAACATGGCCAGTGTGCACACACACACACGCAGAAAACACGTAGCAGGCAAAGCAGATAGCAATGGCTAAGATAAAAAAAGTTAAGGAAAGAGACGGAGGGGCTAATTCTGGTTGCACAAGACCAAGCCTTAAGAACAAATGCATACAAAGCCAGAACTGAGAAGACAGCAACAGACAACAAATGTCACCTCTGCAAAGAAACTGAAGAAACACTGGGCCACCTAGTCAGCTGCTGCAGGAAGATCACCCAGAGTGACTACAAACAATGGCAGGACAAAGTAGCAACAATGGTGCATTGGAATATCTGCAAGAAATACCATTTGCCTGCAAGCAAGAACTAGTGGGAAACACAAAATAGAGAAAGTAATAGAAAATGAAAAGGCTAAAGTGCTCTGAGACTTTAGAATTCAAACAGACAAGCATCTGACACACAACACCCCAGACTTAATAATTGTTGATAAGATAGACAAAAAAGTCTGGATAGTGGACATTGCAATACCTGCAGAACAGAAGAGAAAGAACTGGAGAAAATCACAAAATACAAAGACCTGCAAATAAAAATAGAATGACTATGACAAAAGACAACAACGATAGTACCAGTAATAATAGGTGTCTTGGGTGCAATCCCAAAACATCTGGAGCATCACTTGAAGACCATCGGCTTTGCCAAAATCACCATCAGTCAATTGCAAAAGGCAGCTTTACTTGGAACAGCTCACGTCCTGCAACAATACCTGTAACCACCAAACAACATGTGCCTATCCCAAGTCTTTGGGAAGGATACGCTAGGTGGATAAAAGTGTCAAATCTAGTCTAAACATCTGGCTGACTCTGCAATCAACAATAATGATAAATCTCACCTCCTCCAACATATAGAAATATACTTGTTACTCAAAAAAGAATTGATTGGATTTTAGTCCAGTAGAAGACAGTTACAAAGAGAAATAAGAAATGAAACCATGTTTCAAGTCCATGATGTCCAACTCTCAGTTCTGAAACATTCTCACACAACCAGGCTTGGGTCAGATAAATACTTCTTTATTAAGAGGTACATGTAGCTTGTAAACAGAACATTGCTAAAACTAACGCCTTGGGTAAACCTCCCTCTATTTATCCCCCCTCCCCTTATTGCCTGGCGTCCTGACTCCTCTTCACCTGTTGTTGAGCTCTCTCCTTCCTCCCCGAGCTTCTTCCTGGTTCTTTGGGCCCCAGCTGCCTGGCCGGCAATCAAGCCAGTCTAAATTGCCCATATATGGTTAAGCTGCTTCCCAACTCCCCTTACAACCATTAACAGCCACCCCCCTCCTTATTTACAAGTGGCAGAAACAAATCAATCCAACTCCCAACGAATGCAATACAATGGAAAACAACAACAGTTGGGTGATGCAGGTTCTGACACCATGACATTCACATGAAAAACAATATCCTTTTTGGTCCTGACTCTGTCTTTATTCACTTTTATTCTGGCAGTAATATACACCCATCATGATTTGCTAGTACTTCTTAATAGCTTTCTCTCTTAAGTCTTTTAAAATTCCCTTTTAATGCTTTCCAAATTAATAGCATTAACACACATATGATCATGAATTCCATACCATACTTTAGCTGTATGCTATAAGAAAAAAATTCCTTCCTTTTATCTGCCCTGATTTTTTCCGTAACTGCCATTTATGTGATTTATATTGCACCTATATATTCAGTTTCAGTAAACATAAAATGCAAAATAGTAAAAAAAAAAATGGTAAAGAGGACTGTGTGAACACTTCAGAAATTTGACTGAAAGGAAATTGAATGAATCAAATCTCAAAATCTGACTGTTCACATATAATTATGAAATCAACTGATACAATGACTCAAAAATCTGTGTGAATGTATACAGTTTAACTCAGAAAATCACATTGAATCTATCTGACTCACACACTTTTGCTGATAAATACATCAGTTAACAATTAGAAGCCTGGCAAAAAGGTGTATGTTGAATTCTCTTGTAATGTCAGTAAGAGTGAAGTAGGAGAACGTCTAATCAAGTTCATTCCAGAAAGTTTAAAGTAGTAAATATGATTCCCCATTTCTTTAGCACTGTAAAAGTTAGTATCAATATGCTAAACTGTGTCCAGTAAATAATTGTTTGCCCTGGAGCTCCTGAAGGGAAGACCCAATGTATAACTGGCAAATAAAGAAAAAAATATATGTTAATAAAATAACTGAAAATCTTTAGGGAGAAAACCTCTATGCATGAGCAGACCATGAGGAAGGATGAATACAGCACATTCGTTGACTATGGAAAGTTTCATGATTGCTGAAATAATATAAAATCTGGTGTGCTAAGTAAGAGCCTGGAACAATTTGTGTCAAGCTCCATTTGCTTTTTTTATTTTCTTTTTAATAATGGTTAAAAACAAGCAGAATCATTAAGGACATGCAACTTGGTTTGATTATGGTTACCATGTCATGTATCTGAAGAATATGGGATTCTGAAGCTGTGAGGCAGAAGGTGAACATGTAATTTAACTGTATGAACATCCCCAAGAAAGTGATGCCTACTTTAATATTTTTATTCTAGGTCAGTGGAGACATATTACCTCAGTGACAGCAGCAAGTGTTTTATAAAAATAAGCTAGTGCTACATTTCTGTTGTGTGTATATACTTGGCCTTGTGATTTTTCTTCGACCTTCCAGAACCATCGTTTAGAGTTTCATACCCTATGCTACAAATATGAAATGGTTTCAAGAAGTTATCCATTGCCTGCCCTGCTCTGAATTGGTTATCTTCCATAACGCTCTTATCCCATAACTAGGAAGATATTTTCAAATGCATATTTATGGAATGTTGTTTTCAATTAGCCAAGGATGTAGTAGAACAGACTGGAGATGCTATTTGCAATTTATCTTGGTCCTGGGCACAAACAAAGGTGGTATGTTGGCTTCAGTATAGAAAGGTTGGAAGGCTACAGCTTTAATACCTTCACAACAAAGAGCAAAACTCAGATTTTATTTTGTTTCTCCATGATAGGTTGGAACATATAATCAGATATTTGCTACTGACCAGAATCATTCTAAATGGGCTGACCTGTGAAGGAAAATCCCAAGAGTAATTCTTTTCTTTTTCTTTCTTTTTTTTTTCTGGGAGACTGGCAAAAGGAGGGAAATTTTCACTTAGAACTGCAAAAGTCTAGAAAAATTAAAATGCAGTCTGATAACCTAGAATTCAGTTTTCTTTGAATAATCTGATTGACTTTATTCCCAAAAGCCAAAATGTAATTATAAAGAAAAGACTGTAGTGTTACTGCATTTCATGAGGCTGCTATTTGTTATATTTTATTAGTTTTGTAGCTTTGATATGTTAACATATATCTACATTTGTCTGCTGCATTTATTATGTTTCATTTAATTATATTTCTAGTTCAGATGTTCCTGTTTTATCTTGTGTTTCAATTTAATACTTAATTATCTGGGGATTGGCTGTGCCCTTCTTCTAAATAGAGTACAACATTATTTATCATCAGACTAGTCTTTTATAATCTAAATTTGATAATAACAATAATAACAATAATATTTATGAATAATAGAAGGAGAGCACTATCAAAGTGTGGCCCATCTAATTTGCTAATTCAACAACTGTTTAGAATTTAGATCCTAATTCCTGGATTGCACAAAACGTAAACCAGGAATCACCCAAGGGAAACTGAATCCAAAATTTAATTCTCTTCCTATATGGGAGAAGGAAAAAGAGCCAAAGAAGATGCAAGCTTGAAGTTTCTCTTTCTGCTTGAACATTTAGTGTTAGTACTTGTATTCAAATGTAAAAATGCCATTATTTTGTCTTTTGTATAGCGTCTGCAGTCTGGGCAAGGGACAGCAAAGGAAAAACATCAAATAACTAAACATCTAATAATAGATTGCTGGACTAGATGGGCCAGGAGTCTGACCCAATAGTGCCCTATTGGATCAGACCTCTGGCCCATCTAGTCCAACCATCTGTTCCCACAGTGGCCAACCAATTGTACAAGGAAGCCCACGGGTCTTCCAGCAGATGGCCTTCAGAGGCAGTCCCACTGCTGTCAAGGCTACATGCTGTTGATCCCCAGGACTTCCATGAATTGCTCCAATCCTTTTTCACATGTTGTGTAAATATATATATTTCACTGATTGGGCAGTGTTGAGCTTCTGCTACTGTGGCTAGTAGCAGATCACTTTGCCTCTGAAGATGCCAGCCACAGTTGCCGGCAAAACATCAGGAAATCTGTTGCCTAGATCATGGTCGTGAAACCTTGAAATTCAAAACTGCCCACTGATCCCAGCCATGAAAGCCTACAGCAGTGAAACCCTGATTCTTCCAAGGTTTAGTTTCATTGGGTCACCTCTGGTTCTAGTATTTAGGGAAGGGGAAAATAACTTCTTCTTGCCTTTATCTACACCATATATAACTCTGTACACTTCAGTCATGTTCCCTCTCATTTGCCTCCTTTCTAGAACGAAAAGGCCCAAATGTTGCAACCTTTCCTCACTGGGAAGCTGCTCCAGCCTCTTGATCTTCTTAGTTGCCATCCTCTGAATCTCCTCTAGGTCCACTATATCCTTTAGGAGAGCCAGCCACCAGAACTACACATGATATTCCAGATGCAGCCATGCCATTGATTTATACAAGGGCATTATGATATTGACTTCTCTATTTTCAATACTGTTCCCTAACATGCTGTTGGCCTTTTTTACAGTGGATGCACACTTGTCTCACCCCTTCACAGAACTTTATCTTTATGCCAAGATCTCTTTCCTTTTCAGTCACTGCTAACTCTGATCCCATTACTTTGTAGGAGGAGTTAGGATTTTTCACACCAATGTGCTTCATTGAGAAAACACCTATAAGTTCAATGCTCCAAAAATTCAACCAAGGTTGAAAGTCTAGGAGAATAAAATTTTGAACAGTTTACCAAAAGGTTAGAAGAGAAGGCCTCTGTAAACTTCAGGGAGTTTAGACAATGGGGGTTACAACAGAAACAACACAACACCTAGGGTTTTCCTTGAGTAAACTCTCCTACCATTCACAAAATAAAAACTAGGACCCACACTTTGCACATTTACCTACAATTTTACACAGTGCTTCATCAGAATGACCAGTATTTATGGTATTGATTTTGATATAAAGGATTCACCATATCTATTTGAAATTTATTTTCTCTTGGGATGTTTGGAGTTGCAGCAAAACAACCATAAATTTGAGTTTGCTGTCCTTACTGGGTTTTCAAGTTGCTCTTCCATATTAATAACTTATTAATATTTTTGAACAACTTTTATAGGGGTATACTTTGTAGGGTTTTCTTTAAAATGTATGAAATTATATTTTAAAGCATGCATTTCTAATAAGGTATAATGTGTGGTTGACCAGTGGTATTTTAGAGATATTTCAAAATATCAATTTGGGAAGAAAACCTTTACTTTATCTGTAATGTCAGATGTAATTCCAGTGTCAGGGGGAGAGTCCTGATGTACAATTTTCATGGAAAAAACTGAATGCTATCTTCCGTAGAAAAATTACAATTTTTACCCTCACACCATGTACTAGTTTTCACCTTCATTGTTAAAATATCCTTATCCCACAAATCCAGGCTTAACTTTACACAGAGATATGTAACAACAATTCTTGAATAGCATCCCAAAATCCTAGGTGCAAATCAAGTATTTCTGAATATTTTTCCCTTGCTTTGATGATTTACAAACTAGATAGAGCTCTATGCTAAGAGATCCTAGCCTGCATGCTTTACCTGTATTCTAGTTCTGTCAGTATATGGATTAAAAAAACTGAATACTTTGGTCTTGAAATTGTTTTATCATCTTATCTGCTCTGTGGATGAACTAAGATGAAACAATCATTTACAACAGGTGTATCTATGTTCCCAACAGATCTAGAGGACACCTTCTTATTTGTTTATTGGATTTATATCCCACTTTTTGTTCAGGAACTCAGGGTTGTGACCATAGCATTTGTTCTTCTCTTATGCCACCAGACTAACAACCCAGCAATCTAGGTTGGGTTGAGAGAGACTGATCTGGTGAGCTTATCTGATTGAGAATGGACTTGAACCAGGATTTCCCCAGTGCTAGTTTACACCTTAATCACTGACTCCTTGTCTGCTTATGAACTGGGTAAATAAGTGGGTTTCTATGGCTAAAACATGGATTGGATCGCATTTTTTTTAGCTGCTCCCATTCAATCCATCTGTGCATTTCAGTTGAAAGCTGTCTAAATCAGTGTTTCTCAACCTTGGCAACTCTAAGATGTATGGATTTCATCTCCCAAAATTTCCCAGCCAATTTTCCAGCCAATATGCTTGCTGGGGAATTCTGGGAGTCAAAGTCCACACATCTTAGAGTTGCCAGGATTGAGAAACACTGGTCTAAATTAGGAATTGACCAACAACAGCTTCTTAAATTTGGAATGTCAATAGCATTGTATTTGCTAGAAGTGCTGGATGAAAAGCTAAGCAAGATAACACATTGTAAAAATAGCTATGATTGTCATGTAGCACTCAGTTTACAACACAAACAAACAATTATACCAAGACACAGTTTTATTCAAACTAAGCCTCCATAATCCCAGGTTATTTGAAAGAGTGTGTGGTGTATTAGTTTCATTCTGCAACATAGTGATATGAATGCCATATCATATCTGTGAAATATGGTTGCATATTAATATTCAAATTCCAGATAGACCTGAAATCCACTTTGTTAATCTAATATGGAATCTCTTATTTAGTAATGCATTCTTTTTTCAAGAGTACTCTTAAGCACATGCAAATGAAACTAATAAATTATTGCTTTCTTGGATAGAGTTGGTGTTACCTTGGCATTCAATAAAATAGGATGAAAATGTGTGTTATGTAAACAAATTGTAAATAACTTTTCCATTCTTCATCTTTATTTTTTAAAAGCTGGAATGCCAACCCTGCCCTAGATTAGCAACCAAGAAGGGAGACAAACCCACCTCTCTTCATGTGGGATAAATCCTATACAATACAGTGATATAGGAATTCAAATGAATAAATTAGAACTTTTCTGAAAGCAATTTTCATAGAGAAAACAGAGGTTATTTTCCTTTTCTTAACACCATAATCCCAAACCAACATCTATACAGTCATACTGTATATGTGTCTTTCTGATTGTGTCTATATAATGTTCAGAGACCACCAAAAACCAAAGGTGGGGTATTATTTTTATCACAGTTTAAATGTATGTTTTTATAACTGTAAAACATTATTTTCTTTCTTTTCCTTCAAGTTAGCCTTTATTCCTGGTTTTCTTGGCAAGATTTTCAGAAGTGGTTAGTCCTTGCCTTCTTCCTAGGGCTGAGAGAGAGGGACTGGCTATAGTTGCCCAGCTGGTTTCATGCCTAAGGTCCTCTTTGTATCCAGATCTAACTGGTTCTCATCCAATAATTCTTTGCCTTCTGGGATTATCTCATTACTCCTGCCTTTCATAATAACTTTTTGTAACAAATGCTTTATAATCTCTCATTGATGTACTGAACTTTTAGTCTAATTGTCCTTTCTAGAAATTCTACAAGAGGTCCACTCTTGAGATTGAAGATGCTAGTTTCCTTAGTCATCACTATCTGTAAGACTCTTTCCATAGGAGGAATGGATTATGAAGATGTCAGAATTGGTAGCAATGGCAAAACTAACCTGTTCAGTCAGGGACAAAACAATAAGTACTTTTATAAAAGACTGGAAACCTTTTATGGACATTTTTCTGAAAATGGAAAAAAAGTGAAAGGAAGAAGAGGAGGAGGAGGAGGAGGAGGAGGGGAAGAAGAAGAAGAAGAAGAAGAAGAATAAGAAGAAGAAGAAGAAGAAGAAGAAGAAGAAGAAGAAGAAGAAGAAGAAGAAGAAGAAGAAGAAGAAGAAGACTACTACTACAGGATTCCTACTAGACATATTCTTATACTCCATCCATCCCCATTTCATCCATTAACAGTTCTCCCAAGTGCTCAACTAAAGCAAAGAACAGAGAGAAGGAGAAGAGTAACCATGCCCTTTAGTGACCCTCTGCTTTGTTGCTTTAATTTCTCAGAGGACAATATCACAAATTTTATACTGGCAGCAATGCAAGGATTGATCATGCAGCTGGTATACTATGAGTGAATAACTGATAAATTTCACAGCTTTCTGTTAGTATAATTCAGATTATTCAAATGGTGTACCATGGTGATCATGACAGTCAAGTATATGTGGACATGGCTAGGAACCAAGAGAGAAATAAATCAGTCTTGATTATCTGCTTAAGCTCCTGTAAATTCCTGGTCCCTGTTTCTAAACTAGCCACCCACTCCCAGTCAGTACAAATGTTGCATATAAAGCCAATCTAATTTGACACAGAGTGACCTGTTGGGATGTCAACAGATGGATTCAGACCAGAGGAAAGGCAGAGTTGACACTGACATTTTGAAGCACTGTCACATTAACATCTGCAGTCTCTGATGAGTGCTTGACAGTTCATCTTGGCAAGGAAAGCACAAAAATTGTGTAGCCCTTTTCCCTCAGTTCTTGTGAGCTGGATAGCTTCACTTTTTAGACAATACATACAGCTGGGAATACTTTGGCTCAAGACAGCTGATACTTAGTCAAAGACTTGGCTGCAAAACGGTATTTTGGGAAAAGGAGAAAAAAAAACTGTTGCTTCATCAACTTCTAATGGTTTCAATTAAGAGTATAAACTGTCCTTAAAATTTGGGATATAGATCTTCAAGCAAATTTAGGCAAGGACTTGCACCCCAATATTTATCATCTTCTTCCAAAAAGGTTCAGTCCAGCCTCTTATTTATCATCCATTACAATTTTGAATTTTTTTAAGGCCTTCATCTTAGCCAGGTTGCATACTTTGCCCTCAGCTGTCCTTTTTGGACATTTTAAGGGTACCCCTATATACCTTGAGTTATGGCCTTGTGGTGATGGCTCAATAGAAGCTCTAAGCCATATGCTACTATGCTGTTCCCTGTATCAGGATTCTAGACAAACTCTTATATATCTGAACATGAAGAAATTTCCAGGTGGGGAGTGTGATTTCTAGTTAATGTTACTTCTTTTGGATAAGGACTTGAAAATATCTTCCCAAATCACCCAGTTTTGGGCTACTATCTGTAAGATATGCCATACCATTACTTAGGTTTGGAATTTCTTATAATAGTATTTTATTTTGATTTATTTTAGTATCTCTGTTCTTAATTATTTTTAGATCCTATTATACCTATTGTTCTTCTGTCATATATATATATATTCTATTATTAGATATTTTGATTGTATCTGGCCTCAGGGCTGTAATGACATTGATTTGATTTGAGTCCTTAAAATGTGTTTTGGTGTATTTCTCAACCAGAAACTCAGCTCTCAGATATATTGAATCATTCCTGTTTTCACCATGAGTGGTGACAATTTGCTTTAATGTGCAATATATTTTGTTAAGAAATATAGTTAAGCCATTACATAACTTACAGCACATGACTTATTTTATTAGCTTATACACCACCAAATCTTATGACTCACCTCTTGGGTTAATAGGTTGGGATTTTGGTTTGCTGACGTGCATTATTTTTAAAAAATGCTTCCTTCCCATATTGCTTGTCCAGTGCATAAATGTAGTGGCTGAAACTAGGGTGATACACAGGAAATACATTATAGGGATTGCCTATAGCCCATTATAGAGTGTGGTTTTTTTAATCGCAAAAACTAAATACAACAAATAAGCATTTAAGAGAAAGAAAAGGGCAATATTTTGGGATAATTCAGCATCTTTAATTTTGGATAACATTTTTCTCTACTGTTCCTGGCTTTCACCACCCTCCCTAAATGGATAGTGGCCATATATTAAGTTACCTAAGAAATGATAACATATAGCACATATAAAAGTCTACTTTTAAACACACTTAAAAGTAGATAACCCCCAGGCTTATTGAATCATAGAGGTTTTGCTAAGCTTCTTTAGAATTGTGCTGCCCTTACAGATTAATAGTTATAGGTTTTAAGGCCATGCCCATGCTGAAACTGATTCAAAAGTGCTTTGGCCCCCACATGAGCATAGTAAGAGCACTTCTCTGCTGTTTACTAAAGGAGCCTTTTCTTTTCCCAACTTTCTGCATGGGCCTAAACCAGTGTTGTCCAAACTTGGCCATTTTAAGATGACTGGACTTCAACTCCCAGAATTCCCCAGCCAGCCACACTGGCTGGGGAATTCTGGGAGTTGAAGTCCACTCATCTTAAAGTGGCCAAGTTTGGACAACACTGGCCTAAACAAATGAGTCCATTCCCTAAAACAGCTACAATATTTTTTTTCAGGTTCACATGGAACCTAGAGAAAGAAAGAGTGCATTAATGAATAGCAGAAGGGCATTGCGCTTGCTCTCAGGTGAGGTCTGAAGACTTCTTCCAAATCTTTTTCAAATTTGGAAATTTGAGGCTCACTTCACCCAGGACACCATCTTGTGTCAGGATCATCTCAGTAGCTAGCCTGGCCTTGTGTATCTCTTAATTTAATTGGTGAATTTTATGAAGGTCTTATAGAAACGTCCTGAGTTTGCTTATGTGATACCTTATCATCTGAAGGAATGAAGGAACTAAAGTTATTTCATTTAGGTTTTGCCACTAAAAGCATTTATTAATTGGTCACAACACACTTGATATTGACAGGCTGCTAGATGTTCTCCCGGTGACTGTTGCATTAACTGATGCAACATCAGGTCTTGAACATCAGGAAATGCAAGGCAAAGAGAGCCCCATACAGATACAATGGATTTCTCCCAGAGTGATAAGTACATTAAACATTTAATATCTAATCTGACTCTCCCAGTGGTTTCTTCAGCATATTTTACTTTGAAAACTCTTGACCAGTTAAAGTTTATGTTTTAAGTGTTCAGAGATTTTTTTCTAGGTTGTTATATTTATCACTTGCTAGATGGATTGACTGCTTATACATTATTTAAAGAAGAGGATAAACGTTGGTGGAAATTTGCAAAACATTGCAAAAATACACATTATGAAAGAAAGAAAAGTAGACATAATGACTTTTTTTTTTAGATTTCTCTTGAAGCTGAATGGAGCAGAATAAAAGCTGCCTGATCTTGTAGAGTTGATGAGTACATGCATGGAAATGAGGGTGTAGATTTTAATTATATGTCAGAAAGTATGAACTGATGTCATTTAGGTTGCTGTGGGGGTCCGTGAAAGTTGGAATTCATAGGCTGATGGTAGTTGCATGTTATGTTCCAGTGAATTGGGATAATGAAAAATGCAGGGCTGAGTAGGGGAAAAATATATGCAACAGATTATTGTCTGTTGTAATTTTAATTGATTTTAATTATTTTGTAAATGATCCAGAGTCATTTCAATGAGATAGGTGGTGTCAATTTGATAAACAAACAAACAAACAAACAAACATTGTGAATGAATGGGATCCAGGGGAATAAATTCATCTAGAATGAGAGAGTACAATAAAAGTACTTAGGCCACTCAGAGACCTACAACTGAATGAGATAGTAATTGTTTGGTAAGTATCTTCATAGAAGGAAGTCTGCTTAAAAAAATTAATAAATCATGGTTTAAGCATAATTATATTCAAATATAATCACAATACTATTTATACCCAACATTATACAACCTCAACCAATGTAACTCTAAAATTACTATCAACACTCCTTATAAATGTATTTGTAAATTCATTAAAATGAAGGACACATTCTCATTTGATTCTTGTTCAGTGTCAAACCCTTTGCTAAGAATTTCATTTATTTTCTTGCATGATTTACTTCCATGGTAACCTTCAACTCTGTATCCATGCAGATCATTCCATGCCTCAAGCTGATTCACTCTATCATATGCTTTATCTAAATCAGCAGAAAGTATCATCCCTGTTCATTCATTAAAACATTTCTTAATCACCTGCTGAAGAGCAAAAATCCGATCTGCACAGACTTTCCTGGCACATTGCCACCTAGCATTTCCAAAATGTTGCTTACGATCACCTCTGGTAAACTTTCCATCAGAATTCTGCAGGCATTTAATAAATGTATTCCCGAGTGGTGTTTGTATTCACTCTCGCTGCCATTCCCATCATCAGTCATTGGTGCACTTTTCACATGCTAAACAAGTTGCACAGCCATTCCATGCTGTAAAATTCATCCAGTTATACCATCTACACCTGCAGCCTTACCATCTTTCAACATTCTTATACTTTTTATGACTTCCTTTTCATCAAAGGCCTTCAGAAGGAGGCTTCCCTTGGAAGCTTCAGCTGATCTGGAACACAGCGGCATGGGCAATGATGGGAATGCTTATTATTATATCTATCTATCTATCTATCTATCTATCTATCTATCTATCTATCTATCTATCTATCAACACTCTTGCCTCCTACTTTCCCCTACAGCAACAAACCCATGAGGTGAGTTGGGCTGAGAGAGTGGGACTGGCCCAAAGTCCCCCAGCCAATTTTTCATGTTTCAGGCAGGACTAGAACTCCCAGTCTCCTGGTTTCTAGCCTGGTGCCTTAACCATTACACCAAACTGGCTCTCCAGTTAATGTATGACTCCTATATGATATCATATGACACCTCTGCTCTGCCATGTGCATTACTTGTCAGTCTGCTTCTGGGTGTGATTCAACTGCTAGTTATTACCTACAAAGCCCTTCATTGCACAGGGCCAAGTTACCTGAGGGCCCGTCGCTCCCCAGTTGTATCTACCCATCCTGTTGGATCTGGCAGGAGATGCATACTCTGGTTCTGTCTATTATGGAGTGTCATCTATTAGACCCAGGAGGAGAGCCTTTTCCCTCAGGACTTGCCCCAATGCTGCTGTCTTTTTGCAAGGTCTTGAAGACTGAGCCTGGGGCCCTTGATGTGTGGTTGAGTCCATATCATGGTTATGTTAATTGTGTTGGTTCCTTGTTTTTAATCTTGGCTTCTGTATATGTTATGTATTATTTTGTTGTGATACTTTTTATCATATTTTTATTTATTGTTAGCCATCCAGAGCCATATATTTGAGATAGACAGCTATATACATTGAATGAATGAATGAATGAATGAATGAATTAATTAATTAATTAATTAATTAATTAATGACTCTATGAATCCACCCCACTAATTAGGAGCTGAGCCACTGTAACACAGTCCCCCATTCCCAGTTCAGAGAGACAGCAGAATCAATAGAATCACTTCCTATGTCTCTTTCCTGCAAGAGGCTATTTATCAGGCTGACCATGGCTGATTCTGTCCTGCACTTCTTATACTTTGGAAAATCTGATGTCTAAGAAGCATAAATGACACCATTCATGTTGCTCAGAATTATATCTCTCTGCTCTACAAAGGACTCCCTCTTTTAAGTACCTGTTTCCTGGATCATCTGCATGAATCAAGGATGTGCCATTTTTTCTTCCCTGGATTCTTTTTATAAACATTTGATGCACAATCGCTATCAAGAACTGAAGTTGTTTGGATCCAGATAAGTGCAGCTGAATGTCCTTGTAGGATATCTATCTAAGTCTTTTCTGATCCAGAAAAAGAAAATCTCTCCTATAAGTAAGTAAGTAAGTAAATAAATAAATAAACCTGCAATCTTCTCTCCTGGGTAAAAAAAAGAAACCCATAATTAACTTCTACCTCTGGACAACACATTGGTGAATACTGTATACACTGCAACTGTTAAGACTTACACCATAAGTACATTTTTGTGAGGTATAAACACTAGGAAGAAGCAAATCCACCTCAGAGCTTTATGTTGTGTTTCTAAATTGGAGTTGCACTACTATAGAAAGCTTTGTTACGCTCTCCTAATCCAATATGATTATAGTATGTGGCCAAATGAAAGTGTAGGTATGCCTGCAAGCTAATAATTTTTTGTTTAATATATGTGTCTTTTTGGGAGGTAAAAGAAATCCAAATATCCACTTTGATTTGTCTGTTGAAAAATGTGTTGTTGTTCTCATATTATTTTTGCTGGATACATAGAATAAAGCCAACTCATTTTCCTCTGGCAGTTTTAGCAAAGGGAATGTCTCAGCTAGGACATCCTTGCACAAGCTATTCTGCAAGAGGAGATTTTTGCCTTGTCACAGCACACTAGGATGGCTGTATTATCATCATCTTTGCACACGCAACCCATCACTGTCTTGAGGCTCATGCAGTTCATGAAATTGCCCTTCAATTTCAGTCTAGATTTATTTTTAAATGGAGAAATAAAATTTAAGAGCTAGCATAATGCATTCATCACTTAAAAAAAGTCCATGTTATAAAGCCTGTGCCTTTTATATCCAAACAGCTGGTTCACACATGCTGAATTCACTGGAATCAATGGAACTAAAAACTGCATAATCTAGTTTCTGGATTACAGGAACATTCATGTTCATGATAAAATTATGGAAATACTCATCAGATGATGGTGAATAGGACAGTGCCCACATCACTTTCTTTACCCCATGCGTCCTCCTTCTCTTTCACTTTCTGCCTTTAATTGCCTAAACCCCATAGTTATTTACTTACTACAGTCAACACTATGAAGCCGTCTAGACAGCTTCTGCCTTTTAAGATTGACTATCAACAGTAAAGGAACAAACAGTCAAGAAATATGCCACAGATTTACATTGTATTACATACAATACAAAGATGAATAGCTCATCTTTGTACTGTATGCATAGACACACCAGGACATCTAATTTTTTCCAAGGCCTTCATGGCTACTCTACCAAATGTTGATCTCCAGCATATTTCCTGTTCCTTTGGTCGGTCCTAAAAGGCAGAAGCTGCCTACCACTTCAATATCTTTGTTGTCAATTCTAATTACTTCTCTTTTGGTGTATAGTAAGTCCAGGTCAGTTTATTCCTTCCAGAGTTGTAACAGTTTCCTCTGAAAATGGTTCTAAACTGTCAGGTTGTAAGTAGAATCAACCACAAATTGATCTGCTGCTTTTAATATAGTTTAACAAAAATTGCTGCTTTTAATATACCAACAAAGGGGGAGTCATATTGTAGAGAACATTTAGAATAGTTTCCATTCTGCAATAATATGCCAAATATGTAATGGGAATGGCTACATCCTGAACTCCCTGTTACAATGGAAAAGTATCTTCTTTTCCTCAGAATGCTTGTCAGTTGCACCACTGAATCAGAAGAATTATGGAAAGCCATTAACCTCTCTCCTAACTCTCAGTTTAGTGAGATGGTAGCTGGTTTAAATTGAACTAGAAGGATCTCCTTCAAGTAAACCAACTAAAAAATTGCAAGAGTGGGGAAATCAGGATGGCTTTCTTAGAGAGAGAGAGAGAGAGGATTTGCAATGTTCCTTATGTGAGTTTTGTTGTATACACCTTACTATGAGACCTAACCAGTAATGATGAGTTCATAGTTCTGCTAAGCATATTAATTTGTTTTGGTTGCCCAGAAGAATTCTTTGAATATGTTTCAACTCCCAATAAGATCATCTTAATGACTGTTGATGCTACTTTCCCTTCATCCTTCTCTTTATATGACAGACTGTCTGTATTTATATGATATTTCTCAAGGAGATAAGTATTTCAATTCATTTTTTGTCTGAACTCAAAATGTATATAAAAAGCAGACTGTGCTTTTTCTGGCAGAAATAGCTAATATATGATAAGAAATTAATTAACCATATCATATTTCTTCAAAATAGATACTGTCTATTCTGGTCATTTGACTTTCTTTTTTAACTGGAGTGGGCTAAAATGAGATTGTCTCTACCATATTTTATACTAAGATGTCACTCCTTGGCTTTTATTCATGCAAAAATAAAAATGATTTACAAAGAAAAGGGTTTCAAAAATGTAATGGCCTAGATTAAAATACAGTCTTTTTTATTATGTGAATTAATTTTAATATTACATTACCTACTGCTATTATTTTAATAGTTCGTGATAGTGACACTTGAAATAATTCTGTTCACAACTTGTATATGATTGATTGGTGTGTAGATGAAATAAAAGAGTTTATTTTTATGCTGGAGGTCAAAGGGCTACAATAATGCAACCTTTTGAGGTCATCTTAGATGTTTCATAATGAAAATGAACATGTGGGATGGAGAATTTGGCAGTCTTTGGTTTTCTTCTCTTTTACTTTCTAAAGATTCATTAAGATAAAGTCATGGACTTGGAACAGATAGACTATGCTGATCAAATGACTTCATACTGAGGGCTTGCAGTTCCAAACAATTTCAATATATCCTTGAATTATTGCTAGTGTACCTATAGATGGGGAAAGGCCATTTCAAGGCAGCAAATGCTGCTTCAGAAACAACAGTGTATCACTGACTTGGTAGAGTGTTTATGCTCACAATGTCTGATGTCTTAATAGGTCTGAAAATCCAGTCAAAACAGTCCAGATCAATCTTGGGTGCATTTTAAATTTGGGAGATGGAATAAGTCATGTGGAGGTGCTACATACATTCTATTGCAATCCCCCCATTAACACAGTTTCATCCACGGAATAAAGAAAGTATTGAATCCTTTATGTCCTTCAAAGGTTGGAGGATCTTTCAGTGTTGATTCTGAGGTCATCTCTCCTTAGAACGGCTGCTCTCCTGGTTCTGCTAACAGAAGTCAAGGAAAAGACTATTAATGGATTTCTTCTAGATATGTGCAAAATTCACCATTCTGGGAAGAGAATGTTCCTGAGAAATTCAGAACAATCAGTTTTTTCCTTGGGGTCACTCTGATATGGTAATCAAGAATTTTTTCCCTGAACAATGTGCCTAATAATTCATGAACTACTTCCTATGGTGAATATGAACTTTCAGAAGACTTCAAGGCTGTCCCTGGCATGGGTGAATTACCCTGCTTGAGAGGTGAAATAAAATGTTCTGGAGTTCTCTGGAATGTTCAAATCCTGCAAGATTGAGTTTTGCATACCTAAATTCTTTTTGTAGGAGCTTTTCAAATGTTACAAATATAGTGTAGAAATGAAAGCCTCACATATGGACAAAGAGAACTCCCTGTTCAGATTTAAGTGAACTGTGATCCCTGCCTAGTGGGGATACTTCATGCTTCCTGGCTGGGAAGAAAGGTGAATCCAACTCCTTCAATGCTGGAGACATTGCCTCCTACCTGGTTGCAAAGGAGGCTGATTGAAATAATTCTAGCTAGAGAATAAGACCATAATATTCAAAACAAGGAATGACTTGTAAGTTGTTATGAAGTTCCAGTTAGGTATATTGAAGAGACTTTTCCCTGGAAAAAGGTTTAGGAAAGGAATTGGACTTTTCAAGTGGTTGGTGGACCATAGTTTATTTTCTTAATCAGTTGAACGGCCACAAGAACCATTACTAGAGGGGTGGTGGGAACTGGTGTTAATGGCACAGGATTTCTTTTTCAGGCCCCTTTTTTTTCATTTTGTTAAAAAGGATGGGACTCAGAAGCTTCTAGAAGACAAATGCTCACCTTTATACCCTTAAAAGCCCCCAATTCCCCCCCAGAAGAGAACAACTTGAGGTCATGCTAAAATTCAGTTGGAAAGTGGCTGAATTCCAACAGCATGGTTTCATGACTTCTATTGGTCTCTGTGTGCATGTTAAGAGGTGTGTGTGTGTGTGTGTGTGTGTGTGTGTGTTAAGGTGGTAATTATAGTGGTTTGCCTTCCAAGAGCCTTTTATTGCCATTTCAGTTATATTTTTTGAAGAAAATTGGCACCAAATGTGGCACATGCTTTGGTGTGCTGGGCCACAGTTGGGTTCCTGGGGTACTGAAGGCTCAAAGTGCCCAACCCCTGAATTAAGGCTTCATCTCCCCTTTTACATCTCCTATCTGCAGTATTTCCATTAAAAAGAAATTACTACCTATCTATCCACACATAAATACATACTGTATAGTCTCTCTCTCTCTCTCTCTCTCTCTCTCTCTGTGTGTGTGTGTGTGTGTGTGTAGATAGATGAACAGACAGACATATACTGTAGATGAACATGTACCCCATGCAGGAAGATTCCTGACCATTGTCACGTACTATATAGTTTGTCCTTCTCATTTCAGGGAAAACGTTCTTGGCTTGGAATGATAAATGTATGGAGATTAGCACAATACTTTGGGCATCAGTTTGTCGTTGTACAATAATTGAATTGCAGATATCAGGCATCGCTTTGCGTGTGAAGTCATTATCAAGACAGAAAGAGAGCGATTTTTACAAGAATAAGCAATCTCGCCTTCCCTGCACTTGAAGTTGTATAGAAAGCTTGGTCCCCTCCTTGCCACATGGTTAATGGAATCCACCCTACCTTTTCCATTTCTTAAATTTTTATTTTACTTTATCAAATGATTTGTTTACAACAAACTCTAATATTTATATTAAACGAATGGAGTGTTTCAGCTTTCATTGTCTGCACAGCTTTTAACTTGATGAGAGGCGTGCAGAAGTTACTTGTGTATTTTTCCTTCCACATACTTGAGAAGTCATCCACCCACTTTCTGTGTTTCAGGAAGGCCACAAAAGAAAATGGGATGCTGGATGTCCCTGCTACATTCGTCTTGGTGAGTCACAAATCACTGAACTCTCAATATTGTCCTTAACAATTGCACTACCTACTGTATTGTGGGACATTCAAGGTTTTTGAATGTTTCGTGTGCTAGAAAGTGCGTGGGGGGGGGGGGAACCTGCCTTTGTGATTTAGTCTGCCTGCATTACAATACTTACACAGGTGTATTGGTCATATGCTATTCTTATGGTCACATCTACAAACTTCAAAAAGCAATTGAATCCATTAATGGAAGATTAGAGTATGAACTTTCCTTGAACTCTTCATTGATTAAAAGATACAATTTAATGCAAATCCTTAAAACATTTTTAGTTCTTGGCTTTTTGCATTATAGATTGTTTAATCATTTCTCTTTTAAGGAAACTTATTGTATCATCCTCATCCTCATTATCCTCCTCATCATTTTATGACTTTGATTTAAGTAAGAATTTCACATTGGCCATATTTTGAAGGCAGTTCTCCTTAAAAATGCAAAGGGCAGAGAATAAAATGCATGCTTTAAATCAAACTTTGATGAGGTCCTTGCTATGGTAATAGATTCAGATCTTCACAGCTATAAATTTAAATGTAGGAAAAGATTGTATTATATTATTTTACTACATTAAATTGCAGGCAAGATAAGCAGAAATTTCTCTATTATTGGTCAAAGCTCTTTGGTCAGCTATGATTATGGATCTATGTTCTCTGTAAGGAAAAGGAATACTTGAAATAAACTACAGTTCTGACAATTGTATAAGATTGGGTAATTGATGCATGAGTAAAGAACATTAATCATAATCACGTTTAGCTCACAACTTTGATCAACACAGAAAACAAAACAAAAAATTAAATTACGCAGTCCAGCAAAAATTAAGCTATTCCTGGGTCCATTGATATTAACGGAGGACTGTCTAGCACACTTTGAAATTCTACCAGCAGAACTCCTTACCACTACAACATACCATTTGAGGAAACATATCATATGCCCTTATGGAACTCTGTGCTAGCAGAATGGCTAAAAAAGGCATTTTTACCCCTTTTCACCATAATACACATCTGTCTATAACACAGTTTCATGCCAGCTTGTGCTCCGACTGCAATAGGAATTATAGCTTTTTTTCCAGAGAGAGCATTTGCGATATTGTCAACCAACACACAATCACAGCACCCACAAATAGTGTATAACAAATTCCACTCAGGAAGTCTCAAGGCATGTGATAAATTAGGTGAGGTTTTTCAGATTGTGTTTAATGGCGTTCCAATAAAAACTGTTTGATTGGGTTCCATGGAGGGCGGGGGGAAGGTTCACTCAAATGCAGCCAATTTTATATCACTAGATCTTTTCCTCTTGATCAGGGGTTCTGGGTATCTATATCTGTACCTATCTGGTTCTGCAAGCTGAACAAATTTGTAAGCCCTTGGGTTAGATGACATGAGTTTCTAAATATGTTTTGTTAGACAAGTGGACATTGTTGGAAGAGGAAGCAAGAAGATCCATTCAGGTAACTATGCCACTTCAGGTGAATGTCTAAGTTTAATAAAAATAGGAAGGATGGAATCCAGTACTTATTTTTAGATGAACGGGGAGGGGGGGGGGAATCTGTTCTTCAGCTAAGTGGTAGAGATACTACTGTATAAATGCTTCATATGGTTTATTTACCACTTCTTTTCTCTATCTTCTTAATGGCTTTTCCCCAAATCCATCTTTTCCTCTCCATCATGACTTTTCTCACAGGACTTCTTAATGTCTACATGTCATGTAGTTCCACATGATATATGGCATAGAATTGGCAGCATTAGGAAGACTTCAATACTGATCCTCATGAAAACATAACATAAAAGTTTTCCTAATGCTTTCACATATCTCTTTTCCTACAGAAGTGATATATTTTATTCAATTTAGCATGGAAAGGCTTGGGGTCCATATGAATTTACCTTTATGAAGAACTCTCTGCTCTCAGAGCTGGGAATTCTGCAATAGTGAAGATTCATTGGCTAGTTCCACCAGCTGACTTGTGAAATCACAGCACTACAATTTCCTAATAATTTGCATTAAAAGAGACACCAGATAATTATTCTGCTTAATAAGATGTTGGTATTTGCAAAAATTAAATGAGAGAACAAAGAAAAATAATTAGGCAGGGTTTTGACTGATGGTGAAAACTGATAATTTTTAAGACTATGGTTTATATAACATTCTAACCATGCTAAGAGATCTCCCTATTTCATAATAAAACATATTGACATGTGCTGTTGAGTCTGTTAATTCGGAAATGCGGGTAGCATTCTTATTCAGCATCAGTTTCCTGGCCCTGCTGTTGAAAATAACGTCAATATTTTATAGCATGAAAACAAGAGGGGAGCACAGCATTTAATAGGGAAATGAGCAATGGTAGTAATTAGTTTCAGTCTGGAGGTTTAAATTTACATAGGTTGTAAATTAACTCAGAATTACAAATCTCTCATTGTCAGGTCAGCAAAAATATTCAAACTATTCCAGGGTGGAAATGCATTGTTCTAATGCTAGTTCACGCATCTCTGGACATATTTACAGAGCAATCTAGATCATATCTGGAGTGGACTGTATGAGAGTCCATTCATACCCATTAAGTTGGAATGGGGTGCTATTTAAAGCAGATGAAAGGATTTGAAAAGGTTTTGCATGGCTATGGCTACTGCAAACTCCAGCTTCTTACTGGAGTTTGGATTCTTACTCTAATCGTTTTCTCCCTGGCAAAACTTTTGAAAAGGTTCAGCCTCTGTTGAGAGTAAAGACAGCTGAGATGAAAGAATTGGAGAAATGATGAATTATGTGGAAAGAGGACATAAGTTTCTTCTCATCTTTGCCATGTCGCATTTCCCATAATTCTCACCTTGGCCTTGACAAGTTTGGTGGCAAAGTGGTTCTTAGACATGGATGGGTGGCCAGGTTTTCCATGAATGTGATAGTCTCTAGGTGCAATTTTTCTGCACACAATTCAAAAATATTCATAGTTTGACTAATTTTTTTGCTTATTTGTTTATTTAGCAAAAGAGCATGGAGAGATTCTTCATGGGGATTCCAGGAGCAAAATGTAACAAAGAAGGGAACTCCTTCTGTCCATGTTATTTTCTATTCAAAATTCTTCCTAAAACTGATATGGATCCCAGTTGACATAACAAGTGATCACAAGAAAGTATTGCATAAGAAAGACCCTTTTAATAAGGGACTAGACTGAAGAGTTGGGCTCTAGTAGAAAAGAAACATTGTGGTAAATCATTGTAATATGTACATGTATTTTTAAATTTTACAAATGTAATCATAATAATAGAAGACTGCAGAAAGATGTTAAAAGAAGTTTTTGAGAATAATCTTGATAAAAGAGAAAGCACAAGTGGTCTTAGATGAGATAAAAATGAAAGAGAGTGAATTAAAGAAATTTCCAGGAAAGAAAACTATTTTGCAACAAATCAAACTTCTACAGTGACAGCTGTCTATGTTAACAGTAAGGGAAATGGAAATAAAAATGAATTATGCAGAACAAAACATAATGAATAAAGACTGACCAACATATGCCCATTGAGTCCCCAGAAATAGAAGAAGAGTCAGGTAATACATTTTGCCTCCTCCTCTCTCCTTCTCCATGAATAATTGTATTTTGTAACATCATAATCTATTATTATGATTACATTTGTAAAATTTAAAAATACATGTACATATTACAATGATTTACCACAATGTTTCTTTTCTACTAGAGCCCAACTCTTCAGTCTAGTCCCTTATTAAAAGGGTCTTTCTTATGCAATACTTTCTTGTGATCACTTGTTATGTCAACTGGGATCCATATCAGTTTTAGGAAGAATTTTGAATAGAAAATAACATGGACAGAAGGAGTTCCCTTCTTTGTTACATTTTGCTCCTGGAATCCCCATGAAGAATCTCTCCATGCTCTTTTGCTAAATAAACAAATAAGCAAAAAAATTAGTCCTACTGTTTTACATAATCAGCACTGTTAACAATGAATCATATTAATTGCCTCTTCTCTTCAGTGTATTCACTGTCTGACCACATCCTGAAGCCACCTGTCTCATTACTGTTGACTGTCGTGGGGACTGGTAGGGAGGCTGATATTTTCTAAAGAAGAACACTTTGACAATTTCTTTTCATCATTCACTTAAAAATTTAGAACTGTAAAATGCAAAACAATCTCATGGTACATTTGCCTTTTCTTTCTCCTAAGTCCTAATTTCTGTGGAAGACATTTGGTTCAGGGCTTGCGTTATAAAATTGTTCTTCAAAATCTATAAAATTTTATATTAAAAGTTCTTGATGTGCATGCTATGCCTGTACAGATTTCTGTACATATCTAAGAGGTTGTGATATTTACTATCTGAGGATTTTCTATCTGAGGGGCAATCTGGCTGCACTATCTGTCACCACATTGGTCACCACAAGGGTTGATTCAGCTGATCTGGTTGATTAAGCAGGTGATCCTTTCCTTCCTTAATGTTCCATGTATGTCCTCCTGCACCATCCCAGGTGGAAATACCGTTCTTCAGCCAACAACCTATATGTGCACTGACTGACTGACTGACTGACTGACTGACTGAGCGACTAGGCAGTTTAGTAGCATTTGAGATGCAATGATATCACCTGTAGCTTTACCTACGCTTTGCAGTGTCCCCTTGCTTGCTTAGGCTGAGTTGCTATGTATGATTTTGCCTCCTGAGCTGGTGCTGTGCCTTTCCTTTTCTCTTACATTGTACCTGGGTTACATCTGAGAAGGTAAAACAGGGATAGTGTTCATATTTCAAATGATCTCTTGTTGATTGAAGTATTAGTTTATGTGATCTTTGTCCATTGCGTGCGTATCTTCACAAGGGAACTTTATCATAAGGAACGTGTGGTTGCTTGTCGAAAATAATCTGTAATTTCTTAGTATACAGTCTGTTCCATCTTTCCACTTAAGGGTCTCCTGAATAAACAGGAAAAACACTGGATCCTGTTATGATCTGTAGATTGATTCCCTGGTTCGTTTTCAAGAGTAATTTGCTCTTATCACACTTCAATAATTCCTGATGTATCACTTATGGGACATTAATGGAGAATTCTGCACTAGAAAATGTGTACACTACTCAACCATTGCTCTGGTCTAATACAGCTTATCTTTTGGGTGAATGTGCCCTGATGTGGAGATGCTGAATGCATATTGTACAGAAAGGAGAACAGTTGTGTTCCAAAATTCACAAAAATAAATATTTTTTTGCCTCACTCACTTTCTTAAGTTATCTCTTCATACTTCCTGTTTTCTGAGTTTGATGGTATTGCTTGGAGTATGTTGCAGGCTGGGAGGACCTGGGAGGATTTGCTGGGCAACAGGTTCAACACCTTTTGTAACAATTACAGTATATATTATTATAGAATCTCTTACATAGAAGAACGTTGGCCGTGTTTCACTTAGAACTTGACATTTAGGTGATTTTTTTTTTTTTACCTATAGTTATTTGAGAATACACACAAACACACACTCATTCATTCAAGGGAAAGGCGTGGGCTATATGTTTTGCACACTGACACTCTAGCCTTCTCACACAAAATAAAATCTGTACATTTGAATAGCAATGCCTCTCATTGGCTGAATGTGATGCTCCAAACTGACACTTCCATATCTGCCTTAATGTATTTGTTATATTTTATGGTGAGATTTAGCTGCAACAGGCCTAATATGAACTCTCTTATGGAAATTCTTAACTGCAAATTTATTGTTAGAGCTTGGAAGGTATTGATTTGTGCGGCAAAAATAAAATATGCCTTTTCTTTTCTTGCCTTGCTACCGATTTCTGGAGAATGTGGTCGTTCCTGAGGATGATAAATGCTGGGTTTGGTTGGTCTCTACAGATGTCTTTGTCATGTGTCTCCTTACATTGCACAAGCCCTGGACTTCATCAAATTTATTTTATGCTATCTCTTTCGTGAAAGATTTTGCTTTTCTGGCCCAGCTTTCTTGAGAGGACATATTTCATTAACCTTCTGAGAATTTCCAAGTTATCCCATTTATTTTATATACCTACACAATCTAGTTTTCATTTTCTGCATACATTTCACCCCCACGGAGACCATCTTCTCCCCTAATGTATTTCGGAAAGATGCAAATTGCTTCTCTGGCCTCTAAATCTGCAGCTTCCTCCCATGGAGCATGAAACTTGTTTGCTTTGGGTAACCATTCATGCAGACCAGTCGGCTTCCTTTAATCATTATTGCTGATTGCGGGCTGCCCACGTGCTTCCATTTTATTGAGCTTAGAAATAATTGCTGCGACTTGGAGTTTATTTCTTTAATATGTGAGTTAATGAGTCTTTTGAATTTCTAATTTCCTACAGTACTTGCTGCTCGGCTGAATTTGTACTGTTTTCTTTTTTCTCTAAAGACAAAAAAAAAAAAACTTTTTTGGTTTTCCTCTAACACGTTTGGGAAATGTGGCAACAAGAGAATGACTCTGCATTTGTCTGCCCATGAGCCATATCTGTAAATGGCAAAATGACCATTGTGTAATGCTCCTCAACGAGTGAAATGACTATAAATGGTTGATGCTTTGCATGCTCTGTAGTTCCTGTTCATGATTTCTAGCTGGGGATGGTTTCCATAGCAATTAAAGAAGACTTTGGACATGACCAGCAAGTTATCTGCCAGGAACTACAAACTGGAATATGGACCTATATATGTCAACTTTGTTTTACATTTCACTGATCTTCCATTGTGCAGTTCAATTATGAATTGTTTACCCAGGGCATCTTATTACCGGAAGCGGTTTGCTATTATATTTTAAAAAATAGAGCTAATGAATA